>NC_139569.1:9640094-10240094 GCF_965112155.1 Podarcis liolepis | reverse complement strand
TGATAGATAGATAGATAGATAGATAGATAATTATTGTTTGTCTGTGTATCCATCTAAACATGCTGTCACCAAAATCAGTGGGGTCTTGTTGGGAGGGGGGAATAACATTTGCTGGTCGTGGAGCTGGATTTAGGCCCTGAGACAGGAACTAGCCAACCCTGCTATAGAATATTAGGAAGAATACATCCCCCCCATCGATTGGTGATGGTTGGACGCTGCTAGTTGGGGAGCAACCGACCTGGGGGGTCATGAAAAAGGCGGACGACACTCTTCTCTGGTGTGTTGAAGAAGGCGGCAGCCATAGAGTTGTATTCGCCATCAGGACAGAAGAGCTGGCGGGGAGAGGAGAAGTCGTGTTATTGCAGGCACAGTAAAAAGTAAAAAAGGAAAGGAAAGGAAAAGAAAAGAAAAAAAAGCGGGGGTCCAACACCACAGGCTGCTGTTCCTTACGAGCACTGGATTCAATATTATTATTATTATTATTATTATTATTATTATTATTATTATTATTATTATACCAGCCTATACCTGGAGGTCTCAGGGTAGTTCACAGAAAAGATCACAACATATATAATCAGAATAAAAACAACAACCCAATAAGAGCCACATTTTAAAAGGGTGTAGGATGTCAAACAGAACAACCAAAGGCCTGGTTGAAAAGGAACGTTTTTGTCTGGTGGGCACCAGGTGAACATCCCTGGGGAAAGCATTCCACGGATGGGGAGCCACTGCAGAGAAGGCCCGTTCTCATGTTGCCACCCTCCGGACCTCCTGAGGAAGGGGCACACAAAGAATGGCCTCAGAAGATGATCTCAGGGTCTGGGTAGGTTCATATGGAAAGAGGTGGTCCTTGAGGTATTGCGGTCCTGAGCCGTTTAACATCTGGGGCAGGGAACGGCTCAGAGATTTGGCTTGAGAAGGGCTTGCAAATAAGCCCAGGGGTGTTATCAAATCGCAAATGTGTGTACCAGCCTGCTGTCCTCTCGTAAAAGCGATGCTCGCTTATGAAAGGAAGAGCCGTTCCCCCACACCCCAAACAAACACACACACATTTTCAAAAGCTTCCCTGCATGATGCCAGAGAGGTAAAGCTTTGCTTGCCAAAGCTACATACAAACTTGGGCTCACTGCCAGGAGCAGCGGCTGCGCAACTTTGGCAGCTGGATGCGCCCAGCATCTCACCAACAGCGGCTAGCTCCCATTGGGCTGAAAGCAGGGTGACGGACAGCAGGGGGAGCCACAGAAAACAACAGCAGCAGATGACTAATTCCGGTATTGTCCGCCATCTTCCTCCCTGCCGCGCTCTACAAGGGCAAGGCTGAAGTCGTGTGTACACATTGCGCCTTGAAAACACATCCGGAACACATTTTTGCCTTCAGAGAATTCTGGGCACTGTAGTTTGCCCCTGACAGAGTTACAGTTCTCAGAGACCCTTAACTAGGGCCAGGGCCTTTTCAGTACTGGCCCCAACTTGGTGGCACGCTCTGTCCCAAGAGACTGGGGCCCTGAGGGACTTGACATCTTTCCACAGGACCTGCAAGACAGAGCTGTTCTGCCTGGCCTTTGGTTTGGACTCAGTCTGACCCTTATGTTTCCCTCCCCTTATGGTTTTGATCTATGGGCTACTATTAAAATGAGGCTGCATTTTAAATTGCATTTTAACCTGTATTTTAAATTGCCCCCCCCATTATATTTTTACTGCAATTTTACTGGTGTTAGCCACCCTGAGCTCGGCTCTGGCCGGGGTGGGCAGGGTATAAATAAAATGTATTATTATTATTTAAAAAGCCACAATACCCAGAATTCTTTGAGGGAAAGAAAGTGCTTTAAGGGCACAGTGTTGAGACGAAGCTGAAGGAAACTCATTTCCTTTTTGTGAGCGAAGAGAGAGGCATGTGGGGTCCAGTTGACAGAAGACTGAACTTGGTGAGAAGGTGCCTAACAGACCTGCCTCCACTTCTCTCCTTCCTCAAGCCCCCGTTGCCCAAAGGCATCCATTCTGGGAGGCAGCCGGCACCCACAGTCCCCCTCTGCCAGTGGCGTAGCGTGGGTTGTCAGCACCCGGGGCAAGGCAAGTAATTTGCGCCCCCTAACCCGTGGATTTGCGCCCCCTAACCCTAACCCCCAGATGTTGCGCCCGGTGCGGCCGGCCCCCCCTGCACCCCCCACGCTACGCCACTGCCCTCTGCCACTCGTTTCCCACCTGGAGTGAGTAGGCCATGCCACTGCCTTGCAGGGGCTGGCAGTCTGCCGAGGTGTAGATCATGACAAAGGCCACAGCCGCTGTCACAGCGCCCACCAGCATGGCCTCGATGACCTGCAGGCACGGCCGGTGGATATACCTGGGGAGTTTGAAGAAAAGAAAAAACACAAGGGGTTAGGGAGCAGGGCCGGCCCAACGCATTTTGCCACCTGAAGCAACGGACAAGATGGCAGCCCCTTCTCCCATCTCCCACTGAGATCCAGCACTGATGGCCTTCTGGCTGTCCCCTCGCTGCGAGAAGTGAGGTTACAGGGAACCAGGGAGAGGGCCTTCTTGGTGGTGGCGCCTGCCCTGTGGAACGCCCTCCCAGCAGATGTCAACTATTTTACTTTTAAAAGACACCTGAAGGCGGCCCTGTTTAGGGAAGTTTTTAATGTCTGACGCTGTATTGTTTTTGATATTTGGTTGGAAGCCGCCCAGAGTGGCTGGGGAGACCCAGTCAGATGGGTGGGGTATAAATATTAAATTATTATTATTATTATATTCCGATTCCAAATATGGAAGCCAACTGGATCTTGCTTCGAGACTGGAGAGACAGGAGCATCCTCCATCAGTCACTGGGCGACCATGGGGGCCTTCACTGACACTCAGCCTAACCAACCTCACAGGGTTGTTCTGAGGATTAAATAAGGAATGAGAGGTGTGAGCATCTCACCTTCAGCTCCTTGGAGGAGAGGTGAGAGGCAAATGTAATAATAAAAAACTGAGTTAAGGAGATGAGTGGCAGCCTGTGATTCATTCCATCTGTTTCCAACAGGTACACACACACACACAAACACACACACACACACACACACACACACCCCACACAGTCCCAGAACTGTAAGTCCTAAAAAGGAGTTCCTGCCCAGGCACTTCGGTTATTTCCTTTAGCTAAAAATTAAGATGGCCTTTCTCCAGACCTGGCTGCTTTCCAGCAAGGTGGGCGGCTGCAGAGCTGAGCTCATTTGCTCCCATAAAAGCAACCCTCGCCCCAAAAGGGAAGCCATCTGGGGAAATAAGCAGAGGCCTGACAAAGGCAGAAGTGTGCCAGACTTTATAAAAAAAAGAAGAACGCAAACAAAAGTACTATCGCAGGTTTCCGGCTCAAACAAACATCCAGGCAGGAATGTGAAGCAGCCTCTGAAATGCTGGTTCAGCCAAATTCTGGGTGGCTCAGCTCAGCGACGCCTGTGAATGGAGCTAAGCTCCGAACCCTGTGTCAAAAGAAAGGGCCCGGCGGTGTAAAAAGCTGAAATGCAAAGCCTTTTAAAGAGGCATCCATTGTTGGACGTGCAGCAGTTGGCTTGAGCCATCCTGCAATGGGTTTTACTCCAGTCCTTGCCCTGGGTCTGAAGTTTGCTGCTTGTTATATTCCGGGTTACCTTCTGCCAGGGTTTTTACCTGATGCGGAACATCGTCAGCCAGTAGTTCAAGGCATTGAACATGGCTCCGAGAACTCCACCTGCAGCCAGGAGGAAGAAAAACACCTGACAATAGGTCTTGACAGAGTCAGAGCAAAGAACCAGCCGCTCAAAACCACTCAAATCAGGACGGAGGAAATTAGCAGTGTAGGTTGCAGAAATCCCATAACTCTCTCTTTGGGGCAGCTGTGGAAATGATGCCTCTGACTGGGATGAAGGCAAGGTGGAGAACAGTTTTGCAAAGGAAATCCTCTACATTTCCACTCTGCTGTTCGATCAGGAAAATCCTACGCCCACCCCAGACATAGGGTCATGTCTTCCCCCTCCATCTCCCTTTCTTCTGGGGCTCACAGTAAGCCAGGAAATCACCCCAGTTCCACAGAGGAAAATTCTGTATTGTGTGCAGGGGCCGAGGTATTAAGGAATTAAGTTCTTTGCCAGATGCTGGAATCTCTGCAAAAATGCAGAGGATTGTGGAGTCAACAGAGCACAGAGGAGTTTTGCCCTGTGAAAAGGCAGGCATGGAGAAAGGACTGCATGCCCCAAAATGGCCTTTGGGCTGATAACAGACACAGCTGCTTTCTAGCTGTTGACCATGACAGATTTGCTGCTGCATGTCAGGCATGCATTACTGGTGGAACTTACAGTGGTGCCCCGTAAGATGAATGCCTCGCAAGACGAAAAACTCGCTAGACGAAAGAGTTTTCCGTTTTTTGAGTCGTTCCGCAAGATGAATTTCCCTATGGGCTTGCTTCGCAAGACGAAACGTCTGGCGAGTTCTTGCGAGTTTGTTTCCTTTTTCTTAAAGCCGCTAATAGCCGCTAAGCCGCTAATAGGGTTGCTTCGCAAGACGAAAAAACCGCAAGACGAAGAGACTCGCGGAACGGATTAATTTCGTCTTGCGAGGCACCACTGTATTTCTTTTTTTAAAAAACGGGGGGGGGGATGAGACCCACATGCACCCCCCCCAGCCTCAGAGTAACATCTGCAGAAGGGACTGATGCACAAACAGGGAAGTCACATTATCGTGTTGCTTAAATAGAGGTGCTTACCCACCACTCCCATGAATATGAAGATTGGGATTTCTTGAAAAGTGTACCCCATCTTCTGCAAAGGAAGAAAGAAAGCAGGTGTGAGCTCTGGAAACTGTGACAGTGGTAACGCAGCTCAAGGACAGGACTGCCTTCTACTGCACTATCATTTTTTCACAATATCGTAGAATCGTAGAGCTGGAAGGGACACCCGAGGGTCATCTAGACCAACCCCCTGCAATGCAGGAATCTTTTTGCCGAAGGATGGGACTCAAACCCACGACCCTGAGGTTAAGAGCCTCGTGCTCTACCAAATGAGCTATTGGGAACATAGGAAGCTGCCTTACGCTGACGCAAGCCCATTGGTGCCATTTAGCCTACACTGACTGGCAGCAGCTCTCCAGTTTCAGGAAGGGTACAATACCATATGTGTGTGTGTGTGTGTGTGTGTGTGTGTGCATATATATATATATATATATATATATTCAGTTTTCAATTTAACAACAATAATCTTTCTTTACATTTGTATCCCTTATTTCGATTTCTTACAGGGAACCAGGCAGAGGGCCTTCTCGGTAGTGGCACCCACCTTGTGGAATGCCCTCCCACCAGACGTCAAAGAGAAAAACAACTACCAGACTTTTAGAAGACATCTGAAGGCAGCCCTGTTTAGGGAAGCTTTTAATGTTTAATAGATTATTGTATTTTAATATTCTGTTGAAAGCAGCCCAGAGTGGCTGGGGAAACCCAGCCAGATGGGCGGGGTATAAATAAATTATTATTATTATCATCATCATCATCATCATCATCATCTCCACTCCTTCTCTGGTTACGTAGAGAATTCATGTGTGGAGGCCAGAGGAGGCAGCAGCGAAGCTTCGGACGGGTTTTGGTGTTGCCTTTTACCTCGGAGTCAAATCGGCCGAAGTTGATGAGTCCGGGGCTGGACAGGTCCCAGGGATTCCCTTTGTAAATGCTCAGGATGGAGTTCAGGGTGAAGGTGGAGATCATGGAGGCAAAGAACTGCAGAGAGAGAGAGGAGCGGTGAGGAGCATGCCCAGAGTCGGTCTGTCCGCCGAGGACTCGCCTTGCAGTCCCCCCTCCCCCCTCAGAAAGCTCCCCCAGCGCCCGACTCACAATCCTCCAGGTCAGGAACTGGTTCCAAAAGGAAGCGCCTTCCTCCAAGCTGAACAGGACACCACCTGGTGGAAGGGAAAGGCAGAGCCAGTGAGACTTGGCTTGTCCGCCCGGAGGCAGGAGCTGAGCGGCTCAAGGTAGGAACACCAGCCTTGGATTCAGAACGGGTCTTTTCTGCGGTGGCTCCCCGTCTGAGGAATGCTCTCCCCAGGGAGTTCTGCCTGGTGCCTTCACTGTATACCTTTAGGCGCTCCGCGAAAACGTTGCTCTTTAACTAGGCCTCTGGCTGATCGACATCTGATGCCCTTTTAAATGGATTACAGTCATACCTCATGTTACGTTTGCTTCAGGTTGAAGGTTTTCAGGTTGCGTACTGTGGAGACCAGGAAGTACCAGAAAGGGTTACTTCCGGGTTTTTCCACTTACACATGTGCAGACGCGCAAAATGACATCACGCGCATGCGCAGAAGCGATGAATCGTGACCCGCGCATGTGCAGACGCGGGTTGCGTTCCTTTCAGGTTGCGAAGAGGGCTCCAGAACGGATCCCATTCGCAACCAGAGGTACCACTGTATTGGTTGTTTCTGTTATTATATTTATTACGTCTTTTGTGGTTTTTAATCTTGTAATTTTATTTTGTGTACTTTTATTTTGTATAGGGCAGCATACAATTAACGACAACAATGACAACAACAATTTATGGCTGTGTAATCGGAGGGGAAAACCATGGTTTTCCCAGCAGTGATGTATGGAAGTGAGAGCTGGACCATAAAGAAGGCTGGTCGCCGAAGAATTGATGCTTTTGAATTCTGGTGCTGGAGGAGACTCTTGAGAGTCCCATGGACTGCAAGAAGATCAAATCTCTCCATTCTGAAGGAAATCAGCCCTGAGTGGTCACTGGAAGGACAGATCCTGAAGCTGAGGCTCCAATACTTTGGCCACCTCATGAGAAGAGAAGAAAAAAAGACCCTGATGTTGGGAAAGATGGAGGGCACAAGGAGAAGGGGACGACAGAGGACGAGATGGTTGGACAGTGTTCTCGAAGCTACCAGCATGAGTTTGACCAAACTGCAGGAGGCAGTGGAAGACAGGAGTGCCTGGCGTGCTCTGGTCCAGGGGGCCACGAAGTTGGACACGACTAAACGACTAAACAACAACAACAAGAATCGGAGGGGGGTGCCTTTTTAAACCTAGATAATGAGGCGCTGGGCTTTGGGAAGGAGGTGCGAGGCTCTGGCAGGGTCCTAGAGATTCCCTGGCTCTCTAATTATTTATTCATTTCCCCTGCCCACATAAGGTTGCAGTCACACAAGTAAAGCAAGAGAAAGCTGCATGCTTACAGTATTAATATTATGACCATCTCTAGTATTAGCATCATTATCATCACAGTTATCACCATGGCTCATAATGGATTTCAGTAAACGGTTTTGCCAGAAGACACAGACGTTCTGAGACGCTTGGATAAAGCAACCAGTAACAGGAATAACAACGATGCTTATCGTCATCAATAATACTAATGAAGTGTAGCAAACACCTCTCTAGTTCTGCCCATGGGAAAGAAAAGGCGTTTTACCAACAGGAGCCCCAAAGGCAGCCGAGACGCCAGCAGCAGCTCCGGCGGAGACAAAATCCCGTTTCTCAGTGTCCCTCCGGAAATATTCAAAGATCTAAAAGCAAACACAGCCCGGAATGGATTAGAACTTGGGAATGGGTCTCTTAACACACACGAGCGCAAAAAGCCCTGGATGCTCTGCAACCCCTAAGTAACTCAAGCAATGCCCCCCCCCAAATGAATGACCCCACCACAAAGACCAGCAGCAGCTTCCTTTGTGTACTGTGCAGGATGCTAGCTTGCCAAGACGGCCCAGGACTGCGAAGCAACTTTGGTGAGGGAGGAGGGCAACTGCCTCAAACCCCTTCCTGCAAGGGTTCCAACGGCCATTAAGTCAGCTGAGGAAATGTGGAGTGATGGGAATGTACAGTCATATGTGGTGGGACTGTCCGTTAGCTAATGAATTTTGGAAACAGATTGGTATAGAAATATCGGAAATTGTGGGTAGGAAGGTGGAAATATCTAAATTAATGGTTCTTATTAGCCTGAGTAGAACCGAGTTAAAAACAAAAGAGGAATGTAAATGGGTAAAATTGATGGTAACTGCAGCCAGACAGGTTATAGCGAGCAATTGGAAAAATGCAGAAGAGCTTGGGGTGAACCAATGGAGGAAAAAAATTGAATAATATTATAGTTTTAGAATATCTAACTGTGAAGATACACAGAAAGGGTTTAAGGTCAGTGAGAAAGAGGAGGATTGGTTTGAGAAGATATTGAATTATTTGGGTAGGTTTGAACAATTTGGGGCAGTTAAAAAAAACCTTGTGGAACGAGGAGTGTTAATGTATATAGAATTGTACATATGATTGATCTGAATATGTTATTATTGATTATGTACACTCAATGTATCAGCCACCTGGGGGGTTTCACTGTTTGGGTTTTGGTTGTTGGTAAAAATTAAAGGAAAAATATTTTTTTTAGAAAAAAGTCAGCTGTCCAAGGAAATGAGTGTGGCAGCGACAACTGCCTTCCTCTTGGTCCAGACAATGTCACTTGCTCTGCTCACAGATCTGATGGGAGGCCTGTGTTGGCCTGGTTGCTCTCCCAGGCAGTCAACATCTGCACAGGCAGAACAAGGCAACTCTGCCAAAAGTCCTATAATGTTAAAATCGGGTGTCTGAACTTGCTACTCCCCTCTTCCCTCCCCATCCCTTTTTCCTCGCATGCTATGTCTGTTTATGCAGTTTCATGCTAGAGGGCAGAGACTCTTCTGCGACGCAGGTTCTGCAACCTGGGTATGCCCATTTGGTTAACGGGTGGGGTGCAAATGCTTTAAGCTTGAGAAGAGGGAGAGAGGCAGGCCTCATACCTGCTCCCTGCATCTCCAACATCTGTTACCAGGATCGGGGCTATGAGAGACAGCGGCAGCCGCCACTCAGTGAGGAGGTCCTGGCCTGCGGGGGCTGGAAACCCAGCGCAAGCAACCCACTTGTAGGAAACGAACCTTGAAGTCTCTCTTCAGAGAAGTTGACCGCCCTTGAGATATGCCAGCTGCGATGACAGCTCCAGAGTGAATCATTGGCCCTTCCTGAAACCAAGAGAAGCAGAATTGAGAGGGAGGTAGAAGCTGGCTTGCAAGACTGTGCTCCAAGCAGGGCCAGATTTAGGTTTGATGAGGCCTTAAGCTCCTGAAGGTAATGGGGCCCTTTATATGTCCAGCTGTCCTTTGACAACAACAAATTGTCACTGTTGAATATATGCTATATGGTAATTTATGGACCTAATAGGTATCTAAAGCCATTTGCCCATGTTGCCATGAAACCAGTCCATGCAGAATGTAGGCACCCTATATATAGAAAGGAGCAAACCAGTGATATTTTAGTGAGTAAGCTAGCAGGCGGGGGCCATTACTTACATCATAGGAACCTACACAACACAAAACACTGTTGCTGTATGTATGTATTATTTTATTTTATTTATCTTATATTAAACTGATTTTTGAATTTTGAATTTATTGTTATTCATGTTTTATACTGTATTTTATGCTGTTTTGGTTGCATCAATTACCGTATTTTTCGCTCTATAACACGCACCTGACCATAACACGCACATCGTTTTTAGAGGAGGAAAACAAGGGAAAAAATATTCTGAATGAAACAGTGGACGTATCATTTTTGTGATTCATGCTGTGGCCACAGACATGTGATCTGATGGTGAATTTGGGGTGACCCAATGCAAAAATCCTGAGAATCCCTGTGGATCCATGCTTTGTAACCACGTTTTTGCACCATTGCAGCCCCAGGCAACAGTGGGTGCGTGATTTTGGGGGGGGGGGCAGGCTGTAGCCATGGACATGCTATGTGCTCTGATGGTGAATTTGGGGTGACCCAATGCAAAAATCCTGAGAATCCCTGTGGATCCATGCTTTGTAACCACGTTTTTGCACCATTGCAGCCCCAGGCAACAGTGGGTGCGTGATTTTGGGGGGGGGCAGGCTGTAGCCATGGACATGCTATGTGCTCTGATGGTGAATTTGGGGTGACCCAATGCAAAAATCCTGAGAATCCCTGTGGATCCATGCTTTGTAACCACGTTTTTGCACCATTGCAGCCCCAGGCAACAATGGGTGTGTGATTTTTTTTGGGGGGGACAGGCTGTAGCCATGGACATGCTGTGTGCTCTGATGGTGAATTTGGGGTGACCCAATGCAAAGATCCTGAGGATCCATGTGGATCCATGCTTTGTAACCACATTTTAAGTGGGGAGGGAAGGAAAAACACAGAAGGCTAAGAATGCAGGAGAGGGCTATAACGTGAGGAAAGGAAGGCAAAAGTTTTCCCCCACCCACCCACACAAGCCAGCCACTGTTTAAGGATTTCATCCTTTTAAATGGAAGAAAGCATATTTGAATGCTGTGTGTCTCCAAAAACAAAAAGCAGGAAGTCAAATCAGAATTTTAAGCCGAACCTGTAATCTCTCTTCCCTTCACAAACATTGTTCCCTCCGGAGCAGGGACAGGATAGAGCGACGCTCTGCTTTCCTCTCTACTTGCCTGGAGGGGCTTTCCCTGCTCTTTGTTCCGTTTGAGCAAACACAGCAACGAAACAGAGCAGGGTGGGCAGTAAGACCCTGAGGCAGAATGCAGGGAAGCTGCCACTTCCTCTCTCACGGAGCTCCCTTCTCCCTGAAGCGCGGTTTGATTTTTGCCTTATTTTTCGGCTACAGGGACCACACATTCGCTGCATAACACGCACAGACATTTCCCCTTCCTTTTTAGGAGAAAAAATCTGCGTGTTATAGAGCGAAAAATACGGTAAGTGTTTTAAATTTGTTGTTAACCCGGTTTTCTGAACCAGGAAGGGTGGGGTATAAATAAAAATATATTATTAATATTATTATACCAGATGAGCTATTGGCCTGACTTGGCAGGTTCTTATTTTGGCGCAACATCTCCCTAAACAATTATTCTAATCGCAGCAAAACAAGCTGCCTGAGGCACAGTTTTCTTTTCTTTTCTTCCCATTGTCAAAGCCACGAAGCACGTCTCGTTCGCCATGATCCTAAGGCGGCAGTTGGGTACAGGCCAATACAAATGGCAAGGGCAAAGGCTAACGAAGAAGCGCCACTGAGAGCAATGGCTGCCAAGCAGAAACCTTCCCAGAATGCAATGCAAAATAGCCGGGAAGGTGGCATTGTTAAATAGGAAAGACAGGAGTAGCTGCCTTTTGGGGTGAAGTTTCTGCTTCCTCTCCTCAGTTACCTTTCCGACCGCCAGGCCTCCGACCACAGAGAAAATCACACCACAGACTTTAACCACCAGTGTCTACAAAGAAAGGAGATTTTAAAAAATTATTATTATTACTATTATTATTATTATTATTATTATTATTATTATTATTATTATTTATTTTAAAGTTCCCATTCTGGGCTGAACTCTGGGCTCCTATGCTCAGTTCCCTCAGACACAAAGCGCTGAGCTGACGCAAGAGGAGTCCACGTTTAACCTTCAAAGATCTTGCCAGAAAAGAAACAGGCGCCGAACCAAAACACAAGACTCTCGTTCCAAATCAAGTGAGGCGAGAGAACTACTCTGATCTTTGTCACCAAAGACAAGTGAGCTAGTTCGCTGATCCTTATTTCCCTCACGGAGCTACAATTCCCAGAGCTCCCTGGCAAGAGGGACTGACTCTTAAAACCGCTCGGGAACTGTAGTTCCGTGACGGAGAAAAGGGCTCTCCTAGCAACTCTCAGCACTCTGAACAAAACACACTTCCCAGAATCCTTTGGGGGAAGCCATAGTTGTTTAAAGCAGCATGATACTGGCTTCAAATGCATAGTGCAAATAGGGCGCTAGGTGAAAAGCAGCAAATCCCATAACGGAGGCAGACACGTCTAGCAACGTGTTTGGATGTGTGGCAGAGAAATGGGCCATTTTTCATGTCCAGTTTTACACACACACACACACACAAAATGTTCTCACTAAGGAAGCGGAGGGGCAACTTTCCCCCATAAAAGTCTCAGGTGGATCAGGGGAAAGGAGGGACACGCTAAAAATTGCCAGGCACAACCTGTCCTCCCTCTCTCACCTTCAGCCGGACCACGTGGGGGATCTTAACTCCATTGAGGTAGCACTTGATCTGAGGTATTCCACTACCAGCTGCCACAGGCTACAAGAAAAACCACAACAGAGAAAATAAGTTTGCTTGGGTGTATTTCTGTCATTCAAACAGCTCCGAGACTGGGCAGTCACTACATATTACCCTCCACACGCAAATCGTAAGAGGCAGTGTGGCGTCACGGTTTGGATGCCGAACTAGGACCTGGGAGACCGGGGTTCGAATCCTCCCCTCAGCTGCAAAGCTCCCTGGGTGACCTTGGGCCAGTCACCGCCTCTTGCAGTATTAGCTACCTCACAAGGTGGTTGTGAGAGTTAAAATGGGGTGTGTAAAGCGCATATGGCTCCTTGGACGAAAGGCAAGGCAGAAACGGGATCATGAAACTCATTGGGAGCATCACCCTTTGCCAAGGCGCGAATTGCAAAATGGCGGCGCGGGCGAGAGACCCAGGCAGAGGCCTTACCTCAATAAAAGCAACGATAACGGCCCCGACCATCACAATGCTCGCGTTCAGCGTGGCCCAGAGCAGCAGAGAGAAGGACAAGCCGCCTGTCTTGGTGAATTTGTCAATATCTGAGGAAAGCAGGTTAAAAGGGGAAAACAATATCTGGCCATGGATTTGGGGAGAGGGCAGGATGTGTGTAAAATAGGCATGGGTGATATATCGACATATCGCCCAGGACTGGTATGAGGAGAAGACTGCGATGTTGGTTTCACTAAGTGGTATATCGGTGACGAAACCGTTATGCTCCTGAGTCCCTCTGCCAGCGGCACAGCTTCATCCAGGAAATGCTGCTAGCAAGGGGATTTGGAAGCACGGCGGTTTCACCAGCGATATACTGCTGAGTGAAATACGTATCACGGTCTGCTCCTCATACGGAGCCGAGGGAGAAACAAGCTGCACCGGTTCCTCCCTATTTGGGGACTTCCCTGGCTTTTTTCTGGCCCACGTAGGACCAGCCTGGATGAAGATTTGACGTTTTCATCCCCAAAAAAGTTTCTGATTTGTGTTTACTGAAATGAGGCTGCATTTTAATGTTGTATTTTAATCCTGTTTTTAAGTTGTATTTTAATCAATTGTTTTTATACCTGGTGTTAGCCACTCTGAGCCCGGTCTTGGCTGGGGAGGGCGGGGTATAAATAAAATTTATTATTATTAGTATCTTCAAACTGCTCAGCTGATGGGTGCCCAATTGCTGCTCCCTTCTGCAAAGCGTTTAGCGGAGCCCCCAGTCTGGCACTGGCTTGCCCAAGCCGGCAGTGGGGTGGGGGCTCCGTGAAACTGTCCCCCCTCATCTGAGTGACCCCGATCGCTCAGCAGGGGTGGGTGGGAGGCTTCTTCTATGCCCCACCTGCACAAAGCCTGATGCTGCTGTGGTGTCAGATCGCTCAGATTGGGGGCCAGAAGAAGTCTCTCCCCCCCCTCCGCATCTGAGCGATTTGAGGCTGCAGGTGGAGTGGGGGGAACTTCTTCTAGGCTACAACTGAGCAAACCCTGATGTTGCTGAGGTTTCAGGGCTCACTCAGCTGAAGTGGGGGGATCCCTCCAGCCCCCAGCTGAGCAGCAACCAGGGCCAACTACATTGGCCCTAGCCTGCGAGGTGCTGAGGTGAAAGGGCCCCAGGTGAGAGCAGCGGTCGTTCCACCCTGTGTCTAGCCCAGGCTTCCTCAGCCTTGGCCCTCCAGATGTTTTGAGACTACAATTCCCATCATCCCTGACCACTGGGCCTGCTAGCTAGGGATCATGGGAGTTGTAGGCCAAAAAACATCTGGAGGGCCGAGTTTGAGGAAGCCTGGTCTAGCCGGCTGGGGCCAATGCAGCTTGTTTCAACATCACGGTATATTGCCAAACCACGACGTCTGGCTGTCTTTGGTGAAAAATGCTGAAAAATCTAACGTCACCCAGCCCTGGTGTAAAAGAAGGCAGGCCTCAGCTTGATACATTACAGTCGTGTTAGTACTGGAATATGTTTTATACCTTTTCACCTACATCCACCTGGTACACTGCAGATATTCTGAACTCCAACTCCCACCAGCCCCATGCTTGCCATCCAAGCTATTCTCCCGCCATCAGGGATGGCGGAGGGCACCATTCTGTCCAATTCCATTGCCTTTCTGGTTGGCTTTCATTCGCAGCACATGGCGAAGGAGCCCTCCTGTCCTTCGCCCGCAGGCAGCAAAACGCCTCATGCCGGCCCTGCGCCAGGGGCGTAGGAAGGGGGGGCAGACCGCCCTGGGTGCCCTCACTGAGGGGGGTGACATTCGGCACGCTGCCCGCCACTCCCAAGCCTACCCCAAGCCGTTGGGGTAAAGGGGGTGAGCTGCGCCGCTTTGCCGGCAGCATTCCCCCCTTCCCCCTTCGTTCTGACAGCTCGGGGGAGGCTTGGGAGTTGTGGGCGGGCAGTGCCGAATGTCCGCCATGGGGGCCTCACTTCACCCCCTTGAACGGCTCGCTCTGCCCCTGGCTGCACGCGCCACTCTGGGACCCAAGCAGCTATCCTGTGCCTGGGAGGGCACCCTCCGCACCATGCCCCCCTCGGGAGCATGCCCACTGTGGGCAACACGGAAATATAATCTGTGACTCCCCTGCACTCAAAGGATACTGCCCTTCACCACTTTGTATTTCAGGCCAGCAATGTATTCCACCACAATGTCGATGAAGCAAGCAACGAGGCCAGTGAGGATCCCGATCATGGCGCAGATGACCCACCGCCGAATCTCCACCGTCCGGAACGCCTGCATTCAAAGAAGTCGCAATCAGAGGGGTCTGCCTTATTATGCTGCTTCTTATTGACACGGTTCAATTTAAGAGCGGCCTAATATAAATCACCTCTATATTAGGGGCATAATATTCGACTTTCATCTTAGGAAAGGCTATGGGAAACAGATTTGAAATTTTTGGTGCGCTGTGCATTGGAAAGAAAATTATATGAAAATGATAAATACTGTTGGTGTTTGACTCCCAGTAAGCTAGCAAAAATGTGTAAGACAGGTACAAATATCTGCTGGAAATGTAAAGAAAAAGACGGCACCTTTTATCATATGTGGTGGCCACGTGAGGTAATAAAAAGCATTCTGGGAAATGATATATTACGAACTGAAAAAAATGCTTAAAATAACTTTTATAAAAGTTATTATGTAGCTGGATGATGGCTTCCATTACTGACATTTTCTGTGGATTTTTGCATGGTTTTTATTGCAACGC
The DNA here is from genome assembly GCF_965112155.1 of Podarcis liolepis. Taxonomy (NCBI): domain Eukaryota; kingdom Metazoa; phylum Chordata; class Lepidosauria; order Squamata; family Lacertidae; genus Podarcis; species Podarcis liolepis. Next base: position 10,224,888 of record NC_139569.1, on the reverse strand, counting down.
ATTGCTCTTTCTTCCCGATTTTACGTGATGCTTTAAAATGTTTTGTAAGTCACTTAGAGGCTCTCTATGTAGCAAGCGACTAATAAGCTGACTAAATAATACTGGACTGTGTCAAACATGAGTCATATGGAGTAGAAATCAAGGGATATTACATTATTTTCAGTGTGTCTACTCTGAGTAGAATGCAGTTGGATATCGCACGGCAACAACAACAGATTAGGTTCCGCTGTATTTTTAAAATGAGGACTTTTGGATGTGGGGAGCGAGGCGTACACATAACCAGATCTGAGATGTTGCAGGAGGAACCCCACAGCAATCCTTCGGCCCTGGAGATGGACTGACCGTATGCTTGATCCTCTTCTCTTCATCCAAGAACAGCTGGTTCTCACAGTTGTCATAGTCCAAGCTCTTAACCAGCAAAAAAAGAGAGAGAAGGGAAGTGAGAAAATAGGAACAGGAAGCCAGGGGAATGCAGCCTGCTCGGGAAAGGCTCACTTTGCCTCAAAACTTACTAAAAGCAGCACTTTCCAAGATTGCACCATCCCACCAATGCCCTCATGTAGCCTTGTATTCAAGTAGTAGTCGCCTGATCGCCATAGGAGAACAGGAATTCCATGGAGGGCGAATCAGTGGAGGAAGGACAGAATGTTCTTTACCTCCCTTGCGCCCTGCACTGAGAAGAATTGAAGCCTCTTCCGCCTTGCCCAGCACAGAAAAACAACCAAATGCTGCAGCTTTTTATTAGTTTAACCAGTTGAATTATTAGTTAACAAGATTCATATAGATTCAGAGGGTCACAAGCTCCACACCTCTGTGCAAAATAAGCAAACAAGGACGAGCAGACCTCTCCATAACCTTTGTGGGTTTATTGTTTACAAAATCTGCTGGATAGCTCTCCCGGGTGGTGGGTAGATCTCCCAGGTTATAACCAACGTTCCCACCATCGCACGCCAGTTCCTTTCCAGTTGGAATCTTAAGCTGGGTGCCCACCTCGTACTTGAGAGAGAGGACTTTCTCGCTGTGCGGGATCTCGTTAGGGTGTGCCCGAGGCTGATCCATTTCCTGCAAGACACAATTGTCATGATTCTTAACACCCCCTATCAAAAACTGGGCTCGTTTTATTCTTTTATTTCACAAAATCAACACACCACCTAGAAAACCTCAAAGCGGCTTGCAAAAATAATAAGAGCAGTGAGATCATTCATAAAAGCAATTAAAACATTCGAAAAATGGAAACCGGCAACAGACCTCAAAACGCCTCGGCGTTCTAAATACCTGGCTAGGCCTTAGGTTTCAGGGCTGAGGTGCAGCCTTCTCAAACTTGGTGAGCTCCAGATGTTCTGGAGCCTGCAGCAGATGGGAACCGTAGTCCAGAACATCTGAAGGGCACCAGGGTGGGGTGGGGGTTGTCTTATCAGCCCCCAACTTGGAAGCACTACCTCAGGGCCGGGGGCAAAATTTGGCCCTCCAGGCCTCTCCATGTGAACCTTGGGAGGGGTTGGTGTGAGAGAAGAGAAACTATCCTAGTGCATAAATAGGAAAAACTGCATGCGTTGCCATGCCAATTTTTGCTTCTGGCCCCGCCCACCAGCGACATGCGGTCCTCAGGAGGTTGTCCAGGAAGGAAGGTGGCCCTCAGGCTCAACAAAAAGTTTCTCCCTTCTCTAGAGCGGGGGTCAGCAAACTTCTTCAGCAGGGGGCTGGTCCACTGTCCCTCAGACCTTGTGGGGGACCGGACTATATTTTGAAAATAAAAATAAAAATGAATGAATTCCTATGCCCCACAAATAACCCAAAGATGCATTTTAAATAAAAGGACACATTCTACTCATGTAAAAACACAAGGCAAGCCTCACAAATAACCCAGAGATGCATTTTAAATAAAAGCACACATTCTACTCATGTAAAAACATGCTGATTCCTGGACCGTCCGCAGGCTGGATTTAGAAGGCGATTGGGCCGGATCCAGCCCCTGGGCTCCCCCTCTGCAATTCTCACTTACTGGTTCATGTTCGTCGTCAAGATCCACATAGCTCATGCGCCCGAGTCGCAAGGAAGAAGAGGACGGGGTGAGCTGAGGGGGCAAACAAACAGGCATGTCAGTGAGCCAGTCAGAGGAATCAGCTACCAGGCCTCAGGTAAAGCCTCGTCCCTAGATGAAAAGGCAAGGTATTTTCATGGTCCTGTCCTTCCACAGTTGGTTACCAAATCCTTGCCATTTGGATTGCTGTGTCTGTAAATGGCTGGGTTAGCTGCATATGTGGATAGGAATGCAACATGAATACAGTGGTACCTCGGGTTACAGACGCTTCAGGTTACAGACTCCGCTAACCCAGAAATAGTACCTTGGTTTAAGAACTTTGCTTCAGGATGAGAACAGAAATTGTGCGGCTGCAGCGCAGCGGCAGAGGGAGGCCCCATTAGCTAAAGTTGTACCTCAGATTAAGAACAGTTTCAGGTTAAGAACGGACCTCCAGAATGAATGAAGTTCTTAACCCGAGGTACCACTGTATACTTAAAATAAATGTTACTATGATTAAATTTATTTCTCACGCACCGTTCCCCCAAGGGGAAGGTCACAAAAGTTTTAAAAATCAATATTAAAAAGAATCTAAACGAACTGCAAGGACAAGAAAATTGTTGATAGGTTTATTATCTTTTTCGTAAACCACTCTGAGGTTTTTATTTACAGTTAAGCAGTGTATAAATTGCATTAAATAAATATGAAGAGGGTTGGTCCTGTGAATATATGTTTGTGTGTGTACATACATACATACATACATACATGTGTGGGTGTGTTCAGTTAAACATCTGGCTAGTTCAGATGACAACCTTGAGCTGGGGTAAGAACACTGAGAACTTAAAGAATAAAAGTCACTTTATCCAGGGGCAGTGCACATATATATTGGCCTATTCCAGCCTATTTTTCTTAATGGTGACTGCTTCTGCTCAGAAAAAGCATTTTGGTTCCAGAAATGTATTCTGATTGTACAGATAAAATTCTACAGGATGAATTGCTTGGCAGGGGGTTGGACTCGATGGCCCTTGTGGTCTCTTCCAACTCTATGATTCTATGATTCTATGCTGCTAGTGTGTGAAAACAGTCCAGATCCAACGATCCCAAGGCATGCACCTCTAGATTACAGAGATGTCAGGTGCCATACTGGCGCCCAGGCATCTTCACTTGGTTGCAAATGGCTGATAAAAAGGTAAAGGGACCCCTGACAGTTAAGTCCAGTCACAAGCGACTCTGGGGTTGCGGCGCTCATCTCGCTTTACTGGCTGGGGGAGCCGGCATTTGTCTGCAGACAGCTTCCACGTCATGTGGCCAGCATGACTAAGCCACTTCTGGCGAACCAGAGCAGCGCACGGAAACGCCGTTTACCTTCCCGCCGGAGTGGTACCTATTTATCTACTAGCACTTTGACATGCTTTCAAACTGCTAGGTTGGCAGGAGCAGGGACCAATCAAAGGGAGCTTACCCCGTCGCAGGGATTCGAACCGCCAACCTTCTGATTGGCAAGCCCTAGGCCCTGTTGTTTAGACCACAGCGCCACCCGTGTCCAAGTGGCCAATAGCTAGGTGCAAAATGTGCCTAGTGCCTGGCTTATTTAGAACACTGATCTTCATCCCCTCCCTCAGTCTGTGGCTTCTATCCAATGTTAGACCCCTTGAAATTAACAGACACGACTCATTTATTCTATCCATTCCAATGGGTCTACTCAGAGTAGGACTGCACCGCTTTGTGCTGTTGCCGTTTTATATATTAACTGCGCGTCAACCTGGATGTTATGAAACTCAAGGGAGGGGCATTGAAATAATTTTAGAAGGAAAAAGAACAGAAGGAAAAAACAAAACATGTAACGCTGAAGGAATTTAAGACATCATAATTCAGATAATCCTTCTCCTTATGCAACGAAAACAAAGCCCACGGAAGTCTTTTTGTCAACCGCTTTGAGGTTTTATTACAATCAAGCAGTATATAATTTTTAAGAAATAAAATGAAAAAGCAACGATCTATGTCAACTGGAAAGGAGTCAACACCAGCAAGCCACAGCTTGCTAGTCTGAAAGGCAAGAACTTGAATGAGAGGCGCTGAATTTCCAGTTCTTGGTCATGGGTCACTCAGTTCACTGCAAGCTTAAAAAGGGGTTAAAGAAATTTTAAAATGCTGGCTGGTAACTGCTCTGCACAGCATCAGAGCACTTGGGAAACAAAGAATTCAAGGGAGCACAAACCATCACAATTCCCAGCATCTGCTTATATAGACACACAGAGAGACAGCATTTCACCTTTCCAAGTCAAACGCGGCATCCTAAAATGGATGGACTTGGCTCCCAGTTCCCCAGAGAACTTCCTGAGCAGCCAGGAAGAAACTCAAACAATAGCAAAGCTTTGGGGCAGAGGGGCACATCTGGAACAAGACAATCTCCTGGTCTTGGAGGTGTACGATTGGGGTGGGGGGCAGGGGCCCCAAAGCTCAATTTGGGATGCAGAGATGTGCAACCATAAGCCCCATATTTAGGCCATGCGACAGTCTGTTGCGGGAGCGATTCCTCCTCAATTCTTAATTTATTAAGTGGGCTGGCAAACTGCCAAGCAAGCAAAATGATGTGCAAACTGTTCACAATCAAGGAGTTCGAAGGCAGTGTTCTTCATCCAGGCCTTTTATGATAGATTCCCTGATGCTGGAGCTTTTAGTTCTGATCATTCAAGATCTCAGAGTTAGAAGTAAGCACTCTGTCAAGCTCACTTAGGGGGGAAAGGGAATTCCTGAGCAGCAGGAATAATACTAACATATGTACCTGCTGCTTTTTTCCTGCCATAGTCTTCCAAAAGCAGTTTACAACAATTTTGTTGTTGTAAATATTTCAGAAAAAAACAGATCTGCAGAGATAAAAACGGTCTCAGAAGGCCAAAAAAACAACACATTTATTGTGGGAAATTTCCTCTTTCAAGGTAAGGCACGTGAAGCCTGACTGCCAACATGTGACATTCCAAAATATAATGCAACACTTTGACTTGGTTAAGAAGGGAATGTATTTTAGCTAGGGGGGTAAATCACAGCGTTTCATATATTTAACCACACCGCTGCCAGCTTGACCTCATGAGACTCCAAAAGGACTGAGACAACTGCTTTGCACTCATAGCAAGACTGGGAACGATCAAATCAATTGTTGAGTGTAAAGTCTCCGTGTTTATAATGTCAACACTCAGGGGAAGCTGGGAGCTGCTCCTTCAAAACTCTGAATGGGTTGAAACAAGAGGGTGGTTATTACAACTTGCAGAGACACAACTCACTAGCTGGGGGCCTGAAATGGGGAAATGCCCGACTTTTGCAAAACTGTCCATCAGCTAATTGCTAGGGCTTTGGGCGCTTTGAGACCAGAACTATTCAGTCCCCAACACCCAGCTGATGATTGGTGCTGAGAAAAGGTCACTATCTATCAGTGTTAGAAACTGAGATATGAAAGCTAGGAGCTAAATGGCACCTTAAACCTAGGTTACGGGCGCAACAACAGAATGTCTAGGCACACTATTTTAATAACAAGAATACTGTACAAAGCTGAAAATGAATGAACTGCAGTTAAAATATTATGTTCATTTTTCGCATGGTCTAGTCCTTCCTTCCCCTGCTCACTCCCCTAATATTCTTAAGAGGGTCTCTTCTCCGGTTTTCAGAGAGTAGCTAGAAGTGGAGAGGCAGAAAAAGGTCCTCCTTTCCTTCCAGTCTGCAGTTTTAATCTGAAATCTTAGGAGCAGTATTGTGTACAGAGCTCCCTGGGTCAACCTAATGTAGCTCACAGGATAGGTGTAGTCAGGGGGGACAGGGGAGGGCTCCCCCCCCCCAAATCAAGTAAATAAATAAAAATACTCAAATAGAAACTGCAGAAAGATTTTGACAGATTTTTCTGAACAATCGGAGTCAAAAGAAAATAATTTGAAACCACTGCTGTCGAGACATTTCATTCTGAATTTGCTAGACAGAGCCAGGAATAGGGTGATTTGGGTGTCCTGCCCCAACCCCAAACTTAAATCCTGGCTACCCCCCTGGCTCACAGGATTGTATAAATGAGGAGGTGGGGAAAGTAAAGTATGCTGTCTTGAGCTGCTTGTTAAATGCAATAAACAAACGAACACAAGAAGCAGGCATAATTATGGCCAGACCAATGGCCCGTCCAGTTTCAGACAAGTGATGGTCACTGCCATAACTTTAACGTAACAGTCTAGTCTTCATGCTTTGGAATAATGGTCTAAATTAAGTAAGCACATAGGTCATTGTTTTATACTGAATCTGAGCATGGGTCTACCTATCTGCACCAGCTGGAACTCTGGGTTTCTCAACAGGCAAAACCCAGCCCTACCTGGATGCCAGATGTTGAACATGAGACCTTATGCATGCAAAGCTGATGCTCTAACCACTGAGCTTAGAGCCCTTTCCCTATAGACCAGCAAGCAGTACACTTATAACTCACCTCTGAAACCACCTGGGGAATCTGTAACTGGGGAAAAGGATGCTCGTCTAGGTCAGGCTAGAGCCAAGCTGGGCCAGGACGGAAGAAAGCGCAAATCCAGGAACCAGACTCACCAGCCTCAGATGCACCCGAATGTGGAGGCTGCAGACCCAGCTCAAATTCATTACCAAACCCCACACATGCGGCTGCCTCTTATCAGGGAGCCCTGCACACAAGACCTGCAAAGTGGCCACCCGTTTCCCCTGACGCGTGAGGGGGAAGCACTTTGCACATGCTCAGAGCACGCTTTATACTTGCTTTTACTTATTTGCGTATTCAAAATGTTTATATGCTGCCCCCTCACCCGAGATGACAAGGCACCCGAGATGTCATGCGTGTCACAGCTGTGCCATGGAACTGAGAATGCACCCTGGGTCTATGCAAAGCTGACAACGAAGCCACGAAAGAGCAGGTGACACGGGCAGCCCCTTTGCTCGTGTCGTAGGATTTTTACGGTTGGAAGGGACCCCAAGGGTCATCTAGTCCAACCCCCTGCAATGCAGGAATAATGCAGACAGACTCGTCCCCACCCCATCCCCAGCAGTGTTCAGGTCCAGCTAGATCAGGCCAGAGGCCCCTTTCAACCAAGCATCCTGCCTCTAGTAGGGGCAGCGGCCAGTCACACACACACACAAGCAGGCAGACACAGGCAGGCAGCACACACACACACACACACACCCCTGGCCAGTCCAGAGGCACCCACAGAGGAGGACGACCGCCTTAAGAAGGTGCTCCTGGACTCAACAGCTACTGAAACAACTCCCCGGCCTGGAGGCGAGCCTTTCAAATTTTCATTCCGGAAAGGCACTCTGGACATGCTCAGGAACACCGCCCCTCCCACCCCCACCAATCGAGCCCTTGGGGAGGTCGACTCCGGTCTTCGTTTCACATCTGTCAGGCGGATGAGCAGAGTTTTACAACAATAAAGTCCCGGGGCAGCAGTAAAGTAGACTTCGCCTGCTGCTGGAGGCTCCCCGGCTCGGCGCTCACCTGGCGGGGCGGGGCGGCGGCCCCTCCTCCCGTGCCGTTGAGCAGCGGCGTGGCCTCTCCTTGGCCCTCCGCCTCGCCCTCCCGGCCGGACCACGACACCATCTTGGCCACGTTCGCCATCGCCCGTCCGGCCAGCGGAGACAGGAGGCCGGGGATGCCCCGCGAAGAAACCACGAGCCAGCGGTCATGTGACCCGTCCCCGCAGCCGGCGGAGGGGCACGTGACCCGCCTCCAAAGCCCCGCCCCAACTCCCCTTCCCGCGGCATCATGGGAGTTGTAGTCCTCAGGATTCCCCCAACACATGCACTTTTTGTGTGCTTTCATTCCTGGGCAGTATTAGTATAGGCTTTATTTTCACTTTTAGCGCTTATCATTTGAACAACGTTTAAAATTTTTAATCTGACCAGTCTTTGATCATGTTTATTTTTTTGCTTTTATCCTGAGCATGTGCAGAGCGCGGGAATCGTTGCAGCAGTTCCTGAGCCCCTGCGTCTTTTCTCTCTGTTTTCGGTACGAAAATAAATAAAAGCACCCTGTGAGAGACATTGACTCCCAACAAAAAATTATGGCAGTTTATTTAATTTTTTTAATGCTGTGAACCGCCCTCGGGTCTTCGGAGGAAAGGAGGCATACAAAGTTAATAAATAAATAGCGGACTCTCCAAGTGTCCCTATTTTCCAGGGACATCCCAGATTTATAGAAGTCTTCCCGGTTTCTGATTTGATCCCAGAATGTCCCGCTTTTCCTTAGGATGTCCCTATTTTCATTGGAGAAATGTTGGAGGGTATGGAGTTATCCAACCCCCCAAGCTGTCTGAAGGCAATCTTGTATAGGGCAGGTTTTTTATGTTTTTATATACGTTGGAAGCTGCCCAGAGTAGCTGGGGCAACCTAGGAAGAGATGTGGTATATAAATAGTAAAATTATCATTATTGAATGGGACATCCCTATTTTCACTGGAGAACTGTTGGAGGATATGAAATAGACAATTTCAATGTGGAAAACCAGCCAGGTGACAACTTTGCACGATTTATTCCTGAATTATGTCTGATCCCATGATAGATGTGATTAGTTGTGGCTGATACACTGACAACCTTCGCCAAACGGATGCCCCCAGACATCTGGAGGGCACTAGGTTGCCAAAATCTGTCTCATAGGAGCACCCAAAATAATCTCGGCTTGGAGCATCTGAAACTTTGATATACTTTGGAGGGTTTTGTGAGATTCTGGGTGTCTCCCGCTCCAGCCAGCCAGGGGTAAGCCCCAGAGCATTTTATTTTACAAATCATAAATGAATTAGGAAGCGCTGAAAAGACACTCCTAGGTTTTAAAGCACATTTGAAGCACATTCCCAACTCCCTCAATGAATTCTGGGCACTGTAGTTTACCCCTCAGTGAAAACTCCTGTCAGCCCTCCACAAACTACAGTGCCCAGAATTCTTTGAGGTAAACAATGTGCTTTGAATGTGCTTTAAATGTATGCACCCACAATCTGAGAGTCTTCACTGTAGCTCGCAAGATCTGACAGCCATTCTCCTGTCCTGCTGCTGCGGAAGGATGGATCAATCTATGGGTTTCAATCCATTTCTTATTCCCCCCATCTCAAATTTAGTTCTCCACATTTGCAATTACTATTTTTCAAAGTCCTCGTGCGTAGATTTCTCCCAACACATTTTTGTATGCACTTTTCACTAATCGCATATCTCTGCAAAGCCGTTTGCCATAATACAGCACACTTTTGCATGTTATTTTCGCTAATTTAGGCATGCTTTAGGTCCAGGCATGCTTTATGTGTTTTCTGTACTCTACTTTGTGTTTGAGTTCCCGTACTGCTTTGGAAAGTATGAATTATGTAGATTTGAATGTGAACTGAATCAATTCCCCCCACCAACCACCTTGTTCCTGTTCAGAAGCGAGAGGCCTCCCTGCTCCCCAGCAACTCCTTTGAACCGGCCCATCTGTCTGGGAAAAACCTGGTGAGGGTGGAAAGTCCAGTGACTGGACATGAACCAGCAGGATGAATGATCTTGAGTCACCAAAACAGCAACCTGACCTTCTTGTCTCTCGCTTCCATTTTTCTCCTTCCAATCACTTGCTTTCTACAGACCTGGCACCGTTCTCAAAGGCGAGGGAAAGAGCACGAGAAGCGGCTTTGAAAACAAGGCTAAGGAAGGAACCTTTGCCTCTCTTGATCTAGTCGTACTCCAGCTCCCATCAGCCTTAGCCAACACGGCCATTGGTTGGGGTTGATGGGAGTTGTAGTCCAGCAACATCTGGAGAGTAGCAGGTTCCCCACTCCTGGCCCAAGTGGATGGATCTGTCTTGGCAGCTGTTAATTCATATTTACTTAGAAAATGGATGGGAAACCTATTGTCTCACCGTGGAGGCAAAGCACAGCTTTCATGGCTAGTAGCCGTCAATAGCCTTATTTTCCATGAATTTACCTAATTCCTTTTGAAAGCCATCTAGGCTGGTGGCCCTCGTTGCCTCCTGCAGGAGTGAGAGCCATAAAAACAGAATTGTAGAGTTGGAAGGGACCCCATGGGATCATCTAGACCAACCCCCTGCAATGTAGGAATCTTTCTCCCCAGTGTGGGGCTCAAACCCACGACCCTGAGATTAAGAGTCCTTCCTTTTATCTGTCCCAAATCTTGCAACGTTTGGGTCATTGGACACCCCTTGAGTATTAGGAGAGATGGCCTTTGGTTTGGACTCAGTCTGACCCTTATGTTTCCCTCCCCTTAAGGTCTTGATTTATTGGCTACTTTTAAAATGAGGCTGCATTTTAAATTGCATTTTAACCTGTATTTTAAATTGGTTCCCCCCTTTTCTCTCCCCCCCCTATTATGTTTTTACTGTGATTTTATTGGTGCTAGCTGCCCTGAGCCCACCTCTGGCTGGGGAGGGCGGGGTATAAATAAAAATCTATTATTATTATTATTATTATTGTTATGTAGTGTAGTTTCACCCTGGGCCAACAGGGGGATACTGTATATAGTTTTCACTCAGGTCTGTAGATAGTTTTCACTCAGGTCCGCGGCAGTTATTTTAGGCGGGAACTCTGGGCTGTGGTGGTTACAATGTTGACAGCCGGCTGCCTATAAATACAGGCCGGCTGAGCTGTTCGTAGTCAGTTCTATTCCAGCTTACCACAATAAAGAGCTACTTGAAGAAATCGCTGTGCCGGCTGCTATGTCAACCCACGACTTAACACTGGCGACGAAGGTGGGATTGATGGACATCAGAGCACAGCCAGATGCGGCCAGCCTCTGAACTGAGCTGAATCACTGAGCTGAATCACAGAGCGAAATCACTGAGCGAAATCACTGGGCAGAACCAATTCAGAGCTGACTGTTCTGGCTAGAGCACTGTGTTCCATCCATCGCCCTTCACGCCAGCATCGGAATCATGGCTTCACTTGTGCCTCTACCGCCGTTTGCGCCAGCCTCTGAATCATGGGACTCCTACCTCGCTCGGTTCGACTGCTACCTCCAAGCCAACGAGCTGACAGCAGTATCAAAGGATCGGAAGCGGGGCCTATTCCTCAGCCTCTGTGGGCCTGAGGTGTTTGAGACGGCCCGAGCGTTGGTTGCGCCTGAAGCAGTCCAGGCAACACCATGGGACACGATCCAAGAGAAGCTCCGCAACCACTACGCACCAAAGCCGTCCAAGATTGCTGCCCGCCATGCGTTCTACCACCGGAACCAGGCAGAGGGGGAGTCAATCAACAACTACACCGCCCTGCGACAGGCTGCAATGCACTGTGAGTTCCGAGACTTAGACGATGCCCTGATGGATCGAATCGTCTGCGGGGTCCGGGACATCCATCTGCAACGGCGCCTCCTAGCCAAGCCAGACCTCACGCTACAGAAAGCCATTGAGGAGGCTGTGGCCTCAGAAGCTGCTGAACGCTCCGCCCAGGAGATCCGCAAGTCCAGCAGCCTGCGTCTTGCTAGGGAGCCAGTTCCGGTGCATCATGAAGAGGCCAGCAGTGAGGAGGCATCCTCCAGTGAAGACGATGACGTGCACCAGACAAAGCGGGAGCGCAGGAAGTTCCAACAGAAGTCCAAGGGCCAACCGGAATGTGCTGGCTGCGGAGGCAACCATTCCCGTGCCAAGTGTCGATTCAGAGACGCCATCTGTAGGAAGTGTTCCAGAAGGGGCCACATCGCTAAGGTCTGCCGATCGGCTCCGTCTGACACCCCCCCTTCATCGACTCGCAAGTCCAAGTCTTCACTCCAGTCTGCCAAGGAAAGTTGTTTCGCTCTCACCAACTGCCGCTGCCCGTCTGGAACCACGATTGGCCAAACCGACTCGACTACGCGATGCAAGCTGAACGTCACGGTGCTCATTGAAGGAGCTCCATGTGACATGGAGATCGACACCGGGTCTGCCCTGTCCATCGTGTCATGGAGCACCATCAAAAGACTGGTACCCAGAGTGTCCAAAAGGCAACTCGACTCTCACCGCGTACACCTGAGAGACTACCAGGGAAACGACATTCCCGTGGTAGGCGTTGGCCGGTTCCGGATCGCCTTCAAGGATTTTTCGGGCCTGCTCCGGTTGGTGGTGGTCGAAGGTCAGCGGCCAAGCCTTCTAGGGCTAGACTGGTTTGATGCCCTCGGCCTGGAAGTCACCGGCATCAACTGCATCTCTAACGCAGAGACTGAGGGTCTGGTCAAAGACTTTGCCGAGGTTTTTGACGGCACCTTGGGCCAATATACAGGTACGCCCATCTCCTTTAGCCTTGATCCACAAGTCGCCCCCATCAAGCTAAAGCCACGCCGGGTTCCCTTTGCTCTCAAGGCTAAGGTGGACGAACAACTGGACAAACTGATCGCCCAAGGAGTTTTGGAGCCGGTTGACCACGCAAAGTGGGAAACCCCCATCGTCACGCCTGTCAAGCCAGATGGGTCGGTGAGAATCTGCGCTGACTACAAGTGCACGATCAACAAGGCACTTCAGCAGCATGCTTATCCGGTTCCTGTTGTCCAACACCTGCTGCATTCCCTGGGTGAGTGTAAGGTCTTCGCTAAGCTGGACCTTGCCCAAGCCTATCAACAACTGCCAGTCGATGATGCCACTGCTGAAGCCCAGACGATCGTCACCCACCGGGGGGCATTCCGTTGCCGCCGGTTGCAGTTCGGGGTGAGTGTGGCTCCTGGCATCTTCCAAAGCCTTATGGAGCGTCTCCTGCAAGGGCTTCCGGGCGTGGTACCATATTTTGATGACGTCTTGGTGTCTGCAGACTCACACCAGCAGCTGTTCGAGCGCCTCCGTGCCGTGCTGACCAGGTTCCAGGAGGCCGGGCTCAAGGTAAAGAGGGAGAAGTGTCAGATCGCCGTTCCACAGGTAGAGTTCCTGGGCTATCTTATCGATGCCTCCGGTCTTCATCCAACCACATCCAAGATCCGCGCTATCCAGCAGGCCCCCACCCCAAAGAACAAAACGGAGTTGCAGGCATTCCTGGGGCTGCTGAACTTTTATAACATGTTCCTGCCCCACAAAGCCACAGTGGCTGAGCCTCTTCACCGACTCCTTAGCACTAAGACGCCTTGGGCCTGGGGTCATCGGGAGACGGCGGCCTTCAACGCGGTCAAGGCTCTCCTTTCTTCAGACAGTGTGCTGGTACAGTACAGTGAATCCAGGCCGCTGGTCCTTGCCTGCGACGCCTCACCTTTTGGCATCGGTGCTGTCCTTAGTCACCGTTTTCCAGATGGAAGAGAAGCACCGCTCGCCTACTTTTCCAGGACACTATCTCCGACGGAACGGAATTACAGCCAGCTCGACAAGGAGGCATTGGCACTTGTGGCTGGAGTGAAGAGGTTCCATGAATACCTCTATGGCAGGACTTTTGACCTCATCACTGACCACAAGCCACTCCTGGGCCTCCTCGCCGGTGATCGTCCAACTCCACCGGTCCTCTCACCACGCATGCTACGATGGACTGTTTTCCTGGCTGCCTACCACTACCGGCTCATCCATCGCCCGGGGAAATCGATGGGCCATGCCAACGCCCTCAGCCGTTGCCCTCTTCCAGCATTTGTGGAAGACCCGGCTCCAGCTTCATCACTCCTTCTGATTGAGGATCTTCCGGCAGCGCCTGTATCGGCTGCCACTGTGGCCTCCGCATCTGCCCAGGATCGCACCATCAGCCGGGTGCTCAACTGGGTGTGGAGGGGGTGGCCACAAGGGCCTTTTGCATCGGAGTTCCAGCCCTTCGCAACCAGACAACATGAACTCTCAGCTCATCGCGGCTGCCTGCTGTGGGGAGACCGCGATGAGCTGAGAGTTCATGTTGTCTGGTTGCGAAGGGCTGGAACTCCGATGCAAAAGGCCCTTGTGGCCACCCCCTCCACACCCAGTTGAGCACCCGGCTGATGGTGCGATCCTGGGCAGATGCGGAGGCCACAGTGGCAGCCGATACAGCTCATCGCGGCTGCCTGCTGTGGGGAGACCGCGTCGTGATTCCCCAGGGACTCCGTCAGCGCGTCCTGGAGGCTCTGCACGTTGGCCACCCGGGAATTGTCAAAATGAAGGCGTTGGCTCGGTGTTACGTCTGGTGGCCTAATATGGACGATGCCATCACTGCCTGGGTGTCCGCCTGTCAAGCGTGCCAGGAGTCAAGGCCTGCACCACCGGCAGCTAAGGGACACACCTGGGAGACGCCAAAGACACCCTGGTCGAGGGTGCACATCGATCTGGCTGGCCCCTTTCACGGCCGGACCTTTATGGTAGTGGTGGACGCCTATTCCAAATGGCTGGAGGTCGCCCTGATGCCCTCCACCACTACCGAAGCTGTCATCCGGGTGCTGCGAGGCCTGTTTGCAACGCATGGGTGTCCTGATGTCCTTGTCTCTGACAACGGACCGCAGTTCACGTCAGGCACGTTTGAGCGGTATCTTTTGGGACTGGGCATCCGCCATGCCCTAACGGCACCCTTTCATCCATCCAGCAACGGGCAAGCGGAAAGAATGGTGCGCTCGACAAAAGAGGCACTGGCGCGCCTGGACCGGGGAGACTGGCATGAGCGGGTCGCCGAATACTTGTTCGTGCAACACATCACCCCTCATGCGGCCACAGGGAGGAGTCCTGCTGAACTGCTTATGGGCCGCCGCCTCAGGTCACCGCTCGACCGGCTACACCCAGACTTTGCCGTGGCTGAACCCCCAGGCTGTGCCAACGCACCACGGTCATTTGTCCCAGGAAACCAGGTCTTTGCCCGGAACTATGTGGGGGACATCCCTTGGGTGCCAGCCACAGTAGTGGGAGTCACTGGACCTCGCTCGTACCAGGTGGCACTCGAAGACGGACGCTTGTGGCGACGGCACATAGACCAGCTTAGGCGCAGGGTTGGGGACTTGGACACTACCGAGGTGCCCCCAACTGCGCTTGCGGCTCCAGAAGAGACACGTACAGATGGCGAGGCCCCACCTACACCTCCCTCGCAAACTGCCAGCGTGGAGCCGAACCAAGCCGTTTCAGAACAGACTCAGACCACTCCACTTGCGGAGGCTCCACCCACAGCAGCGGATCCAGGGGAGTTGGTTCCAACGCCACCTAGGGTCGCACCACAGCCTCAGCGAGAACTGTGTGGCCCTCCGGACTTGGCTACCAGTCCCCGGCGGTCTGGCAGAGTTTCCAAGCGCCCAACGTATTTAAAGGACTATGTTGTTGGACAGGTATCACTGTTGGTCTAAGTATGGGAAATGTAACCGATATGCTTTTGTGCTTAATTGAACCATTACGCGTAGTGCTGTATATAAGGAAACCATTACGATTGTAACTAACGCTTTATCTCGGTGGGGAGGGGTGTTATGTAGTGTAGTTTCACCCTGGGCCTACAGGGGGATACTGTATATAGTTTTCACTCAGGTCTGTAGATAGTTTTCACTCAGGTCCGCGGCAGTTATTTTAGGCGGGAACTCTGGGCTGTGGTGGTTACAATGTTGACAGCCGGCTGCCTATAAATACAGGCCGGCTGAGCTGTTCGTAGTCAGTTCTATTCCAGCTTACCACAATAAAGAGCTACTTGAAGAAATCGCTGTGCCGGCTGCTATGTCAACCCACGACTTAACAATTATTATTATTATTATTATTATTATTATTATTATTATTTACACCTCTGTCATGTCCCCTCTTCAACACCTTTTCTCTAAGCTAAAAAGTCCCAGACGCCGCAATTTTTCTCCATATGGAAGTCTCTCCATTCCTACTCTGAACCTTTTCGAATTCTACAGCATCCTTCTTGAGGTGAGGAGACAAGAACGGTACACGGTATTCCAAACGCAGGTAGATAAAAACAGACAGATAGAAGCCAGAGCAACAATAATGAGAGGAGAATATAGTGGGTCTCTCCAATATGTATTTCACTTTATACAATACAGCAAAATTAAACATGGCTTGGGGCTGTGGAAGCAGAGAGCAGCGGGGCTGCAACCGGACAGGAGAAGTACAAAATGGGTGGGAAACCTGGGAGAAGATCATAATTGTCCAGCTGGAAGGAGCTTATTGCTATATTTCTTTCAGGATTATCTTTGCCAGTTATGAAGCCTAACTTTCCAGTAGACATGGCAGGACTTTACATTAAATTTGCAGCGGATGCTTCTGTTTAGTCGTCCTCTCCAGTACAGATGTGTTTGGAGCAATAAGCAAGAATGTTATCTATTTTTAAAAGAAGGAATGGGGATGAACGCTGGAAGGAAGAGTCAGATTACATGTGATGGGCAGTTCCTCCATTCCTTCCACTATTTTTTTAAAATGAAAAGCAGTCAATGGGAGGCTGAAATAGGGAGAGGAGACTCGGTGTCTGGAGGGCTGGCTTAACCCTTTTATTTACTTACTATCTCCTCCCTGCTCAAACCTGCCTCATCCCAGCTGCTTTTCTGCTCATAAGGGGGGAGAGAGAGACGGATCCTGTATATTTTCCCCTGCAGCAAAAGGGGAGAGGGGGGAATTTGGAGTTGAGAGGCGGGTTAAGCAGCCACTTGCTGCACAAGTCCTCTGTTTCCAACTTGGTCTGCTTTTTTCACAGCTGCTTTTCATTTAACAATATTACTTTTTAAAACCCTAACTGTATCAGGAAGGAAAATCCATGCACTGCACACTATGTCTTGTTGTTTAGTTGTTTAGTCATGTCCGACTCTTTGTGACCCCATGGACCAGAGCATGCCAGGCACTCCTGTCTTCCACTGCCTCCCGCAGTTTAGTCAAACTCATGCTGGTAGCTTCGAGAACACTGGCCAACCATCTCGTCCTCTGTCGTCCCCTTCTCCTTGTGCCCTCCATCTTTCCCAACATCAGGGTCTTTTCCAGGGAGCCTTCTCTTCTCATGAGGCGGCCAAAGTATTGGAGCCTCAGCTTCACGATCTGTCCTTCCAGTGAGCACTCAGGGCTGATTTCCTTAAGAATGGATAGGTTTGATCTTCTTACAGTCCATGGGACTCTCAAGAGTCTCCTCTAGCACCATAATTCAAAAGCATCAATTCTTCGGCGATCAGCCTTCTTTATGGTCCAGCTCTCACTTCTATACATCACTACTGGGACAACCATAGCTTTAACTATACGGACCTTTGTCGGCAAGGTGATGTCTCTGCTTTTTAATATGCTGTCTAGGTTTGTCATTGCTCTTTTCCCAAGAAGCAGGTGTCTTTTAATTTCGTGACTGCTGTCACCATCTGCAGTGATCATGGAGCCGAAGAAAGTAAAATCTCTCACTGCCTCCATTTCTTCCCCTTCTATTTGCCAGGAGGTGATGGGACCAGTGGCCATGATCTTCGTTTTTTTGATGTTGAGGTTCAGACCATATTTTGCGCTCTCCTCTTTCACCCTCATTAAGAGGTTCTTTAATTCCTCCTCACTTTCTGCCATCAAGGTTGTGTCATCTGCAGATCTGAGGTTGTTGATATTTCTTTACACCATGTGTACTTTGAGCCAAATATTCAGCCTTTCTGAGTCATGGGCTGGAAGTTTCTGAGCAGAATACGGCCCTGGAAGGCCATGTCCCCCCACCCTCCACCCCTATGAAATTGCAGAGTGACATGACTGCCAAATGTATTTTTTACATAGGGAAAGAAAAGTGCCAACATCACTACACTGTGGAACTGGGAGAGATATATTGTGGAGTCTTCAGGTCATCCATCTTGCAGTACTGATACCTGGATAAGAGGAGGCAGAAAACAGGGGCAGGCGTTGCGGTACAGAGGGATGAATGTGTCCTTTTCAGTTTCCCATTTTTTCAATCTTATATTCAGTTCTCCACGTTTCCACAACAATGTGCAGGTTTTTGCTGCTGAATCCATGAAAATCCACCAGTTTTGCATGCAGTTCTTCTAATTACTGTGCCCATTTTGGCAAGCATTCCCCCGCCCCTCAAAGCAATGCAACGTCATATGCTATTTTCACTTATGTATACATCTCCACGCACTCTTTAAGTATATGCATTTTCGGACATGTCGTTTGGTTAAAGAATCACAAATTCGGACAACCATGGATTTCAAAGGATTGCTGTTTCAGTTCATGTATTGGTTCGAGAAGTTCGAATCGGGCCATTTCTCATCGAAATGCAAGCAAAATCAAATTCCGCCCCTGCCCTAGGCCGAGGTGGGGAATCCAAGCACACTGCTCAGTTCACTGATAAGATGATACACAGGCAAAACACTGTAGCTGCTGTATAAGGGATTGTGATGAATATTGAAATGTAATTGGATTAAATAAGTCTTTGGAAGCAGAATTAATTTCATTTGATTTCTTACCTTGAAATCTAGCACGTGGGGGGCTATCTAAAACGTGTAATTGGCATTTTAAGTGATTGATATTTGAATTGGAATGGTAATTTGGTATTGATATAATGTGGCATATATTGGATTTTTGTAATTGAAAATAAATTTAATTTTTTTAAAAAAAGAAAAGAAAGATAAGATGATGCACAAGCTACCAGGAAGTCCTCCTGCACAAGCCCCATTGACTAAATTGTTGTTGTGTTTGCTACGTCTTGACTTCTCCTGCTTCCCACTATTCTTCAGTGGTGCTGTTAAGAGGTGTGTTGTTGCTGTCACTGCAGCTTCAGCAACTGGACAAAAAATGCATTGGCAGTACATTGCCAAAAACCAGACAGGATCTACCCAGCTTTCACTCTCAACATGTCAGTTTGGTTCTCGAAACTCGCTTGCCCATTTTTTACAACCAATCCAGAATGAGACTGAAGTGGCAGGAGGCTGAGGGGGAGAAATGGCAAGTCTGTCTTCAGAAGTGAGGCCCAGAGGGCTGGAGGTGCTTCCAGAATCCGGACTGCTGCTATTTTCGGGTGGGATTCAATCACATACCAGCAATTAACGTGGATCTGGTGCTCTTACAAACCCACTTTAAAAAATAAACCAGACTTTTTTAGTAGCAAGGACAGTCAAATGCACTGGGAAAATGTGGAATATCGAGTACTTGATGCAACGTGATAAAACAGTTAGAAAGGATGCTGAAAAACTAGCTGACGTTGTCTAACCTGCTGCCAGATTGCTATCCAGGCGGACAATGCTTTGTCACACTAAACGCACCAGGTGTTTGCTTTCAAACCAGGTCAGCTGGAAGTAACCAGAGACTATCAAAGGGGCTGGAGGGAGGAAATTGCAAGGGCAGAAGGAGGGCAGGTACCGGAGAGCTAAACGGCAGGGAAGGGAACGATCGCCAACACTTTGTGGTGTAAACTGTGTTCTGAATAGACAGTGCTGAGCTGAGCTCCCATCCATTGTGCTGTTTGCTGAGAGCTCATTTATCTGTTTCTTGCTGGCTTCTGAACCTGCTGGTGGCAGAGGCGGGAGCTATCTGCCTCCGAGGCGGCCACAGCATCCTTCAACAATACCTTTGCCACATTATACTTCAGGAGAAGCGGCGCCCCAACCCCACCCTGCTCCCAAGCTCATCCTAGCTGCCTGGATTGCAGGTGGCCCTCTGTGGGTATGAAATGGGGAGAATTACAGGCAGTGTTCGAGGCAAGTGCAGTTCACCTTCTGCAGCGCTCCGTGGAGGGCAGAGATGTTTGCCAGGGTGAAGATTGTGCCACGGGGCAGGCCTCTCCCGATGGCGATGCCTGAGACCTCTCCGGGTGAGAGCGCACGATCCCATATGGCAAGGCCGGCCAGGTAGCCCACAAAGGACTCCGAGGGTTCGAACCCACCACCCATTGTGTCTTGCTCCTGACCCAGTACAAGAGACCCTTTGGGGGGAATCTCGTAGCCCTTCTGGAACTTGGAGCCCATGGAAGCCAACCTCCTGTCCACATAGAACCAGTATCGGCCCTGGATGGAGGACCAGATGACACAGATGTGGTGCCACTTGCCATCCAGGATCCGTCCCACCGGCAGCTCCCGAAAAGCAGGGTCGCCAATGACAAAGTGGATGGAGTTCCGGGGTGCAGCATCACGGCCGTGGAGTACCAGCTTATTGTCATTATCCTCAGTGGCATAAGACAGGATGGTGCCCAGGTAGTTGGCACTGGTGCTCACCCAGCTGCAGAGGCTCAGTTCAAGCAGGCCAGCCTGGAAACCTGGCGTGAACGTGGCAAAGTTCTCTGTGGAAGCGTTAGGGAAAAACAGCATGGAATCCACGTTGCAGACTGTGGGGAAAGAGAGAGAAAGAGGCAATCAAGCCTACAAGTTTAACATGTGTCAAATCTGGGAACTGCCCCTGCCCGAGACCAATAGCACTGCTCATCTGAGATATAAAGTTAAGGACCAACATTTCAATTATTTGTGAAATTTTATCAATACAGTGGTACCTCGGGTTAAGTACTTAATTTGTTCCAGAGGTCCGTAGTTAACCTGAAACTGTTCTTAACCTGAAGCACCACTTTAGCTAATGGGGCCTCCTGTTGCCGCCGCGCCACCGGAGCACGATTTCTGTTCTCATCCTGAAGCAAAGTTCTTAACCTGAAGCACTATTTCTGGGTTAGCGGAGTGTGTAACCTGAAGCGTATGTAACCTGAAGTGTATGTAACCTGAGGTACCACTGTATGTTGAAAAAATAGGCTTTGCAAAAGGCAGAAGAATGGCTCAGAGCGTAAGTAAATTCATAAAAGTTATTTACATGGTTTAAAAATCAAAAGAATGGGAGCATTTCTTTTTTATGGACACTGAAAAAGGATTTGACCACATTAAATGGCCATTTTTAAAGCAATATTGGAACTATGGGGATGTAGTCCAATAGTTAGACAAAGGGTAAGTATAGATTCTGCATACAGTACTCTCTCAGCTAATAACTCGGCCAATGGATGCTCATAAGAAAAATTTACTCTCTCTAGAGGTACATGTCATGAATGCCCTTTGTTGCCAGTATTATTTATATTATCTATGGATCATTGGTCTAAACCACTGAGCTTAGGGCTTGCCGATCAGAAGGTCAGCAGTTCGAATCCCCGTGACGGGGTGAGCTCCCGTTGCTCAGTCCCTGCTCCTGCCAACCTAGCAGTTCGAAAGCACCTCAAAGTGCAAGTAGATAAATAGGTACCACTCCGGTGGGAAGGTAAACAGCATTTCCGTGTGCTGCTCTGGTTTTGCCAGAAGCCGCTTAGTCATGCTAGCCACATGACCTGGAAAAACTGTCTGCAGACAAACATTGGCTCCCTCGGCCAGTAAAGCGAGATGAGTGCCGCAACTCCAGAGTCGTTCACGACTGGACTTAACTATCAGGGGTCCTTTACCTTTTTTAAAAAGCCGTTAGCTATAGCTTTAATAACGGCGTGAAGTGGGCAGATGCCTGGATATGTCCGAAGGAATGCTTTAAATGTATGGTGTGGATGGGACCCGAATTGTTCTCTCTCTGGGAAGATACTCCAGGAGAGAGGTTCCAAAGACCAAAGGTGGTAAGGGAATAATCGAACTATTGTGTTGGAAGAGACCATGAGGGTCATCTAATCCAACCCCCTGCAACGCAGGAATCTTTCGCCCAACGTTGGGCTCAAACCCACGGCACTGAGGTTAAGAATCTCATGCTCTACTGACTGAGCCATCTCCCTGGTCACAAAGTCTCCTTCAAGCTACCAATGGCTATCGACTATACAGCACTGCTGCTATTACCACCTCTGGGTAGCTTAGCAGGGCCATTCCGGCAGGATAAACCTGGTTCAGCTCATCTACACGTACTTGTCCCTGGTTTCCGAGGCGCCTCTGACTGCGACTGCTCTTCAGGGGCCTTGTCTACGACCGCTTGCTGTTGCCTGAGCGCTTGCGGCTCTGGTGGATGAGGCTGTTCCGCTTCTGCCTCCTGCTGCTGCGGAGCTTCCCGACCCGGAGGGGATCCGCTCTGCAGCCCTCTGCCCTGAGACTGGGCTGCAAGCCGCGTCCTCTCCTGGAGCAGTTTCTTCCTCTGGCGATGCTTCCCATGGAGCTTTTTCACAGTAGGGTTCTGCCCGCCGGCTGCCTCTGGTTCCTGCTCTTGGGGGACTCGGTTCAGCAGCTGAGCCGCAGTTAGGGGGTTCGGCAGAAGGACCTCATTGTGCACGGGGTTCTTCAGCTGCTGCTCCAACTCATCCAGCTTGCTCCCCTGGCTTTTGAGGGCATCCTGAAGACTCTCCAGGGCTTTCTGGAGGATCCTGTGGCCAGCGTGCACGGCCTGGGTGTCCTCTCGATGGCTCTCGACTTCTTGGGTTAAGTTGGCCAGGAGCGCTCTCTCCTGCTGCCTCTCTGCCGCCTTCTCGCGGTCCCTCTCGCGCAAGGCTTCTTCCAGGGCTCCCAACTTCGAGTCTTGCTTCTTGCCCTTGTTCTGCAGCTTCTTCACCAGAGCTTTCAAGTGGCTCAGCTCCTCCTGCGTGGCTGCGTGGCTCTCATTGGCAGCGGACTCCAGGCCCTGGTGCTTGCTTAGCAGCTGCTCAAACTTGGCATCAATGTTGTAGGAGACGTTGTAATTCCCAGCAATCTCCTGAAGGCGCGTCAGGGTGACCTCCTGGAACCGCCGGAACTGGAAAACAGTTAGGGTGAGGGGGGAATGGAGAAAAACCCAGTGTCATGTACTGAGTTGAATAGGATCCAAAATGCAGCAGTCTGATTGGTCCTAGAACAATAGGATTCAGAATGCAGCAGTCTGATTGGTCCTAGAACAATAGGGTCCAGAATGCAGCAGTCTGATTGGTCCTAGAACAATAGGGTCCAGAATGCAGCAGTCTGATTGGTCCTAGAACAATAGGATTCAGAATGCAGCAGTCTGATTGGTCCTGGAACAATAGGATTCAGAATGCAGCAGTCTGATTGGTCCTAGAACAATAGGACCCAGAATGCAGCAGTCTGATTGGTCCACAGGAACCACCCAATCCAGCTCCAGGTAGAAGTGAATCCGCAACCTGACTGGCCTACAGGAGAATCCCGGAATTAGCCAATCACGTGGGGCCCATTGTGTAAATAATGTATATAAAGCAGACATTCTGGGGGAACTCCCATTCCTCCTCACCACTATGAGCTGAATAAAGAGCATGAAATCCATTCTCGACTCTGAGTATATTTCACCCAGTTAGGTTTCTGGAGGGCTCCTAGAGAGGCTGAGGAATGTGAGGCACACTGCAGATCCAGACTTGCATCAGCAAAGGGTTGAGGGAAGGGGCAGAGAACGAAAGGTGGCCCTTAAGTACTTTCTATCTGGCCCCCAGCACTATCTCCAGATAGGAACAGGGGAGAAATTTGATGCAGCTTGCATTGAAAGGCAAGCCGACTTGATTTGCAATTTTGGAAGCAAGCTGCAAGCCAAAATGCAGCCCTCCTTCAAAATTCTCCCCATTTTGCAGTGCGGTTGTCCAGCCAAGTACAGTGGTACCTCGGGTTACAAACGCTTCAGGTTAGAGACTCTGCTAACCCAGAAATAGTGCTTCAGGTTAAGAACTTTGCTTCAGGATGAGAACAGAAATTGTGGTCCGCCGGCACGCCGGCAGCGGGAGGCCCCATTAGCTAAAGTGGTGCTTCAGGTTAAGAACAGTTTCATGTTAAGAATGGACAAATTAAGTACTTAACCCAAAGTACCACTGTACAGGCCGCTCCCAGTTTAGGTGCGTCTGAACGATGCACAATTGCACACATGTGCATGGCGCCAAACATAGAAGTAGCTCCAAAATGTCATGAAAAGAGATGGAGCTGGATGGAGCAGACTTATTGAGGTCACTCCCAGGAGCATGGCAGTCTGATGCGCGCTTGTGAAATGGGTTGAGCGAGATCTTAGGATCTGGAGGCAGGGTTACATTTTTCCACTGGACTGCTTGGAGCCCATGAATTCACTCAACTCTATTTATATCTCTACAGTAAGGGCTGCCGTTATTGATAGTGTTAACTGGAAACCATTCACGAGTGACTTATACTCATGCACGGGTTTATTTTGCTATTTCTGATCCAAAACGCTTCACGTCATTATTTCCTAGCTGACAAGCTCCCTTGGGGAAGCTTCAAAAGTTCCTCAAAAGTTGTGAGTTCCTGATAGGCCAGGAATTGGAATCCTGGTGCCCTGGAGGTGCGGCTGAGCGCTGACTCGCCATCAGCCTCTGGCCAGCATGACCAATGGTCAGGGACGATGGGAGTTGTAGTCCAGCAACCTCTGGAGGGCCAAAGGTCCCCCAACCCTCTGGAAATCAATAGGTAAATGGTTATGGAGACTGTAATCATCACAAGCTTGTGACACCCTTGGGTTAGGTCAATAACTCGGGCTAATGGTCTCCAGTGAGATGAACTTAAAATC
The DNA here is from genome assembly GCF_965112155.1 of Podarcis liolepis. Taxonomy (NCBI): domain Eukaryota; kingdom Metazoa; phylum Chordata; class Lepidosauria; order Squamata; family Lacertidae; genus Podarcis; species Podarcis liolepis. The sequence goes on along the minus strand of NC_139569.1, from coordinate 10,200,683 downwards.
ATAGAATCGGGAGAGACCACGAGAGTCATCTAGTCCAACAACCTTGCATTGCAGGAATATTTTGCCTGACGTGGGGCTCAAATTCAAAACAGCACCTCAGAACAGGGCTTTCTGGGGAAAGCAAGATGGTGGCCGCACACCTTCCAGGTGTCCTGGATTTTCCAGGGACAGTCTGGGAATTTCGAAAGCCTTCTTGGCTTCTGATTTGATCCCAGAATGTCCCGATTTCCCCCGCCACTGCTGCCGCCACTGAGCTCAGGAAGGAGGATGAGACGGCGTTTGTCCCAGGCGGCAGCGGCAGTGGCAGCGGCTGTGAGGTCTTATCCCATTGCCTCTCCATGGCCTCTGCTACTGGCCTCCTCCCTTGGGCAGCTCATAATGGCAACTCGAGAGCAGGCAAGGAGGAGAGGTTGATGCACCAGCTCTGGGGGGGCAGGCAGAGGGCAGGGCCCTGGGCAGGAGGAAACACGGAGAGGAATGGAGCATAAGGAATCTTGATATTTTTTTTTAAATGCTTTGTGCATCTACGCAGGGCCAGCTTTAGGTTTGACTGTTGGCGGGGATGTGGCTGGCCACTGCAATAATCCCCTGCCTGCCCCCAAGAATTTCACCTTATCCATGAAATATTGCTGTGGGGAAAACGAAGGGGGTGAAAAGGCAGCTCTTGTTCATTTGCTCCCATTCTAGTAAAAACAATAACAATAGAAATATAATTCTATTATTTGTACCCCACCTATCTGACTGGGTTTCCCCAGCCACTCTAGGCACCTTCCAACACATGTAAAAACATAATAAAACATTGCACATTAAAAGGCTTCCGTGTGAAATGCGGACAGGCTGCCATAATCACCATCATCATCATGTGCTTTTTTCTGGGGGGACGCAGGGGTATGCATACTCCTAAACATTTTGTGAAACTTTGTACTTTTGTCCATTTACTTTATTTATTTCCCCCAATTTGAACTATAAATTGGTGGTTTTCTTGAGTCAAATGAGAGTACCCTTAAACATTTCTTAAGAAAAAAAGCACTGATAATAATAATGATGATGATGATGATGATAACAATAATTTGTAACCCAGCTACTCTAGGCCATCCACTTAAGCACTTAGCTTCCCCCAGAAAATGCCGGGAACTGCAGTTTACTCCCTCACAAAGCTACAATTCCCAGCACTGCTGACGAACTAAGGTTCCCCCAGATTCTTTATGGGAAACTGTGTGCGTCAATGAATGGCGTGTACGCTGCCTCAGTTTATTATGAATAACAATAAAGCACAATCTAACACACGCTTGTGGTTGCTGGTAAGAGGTTATGGGCTAATCCTAGCAGGGCTGCCAAGGGCTGAATAGATATCACAACAGCAGCTACTCCCACTAACTTTTAAAAGGAAACATGACCCCAAGCCTAATGAATCACTGCGACTGGAGCGGCACCCAGACTTCTTTGCCGCCAGCTGCCAATTCCACTATTTTTGGCGGGTGCATTCTCTTGAGCATCACAGAGGACTGCAAACAGATGTCTCCTGCTTCGACCACAGCAGCGAGTTATCGCTATTATCTCAGTAGCGCCAGAGGGCCTGCAAGGATGGGTGTTTGCCCTATCTGAAGATAGAACAGCACCTCCCGCCCAACAACCCACAACGCTCCCTTTCATTTCTCTAAATCGGGACTCTTCCCTGCTAGTCCTGGAAAGGGTGCCGCTCAAGAATCAATTGCTTTATTTATCAGCGCCTGTTATAGCTGGTTGCTGGGCAGACAACTCGCGCCACAACACCCACTGCCACTCCCCATTTGGACTCCTGGCCTTGTCTCTACTGGTACAGTGGACGCTCGGGTTGTGAACATGATCCATGTGGGATGAACGTTCGCAAGCCACAGCGTTCGCAACCCGCGTCTGCGTGCCTGTGGCTTGCGATTTGGCGTTCCTGTACATGCACAAAGCGTGATTTAGCGTTTTTGCACATGCGCAACCGCGGAAACCCGGAAGTAACCCAACCTGAAGTGTCTGTAACCCGAGGTATGACTGTACTGGTGCTATTCAGCAAGCTCTCTTTCCCCCGTGAACCATTAACGGTTTTCATTTCATCTCGGTTCAAATGGATCCATTGGTTTTGTGATACAGTGGTACCTTAGTTCTAGAACTTAATCCATTCCGGGAATCCATTCGGCTCCTGAAACCGTTCAAAAGGCAAGGTGCGGCTTCCGATTGGCTGCAGGAGCTTCCTGCACTCAATTGGAAGCAACGTCGGACGTTCGGCTTTCGAAAAACATTCGCAAACTGGAACACTTACTTCTGGGTTTGTGGCATCTGGGAGCTGATTTGTTTGACAACTAAGGCATTCAGAAACCAAGGTATCACTGTACAGTCATACCTCGGGTTACAGACACTTCAGGTTGTGTTTTTTTAGGTTACTGATGCGCCGAAACCTGGATGTACCGGAACGGGTTACTTCTGGGTTTCGGAGGGAGTTCGTTCCTGATATTGAGTCGGAATCTCCTTTCTTGTAACTTGAAGCCACTGGTTCAAGTCCTACCTGCCAGGGCAGGAGAAAACAAGCTTGCTCCATCTTCCACGTGACGGCCCCTGAGATATTTGAAGACGGTTGTCATATCTCCTCTTTTCCAGGCTAAACATATCCTTTTCTCGTTTGAGGCAGATCCACACCATACTTTTAAAGCATATCCAACACACTTTTAAAGCACATAGCTCCCCACCCCCAGGATCTTGGGAACTGTAGTTTGTTAAGAGTGCTGGGAGTTATAGCTCTGTGACAGGGACACTATAGCTCCCGGGATTGTTGAAAGGGAGGTCATGTGCATTAAATGTATTTGGTATGGTTCTTTAGTAGCTTGCAAGGAGCATTCTGAGCAGGGCTGAGTGAATCTGCCAAGTTCTGGTTTCTCATCTTCCCAGTTTGAAGTAAAGCTCTTCACATATAACAAAGATCGCAAGTCCTAATGAAAATTCATCCGGATTTTATTCCTAATAGCCACATTTTTGCCTGCACCTTTGTCCAATATGCACATCTTTGCAAAGCAATAATGTATCTTTAATGCATTTAATTTTCACTAACAAGTGTCTTTAGTATACATTATACAGTAGCATACGCATTTTTGGACACATTAATTGGCTGGAGAAGTAAAATGCAAAATTTGAAGAATTTCAAAGTATGGCTGTGTGATTTCAGGGAATTAGGTAAGGTCACATTTAATTAATGCAAGCTGAATTGAATTCTCCCTCAAGGACTACTACTTTTTCTTATCAGCATGGGCAGGTACATAATAGTGCAGTTGTTCTGTTAACTCCAGTAGGTCAGTTGGACATAACAGGTTTTGTTATTTATTTATGTAATACATCATATTGCAAATGAAACAAAATGGCAGCTGGACAAAGGGGGGTGTCAATGGCAGTTCATATAATAAGCTCATATAGTGCATTCATATCTCAGAAGCGACACCTTATGCTTTGCGTAAATCCTGCACTGTTTTTTTCTTAGGTGGTTATTGTTTTAGATCTTCTTTTAAATACAAACTGCCTGGTGTTGCCTGCTGAAGGGCACCGGAGAAACCCAAACAAATATTAGCTAGAAATCTAACTACAAAGTCCTGTGTACGATCGGCTCTCTTGAGAAATTAACAGGTAAAAAGGCTGAGCCCAACAAGAAGTCATTCTGGGAATATCAAGGCAGAACAAAAGAGCAGCTCAAAGATAACCTGGATATTTTATTAGAGCAATATCTACCAGCGCCAGGAATAATGCTAAGTTCAAATCAAAGGTATAAAATGGGGAAAAAAATAATTTCCAGCCTTTGATGAAGAACAAAGACCCTGGTAGCTTGTTTTTATTCTGTGCAACCCGCACAGAACTTACTGTTCTGTTCTGGCTGGAATGATTTCACTAGTTGTTGTTTTTTATAACTGTAATTGTTTTATCTGTTTTCATAACTGTATATTATATTGTTGTCTCCTGCTCTGGGAACTTACTGTGAAGGGCTGGTAAGAAACCTAGCATCTTAATATTGAAAAGCAAACAAACTTTGTATGGAAAAATACTCGATACACAACCTACATGTCCAAAAGGCATGAATACCAATAATTAAGAAGCTGGTTTTTCGAAACATTGTGGAATTCAACCGTTTTAGTTTTACTGAGCTAAAATAAATGTTATGGCGAGATGGGAATATGGGTAACAAAACCTTGTACATAAAAAAGGGGCAAACTCTCGTGGTTTAATTTGAAGTCTGGAACAAATTAAATATTTGTGGGATTTTGAATGATCAGATTTGGATTTTAGTTTGCGAATGAGTTTAACAGGTTGCGTCCACCCCAGGTTAGACTGTCAGCAAATTCCAGAGTCCAGAATAATAGATACAGATCTACATTAGTCAGACGGCAGGATCCACTATCAAGAACATTATTTGGTGAACTTACAATAATAAGTTTATTAAGACAATTTAAGACAATCCATCAATCCATGCCAGGCTCACCTGCTCTTCCAATCGTCTAAACCTTTCGAAGAATAGCTTCCTTCGCTCCGCTGTCCCAGGCTGCTGGACCAAGGTGCCCTGAAGACAGAGAGCGGCAAGGATCATGAAGACGGACAACATTTTCCGTGTTCCCAGCATCCCAAGAGCCACACACATCTTTGGGGTGATGCTCTAGGTGGGAACACAGAAGACAGGGTTCAGCGTCTGTAGAAGAGTCCCCCTCTTAACACTACACTGTTCAGAAAGCGGCTGCTGCGATCCCTTCCTTTGCTTCTAGAAGCCCAAGGTCCTCCCACCAAGCTAAAAAGAGACCCTAGTTTGTTCTCAGAATAGATGAGTTCCACAGACTTCTCTGGCATTCCCAAGAAGCCAAGTTTAGTCTCAGAGCTTGGCAGCCGCGTGGAGACATTGCCTGGGGGAGGGAGAACCTGGCTTGGTTTTTGGAGTTCCTTCCAGGACCTGGAAATCAGGAGAAGCCTGGTTACAAAGTTGGCTGCTTATTTCATTCATATGTTGTTTAGTCATTTAGTCGTGTCCGGCTCTTCGTGACCCCATGGACCAGAGCATGCCAGGCACTCCTGTCTTCCACTGCCTCCCGCAGTTTGGTCAGACTCATGTTAGTAGCTTCGAGAACATTGTCCAACCATCTCGTCCTTTGTCATCCCCTTCTCCTTATGCCCTCAGTCTTTATATTCTTTCCCTCCCTTCCTCCCTCTCTCTCTCTCTCTCTCTCTCTCTCTCTCTCTCACACACACACACACACACAGTCATACCTCGGGTTACAGACGCTTCAGCTTGCGTTTTTTTGGGTTACAGACCGCCAAAACCCGGAAGTACTGGAACGGGTTATTTCTGTGTTTCGGCGGTTGCGCATGTGCAGAAGCACTAAATTGCGCTCTGCACATGTGCAGAAGCGCCAAATCACAACCCACACGTGCGCAGACACACCACTGCAGGTTGCGGACACTGTGGGTTGCGAACGTGCATCCCGCACAGATCATGTTCGCAACCCGAGCGTCCACTGTATATATATTACCAACTTTTTCTGAAGTAAAACAAGGACATGTGTCTTCCGGGATGGGCTCCTGGGTGAGTCATGTGACCTGCACCTTGCTCTCCCCTTTTCTTAGGGAAAGATCTTACACAGCACCCAGAAACATGCACTTTAGGGGGGGCTGTGTGATATTGCAACCCCCCCGGGAGTTTTTTCAGGGCGATTGCACAGTGTGAGAGCACAGCGCCCAAAATGGCCACCAAGATCTTGTGCGGGGGGAAATGGGATGTCCTGTTTGTTCCTGGGCACCTGGAAGGTATGCATTTACCTTGGTGCCCAGGAACAAACAGGACATCCCATTTCCCCCCGCACAAGATCTTGTGATATTGTACCTTGGTTCCCAAAAGGCTTGGCTCCTGAACAAATCGGCTCCCGAACGCTGCAAACCCGGAAGTAAGTGTTCAGTTTGAGAACTTTTTTGGAAGCTGAACATCTGACATGCCTTCTGCTTGAGTGCAGGAAGCTCTTGCAGCCAATCGGAAGCCGCGCCTTGGTTTTTGAATGGTTCCGGGAGTCGTAAGTTTGACAACCAAGGTACCACTCTATTCAGTAAATTCAGAGTGTGCCAATAAGTCTGATTTGGAGCTCTTGCAAAACTAACTCCTCCCACCCCCGAAGTGGCTTTTCCCCACTCAGGAAAGTTGACAGGACAATTTGCCGGAAAGTGTGGGATGACAGCTGCTTGATGCAGCATCATCTAATCTCCCCACAAACAAATCAGGCTGAATACTCATTAAACAGGTCATCTGGAAGAGACGCTTGCCTTTCCAAAGAGGCAAATGCCACCGTCTAATCCAGGGGAGGGGGACCTCGGGTCTGGGGGCTAAATGTGGCTCATTAAGGCTTCCCATACAGCCTTTGGGACTCTCCACAGGCCCCGCTCCACAGCTTCCTCCAGCTTGCCTCTTTTGGCCTTGCTGGAATGTGTCCTTGAACTGGATGGAAAAGTGGAGGTGAAGAAACTTCCGATTTTTGTTGTTTGGACTCTACGGCTGAAGGGCTGATCATATAGCCTCCTGTACAAAGATAAGAGTCACCTCTGTTGCCTCCCTGCACCAGTGGAATGTGGCCCCCAGAAGTCTGCCCACTCTGGAACACGGCCCTTAGATGGAAAATGGGAATGCTTGGCTTTGAGCACAAGGAATGAGGGCCAGCTTTCAGCAACCTGCTCACCTGGTCCACAGGTAGCAAAATTGGGCAGAGTTGGCATTTTTGCACAGTTCAGAATGTTGCAATCCTTTGCTATCTGAAACTTGGTTCAATACCTTGCGTTTATCCAGGGGCTACAAAGAACAAAATGTGCTCTGAGGCCATAGACATGTCAACTCGCCTGGACCTCTTCGCTTCACGACTGCTGGTGCTGCAGAAATATATACCCAATAATACGCTGTGGGTTAAGCCTGGATGGCCAATAGAATCCACACAGCAATGGTCTGTGAAACAGGGTATTTATTTAGGCACTGCAAGGTCAGTGCGACACAACCTCAACCAGCAAATAATGAGCAGTGGCAACCCAAAAATGAAAAAGACACAAGCATTCATTCACTTTCTGTGGCCTGTTGGCAGACCCACTCTGCATTACCAAGATGTCTGCAAATGTTACCTGAAAGCTGGCAACATCAAACCCCGTCAGGTGGGAATCCCTTGTTTTTTTGCTGCGTCATATTTGTTTTCATAGAATTGCAGAGTTGGAAGGGACCACGAGGGTCATCTAGTCCAACCCCCTGCGATGCTGGAAACTTTGTTTTGGTGTGTTTTTCCTGTGTTTGCACATCACCGGTTTTTCTTCTGTAAAATAGGCATTTTGTGGTACCTGCAGCAGATTTTTAGATTTCCAAATGTACCCCCAGTTCTGATAAGGTTAGGAACTCCAGGAATAACACAGTGCCTCCTAGTTTCCTCTTGTTTCCTCCTAGTTTAATTTGCGCTGTCCTCTTCACACCGCTATACAGTAGAGGTAAAAGCACAAGGTGTCTGCATGAATAAAGAGGACAGCAAAAGCATTCAGCTGCATCAACTTCGGTGTGGAGTTTGAGGAGACGACCATTTAATTGGATTTATTTTTGCTGGAGCTGAAGGAAGGTGAGGACAGGTGACCTCACTAGGCCCGAAGTCAAACCCCCCCCCCCCCAAGCAGGCTCAAAGCTTCTCAAAAGCTTTTCTCAGCAGCTAAGCATCAGAAACATTCCGCTTGCTGTAACTAAAAAGATTGCAACAAGGTAGAGAACAGAGCCCATTGTCTTCTCAGGCCTTTCTCAGAACCACATTGCAACTTGCTTTCTCTCCGGGAACCATGCCAAAGCACAAGAATGAAACAACTGGAACACACTGAAACCCCCTCACCCCCTTTCCTGCCAAGAGTCCACAATAGTCCCAAGACAGCTTTCTGTACATGCTCAGGAACCTCAACATGGGGCAGGACTCCTGAGGGAGGAGAAAGGAGGAGGGAACTGGAAAGGGGTATGTATGCTTGTGCACAGGACTGTGAATTTCGTGCATGCTTTTTGTGACTTATCACACTTGCTTCTTCTACCAGTTCATGGATGGTAGAAATAAAAGCCTTTTCTCCGAAACTATTCCTTGAGTGTCTGTTGACTCCCACTTCCCTTTCCCAGGCGCAATATTTTTCCCACCCGAGGGCAAAGCCTCATAAGGCTACAGAGCCAGAGGCAAGACACTGGTTTGTGAGCCTCAGCCCATGCGCGATGCCTGTGGATCACTACGGTTGTTCTAACCCTTGTCCCAATTGGTGACCTGGAGATCAATAAGACTGCACTGCGGGGCTGTCATAATCCTATCTCTCTCACGCTCTGCTCACCACATGCATACCAGGGATGATAATGTGGGTGATAGTGGGCTGCACTGCAGGGTTATTGTAGTCCACAGTCTTAGCCTCATCCCGTCATTTCCTTGCAACGTGAGGAAAGCAACACTGGACTACACTGCAAGGTTGTCAGAAGCTGCTCTGAGCTTGAGGCCCCATCAATATGGTGGTAATTTGACTTGCCAGTATGGTGGTAGTAGTTAAAGCATCAAACTAGGACCAGGGAGACCTGAGTTCGAATCTCCCCTCAGCCTCAATGTCCCCTGCAGGGTCAATCTTTCAAGCTAAACCACCTCAAAGGATTGTTGTGGGGATGAGACGGAAAGGTGAGAGGTAACTTCCCCTGGGTTTCTTGTGTTGTAAACAAAATCTGCCCTTTTTCCCTTATGGGGTATCCAAGAGCCCGTATAGAGTAGGAGAAAATAACAGAGGCCAACCAGTGAATATTGAGAAGCAAAGCAGCTAGTAAGTCTGATCTTTATGGATCTGTTGCAACAGGGTGCTCCCCTCACGCGCAGGAGAGGAGGACCCAGAACCAAGGTGTGCCTGTCCTTATATAGACATTTTAAATTCCCTGCCCTGGAGCTCCAGACCACCCCTCCATACATCATACATACATCACAGAAGGGGTGTAACCCAAGACCACCCCCACAAACATCATACCTACATCACAGAAAAAGTGGTCTACAACAGAAATTTGAATGTTGTTTTTCCCATCTGCCAGGTTATCTGATAATGCCTTATCTGATTGCCTTTCCTGGTAGTCTGATGAAATGGTGATTACCCAATTCCTGCCCTCCCTCCTTGCAGAGAAAACATTTGGTCAGCTTGGGAGTCAAAATGGTTTCAGGTCGGTCTTCCTGTGCTGATCTATGTGCGTGCTTGGTTGGTACATTTATGAACATTTATTATATATATAAGACCTTAAATTTTATTGTTACACTTCAAAGAAGCAGAAGATACAAATGGGATAAATAAGTAATACCAGACTACACTGCAGGGCCGTCGTAAACTATTATGCTCCCCCGACCCCCGAGAAAATGAGCAACAGCGGATGCCTATGGCGCTGCGTTGCGTAAGAGACACGCCCACCCAGCTGCTGTCCAATCGCAAGCAACGCAGAAGTTAGGGCGCCCTCCCTTTGGGGAGCATTCGCCCACTTCAAAGATGGCGCAGGGGAAAAACCGGAAATCTGATTTCCCGCTCTAGGACTTCCTCCTATCTATGCTCAAGACGCAGGTGAGGACCTTTAGTAAGCCGCGTCAGTCAAAGATGGCCGCCGAGGTGAACCGGAAGTCCCCCCGTTGGTTCCGGGATTTCGACCACGCCCCTCCAGTTTGTGTACAGGTCGGCGCTGCACTCTCGGCGACAAAGAGGCGCCCGTGCGTAAGTGATACGTCAGCCAAAGAGGGGGCACCGGGCGTCACCACGCATGCGCGCCCAGAAGCGCATCCCAGCGGAGCTCAGCTGAGGAGACTGAGATGCCGCCGCTGTCAAGCTGGGTGAGGAAGAGGAGGAGGTGGGAGTCGGAGGGGCCCGGACCCCCTTCCCCCCAAAGGGGTCAGGGGGCGGGGGAGGGAAAGGCCGAAGCGGCGTCGCGGCGTCTGCTGCTGTTGTCAGTAGAGGTTGTTTTACTCGGAGTAGACCCGTTGAAAGTAATGGGCAGGGGGAACTAAGGTTCGCTCATTTCGACGGGCCTGCGGTGTGTAAGGCCTACATGGGCAGAACCCACAAATGATGATGATGATATTACAATATAACACGTTTCTGGGTTGTGTAGGAGTAAGTTATGCTCGGAGTAGACCCGTTGAAATCAAATCAGCCTGAACTCTACGATTCTACATGGAGATTCCCTTCCAACTCCATAATTCGATGTTGGAGATAACCTAATAATAATGATAATAAAATAATAATAATACAGTAGTAGTAATAATAATAATAATAATAATAATAATAATAATATGTGTGGTGGTGGCGGTGAGAGATGACATGGGAGGTTTGCCAGCAAGCAGCCCATCCTCAGGTAGAGTGTGGGGAGGAAGTGCGCTTTCCTCTTTCCCTCAGTTCTTCCCCCCCTCTCTCTGGGCGACCCCTTCAGGCAGGGTGAGAGTTCAGAGGCAGGGAGGAGGAGGAAGAGGAAGAGGATGACGACACAGAGATTTAAAGTTTAAAATTTGCTGGGCCAGTCCAAAGTGTGCCTAACCTACCCAGCAAACCGCCTCCAAGAATTGTTGGCAGATTCTTCTGGGATGTTCATGAGAAGGTGTGGAAGGCGGCAACCTTCCACTGTTTTTTGTTCCCAGCATTTGGTACTTTTGATTCCTTGTGCATGGAGGCTTCATTTGCTATCTTAACTTCATTCAGGATTAGGCTATCTTAATCCAGAGGAAGGGAAGGTTCCGGATGTTGTCGGACTCTTGAAATCCCATCAACCCCATGCGGAGTGGCCAGTGGTCAGGGATGATGGGAGTTGCAGTCCAACAGCAGCTGGATTGCTACAGGTTCCCCACCTGTGGCCTAGAAGAGCAAAAAGACTGCCTTGCTAGCTCATAATAAGGTAGGCCTGTGTACGGTAGTTGCGCATTTCATTTCCAAAAGCTGCCTTTCGAGTACCCACAGCCTGAAGGCAACAGCCCCCCTCTGCTGTCCCCCCCCAGCAAGTGATATCCAGAGGTAGATTGCATTTGTTTTGCAGTAGCCATTGGCAAACTGTTTGTGTGGATTGTGCAACCCTTCTACATGTAAGCAGCATATTTGCTCTCTGCCACGCCCCCATGTGTTACAAGCATGGCATTAAAATATACTTTCCCAATTCTACATAAAGCCCATGGGAGGAAGAAACCAGATTTGTAGTAAACACAACAAAAGTTCTGTGGCTTCTGACTTCATTTTCTAAAGGGGATATTAGAGTCTGTTCCTGCAGGAGAATATAGACATGGGTAACTTTTCTCGGCATGCAGTTGTATTAACTTCTAAATTTGATTTCCCTTGCATGTTCCAAAGTGTGTGAGAGACACTTTTTGCCAGTTTGTTGATCAATATTCTTTACAGCAGCTGAAGAGAGGTTTTTTTGTTTGCTGAAGTGAACAACCTGTTTTATCTCTTCCTTTAGAACCAACGAAATTTTCCTTAGTAGGAATAGAGGTGTGTGAGATGTGGATTCAACCACAGGTACGTAAAGTGATTCTGTATTTCATTAGGAGGAAAGCATGTAGACTTGATGGTAACATTGGCACAACTGGGAATTTATATTGGCCTGCCTTGTTGGCAGTTGAGAAACCTAAGCAGTCCTGTTCAGACATCTTATTGTTGGGTAATCTTGATAATCTGATAATGCTTTGGATAGAAATGTTTTTAAATGCATATAATTAAATGGTTAGAAACTGCTGTACTATTGGCTATTGGTAGGAGTTTCTTCTAATTTTTGTTCCCATAAAGCCCTCTAAGTCAACATATCTTCCTTTCTTGCCTATTTCTCCCCCCCTCGGTATAGAGATTATAATTTACCGTATTTTTTGCACCATAACACTCACGTTTTTCCTCCTAAAAAGTAAGGGGAAATGTCTGTGCGTGTTATGGAGGGAATGCCTACGGGTGGCATGCCTACGGATTTCCCTCCTCTAAAAACTATGTGCGTGTTATGGTCCGGTGCGTGTTATACAGCGAAAAATACGGTAATAAAGGATCTAGTCATTATTAACTCCTTCCATTGGATTATTAAGAGCCTGTGTGCACTCTTAATTCCTTTGTTGTTGTGACAACAACATTCCTTTCCAGAGTTACCTAGTACTGGAAAACATCGCCTCTCCCATTACAGCTGTGCTCTTTGGCCCTGTGGAGCCTTCAGTGTGGGGTTCCTCAGTGTTCCATTTTATCCCCTATGCTGTTTAACATCTACATGAAACCACTAAGTGGGGTCATCCAGAGCTTTGGAATACGTGGTCAGCAATATGCTGATGACACACTGCTCTGCATCTCCTTTACATCTGCAGGTGAGGCAGCGGAAGTGCTGGACCAGTGTCTTGCCTCCATAATGGACTGGATGAGAGCTAGCAAATTGAAGCTCAATCCAGAGAAGACGGGGGCACTGTTAGTGGGTGGTTCCTTAGACCAGATGGATGGGAGGTTGCCTGTTGTTGATGAGGTTGCACTCCCTCTGAAGGAGCGAGTACGTAGCTTGGGAGTACTTCTGGATTCTTTGCTGTTGCTTGATGCTCAGGTGGCCTCAGTGGTCCAGAGTCCAACAGCTTTGGCTGGTGACCCAGCTGCTCCTCTATCTGGACAGGGATAGCCTAACTTCTGTTGTCTGCACTCTGGTAACCTCTAGGTTAGATTACCACAATGTGTTATACGTGGCACTGCCTCTGAAGCCGGTTCGGAAGCTTCAGCTAGTGCAGAATTCAGCGGCCAGGTTGCGCAAGAAGATTTGAGCATATTACACCGATTCTGGCCCAACTGCACTGCCTGCCAATTAGTTTCTGGACCCAATGCAAAGGGCTGTTTTTGACCTATAATGCTTTAAACAGCTCAATACCACAGTACCTCAAGAACTGCCTCTCCCCTAATGAACTGACCTGGACCCTGCAATTATCATCTGAGGCCCCTTTTTGTGTGCCTCTCCCACGAGAGGTCCAGAGGGTGGCAACATGATGACCGGCCTTTTCTGTAGTGGCTCCCCATTTTGGGGAACACTCTCCCCAGGGAGGCTCACCCACCACCTTTATTATGTCTCTTTAGGTGCCAGATGAAAACATTCATCTTCAGCCCAGTGTTTGGCTGATTAATAGTCTATGGCTTTTTAAATGAGCTTGTGTGAGTGGGATTATTGGTCTCTTTTTGTTTTATTATGTGTTCTGTTCTCGTTTTGTATTTTTATGCTGGGAACTACCCTTTGATCTTTGGATGAACGGCGATACACAGATTTAATAAACAACAACAACAACAACCTATCTCATTGCATTAACAATGCATTTTTCTTTACACATTGGATTGTGTTCACAGAAAGACATAACGGGCTCACTCTCTTCCCATAGCTTGTGGCGTGCTTCAAGATCTAGGGCCGTGCGGGCGTTGTGCTGGCTGCTGCAGGTACAAAGAGGACATGGAGGAGGGTTTGACGTGGCCGTCGGAGAGGCCGGAAGTTCAGACAGCTGCTTCTCCCGGGGTCAGCCGACGGATATCAGTCAGCGAATTCTCTTGCCATTGCTGCTATGATATTCTCGTCAATCCCACCACCTTGAACTGTGGGCACAGCTTCTGTAGGCATTGCTTGGCGTTATGGTGGACGTCTTCCAAGAAGAACGAGTGTCCAGAATGCAGGGGGAAATGGGAAGGATTCCCCAAAGTCAACATTCTTCTCAGGTGATTCTAGCAGTCGAGGACTGTGATATGTGGTCTTCATACAATGGTTGAGATGTGTTAGTCTGCCCTCTTTGCTTAGTAAGAACCGTTGGTCCTACAATCTTCATACTTTTAATTTCATTTTTCATTTCACTTTTAATGTATATATTGCTATACGCAAGGTGGTCTGCAAGCTGAAGAAATAACAAAGATCATATACCTTATAACAATCTGATCCAATGCAAAAAAGCCATAATAAAAAATGACTTTAAAATAAACAACTTAAAGTAATACTCAATAATCTATTAGAATATCATAGTACACGATGAAATTAAATGTCAGCAAACAATCATTGGGTAGAAATTCACGCCTAACAATTTCAATAAATATTTGCTAAATTATAATTAGTAAAAACAGCAAGTCACAGTGCATAAATACCACACTATATACAAAACCATGTAAAAGGATCAAATTGAGAAAAAAGACACACAACTTGTAAAAATATATATTAAAAAAAGAAATCCTGAACTCATTTCCCCCTCTTCTCTACTTTTGCTGTTCTTAATGCCATGGTTTGGGAAAGACTTACTTCTTAGATCCTCTAAATGCCCTCCACTGTCAGTCTCAGCGTTTCAGTACAGTGGTGCCTCTCAAGACGAAAGTAATCCATTCCGCGAGTCTCTTCGTCTAGCGGTTTTTTCGTCTTGCGAAGCAACCCTATTAGCGGCTTAGCGGATTAGCGCTATTAGCGGTTATTAAAGGCTTAGCGGACTAGCGGCTAAAAGGCTATTAGTGGCTTAGCGGCTTAGAAAAAGGGGGGGAGTGGGGAAAAATCGGAACACTCGCAAGACGTTTTCGTCTTGCAAAGCAAGCCCATAGGGAAAATCGTCTTGCGAAGCAGCTCAAAAACGGAAAACCCTTTCGTCTAGCGGGTTTTCCGTCTTGCGAGGCATTCGTCTTGCGGGGCACCACTGTATTGCATGAGTCTTCCCTGGGGTAGAAAGACCACTGTAGAGTTTGCTTGGTGCTCTCCACAGCTGTTTCAGTTCAAACCACTGGAGGAGGAGTTCCAGGCTAATAGCCAGGTGTTCTCCTCCAGGCCTCTCCCCACATCACACCCTCTGCCCTCTTTGAGACATTTTTGTGTGGCTAGAATGTGTCCTTGAAAGGTGATGGTACCTCTTGCTTCCCTGAATGGAGGGGTGTGTGGGTGTGGGTGTGTCTTTTGCATAGCTGCAATGCAGCCTCCTGTCTGCTGGTGAGGCTCACATCAGTTGCACCTCCCCTTTCTGCTTCTAGCTCCGCCCACCACTGGCACCCTGGGAAGCCTGTCCATGAGATAATGTGGTTGTAAAAGATCGCCCTGCCCCCCCCCTTTAAAGGGTTTAGCCAGCAGAACGACTTACCATTATCACCTGCTTGTACCCAACTCATCCTCCACAGAGCTCATGGTAGCTCATTTATCAGTGCTGTAAGGTAGACCAGGCTGAGAAGAGAGTGCAGTTGGCCTGAGGACAGCTAGCAAACTTCACGACCGATGAGCTAGACTCTGGTCTCCCCAGTCCAGCATTCTAGCCACGTGCCCCAGAGGAGAAGGCCCCTTCTCCAGATACAGCCTGGCCTCAAACTGCAGGAAGAAGTCTTGCAAAGTAACGCTCTCTTTATCTAGGGATGCAATCGAAAAACTGTTTCCAGATGCTATCGAGCAGCGGAAGGACGACATCCAGCAGAACAGCGACGTGTCCCTCAGCCTTGCCGCCTTTCAGAAATACGGGAGCGATCAGACCTCCACAGCTCCAACGGCGGGGCGAATTAATCCTCGAGGAGGGGGGTTTTTCTCCGGTGTGCTGACAGCGCTAACTTGTGTGGCTGTAAGTCTCCCCCTTTAAAAAGCCCTGTGCTGGTGGGAAATAAAGGGCTTTGCTGAGGATGGGTTGTATAGTTGCAGAAAACTTAACAAGTCTCCTGACTTAATGGGCCCCTTCAGAGAAATTTCAAAGGACATCCTGTTGCCCTCCATCTTAGTTCTCTTGAGCAGGAAAGGTGAAGGGAAGCCTATAGAGCAGCCTTTCTCAACCTGTGGGTCCCCAGATGTTGTTGAACTACAACTCCCATCACCCCTAGCTAGCAAGGCCAGAGCTCAGGGATGATGGGAGTTGTAGTCCAACATCTGGGGACCCACAGGTTGAGAACCGCTGCTGTAGAGGTTCGCAGCTACTAGATTTGGTTTTTGTCTGCCTTTGGAAGTTGCCTTATATTGAGTCAGACCATTGATCCATGCAGCTCAGTTTGTCTACACTGATTGGCCATGAATCTCCAGGGTTTCAGACTGGGGACATTCCCAGCTCTATTTGGAGACCCCAGGAATTGGACCTGGGACCTTCAAGATACAATGCAGATGCCCTAGCACTGAGCTTTGGTCCTTCCTTCTTCAGTAGCTGGGATGCCTGGCATTTGGCTGCGGCCACCAGGTAGGTTTCCACCTCTTTCCCCCTCCTACAGGCTGATGTCCCCAAAGAAAATGCTGGAGACTAGAAAGTGGAAAGGTACCCAGAGGGAAGAGTAATGTTTGACATGGTGCATGAAGCTTAGTGCTCGCTTCAGCTGCAGGGCTCCCATAATATATTCCCTTGCTCTTCCACCGTGCTGTTATGGGACGGCTGTTCTTGTCCCAGAGTCACCCAATGAGTCCTTGGCTATCAGGCTTTCCACCTGTATGTCATCTCCCTCTCCAAGCTGTATTTAAGCCAGGCTCCTTGGAGTGCCAGACCAGAAACTTTACTGTTGGTGAATGTTCATTTTTGCTTTGTATTTATGTACAGTTGTACCTTGGTTCTCAAACTTAATCTGTTCTGGGAGTCCATTCGACTCCCAAAACCATTCAAAAACCAAGGCGCGGCTTCCGATTGGCTGAAGGAGCTTCCTGCAGTTAAGCAGAAACCGCGTTGGATATTCAGCTTCCAAAAAATGTTTGCAAACCGGAACACTTACTTCCGGGTTTGTGGCGTTCGGGAGCCAAAACGCACGAGTACCAAGGCGTTCGAGAACCAAGGTATGACTATACTTAAGCCTACATTGGGTGGTGTTGTTTTTGTTTGTTTTTTGTAATATTGAAATTATTCTGTGTTTGCTAAATTGTTGATTTTTGTAATTTTGAATTCACTGGCATGTGCCGTGTTTAGAATATTTGTATTTCCAGTGCTCTCTTTATTGATGCTTTTGAATGTTTGCTGCAAGCTGTTTTCGGCACATCTCGTCGTGGAAATGCAGCATATAATTAAAATCAATCAATCAATCAATCAAGTCCAGCACTATCCTTTGGACCCCGCTGGGTGCTTTGCTCTTGTATTAAACATCTGGAACATGTTTAATATGTTTTATAGTCACCCCAGTCACCGCTGTGCATAACCCGTCATGGACCCTCTTCACTGCTTTCTAGGTAGTTTTGCTCGGCTATCACTGGAGCAGCCGGGAGTCGGAAGACGACCTCCTCGTCCACAAACCCGTTGCGAAATGGACCGCTGGGGAGGTGGTGCACTGGCTGGGGCACCTGGGACCCTGGACTTCCCTCTACAAGGAGAGGTTTTTACTTGAGCGCGTTAATGGGAGGTGAGGAAGATCCCTTTGGTGATGCTCTGAGATTATTGAGAGAGAAACTTCATTGTACCTGGTGCCTTGCTTATAAAAGATTTTGTGCTCCTCAGGTGATGTGAACACAGGGGCAAAACAAAACAAAAGTCTTGTTGTGTTCAAAGTAAGTTTTCTATCTGTAGTGTGGCTGTTAGCAATAGTTCCCTGTTAGTCATCTTGCTAGGACCATGTCTAAATTCTAGAGTAGGCAGATGCGCTTTGCTCTCAGTGCAAATATCCACAGACCCGTCTTGTCTTGATGGTGATATTCGACTTGGTAGTTCAGCGTGATTTGGAGCAGGGCAGAGGGTGTTTCCTTCATGTTACAGTAACTCCTGGTCTTGCAGGCTCCTGCTGACGCTCACGGACGAGGACTTCTCAAAGGCTCCTTACAATGTAGAGAACAGTAGCCACAGGAAGGCCATTATGACGGAACTGGAACGTGTGAAGATGCTGGGCGTCAAACCACCGCAGAACCTTTGGGAGTACAAGGTGAGAGGATGTTCTAGGAAGTCCTGCCTCCAGTGGCTGTAGACCTTTAGCCCCTGCACCAAAGCACCGTATTTTTCGCTCCATAAGACGCACCTGACCATAAGGCGCACCTAGTTTTTAGAGGGGGAATGCAAGAAAAAAAAAATTCTTTAAAGGGAGCGCTGAACAGAGTCTGTATGCATCCCAGGCTCTGCTCAGCGCTCCCTTTCGCGAGCCACATGGAGCTTGTGTGCGGCACTTCCAGGCTTTTCCCCAGGAGGAAGATGGGCAGACCATCACTGACGGGCTACCCTTCTTCCTCCTCAGGGGAAAAGCCCCCGGGAGCTGCACACATGCTCCACACGGCTCATGAAAGGGAGTGCGGCTCTTGGGGGCTTTTCCGGGAGGTGGGGGAAGGGACTGAGGGGCTACCCTCTGCCCCTTTCCCCACCTCCCACAAAAGCCAGCAAGAGCCGCGTGCTCTTTCAAGGGTGTGCAGCTCCTGCGGGCTTTTCCCTGAGGGAAAAAGCGGCCAGTCAGTCCCTTCACCCTCGGGGAAAATCCCACGAGAGCCGTTGGAGCGTATGTGCGGCTCTTGGGGGCTTTTCCCGCCTGCCTCCCGTCAGCATTTGCTCCATAAGACGCACACACATTTCCCCTTACTTTTTTTGGGGGGGGAGTTCATCTTATGGGGCGAAAAATACGGTACTCTTCTGTCCCTGTGGTGTTTTGATCCTCGGCACCCCTGCTGCAACCCAGCCCTGCTCTTGAGTCTGGTCCCCATCCTGTCTTCAGCCTGTGTCGCCCAAGTGCTCTGTAATGGTTTGAGTGTTGGACTAGGACCTGGGAGACCAGGGTTCAAAGCCCCGCTCAGCCATGAAGCTCATTGGGTGACCTTGGGCCAGTCGCCATCTCTTAGCCTAACCTGCCTCACAGAGTTGTTGGGAGGATGGAATGGGGAGGAGGAGAACCATGAAAGCCAACTTGAGCTGCTGGGAAGATAAAAGTGCCATAGAAATGTAATAAATACATGAATAAAATAAAAGTCTCTTAGCCTAGCTTGAAGCCATTTTACGAAGGAGCAGGGAGTCTCCCCAATTTCCGTGGAATTTCCTGCATCTGAGAGAAAATGCCACAGTGTTCACCCCATTGTGCAATTTAATGCTGGCAAGTTCCCTCCCCACTGCCTACACTAATTTCTTACACAATTACACTCTGGGCTGCTTGATGCAGGGCTGGCCTGAAGGGAGAAATCCACAGAGCAAATCCCCTCCTGCTGATTAATAATGGGGAACTAATTTATAACAGGGATCTGGGGAATGAAAGGCCGGTTAGCTTAACGTCAGTAGTGGGGAAACCCACTAAACAGGTAGAATTGCCAAGCAAGAGGAACAAGCCTTGCTGAAGTAGAATCAGCATGGCTTTTGCCAGGGTAGGTCCTGTCTTAACATCTAGAGGGTTTTTTCCCTCCCCAAGTGTGCCAGCAGAGATGAACCAGTTGACAATGGGCTCTTAGGTTTTCAAAAGGTTTTTGAAAATTTATCCCCGAAAATTTATCCCTGAGTAAGCTGAGTAGCCGTGACATAACCACAGAAATCCTCTTATGGATCAGGACTTACTTAGGAATAGAAACAGAGTACTCTCGTACCTTGGAACTTGAATGCCTTGGTACTCGGACGTTTTGGCTCCTGAACACCGCAAACCTGGAAGTGATTGTTCCGGCTTGCAAACGTTCTTTGGAACCTGAACGTCCGACGGGGCTTCCGATTGGCTGCAAGAGCTTCCTGCAACCAATCGGAAGCCACGCTTTGGTTTCCGAACGTTCTGGAAGTCGAACAGACTTCCGGAACGGATTCCGTTCGACTTCCGAGGTACGACTGTATTAATAAATGGACAGTTTTCTCCGTGGTGGGATGTGGAAAATGGAGGGTTGGTATCGGGACCTGTTCCTTTTAACTGGTTTATTGGTGATCTAGAATTAGGGCTGAGCAGTGAGGGAGCAGGATTGCCCTGGGGTCTCAGGTGGGGCAGTGATCTTTCATTCTGCTATCTATAATGACGCTTCTGATCTCTGAAGCACCAGAACAGAAGAAGATAGAGCCTCTCCCCCAGTTAGGCAGGGTTCATGTGACCCTTAATATGACTGGGATCTTATGTTACACGCCTGGAGGGTGAAGAGGTTAGTGAGACAAAGCTGCATTTCACAGAAGCCCCCTTGCCCTCTCCCTTGCTTCCGTTTGCTGTTCCTCGTGTCTTCAGGCTGACTCTCCCCCGTTTCTCTCCCTTTCCTCGCATTCCAGGCGGTGCATCCTGGGAAGTCGCTGTTCCTGTTGTACGCCTTGAAGAGCTCCCCTCGGCTCACCATGCTCTACTTGTACCTCTTCGATTACACGGACGTCTTTCTGCCCTTCCTCCACACCATCTGTCCCATGCAGGAGGAGGAGCTGGAGGACATTCTTGCAAAGCTGCTAGTAAGTAAGAGCGGGAGACGTCCGCCTTGGGAACGTGCCCCCCTCCCGAACACCCAAAAAGTGGGAAGGGGTTTTGTGGGGCAGCAGTACAGAATGCTTTGAGGTTGAGATCAGCGACCCTCGCCAAAAGCCCTGTGAGCAGTGGCCCCAGGAGCGAAAATGGGGGCAAACATCATGGGGGCAGCAAGCCAAGGGCTTTTGTATTTCCTTTTATTTAACAATTTTCTGAAGGTTTTTAACACATTGGGCTCTAGAATCCAACACATTTATAAAAAGATAATAAATAGAAATATTTCAAAAATAATAATAATAAAGAAAAATATAAAATAGAGTACTCATGATTCTTACAAAACACTATTACAGTTGTACCTTGAATCTCAAACACCCTGGTTCCCAAACAAATCGGCTCCCGAACGATCGAAACCCAGAAATGAGTGTTCGAATGATTTTCAGAAGCTGGACATCTGGTGCGGCTTCCCTGGCTACCGATTGGCTGCAGGAGCTTCCTGCAGCCAATCAGAAGCTGTGCTTTGGTTCCTGAATGTTTTGGAAGTTGAACAGACAGATTCCGTTCAACTTCCAAGGTACGACTGTATAGAGAAGAGAAAAAAGTAACTAAAAATACTGTTATCACTGGTAGAAAATGTGGGATATCTCTACACATTGGGATTGATTGCTAAATCATTCTTTAGAACCATAGCTCTATGGAGGGAGCAGGTGTCTCTTACAACTCTCAGCCCCCTTAACAGACTAGACTTCCCAGGATCCTTTGGGGGAAGCCAAGACTGTGTAAAGTGGCATGATACTGCTTTGAATGTATGGTGCAGGCGGGGCCTTAGTGTGAAGCAGATTTCTGTGTTCCTCTGCAGGCTTGGCAGACCCCAAATACATTAATTGCCACCGCATAAAGATATGAGGGACGCGGGTGGCGCTGTGGTCTAAACCACTGAGCCTCTTGGGCTTGCTGATCAGAAGGTCGGTGGTTCGAATCCCCACGATGGGGTGAGCTCCCGTTGCTCAGTCCCAGCTCCTGCCCACCTAGCAGTTCAAAATATTGGTAAAACCTATTTGGTGTTTTGCAACTTACTGACTAGTTGCAGGGCAGGACCTTAGCCAGACCTAGCAGAGTAAACGCAGAATCCACGGAAGCAATTGGCGACTTGGCTGCAGACAGGATAGACGAAGCAGGAACCAGGAACTTGTAGCTAGGTGTTTATTATATACAGTGGACTATTTACAGGAACAGAACATGGATCTTTTGCTAGCTCTCTCTGACACGACTCACAACTCCTACACCTGAACCTCTGAACACTGAACTTCTGAACTAAGACATTCCAGTTAGTAGGCCATTAATTATCACTCCCTTGAGAGAGCTTGACCAATCAGGGAGCTGTAACCATGTCTCTGTTATCACCAGGCAGACGTACTCCTTCAGAATGCCTTCTGGCTGTCTGCCAAACCTTAATTGACTCTGTGTGAGTAGCTGCACGTACACAGATTCCCAATGCCAAAAAGTGCAAGTAGATAAATAGGTACCGTTCCGGCGGGAAGGTAAACGGCATTTCCGTGCGCTGCTCTGGTTTCGGTCTTCTCTTGTGCCAGTAGCGGCTTAGTCATACTGGCCACATGGCCTGGAAAAACTGTCTGCGGACAAATGCCAGCTCCCTCGGCCTCTAAAGCAAGATGAGCGCTGCAACCCCAGAGTCGTCTGCAACTGGACTTAACTGTCAGGGGTCCTTTACCTTTTTAAAAAAGATATTTGCAGCGATACAGGGTGCCTTTCCTTGATGTTATGCTTCCTTAGAGATACTCACTTGTCCTTAGCAAAAAAAAAACCTGTTTTCCAAAGGTGGCATATACCTAATATGGACAAAATGTGCTCGCTCCAGGGATTGCATTGCCAGAAATCTTCCTGGGAAATCCTAAGCCCCACTGTAACATTAAATGCTGAGATAAGAAAATGCTTCCTGCCAAGATTACCAGCATCGTCATCTTTAAGAGCAGGGGTCAGCAAACTTTTTGAGCAGGGGGCCGGTCCACTGTCCCTCAGACCTTGTGGGGTCCGGACTATTTTTTTTGGGGGGGGGGAATGAACGAATTCCTATGCCCCACAAATCACCCAGAGATGCATTTTAAATAAAATGATGCATTCTACTCATGTCAAAACACGCTGATTCCCGGACCGTCCGCGGGCCGGATTTAGAAGGTGATTGGGCCAGATCCAGCCCCCAGGCCTTAGTTTGCCTACCCATGGTTTAACCAAGAGCCATTCTGGTATCCCCAGTGTTGACGGGCGTGTTTTTCCAGCCTGCTGTCCATCTGAAATGGCTTTGCTTTGGGCTAAATTGAACACACACAGAGAGAGATCCTAAGCCACTTATGGGCAGAAATATTTTTATTTGCTTTCAAGGAAAAGCGGTCAATAAATTTTGGGCATGCCAGTAGCAGGAACCAAATTCTGATGGCAACATTTGAACCAGAGATATTTTGGGGTGGTCCCCAGCCTGCTTTCCCTGAACACTTTCTGTCTCTTTCAGGACCTAAAGGAGCCTGCTTGGAAGCAGTGGCGAGAATTCTTTGTGAAATACTCTTTCCTGCCCTACCAGCTAATAGCTGAGTTTGCTTGGGACTGGTTAGAGGTGCATTACTGGACGTCCCGCTTCATCATCGTCAACGCCATGCTGCTCTCTGTGCTGGAGCTTTTCTCCTTCTGGAGGCTGTGGTCAAGAAGGGAGCTTAAGTAAGTCCCTCTCGGACCCGCCTATCTTCCAGAATTAGCAACCCTGTTTTTGTACTTGTAAAATCCCTTTGTTTCTCTCTCTCTCTCTCTCTCTCTCTCTCAAAGAGAGAACTTGCACTGAATAGAGAGATTCCTCTTTTTCCATCTCCCAGCTGTGACTCAGCTTCTTCCTGCTCAGGGGAGGAAAAGCTAGTTGTGCAATTTTGTGCCAGGGATCTTTTATTTTTGGATATCAAAAAGTCCCCAAGGTTAACTTGACATGTCTCGTTTATGAGCAAATTGCTTTCCAGTGAAAAGCATGTGACTTAAGAGTGCTCCAGATAAGCAACCTTCATTTGAAACTAAAAGGAGCATCGTGAACCACACATTTCCTGTACATGTTGGAGGCCCACCCCCCGTTTTTGGTACTCCCCTCCCTCCTTTCTCTTAGTTTCCCTTTTGAGCTTGTTTAAAACTCCTTAAAACTATCACGGTGGTGTTTTCCTGTAAATGATTGAACACATTTGCTTTCCCTGAACGGTTGTGTGTGCACAAGGATGTTTTTAGTGTAGCTTCTGCAAGAGTTCCAAAGGTTCATTGGAAATGAGATCTAGGACTCTAATCTGCTCTTTTCCCTCCCCATCTAGGACAATTCCTCACCGGATGTGGGGCCATTTCTGGAAAGTGTCCACCCAGGGACTCCTCATGGCTATTTTCTGGCCAGTTATTCCTCAGTTTGTTTGCAACTGCCTGTTCTACTGGGCTTTGTACTTTAACCCAATTATAAACATTGATCTTGTGGTGAAAGAAATCCGTCGCTTGGAAACTCAAGTGCTATGATGGCGTGTTCTGGGATCGGCACTGTGCTGTTCAGTCCTGAACCATCTGGTGGCAGGGAGCTGCCAATTTAATTTTCTTTCCACAGTGACAAAACTTGTGATTTTTTTTTTTAATGGCACACCTACTTTTGCAGCAAGTCTTCCTTTTCAAAGCTGTGACGGCGGCAACAAGTGAAGGGAGGTGCTTTTCTGCTTTTCCTCGAGAAGGAACAATTAATTTCCCTATAATCAGAACGTTTGCTTTTGGACTAATCGAAGCGCCAACCTTTGTGTGCCACTCTCTGTATCTGGCCATGCGGCACAAGAAGCCTGATGAGAAATCGAAGCAGTCAGGCTCCTTTTTCGTGCAAAACGAGTCCTGCATTTACACGTTAAGCAGCTGTATACCCTTAAGAGACACCTGACCCTTCTAAAAATGGCTCAGATCTTGACCCGGACCCCTTTTCCTTATACACACAGCTCTGGTCGTGTTTGTGAATTTGAAGTAATTTCTGTTGCTGTATTGATTTACTAGATCTACTTGCCAACTGCAACCACTTTTTCTTTTAGAAAAAAAGGGAAAAGATGTTCTGCACGTAAATACCAATTGATTGTGAGACGGTGGGCTTTTTCCCTTACGTAGATGAACGCCTCCTGTTGTCACTCGTTAAATGTATGCCAAAACCAAGATTAGCTTTATTTTAAATGATGTGCCCCTATAAATTAAACTTGACTCTGCGTTTGTAATGATATGATCTTCAGATTTGCATATGAACATTTTTAAGAATTAAAACGGAAGATTTTTTTTTTCTAATATTTATTATTAGTATTACATTTTTACCAAAAACCCTTCTTCTTCTCCCTCTCCCTTCTTCCCTTCACAACAGCCGCGTGAGGTAGGCTGGTCTGAGGTTTCATGGTCAGGCAAACTTCTGCCTGGGGGCTGAGTCCTTTCTGGACGACACTTCAGACTTATAACCCAGAGGAGAATATCACATACTGAATTGAAATGAGATGTACCGAGGTTAGGTAGGCAGCCTTGTGTCACCTGGGCCAAGGAGCTGGGTTGGAGCATGTTATCCCCTTCTGTTTGGGGAAACATTTCTTGTTTGAAGAATGGCTGAAATTATTTGGAAGTTGGTGTATGTGTGTCTAGACAACACCCATCCAAAGCTGGGTGAAATCTAGAGCCGCTTTGATTTGTTTTTGAGAAGTGACTCGAGGAGAGGAACGTCCCATGTCTGTGAAGCCTGGCCCAAGTGACGCCCTTTCTTAATCATCTTCACATTGAGGGTTGAACGACCCACATAAAGTATCCGGCCAGAACAAATACTGGGAATTGTAGGGGGCGCTCGCCAGACACTTGGCTGCTTCGCGGTCGCATTCGCAAGCCATTTTTTGGCACTTGTCTTCTATATCCTCTGTGGAAAGAAAAAGGGAGACCCGGAATCAAGCCCGTCATTTGAGGCATTGCAAAATGGGTACCAGAGTGCGCAGATTTTTCTGGCCTTCAGTAGAACGAGAGGGAATGAAATACTTACTTAGATACTAAATATTTTGAATAAAACTGGATGCCCAGGGTCTTGGAAGGGCCAGTGCCTTTAGGAATGACAGAAACACTAATGGGATGAAGCACATCCTATGTGTGGTTACTCAGAAGTAAGTCCCACTGTAAGTGGGTAGGGCAGCCTCCCTTAACCTACTGCCCTAGATTCCCAGTTCCCATCTAGCAGCCATCAACAGCCCTCTGCTCCATGAATTTGGCCAATCTTTTTAAGTCATTAAATTGGTGGGTATCACTGCCTCCTGTGGGAGCGGGTTCCACAATTTAACCATGCAGTGAGTGAAGAAATCCTTTCTTTTTATCTATCCCAAATCTTCCAGCATTCATCTTTGATAGATGTCCGCAAGTTCCAGTGTTACGAAAGAGGGAGAAAAGTTTCTCTCCACTTTCTTCATGCGATGCGTAATCCTAAAAATTTCGATCATGTCGCCTCTTACTTGTCTTTCCTCTAAGCTGCCATCTTTCCTCCATCCCATTGGAACATTTCAGTTGCCCTTTTCTGAACCTTTTCCATATCCTTTTTGAGGCGAGGCAACCAGAACTGTACTCCAAATGCTGTTGCCCCCTAGATTTGTATAATAGCATGGTGATAAATTCCTTTCCTAATGAACCCTAGCGTGGAATTTGCCCTTTTTTCACAGCGGTCACACACAAAACCTGCATATTTACTGAACTATCCCACGACATCCCCAACGTCCCAATTTGTAGTTCAGCAGCATCTGAAGGGCCAAAGCTTCCCCACACCTGCTTAATCTGACACGGACACCTCTCTGAAATTCCTTGCCTTAGCTGTCAACTTACAGATTTGAAAATAAGGGACCGGCAACCTCGGAAATAAGGGATCAGCAGCCAAAATAAGGGATTTTAGTCAACCAGCTGAAATACGAAGTTAAAGGGGACCAGATAATTTGGGAGAGCAGCGCCAGTTTTTAGCCCTTCATTTCCAGAGGTTGCTACTCAAGACACCGGCTGATGAAACACTGCAATTAAATAACTACAAGCAGCAACCACTTTTCACGCAAAACGAAGTCCAAGCTACGAAGATGCTGCTGCAGTTCTGTATCTTTTCTTTCGTGCTCCATCTGCAGATCTCAGTTCCATCAGGCAGGGCAGGAGGAAGGGAGCGGGAATAGCGCCCGAAGTAAACCCGCAGATCAGACCATCTATGCTAGTCCACCACTACAAATCTATGGGAGAAACGCTTGCGGTCCTTCCTCCGCTTTCCCCCTCTGTGGTTAGCCCTTGGAACACCTGCCCGCACCTCCGCCTCCTCCTCCTCTCTCTGAACTGCTTTCTCTATGGTTGCCCTCGCTCTCCTCTCAAGGCTCCTCAGCAATTCATACACCGCACCAGACTGCCCATCTCATCTGGGTCCTCCGGCGGCACAGCCGCAGTACGGCTTAGCGGGAGCGGCGGTGATGGGCAGAGGGGAGGCTGCGAGGAGGATGGCGGTGGAAGGGCCCGAGGCTCCCGCCAGTCCTGGCGGGGAGGGGCTCCCAGGGGTCGAGGCTGGTGAGAGTAGGCCAGAGGGGGGCAGGCTGGGCAGCCAAGCAACACAGTTGGAGCCTCCCTCCTCCCTGGCTCGCAGGGAGGGAGGGAGAGGAGCTGCTTTCTTTGAAACCCGGGAAATTTAAGGGACATCATCAATAAGGGACAGCAGCGGGACACAGCGCTGGGATAAGGGAGTTTCCCGCCAAATAAGGGACGGTCGACAGCTATGTTACTTGCTTACAGCTAGAATATCTCTTGGGCCTTAGAATCACAGAACTGTAGCATCAGAAGGGGCCACAAGGGGCATCTAGTCCAACCCCCTGCAATGCAGGAATAGCAGCTAAAGAATCCAAGCCAGATCAGGGCCGTGTTGTTTTCCCTGCGGTGCAGGGCCTGGTGTCAGGATGCCGAGCATTGCATTCAGGTCCTAGGCAAAGAGGGCTGCTGATGCTACTAGCAGATATGGCCACCAGGGTGAATGAAGGGGGCAATTGTGGGCTGCAATGCTGCCAGTCTCCACTCCAGTGGGGCCAGCTGTTGGAGAAGCTGAAGGAGGCCGGGGTGGGCTTCAGCGATCCAACTGCAGCATGGGTGCCCTGCCAACTCTACCCAGCTCTGAAGCCATGCCTGCTTGGCCAAGTTGTTCTGAAGCCATGCCTGCTTGGCAGTTTCAAGTGGGCAAGCTTTGCCCTTGGTTCTGAGAAGAAATGGAAACTGCAAAACGAGTCTCTTAAAAGTGCATCCCTAAGAGAGGGCAGGGACGTGGGTGGCGCTGTGGCTTAAACCACAGAGCCTACGACTTGCCGATCAGAAGGTTGGCGGTTCGAATCCCCGCGATGGGGTGAGCTCCCGTTGCCCGGTCCCTGCTCCTGCCAACCTAGCAGTTCGAAAGCACGTCAAAGTGCAAGTAGATAAATAGGTACCCCTCTGGCGGGAAGGTAAGCGGTGTTTCCGTGCGCCGCTCTGGTTCGCCAGAAGCGGCTTAGTCATGCTGGCCACATGACCCGGAAGCTGTACGCCGGCTCCCTCAGCCAATAAAGTGAGATGAGCGCCGCAACCCCAGAGTTGTCCGCGACTGGACCTAATGGTCAGGGGTCCCTTTACCTTTAAGAGAGGGCAGGAGGGGAGGTTGTCAGATACAGCTGCCGTTATGGCAGCAAAGCTCCTCCCCGCCAGGGGAATATCCACTCACCACACTTAGCTGAGTTGTTCTCGCACTCCCAGGTGTACTTCTGCAACTTGGGGGAGCAGCCCTCCTTCTCGGCTTCTCCGTAGCAGCAGTCATGCTGGAAGCAGCACCTGCCGGTCCCAGAAGAGAGGATGATGGCTTTGTTTTTAGAGCACTTGCACAATGCCCTACGGCCAGAGCGGATGTCAGGGCGACTTGCATGTGTAGATGGACACACAGTTAAAGCAAGGCAAGGCATTCCCTGTCTGCGTGTATCGACAACTGAAGAGACACAACACAGTCATATCTGAAGGAGCGTCTCCGCCCCCATCGTTCTACTTGGACACTGAGGTCCATTTCTGAGGGCCTTCTGGTGGTTCCCTCGCTGCGAGAAGCCAAGTTACAGGGAACCAAGCAGAGGGCCTTCTTGGTGGTGGCACCTGCCTTGTGGAACACCCTCCCACCAGATGTCAAAGAGAAGAACAATTACCAGACTTTTAGAAGACATTTGAAGGCAGCCCTCTTTAGGGAAGCTTTCAATGTTTGATGCATTACTGTATTTTAATACAGTGGTACCTCGGGTTACATACGCTTCAGGTTACAGACTCCGCTAACCCAGAAATAGTACCTCGGGTTAAGAACTTTGCTTCAGGATGAGAACAGAAATTGTGCTCCAGCGGCACGGCAGCAGCAGGAGGCCCCATTAGCTAAAGTGGTGCTTCAGGTTAAGAACAGATTTAGGTTAAGAACAGACCTCCAGAATGGATTAAGTACTTAACCTGAGGTACCACTGTATTTTGTTGGAAGCCACCCAGAGTGGCTGGGTATTATTATTATTATTATTATTATTATTATTATTATTATTATTCCTGAATTGCAACATTCAGAGGAGTGTGACTTCTGCAGTACGGCCACATTTCAGTTCCCATAAAGTGCAAACTGGACAGGTTCGTCTTTAAAAGCAAACTGAACCCAATGTATTCCCCGCCCCTAGTTACGCATAAGCTCTCTGGGAGCCAGCCAGCCGCTGCTACGAAGCTCTAAGGCAAAGGGAGAGCTTCCAAGTCTATCAAAAGGTCACCTTCCTCTCGACTCCTGGCCCTACGAGTTGCGTAGGAGGGCCTTCTTTTGGGGCGGATCAAAGTACCAGCTTGCCATCTCCATGCCTTCGAAACAACAGCAACGGGAAGCTGACCTGCTAGCCTACATTTTAGTCTGGATTTGGGGCTGGGAGAAGTTCTGGGAGAAGTGGAAACAGCTGGAGACGTGTGCCCCACTCTTCCAGCTGTGCCACGAGCATAGCAATTAAAGCCACATCTTCTCATTTTGCAAGATTGTGGGAAGCAATGGAAGTCTTGTTTTTCAAAAACTTCATTGCAGCAACCAAATGGTCATAAAATATATCCCGTATAGATGGCTATATTTTGGGCGATGGTTTTTATTTTGGAACTGCCTAAGGATGTGGGTTATTTCCCCCAAACACAGGAAAAGAGGTTTGGCCTTAGCCAGAGAATTTGGTGCAGTTTCCAAGTTTGCACATTCTGATGTGGCAGTGGCTTTCTCTCTCTGGAATAGGGGTGGCTGAATCCATCAATTTCCATGTCTCATTCTTCCAACTTTAAGTTCGTTTCACCACCTTTCTTTTACAAATTCCTCACAATTCCCCCCCCCCCCAGTATGCAGGTTTTTTTGTATGTAGTTTTCCAGGCAGTATACATTTTTGCAGGCAGTTTTCCTAAACTCTCTGCATTTTTGTCTGTTACTTTCACTAATATACTGTATGTACAGTGGAACCTCAGGTTGCGGACGTAATCCGTGATGGAGGCACGTCCGCAACCCTCAGCGTTCGCATCCTGAAGCACCACGCCTGCGCCTGCGTGATTTGGCTTCTGCACATGCACAAAGCGCCATTTAGCGCTTCTGCGCACATGCGTGAGCGGTGAAACCCGGAAGTAGCCTGTTCTGGTACTTCCGGGTTTCCCACGGTCTGCAACCCGAAAGCACATAACCTGATGCGTCCATAACATGAGGTATAACTGTACTTTGATGCACACTTTGCCGTAATATCTACATTCTACATACATTAGGTTTGAGAACTGCCTTACAAAATTTGGAGAAGGGCCCATTTCACAGGATAGCCGTGTTACAATTTCCATATAGTTTTGCAAAGTGTGAATTAGGTACAGCATTTATCCCCCCCCCCCATCCTTACTCTTGAAGGTCTAATCTCACTCCTCCCCCGTCATCCTGGTCTCTTGTTTAAAATTATTCCCTACCCCACAGGCTTATAATTTAGAAGACATGTCACACAAGGAAAATTATGGGGAGGGTAGAGGAAAAAAGCAAACTCAGACACCAATACTTACAGCTAAATATAATGCCTTGTGGGTGGGGCCACAGCAAAGCTAGGCAGCTCCAAACCTTTGGCTGGGAGTGCTCTCTTTCTTTTCAACCGGTTCCTGTTTGCTTATTTAGATTTCTAAATGAGCCTTCCCATCCAGAAGTTTGAAGCTACTTAGCTTTGCTCTGGCCCAAGACATTCTATTTAACTTTAAAGCTCGGCATCTGAGTTTGCTTTTTTCCTCTACCCTCACATCCTTTTTTCCTCATGTGTCATGTCTTTTAAGTTGTAAGCTTGTGGGATGGGCTCTGTCCCCGGAAACGTAAACAGGAGAGAGGCTAGAGGCCTTCCTGTTAGGAATAATGAGATCTGAGGTACCAAGTAAACAAGCAAATTTGTTTATGTATGCCCACTACAGCAGCGAGAATCCTATATGAACAAAGATGGAGAGAGGAGATAGTCCCTACCAAGGAGTGGCAGATGAAATTAACGGAATATGCAAAATTAGCAAGCTTAACCAGCAAAATTAGAGACCAAGGTTTTAAAGAGGAATGGAAGCCATTTGTACACTACTTAGAAAACCATTGTAAAAGTGTTAGAACTTTAATCGGTTCGGAGTAAGTTCAGCAGTTATAGTTTATAAGGAGAATAATTTGAATGTTTAAATAGTTAGAAAAAATAGAATATGCAGCAGGAATGGGAAACTTTAGGAAGCCATGGAAGGATAGACAGGAAGTCGATGGAATAGAATTATGGATTGATGTAATGCAGTGCTTGTTATGGGGGGGACGCAGGGATACACATACCCCTAAACATTTTTGTGTA
The DNA here is from genome assembly GCF_965112155.1 of Podarcis liolepis. Classification (NCBI taxonomy): domain Eukaryota; kingdom Metazoa; phylum Chordata; class Lepidosauria; order Squamata; family Lacertidae; genus Podarcis; species Podarcis liolepis. The sequence continues at coordinate 10,169,481 of NC_139569.1, read as the reverse complement.
TCTTTGTACTTTTGTCCATTTACTGTATTTATTTCCCCTGATTTGAACTATAAAATGGTGGTTTTCTTGAGTCAAAATGAGAGTACCCCTAAACATTTTTAAAGAAAAAAAGGACTGATGTAATGTATCTATTTCTTTTCTCTTTTTTCCTTCCTTTTCTTTCACTTATTCTTCAGTTCTGTATTTTGTACTTTCATAAATTCAAAAATAAAAATTAAATAATGAACAAAAAACTTGAACAGGAAAGGCTTTCTAGACTCAAGACTGTGTGTTCCTGCCCATTTAACTTTGGGATGTGGCGTTCCAAGGTGTCCTGAAAAATGACTTGTAGGAGAGAAAAAAGGACACCTCCCTCAAAAGTAAGTGTATCAGAAACCCAGAACCTTCGCCTATGGAGATTTCACCCCTTTGATCATTTTCATGTGCAATTTCTTCAACAGATGCACGTCACATTTCATGTTGTTTCTCTGCACCCAAGTACAGTGGTACCTCAGAAGCTGAACAGAATCCGTTCCTGAAGTCTGTTCAACTCCCAAAACGTTCGGAAACCAAGGCGCGGCTTCCGATTGGCTGCAGGAAGGTCCTGCAGCCAATCGGAAGCCGCGTCGGAGGTTTGGGTTCCAAAGGACACTCGCAAACTGGAACACTCACTTCCGGGTTTGCGGCGTCCGGGAGCCAAAACGTTCGACTCGCAAGGCATTCGCCAACCAAGGTACAACTGTAGTGTTAGACAGAGATAGGGGAAGAAATCATGCATTTCTGGAACAGAACATTTCAGATATTTTGACCTGATGGGTCTCATACTCACCAGTCTGCCTTGTCCCTGGGATAGCCGGTCCCTCCCAAACCGCAGTAGCACCCGTAGCGCATGTAGGCAAACGGCGAGCGCTGTGTGGTGCACAAGATCGCCCCGGCGAGCTGGATGAGTCCCCGGCGGGTCCGCGGCGCAGCATGTCCCAATGGGCTTCCTGTAGCTAGGGGAAGGAAAGCAGATGAGTTAGGATCTGTAGAGCTCTTTCTACACAAGAAGTACTTGTCAGCGGGCTGCCTCTTGTGGCCAGATGTGGCCTTTGCCCTCCTAGGTGTGTGACATCATACTGGGTTCATAAGGAAAGGGTTAATTAATTGTAAAATGACTAACACAAGGGGAGGAATTTGAGTTAGAGTTAGGGGGTTGAGAAGTTAGTCTGGAGTTAGAGACAGAGAGAGGATAAGTCTGTGGGTTGGGCTAGTCTGATGTGGGAGAGTGAGAGAATCTGTTAAGAGGAGTCAGTCAAACAGTTGATATAATCAGTCAGAAAGTATTAGGAAGGTAAGGTAAAGGGACCCCTGACCATTAGGTCCAGTCGTGGCCGACTCTGGGGTTGCGGCGCTCATCTCGCTTTATTGGCCGAGGGAGCCGGCGTACAGCTTCCGGGTCATGTGGCCAGCATGACTAAGCCGCTTCTGGCGAACCAGAGCAGCGCACGGAAACACTGTTTACCTTCCCGCCAGAGTGGTACCTATTTATCTACTTGCACTTTGACGTGCTTTCAGACTGCTAGGTTGGCAGGAGCAGGGACCGAAGAACGGGAGCTCACCCCGTCATGGGGATTCGAACCGCCGACCTCTGTGGTTTAACCCACAGCGCCACCCGTGTCCGTATAGGCCGATAAAGAAACTAAAGTTAAGAAACTGACAGGAAATTTTATCTGAGAAACCAAAATCTTGTTAATGCTTATAAAATAAACTTGTTTATTTGGTTCAATTTTAACAACTGTCTGGACTCAGTGTTTTATCCAAGAGTAACGGGTTGGTGGCAGCGGGGAAGCGAGCACAGTGATGGCACAGCGATCAATAGACCGTTAAACGTCCGGGGACCCTGTGTGATCGCCATACCAGGGGACCACTGGCGGACGAAGGTGGGGGCAGAGTGAGAAGCCCACACCGGGTGTCATGGGGGGGGTTTGACATCGCGGCTGCCACCCCCCCGGGATGCTCAGCACTTGCCGCACACCCCAGGATGCTCGCCGCGCATGCCCCGGGATGCATGCCACTTGCCGCGCAGCCCCCCAATGCGTGTAACACCACCTGTGGGCGGTGTGCCACGCCCCCTGGGACACACGCCAGCCACGCCCCTGGATGTTCACCGCTCCAGGTGATGGAGCAGGTAGTGGGGGTGGTACAAGTAGGAGTATTCAGAGGGAGAAAAAGGAGCAGACTGAGAAGAGGAGGTGTGGGAAGCTGGAGAGGCCACAGGGGTTAGTGAGCAGGGAGAGTCTGTGCCAGAAAACAGTCCAGACTCGGATGCAGAAGCGGAGGCTGGAGAGGAGGGGAGACCAGGAGACAAAGATGAGCCAGGCTGCTGATGAAGCCAGGCAATCTCCCTGTCCTGCTGCAAGAAGCTGCCCTGGTCTCCCAGAACATGCAGAGAAATGAAGAGGGCAGAGCAATGAGAGACAAGGCAATGGAGCCTCAGATCACTGGGGAAGGAAGAAGACTAGGGGAGCTGGGGGAAGGTGGGAACCTTCAGTCTTCACAGCGGCCTCACTGGGGCAAGACCTCCTGGAAAGAATTTCCATGACCACTAGGCCTGAGCTATGGTTTGTTTCCTTTGATAAAGAGTTAACTTTGCTGGCCTTGGGCGATTTATTGTTTCAGTGCTGACCTAAGCCTGATTGCAGTCCTGACATCACAATCGCCTCTCCCAAGCTGCACCCACTGCCAGATGTCACACGTGTTGGCACACACGGTTTGTCAACAAAGCATAAAAGACGCCGAAGGGCACAGACAGAGGGGGCTGCCTCTGTCCGTCGAGCTGACTGGCAGAGGCTCTCCAGGGGTCAGGCAGGGGGAAATGCCAGCCCTATTTGGAGATCCCAGATCTTGAACCTGGGATCTACCGCATGCAAAACATATCCTCCCCCAAGGAGCCATAGACTGTCTATAGGCTATAAGTGCTTTGTCACTGGGAAAGAGAGAGAGAATGACTATTCCCCTTGGCTGGGGCAAACGTAGAGGTGGCCCCTTCTGTGATGCCAAAAATGATGTTGTGGGTCTGCACAAAATGCACATATTTTAAGTGTTCTGTTCAGAGGCACATTTAGAAATAATTACTATGATTTAAAGAGAAGAGTACCTCCCTAAAGGGATGCGGGTGGTGCTGTGGGTTAAACCACAGAGCCTAGGACTTGCCGATCAGAAGGTCGGAGGTTCGAATCCCTGTGACGGGGTGAGCTCCCGTTGCTCGGTCCCTGCTCCTGCCAACCTAGCAGTTCGAAAGCACGTCAAAGTGCAAGTAGATAAATTGGTACCCCTCTGGCGGGAAGGTAAGCGGTGTTTCCGTGCGCCGCTCTGGTTCGCCAGAAGTGGCTTAGTCATGCTGGCCACATGACCCGGAAGCTGTACGCTGGCTCCCTCGGCCAATAAAGCGAGATGAGTGCCACAACCCCAGAGTCGTCTGCGACTGGCCCTAATGGTCAGGGGTCCCTTTACCTTTACCTTACCTCCCTAAAGTCGGGGGGAGGCAAGCACTCTGTGACCTGTGTGGGGGACTGCTCAGCCTGGAATTTGAGATTTCACCCTGTCTAGATGGAAGCTGGAACTTGTGGCCTCGTAGGAGAAAGTGGAGGCTCCGTCCAGTCACTCTGCTTTTGGCAGGGCGTGAGAACCTAACCTGAGGAATGCACCTTTTATTTGCTTACTGTGGGGAATGTCTACTTTCTGAAACCTCACTTACTCAAAAGGAGGTATGTGTGCTGGCTGCAAGCAGCTGGAAAAACCTCAAAAGTTGTGTGAGTCAGCACAGCTCTCCAGAGCTAAAATAACGAGTGGAAGGGCCCCCGATTCTGAACTCTCGCTCATTCCCACTTACTGCCTTGCGGGACAACTTCAAGAAAAGGCCAAGGAGTAAACCCTATACAAATCCAGAGTGGATTTCTCTCTAAGGCGGTTGGCTGGTGCCTTGTATGCCTAATTCCAGCAACTCCTGCAGCCAAACATCTTGCTCTGCTTTCCTTCGGATCACCTCAGCGAGGCGGAGGGGGGGTCTTGCCATCTGGGCAGCCCAGGTCCTCCATGCACACTCCCATCAGCCCCCAGAAAGCATGGCCAAGGGCCAGGGATGATAGGAGACAACAACAACAACAACAACAACAACAACAACAACAACAACAACAACAACAACAACAACAACAACAACAACAACAACTTATTATTTATACCCTCCCCATCTGGCTGGATTTCCCCAGCCACTCTAAGCGGCTCCCAACATCATCATCATAGCGATAAAACTTCAAACATTAAAAACTTCCCTAAACAGGGCTGCCTTCAGATGTCTTCTGAAAGCCAGATAGTTGTTTATTTCCTTGACATCTGATGGGAGGGCGTTCCACAGGGCAGATGCCACTATCGTCTCTAGCCATATGTCAAGCTGTCTGAAGCTGAAAGGACTTCTAATGACAGCCGGAAGGATACGGGTTGCCAGCCTCTGGCTTATCGTGTTGGACATTTTGGTTCAAATCTCCACTCAGCCACAGAGTTTCATGGGTGGCCTGTTCTACTTCACAAGGTTGTTGCAAGGATACTAATAATAATTTATTATTTATACCCTGCCCATCTGACTGGGTTTCCCCAGTTGCTCTGGGCAGCTCCCAACAGAACATTAAAAACACGATAAAACATCAAACATGAAAAGCTTCCCTAAACAGGGCTGCCTTCAGGTGTCTTCTAAAAGTCAGAGAGTTGTTTATTTCCTTGACATCTGATGGGTGGGCGTTCCACAGGGTGCGAGCCACCACCAAGAAAGCCCTCTGCCTGGTTCCCTGTAGCTTAGCTTCTTGCAGTGAGGGAACCGCCAGAAGGCCCTCAGTGCTGGACCCCAGTGTCCGGGCTGAACGATGGGGGTGGAGACGCTCCTTCAGGTCTACTGGGCCGAGGCCGTAGCTCAGCAACACCTGGAGGGCCAAAGTTTCCCCATCCGTGCTTAAAATGCATAACGTGTGGGTGGCCTTACTTAATTTCCGCCCCACCCTTCCTCCCCAAGGAGCCCAGGGTGGCATAAGCAAGAAAGCAAACCAGCAAATAACATGCAAAAACGTTTATGAACATCCACCTAGGGCACACATTTTATTTCAAGTTTGCCAGGAAAAGCATCTTTGGGCCGTCCGGTGCCAAAGGGATTGTTTGGACTCAGTCTGACCCTTATGTTTCCCTCCCCTTATGGTTTTGATCTATGGGCTACTTTTAAAACGAGGCTGCATTTTAAATTGCATTTTAACCTGTATTTTAAATTGGTTTGTTTTTTCCTATTATGTTTTTACTGTAATTTTACTGGTGTTAGCCGCCCTGAGCCTGGCTCTGGCCAGGGAAAGCGGGGTATAAATTATTATTATTATTATTATTATTATTATTATTATTATTATTATTATTATTATTATTTTCATCATCATCTCTAGTGCCACCTACTGTTGGACTCCCTGAATTCCACCCCACCACCCCCAGTCCCAATGGTCACAAGTCACCACACTGCTAGGTATTTGTCATGTGGCACAGGGAGGATGACATTGCGCTTCACAGAAAGAGAGTCCAAAAACTACTGGGTGCATGTAGGACCTCTTGAAAGCTCCTCAGGGAAGGCAGCATGGGGTAGTGGTTAGATTGTCAAGCTAGGTCTTGGGAGGCCAGGATTCAGGTCCCCCCTCAGCCATGAAGTTCACTGTCTCTCAGCTGGACCGACCTCACAGGGCTGTTGTGAGGGCAAAATAACCTGCCTCAAATAAAATGGAGGGGGGGGGGAGGAATAACTGTGTGTGACGCCTTGAGCTCCAAGGAAGAAAAGTGAGATGCAAATATAATTAATAAATAAATAAGCAAGCAAGCGTTTGGGAGCCCAGTCAGTAAGGTTGCCATTGGGCCAGGCACCTAGAGAATTCGCACCCTCTGTCAGGAGTCTTGGGAGACCCTGATTCCATTTCTGGCTGATGAATTGCTTCATTTCCTTCTCGCTTTTCCTATCTGCATTTGTTTGCTAGGCATAGACTGTTGGGTCAACAAGAGGCGAAGCACCACCCTGTGTACACTGCTGGCGAAGGCAACAGGGTGAAAGGCAAACAGGGGAAAAGAGCAACACTCTCCGTCAGGATCCTGGCTCCCGTCTTTCCATGACGACATCAAAGCTGGTTTGCGAAGCAGCCGGATCCCGGACCGTCTGCCACGAACGACACTCTAACCCACAGGGTAGCTAGACCACCTTGCCAGCCCAGCTGCCGGGCGACAGAACAGAGGGGCAGACCGGGCAGGAGGTGTTGTAGTTTAGCACCTGCCTTGCATGCAGAAGGGCCCAGATCCCATCACCGACAGCATCCCTCTACCCCATGTCCACCTGCAAACTGTCCATTTATTTCATCCCTCCTCCTCCCTTTTCCTTTTACAGCCATTCCTTTTTTTAAACAGCTTCTTCCTCTGATCTGCTTCTTTCCCAGTACGTTTCCGAGCACAATTCAAACTGTTGGTGCTGACCTTTAAAGCCCTAAACAGCCTCGGTCCAGTATACCTGAAGGAGCGTCTCCACCCCCATCGTTCTACCCAGAAACTAAGGTCCAGCTCCGAGGGCCTTCTGGCGGTTCCCTCACTGTGAGAAGCCAAGTTACAGGGAACCAGGCAGAGGGCCTTCTTGGTAGTGGCACCCGCCCTGTGGAACGCCCTCCCATCAGATGTCAAAGAGAACAATTACTACCAGACTTTTAGAAGACATCTGAAGGCAGCCCTGTTTAGGGAAGCTTTTAATGTTTGATGTATTACAGCATTTTAATATTTTTTTGGAAGCCGCCCAGAGTGGCTGGGGAATAAATAATAAATAATAATAATTATTATTATTCCCAATTTATTATCATTAGCCTTGGAGTCATAGCCGCTGCCAGCATCCGGCCGGCCAAAATGCTCCTGTACGACTAAGGGGGTGGTTGCAGTGTGGTGGATCCCAGCTGGTCTCATCCAGAAAGGTGATTCTGCTGTCCTTAGCGCTGCTGCATTGCTAAGACCAGGCTGCAAGAGGCAAACAGACCCCATCTGTCCCAACTAGGATACTTTGCTGTCCGATTGATTTCAGCGAGAGAGATGCTCAGTGCCATTTCCAGGCAAGTCTGTTCAAAGGCTGCTGCTTTCAATTGAATTTCCCTCCCAAGGGCTGAAGCCTTAATCGTGGGCTATAATGGAGGATGGGATCTAACAGGGTTTAACTAGCAAGGGCAGGATTGCACCAGCTGTCATGGGTGCTCCCCAGCCAAAGGAATGCACATGGCAGTTAGTTAACTCTTCATTGTCAAAGTTGGCACAGTCATGTCTACAGCTCCAAATACAGTGGTACCCTGGGTTAAGTACTTAATTCGTTCCAGAGGTCCGTTCTTAACCTGAAACTGTTCTTAACCTGAAGCACCACTTTAGTGAATGGGGCCTCCTGCTGCTGCCGCCGCACCACCGGAGCACGATTTCTGTTCTCATCCTGAAGCAAAGTTCTTAACCTGAAGCAATATTTCTGGGTTAACGGAGTCTGTAACCTGAAGCGTATGTAACTGAAGCGTATGTAACCTGAGGTACCACTGTATAAGGGACGCGGGTGGCACTGTGGTCTAAACCACCGAGCCTCTTGGGCAGGGGTTGGCAAACTTTTTCAGCAGGGGGCCGGTCCACTGTCCCTCAGGCCTTGTGGGGGGTCGGACTATATTTTGAAAAAAGAAGAAGAATGAATTCCTATGCCCCACAAATAACCCAGAGATGCATTTTAAATAAAAGCACACATTCTACTCATGTAAAAACATGCTGATTCCTGGACCATCCATGGGCCGGATTTAGAAGGCGATTGGGCCGGATCAGGGCCCCGGGCCTTAGTTTGCCTACCCATGCTCTTGGGCTTGCCGATCGGAAGGTTGGTGGTTTGAATCCCTGCAACAGGGTGAGCTCCCGTTGCTCTGTCCCAGCTCCTGCCAACCTAGCAGTTCGAGAGCATGCCAGTGCAAGTAGATAAATAGGCACCACTCTGGCGGGAATGTAAACAGTGTTCCTGTGCACTCTGGTTTCCGTCACAGGGTTCCGTTGAGCCAGAAGCGGTTGAGTCATGCTGGCCACATGACCCGGAAAGCGGGCTGCACGCACACAGCTGGAGACTGCGCCTGCACGGAAGTTGCCTCTGCTCATCTCGTTTCACACCCCTCCTGGTTCTGGGAGAGGATGGGGAGGCACCCAACTTGCTTCTTCCTCTGATCTCTCCTGTGCTCCAGCTCTGAAGCTCCCCCTGCCTCTGCCTCTTGCCTCCTGGCTAGTGCAGGCCCCCACAAATTACTCTCCTTCCCCCCGGTGCACACTCATCAGATGGGCATGGGATATAAATAAAATCATCCCCATCATCATCTGCGTCCTGCCAGTCCCTGACATTGCCCTTTGGTAGTGGCAGAATCAGGAACAGGGAATCTGCCTTATGTTGAGTTAGTTGGGCTGTTGGTCCATCTAACCCAGCATTGTCAACACTGGCCAGCAGCAGCTCTTTCGTATTTCAGGCAGGGATCCTTTCTCAGCCGAACCCGGAGATGCCACTGGGAGTTGGACCTTGCAAGGCAGATTCACTACCACTGAACTGCGGACACATCCTTACACGCAGAGGCAGCCTTACCTAGAATCAATGTTGGCCCACCTAGTCCAGTACTGTCGACTCTGACTGACAGCAGCTCTCCAGGGCCTCAGTTTTTTCCATGACTTGCTACTCATCCTTTTAACCAGAGATGCTGGGGATTGAAACCAGAACCTTCTGCATGAGGGCAGGTGCTCAGCACCAGCGAAGGGCCCCACTGGTATCCGCTGCTTTTCCCAAGTCAAAGTACTTGCCCCTTTAGCTCCAGCAGTGCCAGCTCTGGCAGGCAGCAGCTCACCTGGGCTCAGTAAGAGATTTTTCCTCCACTACCTGCTACCTGAGTGTGGTGCAGTGGTTCAGAGCGGTGGACTCGTAATCTGGGGAACCGGGTTCGCTTCCCTGCTCCTCCACATGCAGCTGCTGGGTGACCTTGGGCCAGTCACACTTCTGTGAAGTCTCTCAGCCCCACTCACCTCACAGAGTGTTTGTTGTGAGGGAAGAAGGGAAAGGAGTATGTTAGCCGCTTTGAGACTGCTTTGGGTAGTGATAAAGCGGGATATCAAATCCAAACTCTTCTTCTTCTTCTTCTTTACACAACAAACAACACAAGCAACACAAAGACCAGTATACTAGACAGCACTGTAGTTCTTATTACATAATATACATGATTTAGTACAACAAAAACAAAATGTGTACACTTGTAAATTCTCTAATATATCTGAAAACAAATGAACACACGTCTGTCAATCTTTGAAAGTCCATAGAAGTATAATGATTCTATGGTTGAAACAAAGTAATAGATGCCATCCTGTGGGCTAAGCGGTAAAACTCTTTAGGCGTTCATGGTGCCGAAATAGTAAGTGAATTATCCCGGATAATCTGACTTTTTCGCTGGAATCTTCTTCAGCACAACACAGAGATTAGAAAAATGCACAAGGAGCAGTGGTCATAAGGATATGTAACGACTAAAAAGTTTTACCGCTTAGCCCACAGGGTAGCATCTATTACTTTGTTTCAACCATAGACTCATTATACAGTGGCACCTCAGGTTACATACGCTTCAGGTTACAGACTCCGCTAACCCAGAAATAGTACCTCAGGTTAAGAACTTTGCTTCAGGATGAGAACAGAAATTGTGCTCCGGCGGCGTGGCAGCAGCAGGAGGCCCCATTAGCTAAAGTGGTGCTTCAGGTTAAGAACAGTTCCAAGGTTAAGTATGGACCTCTGGAACAAATTAAGTACTTAACCTGAGGTACCACTGTACTTCTACGGACTTTCAAAGATTGACAGACGTGTGTTCATTTGTTTTCAGATATATTAGAGAATTTTCAAGTGTACACATTATGTTTTTGTTGTACTAAATCATGTAATAAGAACTACAGTGCTGTCTAGTATACTGGTCTTTGTGTAGCTTGTGTTGTTTGTTGTGTTAAGTTTGCAACACAGGGGTTTGTTGTTCTGTATACCTGAGATGCTTTAAGCTGGAGATCCTGGGGGATTGGACCTGGGACTTTCTGGGGTTTTAACCCTAAGCTACGGACTTTTCCCTGCCCCATATATTGAGCTGCCTGGTCCCGCTGACTCCCCTGACTGGCAGCATCTCTCCAAAAAGGACTCCCCCAGCCCTGCTTGGATATGCCAAGGATTGAACCCAAGAACATCTCAAAGCAAGTGCTCTACCAATAACATTATGGGCATAGCCAGGGGGCAGCTGCATCCCTCAATCAAGTAAATAAAAATAATAATAGTAATCTAATTAAAAATAGAAATAATCAGAATATTTGAAAATGACATAGCAGGCCTAGTAAAATAGGCGGAAATCTTTTACCCTACCATGAAATGGGCTCTGCCCCTCTCTCTTGCTCAGCAATGCACCCCTTGTACCTAGCGCCCTCATTTGTTCCCTTTCAGAGAGTAAACACCTGCCTAAGGTCCAGGATGACAGGGGATCGTCTCCATGGGCTATGCTTACTGAGTGTGCACAGAAAAAGTGCCTTGGGGAAAAGGAGGAATTTGAGAAGAAAGTGCTGGAAAGGTTTTCCGCAACCCCAGAAAACTTGGTTTAGTTTGGATTTTTTTTAAGAAAACGAGATTTAAAGAAGTTGTGTCCTTCGTAATTTTGCGAAATATTACCGCATGAAAGGTACTCCCCAATGTTTATTAATTGTTATTGTTATTGTTATTATTTTTAACTTCCTAGTTTCCAAATGACTGAAGATTTTGACATATTTTTTTTTTCCTGAGCCCTTGGGGGTCAAGAGAAAGTAATTTGAAACAAAAGCTGTGGTGGAGATAGTTTGACAAGGACAGTTTGAGAAGGAAGTGCTGAAAAGGTGTTCAGCAAACCCAAGAAAACTTGTTTCAGTTTGGATTTTTTTAAGAAAACGAGATTTAAAGGAGTGTCCTTTGTAATTTTGCAAAATATAACCGCATGAAAGGTACTCCCCATGTTTTTTATTAATATAATTTAACTTCCTAGTTTCCAAATGACTAAAGATTTTGACAGACATCCCCCCCCCCCCCAGCCCTTGGGAGTCAAAAGAAAGTAATTTGAAACAACAACTGTGGTGGAGACATTTCATTCCGAATCTGCTGGGCGGAGCCAGACAGAGGATGGTGACAGGTGAGTGTCAAGATCCCAGATCTTAGTTCTGAATTAAATGGGGAGAGTGGGAGCTGCCTTCTAGCAGATAAGGGCTTCGGTGCGTCAAACTCCGTCTTACGCACACCGAAAGGCAGCTGCTCTCCGGGGCTCCAGACCGGGTGGGGGGCTCCGTATACCCAAGATTGCACCAAGGACCTATTCCGACCGAGAGCCGGGCTGCATCGTCCTGGGAGCCGACAGGGCGCCCGAGAGCGCCTCTGCAAAGCCTGGAGGCTTTGCTTGCGCGCCTTCAGCCAAGGCGCTCAGCGCATCTGCCGGCGCCCGAGGCGGGCATATGCCCAGGGGGCACCGGAGCCCGTCGGTTTTCCTGCCCACTCACCCGTCCGCAGCAGGAGCAGCAGGCACAGCAGCAGCAGCGCCGGGCGTCGCCCCGCCGGGCCCATCAAGCAGCGATCTCGGAGAAGGCGTCGAGGCAGGTGGCTGGCGCGCTCCGCCGTGCGTCCCGTCGAGGCGCTGCTGCAGCTCCTGCTGGCCGCGAGCGACGTGGCTGGCACTGCCGCCTCCTCCCGCCGCCGGCTCGGCCTGGACCCATATCCTCTCCCCGCCCGCCCACAGCCAGCCCTGCACGTGTCCGACGGGGCGGCCCGCGAGGCGGAGCCGGAGGGCGGCGGGAATGTCCCAAGTTGCTGGGCATTGTTATTCAAATGGTGTGTGTGCACAGCATCATGTAATCGATTACGCGAGCGGGGCTTACCTGCTCCCCCCGCCCAAATATTTTATTCAAGTTGGCACCCCGTCCAAGACACAGGACCATCCAACCTCTGCTTAAAAACCTCCATGGAGAACCCACCATCTTCTGAGGGAGACCCTTCTACTGCTGAAAAAGCTTATTGTCAGAAAGTTCTTCCTGATGTTTATATGGAATCTCCTTTCTTATAACTTGAAGCCATTATTTCCAGTCCTACCCTCCAGAGCAGGATAAAGCAAACTTGCTCCCTCTTCCACGTGACAGCCCTTGAGATATTTGGCTATTATGGGAGGGACACGAGTGGCGCTGTGGGTTAAACAACAGAGCCTAGGACTTGCTGATCAGAAGGTCGGCGGTTCGAATCCCCACGACGGGGTGAGCTCCCGTTGCTCGGTCCCTGCTCCTGCCAACCTAGCAGTTCAAAAGCACGTCAAAGTGCAAGTAGATAAATAGGTACCACTCTGACGGGAAGGTAAACGGCGTTTCCGTGTGCTGCTCTGGTTCGCCAGAAGCTTCTTAGTCATGCTGGCCACATGACCCGGAAGCTGTACGCCGGCTCCCTCGGCCAGTAAAGTGAGATGAGCGCCGCAACCCCAGAGTCGGTCACGACTGGACCTAATGGTCAGGGGTCCTATCATCTCTCCTCTCTGTCTCCTCTTTCCCAGGCTAAACATACCCAGCTCCTTCAACCATTCCTCATACGGCTTGGTTTCCTCTGCGTCACTTCCAGCTTGTCAACATCTTTCTTAAACTGTGGTTCCCAGAGAAGTGGACACAGTATTCCAGGTGTGGTCCGACCAAGCCAGAATAGAGTGGTCCTCTTGTTCTCATTTCATCAAGCCATTCTACTGGTTGTACTTTAGCAAGACATTTGGACGCGTCCCATGATTTTGGCAAGTGAAACCGTAGGAGGCACATGCAACAGGCAGGGCTCCTAGTCTGGATGGCTGAGTGTAGACAGCCTCCAGGGTCAAAGACCTTGAGGGTCCACAGAACTCAGTGGGTTTTGTTAGTTTATTTCACTCCCCCCCCAACAAAAAATCTAAAGGTGCAGATTCCCACTGCCCAATTCTGCATTCTACATCTCCAGATGTTGTCAGACTCCAGGTAAGACTGATGCTTGCAGTCCAGGAACATCTGGAGTGCCACAGAATCCCTCCCTCCAGGTGTAGGACAACTATGCTTCTCCTTCTTATTGTTTATCCCTCATTTACGATGATGTGTAAATGACTTTCAGGTTTGGTGGGTGTGCGTCAGTAAATGAGGGGAATTAAGACTAAGAGAGCTGAGTGGGGGGTGCTCCTGTAATCTCACTGTACAGTGGTACCTCGGGTTAAGTACTTAATTTGTTCCGGAGGTCCGTTCTTAACCTGAAACTGTTCTTAACCTGAAGCACCACTTTAGCTAATGGGGCCTCCTGCTGCTGCTGCGCCGCCGGAGCACGGTTTCTGTTCTCATCCTGAAGCAAAGTTCTTAACCCGAGGTACTATTTCTGGGTTAGCGGAGTCTGTCACCTGAAATGTATGTAACCCGAGGTGCCACTGTATACTAGTTCTACAAAAGGACAATAAAGTATTTCAATTTCAATATTTCAATTTATTCCTCTTCACTTCTCTCTCTCCTCCTTTGTTCCCTTCTCCCCATCCCCACCAAATGCAGGATTCTACCATCATCAATCAGACATGGGGGTGAGGGAGGGAGAGGCAGGTTGGTGAGTTCCGGAACCTCTTTTTCTAGAAAAATTTGCACCGGGTATTGTTCCAGATTCGATCTTCAGCTAGGGCTGGGACAGGCTCCCCGCCTAACAGTAAGGAAGCATAGGCTACAGCTCTGGGGTTTACAGAGTTAGTAATGAAACACACTGGGAGGAAAAGGATGTCTGCTCTATGGTTGCAAAGGGTTCTATGGTCTGAATTAAAACACGAAAAAAAGATGAAGACTAATGTTGAACTGTACTGAATCCAGACTCTCATGTAGACCTTTGGGGTGTGATGCTCCTGAGCTGCTGGGCTAGAGGGACGGCAAAGAAGTACTGGACACTTTTAGGTTATGGGATATTTTTTTTTCAAGAAGGGCAATTTGCCAAGTCTTGGAATCCCCATAGAGATCAGAGGTCTTCCGAAACTTGGAGATTGCAGCTCAGGCTGCTGTCCAGTCACCTGAGGATGACATAATCGGCTTCTGTTTGCATCATTAAATATATGCTGTGGCAGACATGTAAATTAGGAAGATTAAAACCACTTTGTGAAAGCCACTACAGCAGTACCTCGGTTTAAGAACAGCCCTGTTTACGAACGATTCAGTTTATGAACTCCACAAAACTGGAAATAGTGTCCCGGTTTGAGAACTTTGCCTTGGTCTAAGAATGGAATCCGAACGGTGGAAGGGCACCGGCGGCTGGAGGCCTCGTTAGGGAAAGCGTGCCTCAGTTTAAGAACGGTTTCAGTTTAAGAACGGATTAAGTTCGTAAACCGAGGTACCAGTGTACTATGGTAAGGGGGGGGGGGAGAGCTTTGGCTCTCCAGGTGTCGTTGAACTACAACTCCCATCATCCCTGGCCATTGGTCATGCTTGGTGGGTTTCACACCTCCAGTGGGTGGTATCCATGGTGTCGCCTGCAGTACGAACATCTTCAGCAGTGTGCTTTCAGACATACTAGAATAAGAAATGCTTGAGGGAGAAACTTTTGGAATAACACTAGGATATCAGCTCCGTGCAAGGCATGACAGACAGCAGCAACAGCTGGTAAAGATAGACATAATATTTTACAAGGAGAGGAAGAAACAACATGGACAGAATAAATGTCACAGAACAGGCAGAACAAGGATGTACGAGATCTTCACTTGTAGACTAATAAATCATTAAATGTGTCAATATGAATAGAAGTTATAAATGTTGCATCTGTTGTATAAGGGATTGCTATTATGACTGGAATGTAATTGAAATCAAGATGATTTTGGAACGCAGAAATAAAGTAAATCATCAAACCATCAATTCTAGCACCTAAATTATGTGATTTCGTATTTGAATGGTTGATGTTGGGAATTGTATTGTAATTTGGCATTGATATAATGAGGCTATTATTGGATTATTGTAATTGAAAACTAATAAAAATGATTATAGGGAAAACATAATGCTCAAAAATCACCCGCAGGACTACAGGCTTTAAGTAAATGCCTGTGATGCTGTTTGATAAATGGGAGGATGCCTGAAAATCTTGATGCCGATAGAAAAATGTGCAGCTTCTTTATGAGGACCCTGAATCAGGGAAAGCTATCTATGTATCATATTTTTGAAGGATAACGAGAGGAGCGCCTCTCAGGACGTAAACCAGACTTGGAAGGCTGTTCTCTTTAAAAATGTTTATTTCCCCTCACAGACTCACCAGGAGAACGCCCTAGAGAAGTCTCAGAAGAGGGAGGCTCCGAGCCAGGGGAGCAGTGGTGGGACAGGGAAGACAGATCAGAGGACACAGAAGACAGATCAGATTGGTTGGATGCTGAACAAGCAACAGGCTTGAGTGAGAGAGAGGAAGAACAGGCAGAAAGCACTACAGACGTAAGACAGGCAGCTGAGGAGGAGGTGGGGGCTGAGGCTGTAGCAGATTCACAGGAGCCTGCCAGTCCTCCCTTGTCTCCAAGGGCACGGAGGGCTTTGCATGAAGCAGAGCAAAGAGCGCAGAGGGCACAGGGACCCCTTCCCAACCAAGTTTAAGAATGCTGAGAAAACAGCCGGACAGGGAGGAGACTTGGGGGGAAGTGGGAGGCCCAGATCGTCAGTTCTGACAGCTGCTTTACCGGGTCCAGTCTTGCTTTGTTTGTATTCTGTTTCCGTGAATAATCAATCAACTTTACTGCTCGTCTCTGAGTCTCCGTGCTGACCTGTAGCTGAACCAGCCCTGACATCAAGCTTGCCTTCCAAGGTTGTAAAGGCAGGGACAGGGCGGGGAGTTTCTAATCCTATAAAGCATACAGCAATAGCAGCCTGAAGGATTTATTTCCAGTTAAGGCCAGTGTCCTTCACTCAACAACCCGCAGTCGTAGAGGAGACAGGGTGTGTGCCTAATACTCCCATCAAGGGGCAGAGGGGATAAGTTTGGAGTCTTGATCCCCCTCCTGTGCAACAGGGGTAGCAAACTGCTGGTCCTCTGAATGTTGCTGGACTACAAATCCCATCATCCTTGACTGTGGCTGGAGCTGATGGGAACTGGAGTCTGGCAACTTTTGGAGAGTTGCAGATTCTCCACCTTACCCCGCTTCACTGCAGAGCATTGCCAAAACACCCGTGAGAGTCTATTGCCACTCCCATTTCACAGATGAGGAAATGGAGCACCAAAAAGAGCGGAAAACCTGTGGATGAGCGGGGAATTTGAACCCAGGCCCAGTGCTCCGCCCACTGGGCTATATAAGCAGCAGCAGAGACACCGAAACTTTCTCCAGGTTTTCACCACGTAGGTATTTATCCAGAGTTTCCACAGGCGGTAGCCTGAGCAGCCACGTAATTACAGCTTTGGGCAAACAGAACTTGTACCTTGCTTTGTAAAGATACCGGACTCTGCATCCCTTGCATAAGAGGGATGCTAATGGGCACTCTAATGTATACGTAAAGAGAGTTCTGGCCATCAGCTGGTTCAAAGCATTTATACCTGTATCCTCATTCCCGGGTCCCACTGCTGCTATTTCCTCCCCACCCTTAACATTTATTAATATTTATTCAGATCTAGAGTAGAGTAGGTTGATTATTTTCATTTCCAGGTGACCTATTTGTCGAGCATTCACAGGAACACAGGAAGTTGCTGTACTTTAGGCCATTGTGCATCCAGCTCAGTGTTGTTGTTGTCGTCATCATACCACCCTTCATCCAAAGATCTCAGGGCGGTTCACAACATAAAAATACAATATAAAACCACAACATGCATGATAAAACAAGAACAACAAACCAACAAACACCTCCCTCCTCCCACAATCACTGTTAAAAGAGGTACAGTGGTACCTCGGGTTAAGAACTTAATTAGTTCCAGAGGTCCGTTCTTAACCTGAAACTGTTCTTAACCTGAAGCATCACTTTAGCTAATCATGCCACAGCATGATTTCTGTTCTCATCCTGAAGCAAAGTTCTTAACCCAAGGTACTATTTCTGGGTTAGCGGAGTCTGTAACCTGAAGCGTATGTAACCAGAGGTACCACTGTATAAGATGTTAATGGCCAAAGGCCTGAGGAACCCTACACTGAAGGCTCCACAGGGCTGAATAGCACACCCCAAGCATCACCCTCTGGAAATGTCCATCCAAGTACAACTGGAACCACTGCAAAGAAGTGCCACCCGCCACCCCTAACTCAAGATAGCCACTAGTGACTGACAGCCCATCTCCAGCATTTCTGACAAGTGTATCTTCCAGCCCCATCCGGAAACAGCAGGGGTCAAACCTGGGACATTCTGCGGGCAAAGCAGGTGCTTTGCTCCTGAGCTACAGCGCCTCCAAATCTGTTCTGCACAAAGTTTCGAGGAAGGTTATACAACCGAGCATTCATTCTGCCTTGTTTGCGGGGAGGTTATGCAAGGTCGCACCCAGGACTATTCCACACTTTTCAGTACATTTTGTTCTGGGAGGCGGCTTTTGCGCAAGATGGCTACATTCACGTTAATTGTGCAAGCAGAATTCGATGATACACGTGCCTGAATCCCACCCCTAAAATAGGCAATGTCCTAAGGTAAGGTTACCAGATGTCCCCGTTTCCCCGGATTTAAAATTCAGTCCCCATACAAAATCCATTGAAGTTGAAAAGTGTCCCCGGATTCATTGAAAAAAATCTGGTAACCTTACCCTAAGGGATCATGGGCACTGTGGCAAATCTCCAGGACAGGGGAGACCAGCCACTCACACAAGGCCTGCCACATTCTCAATATTGCATTGAGCACATTCTGACGGCTGTGGTTGAGACGTCACACGAAAGCATCAGCCATGGCCGCCGTGCGCTGGGTGCTGCCCTCTCTCCTTCCTGTAGGGACACAGCATGATGCAAGGTCCTCTGTGTGCGCTTAGGCAGAGGCCCCGAGGGACTTGGCTGCCAGCCAGAGCAATCGTCAGCTGGAACCTGAGGTTGTTTTGCTAACGCTTCTTTCTTGCTCGGGTGTCCTGGTTAGGAATGTGGTGCCCGGTTGCCAAAATCTGGGGCATAAACGCAATGTGGAGAGGTCATGCAAGTGCCAGCGTAGACATGCACCTTGCACCGGAATGCTGCCAAAGCTGATGTGGGAGGAACCCTGAGTTGCGATGCGCAGACGCGGTTTCCGATTGTTTGGGGAAAACCCTGGAAAGATGGGGACTTAGGCATCTGTGGGGAGGCAGGGACCTTCTCTCTCTGCAAGTGCTCCAAGACTGAATGGGGCAAGACTGAACAGGGATCAGCTGCTGTGTTCATTAGGCCTGACACTCCATGTTTTTGTTAATAAAGAGTTAACTTCAACTTGCGCAGTGTGATTACTGCAGGCTCACCTCTGGTACACATAAAGATCTCTCAATTCTTCACCAAGGCTAGCAAGAGTCATGGTCCCATTTCGAGGGAGGACACATCCCAAAGCACCCAAGAGGAGTGTAGAGGGAGGCTGCTGAAGAAGCAGCCCCAGAAGAAGTGGTGTGGCCTAGAAGAAGCATAGCCAAATTTAAGGCTTGGGTTTGAGCCCTGGAATTGCAATTCCCTATCTCTGATCTAACCCTCCCTTCTGCTGACACAATTCCCTAGTTTGATGCCGCAATCCTGCACTCCCTAAACAGACAGCGGGCACTACTGAAATCAGCGGGACACAATGGAGAGTAAACACAGTGAGGAATCTGCGTCATTAAAACTTTATCTTGAAAATCTGTAAGAAGGTGTTAATGGGGGCTGAAACTCATTTGAATTAATTTCGAGTAGAAAGACAGGGCAGTTAAAAGATCTGGCGCACCATTTCTGAGCTGTCATGCTATTCTTCTTAGCCAAACCACAGGAGTTTTATGAACAGACACAAACTTGTGGATACATACATAAATGTTCATATGGCTAGAACTATTGTTTTGAAAATGGAACATCCAGCTTTCCCTGGTTTAAATAGGGCATGTAAACATCACAGCAGGCACTGTCTTAGAAGCAGTGTTCCCTTCCTAAGTGTAATAAAATGGAGGCTTATTGATTTACTTATGCTGAGAGACAGTCTTTCTTCCATCGTGGAACCCAAGGAAGCACATATGCCATTCCCTGATGGTCAGCCATCCAGGCACTGACCAAACTCACACCTGCTTAGCTTCAGCATCATAGTGGATTCATATAATTCTCAACCATATGCTACAGTGCCTCTTAGGGGTTTTTTTGTTTGTAATCATAAGTACTTTAAAAAAACCTGCAGAGGGCAAGCACCCTCTTGGTTACATAAAAAAATTGATTACCCAGGAAACTGGTGATGCCTCTTCACTTGATTGGAAAGGCTTTTAATCAATTAACCTAAATGATTTAATCAATTGAAGGGTTGCAGCCTTACACCTTACACTTCAGAACATTACAAGCAATAGGAGAAGTGAGTCATAGCTCAGTTGGTTGAAGTGTGGTGCTAATAACACCAAGGTTGCAGGTTTGATCCCCATAAGGGGCAGCTGCATATTGCATATTGCAGGGGTTTGGGCTAGATGATATTCAGGGTACCTTCCAAGCCTATGATTCTACAGTGCAACCCTGTGCAAGTCAATGGAGAAGTACTGGTAACTCCCAGCTAAAGTGTGCCTCGGACTACAGCCTTAAAAGGTTTTAGTTCAGGAGTATCTAATCTGGCCACATGACCCAGAAGCTGTATGCGGACAAACGCCGGCTCCCTCAGCCAGTAAAGTGAGATGAGTGCCGCAATCCCAGAGTCGTCCGTGACTGGACTTAACGGTCAGGGGTCCCTTTACCTAATCTGTAACGTTCCAGATGTGAGACTCTTGACTCTCACCAGTCCCAGCCAGCACAGTCAATAGGCTCTGTACACACCATACATTTAAATCACACCCTGCCACACATACAAAATATTCTGGGAACTGTAGCTCACCCACCACAGAGCTACAACTCCCAGCACCCTTCCTTATTTAGGCACTTTCATAACAACACAGCAAGGCATTGTACGTCATACAAAATTACAGTAAGAGGAAGAAGAACTACTAAATACTAGTTGGTTAAAAACAAACAAAACCACATCGCCAAAGCCTGTCAGAATAGGACTGTTTTTAGGAGGCGTCTAAAAGAAGGCAAGGATGATTCCTACTGAACCTCAACTGGCAGGGAGTTCCACAGGGCAGGGCCTACCGAACCACAGGCTCCTTCTCCAATAAAGGCTGACCAGACCTTGGGGTTGTGGAGAACCACCAGAAGTGCCCCATCAGCATAGCTGTTAATGTTTCCCTTTTTTAAAGGGAAATTCCCTTATTCCGAATAGGATTCCTCGCAAGAAAAGGGAAAAGTTGACAGCTATGCCCATCAGAGGATCTCAAGGATTGAGGTAAAGCATAAGGGATCAGAGGCTCCTTAAGGTACCCTAAACAAACTACAGTTCCCAGGATTCTTTTGGGGGGCAGGAGGGGTTCAAATGCTTTAAATGTATCATGTGTGCAGAGCCACAGTCAAGGCTGATGAGCTTTGTGGTTTTGCAAAATCAGGAGGAAGATGACAGGTGTGTTTCTTGCCCCCCCCCCCGCCTGTGCTCTAGATGGCCTTTTGTTTATATTTACATTCATGTATGTCGCATGTATGAGGGACATGGGTGGCGCTGTGGGTTAAACCACAGAGCCTAGGACTTGCCAATCAGAAGGTCGGCGGTTTGAATCCCCGTGACGGGGTGAGCTCCCATTGCTCGGTCCCAGCTCCTGCCAACCTAGCAGTTCGAAAGCACGTCAAAGTGCAAGTAGATAAATAGGTACCGCTCTGGCGGGAAGGTAAATGGCGTTTCCGTGCGCTGCACTGGTTCACCAGAAGCAGCTTAGTCCTGCTGGCCACATGACCCGGAAGCTGTATGCTGGCTCCCTTGGCCAATAAAGTGAGATGAGCGCCGCAACCCCAGAGTCGGCCATGACTGGACCTAACGGTCAGGGGTCCATGTCGAATGTATAAGTTCAGGAGACTTGCTACTTCTTGCAATTCTCTCCTTTCAAAATATAGCTAATCTCATTATCATAGCCACATACCTGTCCTTGGTTAATAATGCACTCCGAGCCGCTAAGGTATTCCCCTTGGTGTTTTTGCAATTACATCTATCTGGATATTATCAAAGATATGTGTCATCATTTCTGACTATACGTAACTTCTCGCTCTGAGCATAATTGCTGAATGAATATCTGTCTGGATTGGCTGAGTGGGGACAAACCTATAATTTGGCATAGTCTTAAGCCTTTCACAATTAACCAGAAGATCTCAATAAGGAAGACAGCCTCGTTGCTGAATTCGCCCATTCCTACTTCACTGCAAGCTTTCTGACATGCGGGAGATTCTCTTTGAAGCAGGGGTTTCCACACTGACACTGTTCACCGGCTGCAGAATCCTCTGGGCATCTCCCATGGAATCCTTGTGTGCTGCAAAGGATTCTGGGACATGCTCGGTCTGAACGAAGCACTGGTCAGACCTGCTTTGCATCATGTGACTGTTTGCCCTGGAACACACTCAGTGCTCCTCCACAATGTTGAAAACTGCAGCCAACCTTTGCCATGGTGAATTATTTGACTCTCATCAGCTCCAGTCAACATAATCAATAGGCTGCTCCATACATTTAAAGCACTCCCCACCTGCCAAAAACAGAATCCTGGGGTCTGTACTTTAACTGCTCCCCACCACTTCCTAGCCCTGACCTGGTAGCAGATACAGAGAGAATGAACCAGACACACAATCTGTTGCGTGTTGACACACCTGCTGAAAAATGCTGGGCAATGTCAGAGGAGTGGGAGTCAGCCCCCCCAAATATTTATGCTAAAAGTTCTGGACTGTAAAAAGAAAACATATTATGCAATCCCTGAGATCCCAGGAGCTGGGGTGTGGCTTAGGCGGCCAGAGGATATAGGATCTCTCTCCTCAGCCTTCCGCTTGCCAGAAACAAAACAAGATGTTTAGGGAAGTTTTTAATATTTAATGCTGTATTGTTTTTAAGTCTCGATTGGGAGCCGCCCAGAGTGGCTAGGGAAACTCAGCCAGATGGGCAGGGTATAAATAATAAATTATTATTATTATTATTATTATTATTATTATTATTATTATTATTATTATTATTATTATTATTATTATTATTATTATTTCTTTCCTGATTTTCACCCCCCTCTCCTCCTTTCTGTGTTTTATCTTGCATAACTTGAACTTGGGTTTGTTTGGACTGAGTTGCACCTGCAACCTTGCCCTTGTTTGTGACTGTTTTGCTAAGATGCGCTGTTTTGCTAAGGGCACCCACAGGACACTTTCAGAGAAGCTGGTCTGCCACTACTGGTCTTCACACTGATAAGCCCTTGATAAGCTTCTCAGTCTCTTTCCTTTATTTGTGCTTCCTGCAGCAAGCAAGGAAGGAGCCATGCAACTATGGCTCCCAACTTCAAGAAAAGCCAAGAGATTTGAATCTCTCCAAAATGGAGATTCTAAAGCCTACATCTTTGCTAACCCAAAGATTGCATGATAGCTTTGTAAGGAAACCAAATTTTTCTTTTTTAAAAGTTGCTTGGAACCCTTTTCATCTTTGCTTTACTGTCAGCAGATGGAGACTCTGTGAGTAAAATATTCACCTATGATTTATTCTAGCCTAAATATTTTCATGGGAACATTTGTTTAAAGGTGGATGAGGGCAGGTGTAAATCGAACCGAGTTTTGATGTGCTTGGAGCCATCACCACTGTGCTAACTCTGCTATGAGAGAGTAAAAAATCTCTCTTCCAAACATCTCTCTCCAACACTTAACCACTATCAGGTGACACATTTACACCATGAAGTAGACACTTATCCAGTAAAATGGCAGCACATGTGAAACTTGGGACTGGGAGATCTTACAAGTTTATTTGTGGGGGTTTTTTAAATGTCTATGCTGTCGTTTCTCTCACTAGGGAATCAAAAGCAGCAAACACCACTGAAATAAAAAACTATCAAAAGAATATCAAAATGCAACACTGAAATAAGGCAATCAGCAGGAACAAAAAAGGCAAAAAAAGAAGAAGAAGTCCTTGCTTCAGCTTCCCCCAAAGGACACTTAAAGAGCAAAGTATTCCACCAGGAGCCAGAAGGCATACAGGGCTCCAAACAGTGCAAATTCCAGTTGATACCGCAACCAAAAAGTCCCTGCTCCACCTAGTCAAACCTCAGTGGGTTGGGAAACCCAGGGAAGCCTCAGACACTGGTGCGTACAACAGGTCACACCTGGGAGAAGGTGGCCCATAGAGGTTAGAATTGATATCAACAACTATTAAAAAGTGGTATATTATCTGTGTAGTCCTGCTTAAGTTTCAGGGAGTACGGTATGTTGAAGTCAAGCACTCTGTGAAGAAGCAGCGGTACTTCCTGGCAATGTTAATTGCTCCTGTGCAACTATTATAAACCTATGTTTTACTGCAGGTTAATTGCTGCGGCTTTAGGGACAGCCATAAAGCATACAGGAAGGAATGCAACGGACAGGCGAGTCTGCCTCACTTGAACTAGACCCTAGGGGTTCATTATCTGTTATATCCACAGCAGCCGAATCAGCTGCCTCTTTCCAGCTGCCTCAACACAGGGTCACAGCTCCCTGTGAAGTTCTCCCACAAGCCCCAATGAAAGAACTGGGAGTGTGCCCCCAGAGAGGTCAGGTCTGTCTGTCTCAAGCCCTTCAGGGCACCCAAAATGTGGGCTGTGTCTGATGATCACACGCAGCCCTGCGGCCACATTTGTTTAGATGTGAACCTGCATTCTGCACAACTCCTGCTACTTCCTCTGGGACTCATGAAGGAAAAGACTGCATTGCAGATCCAGCTCCCACACTCTTAGGTTTTCGCCCGCTCCATACATTTCAATGCAGAATAACATGCTCCACTTAAATAAAATAAAAAATGCTATGTTGGTTGCAGTTCTTAAATGGGCAACTGTTTGCTTCTGAAATTATAAAGGCACAAACCTCTGTCACTGAAGAACACTCTCTTTTTTCGGTTCTATGGATCGCGTAAATTAATTCCCCTACTACCGACTGCCTGAAGTTAGGTGGAAAGATAGTTAAAACTGACTGAAGGGGCTTTTCGGTGATGCGACGTTGCTGTGAAAGAGGCTCTTCTTCCAGATTAAGGCTACAAATGCACAATACATTCAAAGCACACAGCTTTCCCCAAAGAATCCTGAGGGAACTGTCATTTGTTAAGGGTACTGGGAACTGCAGCTCTGCAGGGGATAAACTACAGTTCCCAGGATTCTGTTTGTGGAGGGGGAGGAGAATATGTTTTAAATATATGGTGCATATGCAGACCATATCAAACCAGCAGATACCAGAAAGCATTCATTTACTTAACTAGGAAAGCTACTTTCAAGTGCCAAGATGTAGTTAAGAAACCCCTTTTCCCCTGCACAGAGAAGAGCAGACATGTTTAGCTGCAGAATTCCATGCACAGTATGGTGTGGGTTTGGGCTGTCTTGCAGTAAGGGAGACAAAGAGGGTTTGTAAGAAAGAGAAGCTGTGCTCCTGTGGCCCAGGAGACGGGGGAACCCCTTCTCTCTGAACGGAAAGAAATGGAAAGAGAGCCAGACCATCAGAGGACACAACCATACCATTAAAACCAGTACGACTTCATTGATTTGGGAGAGGGACTGGAGATCTGAGCGACAAAGGACAGGGCACTTCCATGATTTCCCAGGTAATACTAATGAGGATGTGGGGAGGATATGCGCTTAGCTTCCAAACTGCCCCGGTTCCTGCTACATTCAAGGGCTGCGCCACACACAACACTTTTGCAGCAGTTGTTTTCCTGCATGGCTGAAGGTGCCAATGGACGGACAAGGGCCATTCTGCACTATGCGCATAAGCTTTGGTGGAAATTCTCTGCGCAGCAGTGGGAATTGCACCCTCCCTCTTGTGCACTTTTGTGAGGTTAATCCAGAAAAGGTAGTTTCCGTGGAGGCAGCTCCTTTGGGGTCCTGCAACTCTCTTCCACACAGGGAGGTACATACTCCTCAGGAGAGTTTTCTAAATATCCCCAAAACACCCAGAGAAATTGGGCGGAGGGTCTAGCTTTTCCATGGCTCTGTTTATCCCCTGTGCTCGTTGCCAAAGCCCTTCACAAGGAGGAAGAAGCAGCTTTCGTGCCTTGGCTGCTGATTTCCTTAGCTGCCGGCTTCCCTTGTGACATCTGAAGCACGCTGAGTCCTTGCTGAAAGGGAAGATCAGCACAAAGGCCTGAGGAAGAACAGGACCACGCCGGTCGGAGGGACCTTGGTGCGAATGGGGTCGTTGAGCTTGTAGGTCCCCATGAACAACTTTTCCAGCACTTCATAGACCTTGTAGCCTGCCTTGCAGTCCAAGATGCCCAGAAGTCCCAGAGTCGTTACAATTGGCTTTGGTGCCCCATCAGTGCCGTTGTTCATCACTGCTACCGCGAACTGGCCATTGACGAGGGGCCTCTTCCATACTTCCAAGTGTTGGCTCTGTCAGGCAGAGATGGGGAGAGGCTTGGTTACTGACGTTTAGCTTTATGCTGGGAAACTACTGGGTAACTCACTTAAAGATCTAAAAGAACGCCTCACCCGTTACAAACGCAATCAAAGACCTCCTGCAGGCACCACCTTATCAGAAGGTCAAATGTGTCTGTCATGGACTGGCCGACTGGATACAGAGGAATGGTGGGAGACACAGGCTGGGAAACCCCCAGGGGAAGAAGGCTCAGAGTCCGGGGATTGGTGGTGGGATGACGATGAGCGGTCAGAGAGAGAAAAGAGAGCAGACTGGGAGAAACAGGTGTCGGAAGCAGAAGAGGCAACAGGGCTTAGTGAGAAGGGAGAGTCTGTGCCAGAGAGCAGTCCAGAGGCAAAAGCAGAAGTGTGTGTGTATGTGTGTGAAGAGGCAGAGTTGAGACAGGCTGCTGAAGAAGCCAGGGAGTCTCCCCCTCCTGCTGCCACCAGCTCCCCTCCCTCCTGGTCTCCTAGAACACGCAGAGAAAGGAAAAGAGCAGAGATGGGTTGTGCATAGACACAGTTGCAACTGCTTTGGAAAGACCCCTGAAGAGGAGAAGCCTTAGAGAGTGGAGGCAAGGCGGGGACCTTCAGTCCTCACAACTGCCTCATCGAGGGCACGACCTACTGGGAAGAGTTGCTGTGATCACTAGGCCTGCACTGTTTTGGTTTCTTTGAATAAAGAGCTAACTGCGCTGACAGTGTAACTTTTTGTTGACCTACGCTCGACTCCGGGTCCTGAGACGTATGATATAGGAATCCAGCCTACTCTTTTGAATTCCCTCCCTTTACACCAGATGTGAGGGAGCTTTGGCCCTCCAGGTGTTGATGAACAACAACTCCCACCGTCCCTGGTCACTGACTATGTTTGTTGGGGCTGATGGGAGTTGATGTTCGGCAACATCTGGCGGGCCAAAGGTTCCCCACTTCGTTGCATACTAGTCAGGCGCCATCTTTGTCATCTTTTTGGCACCTGCTGAATACTTTTCTCTTTCAACAAACCTTTCAAGTGGAGATTTTTCTGCCACTCAGCATCTAAGCTGTTTTTGAACAAGGAATTGTTTTTAAATGTTTGCATTGTGTTTGTTTATGTAACTGGTTTTAGACATGTTTACATATGGTTGCAGCTCACAATCTGCATTACAATTGACTTTTGTACAGCGCCCAGTCATTTGGACATTGGATAAATATTTATCACTGGGCATTGCCATCGCCACAATTACCATTCATTCATAAGCTGCTGCCTTGACACTGTGTACAGGAAATGGCAGCGATTCCACCCAAGCCATCTGGCACCGGACTGCTTTCTCAAAGGGTCTGGCGACGTACAATGCACACAATCTCTGTGCTGTGCCTACGAACAAAATCCGTAGTTGCCTTACACTGGGTCAGACTCACTGACTGGCAAAGGCTCTTCAGGGTTTCAGGCAAGAAGTCTACCTGGAGATGGCGGGAATGGAACCTGAGACTATTTGCATGTGAGGCAGAGCTATGCAGACTTCCGCTGCTTCTTGAGGTCACTGTCCATGCAACTCTGCAGGGATGGGACATGTACAGAAGTAGAGGAGTTTGGGGGAGGCAGTGATGGTGTTACTCCTGATGGTCAGCATTTGCTGACTTGCCTCCGATAGGAAAATGACTGTGGCCAGCGCTGTAGCATAGGAAGCGACAATAAACTCTTTATTAGCAAAACAGCATCTGCACAGGAGTGTCAGGCCTAATGAGCAACTCAGGTCTTGCCCCCATGAAGCAGTTGCACAGACTAAAGATCCCTGCCTCCCCATAGCCATCTAAGTCCCCCTCCTCTCCAGGGATTTCCCCCTAAGCAACTGTGCCTGCAGGCCTGTCTTTTATGCCTCTCCTGCTTCTGGGGGACAAGTGGGGAGTGGAGCTCGTCACAGCAGGCGGGGAAGACACTCATGACTCTTCATCTCTGCTTCTTGGCCTCCCTCCTCTCCTGCTTCAGCTTCTGCCTCTGATTCTGGACTTCTCTCTGCTACAGACTCTCCCCGCTCACTAAGCCCTGTTATCCCTTCAGCTTCTGACACCTCCTCTTCCCAGTCTTCTCCCTCTGACCCCTCATCAACATCCCACCACCACTGTCCAGGCTCTGTGTCTTCTTCCCAGCTGGTTCCTCCGACCATTCCTCTGCACCCAGCCAATGCTTGTCAGCACAGGACTGCAGTGAATGGTTACAACATGGGCTTCTTTCAAGTTGGGGACAGGAAACCTGTAGCTCTCCAGAAGCTGCTGGACTACAACTCCCATCATCCCTGAACACTGCTCCCGCTGGCTGGGGCTGATGGGTGCTGGGAGTCTGACAACATCTGGAGGCCCGGAGGCAACCCAAACCTGCTCAAGGTGGCTGGCAGAGTTCTGGCTATGGCCACCAAATCCCCAGTATTGGCACAACCTAATCCGGGGTGTGGCAAAGAGAGTGCACAGAGCTATTATTGGGTTCGATACTCTGCTTAATTATTACCCTGCTGTGCCTATCAATCCTAGGAATTGGTGATGTGTGTGGGGGAAACCTGCAGGCCGCGACTATCAGCAGGTATCACACTCACAGCTGGAGCCTCATTACGAAATGAGGTGTGGCTCCCATTGATTTGGGATCAGGTGGAAGGCCCGTGTGTGGGAGGGACAGATATCCGGGGGAGGAGGGTGTCGCCGGAGTAATATTAATGACCAAGAAGGTAAGAAAACAAATCGCCTGCTGGTTGCAGGAAGGAGCGGGATGGCAAAGCGCTAAGTCCCGATGCTGATCGAGTTGACATGCCACAAGGGATGAGTGCGTGCGAGGACAATTACGGAAAGAAGGAGCCGGGAGCCTGATGCTGGCCAAGGTGGCCCCAGGAGACTCAAAAGCCCAAGCTGGATCCTGCCACAAAGCCAGCTGCTGCTGTGTCATCCAGTGCTTCAGTGGCTATGTAGGAACCGCTCCTAACTGATCCTGCTCATTTGTGGTTCTTTCTTCCCCTCTGTTTACCTTGAATAGAAAAATGGTTACGCAGGACATCCCGTTTCTGGTTTCCTGGTTTCTGAGCTTCTGCCCAACTTGGAAAATGCCACATGTTGTTTTTCTTACAAACTGGCATTGCTGAACCTCTCCAGCCCCTCCCATGTCCCTCAGCTGTTTATGGCGATGTCCAGCATTCAGGGAAGAGCTGTGCCTCAGCGGTAGAACATTTGCTTTGCCAAGAGAAGGCCTAAGGTTTGAGGAACAACCCCTGCCTGAAACCCCTACCAGTCTTGAGCTGCCAGTAAGGGCAGACAATACTGGCTTAGATGCACATTGGCACAAAGCTGCTTTCTATGGATTACTGTATTTTTCGCTCTATAAGACGCACCAGACCACAAGACGCACCTAGTTTTTGGAGGAGGAAAACAAGAAAAAAAATATTCTGAATCTCAGAAGCCAGAACAGCAAGAGGGATCGCTGCGCAGCGGAAGCAGCAATCCCTCTTGCTGTTCTGGCTTCTGGGATAGCTGCGCAGCCTGCATTCGCTCCATAAGACGCACAAACATTTCCCCTTACTTTTTAGGAGGGAAAAAGTGAGTCTTATAGAGCAAAAAATACGGTACTCCACATCGGTGAAGTACAGTGTTCGACATGAGAGAGAAGGCTAAGAGGTGATCTGTGTAGGCAAGCAAAGAAACATCAACAAAGGTTTCATTGTATTATTATATTAATCACCTTCTAAACCTCTGTCTCAGGGCCACTTACACATAAAACAGAAAAAAATATTCCTGGGACTCTAGGAATCCTGCTGCAACCCTATCTTAGCGCCAAAGCACCTGCTTTGCAGGCAGGCCCCAGGTTTTATCCCTGCCACCTCCAGTTAAAGCAAGGGTGGGGGACCTAAAGCCCAGGGACCAAATGAGTCCCTCCAGGCCACTCTAGCTGGTGCTCAAGTCTCTCCCCAGGACACACCCGGGAGGGCTGCCTGGTTGGCGCTGACCCGTGACACAGCCTTTTCAGTGGTAGTTCCCCAGTTGTGGAATGCCCTCCCTAGTGAGGCTGCCTCGCTACATGATTGCTAACTTTCAGAAGGGAATGGAAAACATTCCTGCTTTTGCTGGCTGAAGAATACTGTTCCTGGCAACCCTGAGATCAGTGGATGAAAGTACCGTATTGGTCCGAACATAAGCCGCACATTTGAAATTGGAGGGGGGGGGGAAGAAAAAAAGAAAAAATACCTGAATATAAGCCACTCCATTCCTCGCTACTCCTGGCTGCATATTGGATATGGGGGGGGGGGGAGCTGCGCTGCGTTGCTGTTGGCCTTTCCCCTTCCTCACCCTCTCTCCCTTCCTGGCCTTGGGGGAGAGGATGGGGGACCACGCGCAGGATGGGCACTGCTTTGCTACTTTCCTGGTCGCCTACTGTAAGGTTGAGAATATAAGCCGCACTTTAACTTTTCACGGTTGGAATTTGGGGGGGGAGGAGGAAGTGAGACTTATATTCAGGCCAATACGGTATGTTTTTTTATTATGGTTGGCGTTTAGAATGTTTTAATCTGTTTTGGAATGCTTTTGCTTTGATTTTTAATTGTATATCTTTTTGCAGCCCTGGGGTGCATGGGAAGAAGCCAGGGATACAATTTTAATTAAATGATGAGACTAATAATAATACTCCCTTCCATCTCCCCTCAAGTGATTCTGCCTAGTTGGAATGCCTAGTTGGAATGCCTTTCTGAACTAGGAGAACGCCTCATGCTTGCCTGGCTGGAGAGGTGTGTGTACAGTAACCTCGGACTCCTACACAGCTGACTTTCGTCAAATAACTTGCTTCACTCACTTCCCCCTGGCTCCACCCACTGTCCCATTGGCCACACCCATTTTGCCTTTGGCCCCCACCCACCACAGGCACACAGCTTCCAGACTGCAAAGAGCTTCCCTGCACAGAATTTTGCTTAATGGTTGCCATTAATTTGATTTTAATTAATTTTTATAATGAAAGGTTTTTAGAATGTTGGATTATTTTGATTGTTGTTAGCCGCCCTGAGCCCAGCTTCGGCTGGGGAGGGCGGGGTATAAATAAAATTTATTATTATTATTATTATTATTATTATTATTCCCTGGACCTGAGTTGAAGGATCTTGGGGGACAGGGAATTTATGAACAGGGGGACTTAAGACCTTGGAGAGCTGCTGCCAATCAGAATAGGGGATGCTGAGGTAGATGGACTAAATCTGGCGCTGGCACAAGGTGGCCTTGTACGTCCATATGCAACTTAGCTGCATGGACAACCCATTCCATGGATGACATGTTTTCGGGCTCTTGCAACCACCCAGAGGATAAAGAGAGTTACTGTTCAGGTCACTCAGTAACCATACCTTTGCAATTCGCTTCCCTTGAATCCCCAGATTGTCTTGGTTGATGTAGATGAGCAGTGGGTTCTGCAAGATGTTCTTGGCCTCGGTCGAGATAGTCCGTAAGTTACAGGACATGAAGAAAGGGGCTGCCAGCACTGCCCACAGGGCCACCTGCACTTTCGACTGCTCGTAGCTCAGGCCAAAGTTACCAATGATCAGCTGGGGGGGGGGGGAACACAACACAAGAGAAAGAACATTTTATTCAGCAGAGTGTCATCTTCTAGAGGAAGAGCAACACAAAAGGAAAGGAAAAAATGATTTACAGCTTCGAAACCGGATCCTGAATGTAAAGACAAATTGGAATGAGTTTATCCCTGATTAGGTTTGCCATGGCCTGATGGTTATTACCTTGTGGTAACACAGAGGCAGGTTTTGGTGCCAGTGTTGTGGAATGCCCTCTCTGCTGAAACATCACAGCCCTCCATATATGCTGGCATTCCTCCAGCCCTTGAAGACACACCTGTTTAGGTAAGTGTTCCCCTGAATGGAACATGCAGTTTTATTGCTTTAACTGTTCAATGGTATTAATTATCACACTTTTTAATGGTTGGTTGTATGTTTTAATGCCTTCATGGATTTGTTAATTGTGTATTTTAATTATGTACTAATTTTAATCGTCGTTGGATGAGGGGCACTTGGAAGCCATTTGGCAAAAAAGCGGTATATAAATCAATAATAACCACAACATCTTATTTTAAATATTCATAGGGCACCTTTCCAAGCGAGTTATTACAACTACTAGCTGCCAAGGACTTGCAGAATGAGGTATTCTTATTTTGGCATTTGTAATAATAATAATAATTAGAAGACTGCCATTTTATACAATAAATTACTGGCTTGCAAAGCCCTTTGTTTATACACATGCCAGTAAACCATGCAGTAACCTTCAAGGT
This sequence comes from Podarcis liolepis, assembly GCF_965112155.1. Classification (NCBI taxonomy): domain Eukaryota; kingdom Metazoa; phylum Chordata; class Lepidosauria; order Squamata; family Lacertidae; genus Podarcis; species Podarcis liolepis. The sequence goes on along the minus strand of NC_139569.1, from coordinate 10,137,604 downwards.
GGGCCACTATCCCTGGGGACTGCTGAGCACGGGCACCGCTAAAAGTGGAGGGCAGCCCTGACTCATGGGGGGCACAATTCATGGGGGAGTTCTGCTGAATAAGCTGATCAGCTCCCATCATCCCTGACTGCTGGCTTGGGAGCCCTGCCACAATTGCAGAGGCACGCATTGCCCATCCCTGCTTAAGACAGCATCTTCCAGCAATGCAGAGCACTTTCTTAGGTTCTGTGTCAATGTCCCCTTTGGATAGGTAGATTCTTATCAAATTCATGTTGATTCTTTCTATACAACTTAGAAGTTTTTCTTGCAATCAAGAAGTATATAAAAATAGTGTCAAATAAATCAATAAATTTCCACCTGTGGGCAGAAAAACCTGAAAGGCAGTACAGACATACCTTGGTTTTTGAACAGCTTAGTTCTCAAATGTTTTGGCTTCCGAACGCCGCAAACCCAGAAATGAGTGTTCCGGTTTGCGAAATATTTTTGGAAGCCGAACGTCCGATGGGGCTTCTGTGGCTTCCGCAGAAAGCTGGCTGCAGCCAATCAGAAGTTGCGCTTTGGTTTTCAAACATTTGGAAAAATAAAAAAATTCCTTCCAGTAGCACCTTAAAGACCAACTAAGTTAGTTCTTGGTATGAGCTTTCGTGTGCATGCACACTTCTTCATCTGAACTAACTTAGTTGGTCTTTAAGGTGCTGCTGGAAGGAATTTTTTTATTTTGACTATGGCAGACCAACACGGCTACCTATCTGTAACTGAAACATTTGGAAGTTGAACAGACTTCCAGAACGGATTCCGTTCAACTTCCAAGGCACGACTGTATAGGAATTAAAAGCGCTGGAAATTAAAAGGAAGCTCTGCAGAACAGAGGAAGGAAAACACCCTCTAGTGGTTACTTGGAGTGTGCAGGTTGTCAGGCTTGGTTTAGGGATTTCCCTGCCTCTCTTATCATTTGCAGTCCAAATGTCCTCCTAAATCAGACCTACAGTCTTCTTTTCTCAGATTGCCTTGGAGCTATTATAAGAAGTGCAGTTTCTGGATCAGACTGAAGCCCTTCTCACCGACCATCCTGTCTCCAGAGCAACCACTCAAGATATCTCTGGGAAATTTGTGACTGCAGCACGCAAGGTGACAGCCATTCCTTGGGGTTTGTTCCCAACAGCCAGAATTCAGAAGCGTCCTGTTTCTGTGCATGAAGGTTCCGCAGGGCAACATTCTGTCCTAGATGTTATTTAGCATCTAAAGGAAGCCACTGGGAGCAGACTTTAGGAGCATGGTGCCATCAGCATGCTGATGACATGCAGCTCTAGTTCTCTGAGTAGGAGACGTCATGCAAGACCTGGACTGGTGCCTTCATGCTGTGGGCACCTGTGGACTGGATGAGGGGCAGTAAAGTGAGTTTGGATCATGGCAAGGCAGATGCTCTGTGGGTAAATGGTGCTCAAATTCGAGTTGCCTGTTCTGGACAGGGCCGTGCTCCCTCTAAAGGTGCATAGCTTCCCCATCCTCAAAGGACAAAGGACATGGACTCCAAGGCTATCTTTGCTTGGGAGGAGATCCTTTGCAAGTCCCAGCACCAGAGGAGTCCACAATGACAGCACCTCTCTAGCGTTGCCTTCCAAAGACACCAGTTTGGAGGAGCTAGTAGAAACTTGGCCTTCCTACACCACTGGCTGCTGAAACTATCAGGGACCCTTTAAGAGTAGAGGCTCCACTTACTATGGGAAGGGAAAGCTGCTCAAAGGAGACTGCAGGCTGATTTAAGGCTCAGTCTGGGTTTGAAGGATGTTGGAGCAACATTCAGGCCTTCCTTATCAGACTGGCAGACGATGGGAGCTATCCAGGGTGCTACCTGGCTTGCCTTCTGACCTCTGCTTTTGACTGACCTTATTTACCTAGACTTGCCCCCTGCCTTGTCTGGCCTGGCCTTGCTGGGGGCCTGATCCTGGTTTGACCTGACTTTCTGGAAGTGGTCTGGCTATCTGTAACTTGGCTATCCCTGGCCTCTGTGCCTGGAAAATGCCCCCCACTGGGGTTAGAACCCTGCCCCCACACCTCCCAGTAAGTCCAAACAGAAAAAATATCTTCCCATGTCTAATATTTTCTGCCCCGGGACAGAAATTTTTCCAGAGCACCTTTGGATGTCTGCCTTCTGCAGTCTCTTCTGTGCATCGATGCTGCTATCGTGTTTCTGTCTTCTCCCTAAAAGCAACGGTCTACAATCCTAGTACTGCCCTTAGTGTTTCTCTTAGAGCCTACAAGAATTCTAAGAAGAAGGGACGGCAGTATGGGAAGAGTTTGCTTTACCGTATCGGGATCATTCCACCTTCCGGGTCCTGCAACAGGCTGAATTATGTCCTGATGATTTCCGTACCACTCAATGATGTGGAAGAGGCTGTCCCAAGAGTCTTCGATATCACCAAAATTTCTCCACAGGTTGCATATTTTGCCAAGTAAAGTATAATTCACCTGGATAAAAACAACAGGGACACAAAGGCACAGACGCTGCTAGGAATCTGGTGCTGCCCGTGCGCTTGCTGCTGCACTCAAGCAGTACAAGCTCACAGGCTAAGCAAATGAACAGATACAAATCTTATAACAGCTGTTGGGTCAAGTACAGCCCCTTGTCCCAACCACACCTGGAACAATGAGGACAAGCGACTGGTGAAGCACATACAGGTGATAACACTCCTCGCTAACTAGCTGTCTAGGCAAACTATGACTGCAGACCTGTGCTCTGTCTCAGATGCTTGGAGCAACAGTGTAATCTACCCCATCCCTTCTTAACACCCCCCCCCCGGCTGATGCAGTCCGATTGCCTTAAGCCAAGGGTAGGCAAACTAAGGCCCAGGGGCTGGATCAAGCCCAATCACCTTCTAAATCCAGCCCGCGGACAGTCCGGGAATCAGCGTGTTTTTACATGAGTAGAATGTGTCCTTTTATTTAAAATGTATCTCTGGGTTATTTGTGGGACATAGGAATTCATTCATTCCCCCCCCCCCAAAAAAAATAGTCTGGCCCCCTACAAGGTCTGAGGGACAGTAGACCGCCCCGCTGCTGAAAAAGTTTGCTGACACCTGCCTTAAGCCTTTCCTTGAATGAGGAAACAGAAGAAGAGGGAATGCCCAGGCGTTTTCCAAAGACACGACCTGCTCTGGGAGCTCTCCATGCCCGCTTGCAGCTCTTCTCTTGACTCCTGCTCTTTTCCCCCTTGCTCTGACTGCCTGGTCTCCTGCTCCTGACTCCTCCTCTACCAGCAGCCACTTCACGGGTGGCACAGAACCACACAGACCAGCAGCCCCTTTCCCTGGATCTTCCTCCTCCCATACTGTCTCCTTTGTCAACACATTCCCCCACACCTCAGGCTCCTGCCTGTCCCTGACACCCCTTGAAGGTGGTCATCCATCTCCATGCACAGCCTGAAGGCGAAGAGAGGAAAATGCCAGGCTGGTTGGTGGGCAGCGATGGAGTGGTGTTTGCCATCACTCCGTACCCCTTTCCCCAGACTGGCAAAAGCACTTGCTGACCAGGGTTCTATCCAGACACAGAAAGCCCATTTATGAAACATGTCTTGTCTCCCATCTCTACCCGTGGAATAAATGGTCCCATGGTCTTGAGAATGTTGCCTGTCCCAAGGCAAAGGCAGAGACACAGAAACAGGTGCAGAAATTACCTTCGGCGGAAGGCCCCCCTCATAGGCAGGCCAGCTGCAAGAAAAGGCAATGGGTCGTCCTGTTTTGTTCAATGCCGCACTCATCTTTGGGTAGCCTGGGCAATAAAGAAAGACAGGGCTGGCAGTGGGCTGTTTTTAATAATGACAAAAGCAGTGGCAGCTGGTTTGTTGGAACCGGTGGGGTGGAAAGCAGGGAGGCCAACCGAAGGTGGCACCAGAGCAAATGGTATCCTTCTCATCCTCTTCCCTGCTAAGTTAAACGAACTCAACAGGGAGCCTAAGGCGGGAGGGAGGGAGGGAGGTGGAGGCTGGCTGAGGTCAGACAGAGCTTGATGGGCCCGGGCCCCATTTGCCCAAATGAACCAGCCTCCACTGTTACAATGGCACAATGTCTATGCAGGCATGCTAAAGCCCACTGATTTCCACAGACATCGGTACATCTAACTCAACACTAGCATCTAACTCTATTTTTGTAAACCGCTTTGAGTTTCGTTTCATTTTTGAATCAGGTGGTGCATAAATCTTATGCAATGAACAACTAAACAGGACTGCTAGTGCTAAAAAGGACTACAAAGCAAAACCATTTAATGCATCCACTGCCTTTGTGGATTACTCCATTTTAAAAAAGGACAATCTGGGATTTGCCGGCTTCAACTGAAAATCCCCTCCTTCCTGCGACCCTCCCTGTTTATTGACAGGCACGAACCTGCTGCCTTGATGGAAGAATTGGAGAAGCAGCCATCCAGCTTCAGCATGTCAACCCCCCACTCAGCAAAGGTCTTCGCATCTGTCTCAATAGTATCCAGGGTTGTCCCAGGGTAGCCTGAGCAGGTCTTGCTGCCCAGGTCACTGTAGATGCCAAACTTCAGGCCTTTGGAGTGAACCTGGGTGAGAAGAGGCAAGAGGGAGAGCCATGACCCCAGAGTCCAGTGGGGACCATGACACAGAGTCAGAGGTTACAGTGATACCAGCTCAAGAAAGGGGCCATGTTCCCGACTCTGAGCATGATGCTGGGGATCCTGAGGCTGGCAGGCTCAGCAATCTCCTACAGTTAATGAGCCTTTTTCAGCCTGAGGTCCACATTTTCTTCTGGGCAGACTTCCAAAGGCCGTGTGCCACTGGTTGGTGGAGCCAGAGGCAAAACTGGGTGGAGCAAAGAATACAAATTTTAACTTTTTTGTCAACTCTTTTATTTGCTTTTGTCGTATCAGCTTATTGAATAAGCACAACAGACTACAACAAAACAAAAAAGAAGCGCAAATTTCCCCGAGAGCAAACACTACTGTTAAGGCTTCATTGCATTTCAAATAATGCAAAGGAGACAGAATCATTTAGTTTGCTAAATATGCTGCGTCTGAATTAAGGGTCGTCTTGCAAAAGTCTGTTTTGAGGAGAATTCAGTTATGACCTTTATAGAGTTTCTATACATATTCACACACTCCTCTCTATCCTCCATCCAGATAAGTAAGAGGTGTTCCAGTGCACCCGCTGGAGCACACTGCTCTCTCAGAGTTCTTGGTGCTGAGACAACTAACTTGCCTCATTGTGCCTTGTGGGCTCCTCCTCAAGGGCAGAAAAAGACTTATAGGAGGGTCCAAAGTTCAATATGTGGCGTGTATGCTTTCCATTTGGCTCTGGTTAAAATGTTTTGGCTTAAATCAAGTGAAAAGTGTGTTTCTTTATGGCCCAATTTGCACAGCACAGAAAGTTGTGGAATCCCAGAGTCAGTAGGCTTCTGGTGCCTGTTGAAGAATATTACTCTAGCAGGCATTGTAACTGAATACAGTACTGATTTTATCATTTTAACTCATTTTCATTGTATTGACTTTCTTGTACACTGCAATTAAGCGGCGTATATACTGTTGAAATAAATAAAAACCAATACACAAGAGGGCTCTTTCATGCCTTCTTGTTTGTGCCAAAAGGAAACAAATCATGATCCTGGCTTGCTGTGTCTGAATTAGGCATTGTGGCTTGTGCTCCATTAAAGCATAACTAGCAAGCCAAGAAGAAACCATGACTACATTAATACTATTAATTAAATTGGTTAACCAATTGTCACACAAAAATAGCATATGTAGAAGCACTTTTACACAAAACACATACAAAGTCCGTAAGAAATACACAAAGCTACATCCTCTGTAAACTATAGCAGAAGCTTAATCTTAAGTAGCTTTTTTCTTGCAGCTTTTAAATAAATCTGAAAGCTTTCAGAACAAATGCATTTTATTGAACTTACGTAATCGGCAAGGGCTTTAATGCCACTGGGGAACCTTTCAGGGTTTGGCTGCAACCTGCCTTGCGCGTCTCTTTTATTTGCTGCCCAGCAATCATCCAGGTTGACATACTTGTAGCCGAGCCGCAACCATCCGTCGCCAGCCAGCCTGTCTGCCATAGCCTTGATCAAGTGTTCACTGTTAATGAACAAGTTAGAAAGCTAGTGTGAACAGGGCCTGCTATGTTAGATGGCCGGTTTGAAAAGCCACCCTTTATCAACTCTTTCTGGAGCTGCTCTGCCTAATGTGATTGAACTTGACAAACATCAGCCTAGACTAATACATAACATGTTGAAAACAAAAACGAAAAAACCCAAGATTTCCAGAGGTGATCTATATGATGCTGGAGCTTAGCTGCATAGAGAGGAACAGAGAATTGTCATGCAAACTATTTAAAAGAGGGCTGGTTATAAAAAGCCTTTTGATAAAATGGAGACATTATTAACATTGGGGCAACCAAGGCACTGATTAAACAGGCTGCAAACTGCAACAGTACACTTGAAGCCTAGGTTTGTTTAGGTATGACAATGGAAGAGTCTCACAATCTCTGTTTAAAAGAGTGGAAACAACTTGTTTAAAGTTAGCTTCAGCAAAGCAATGCTCACCATCTGAAAAATGTTTTGTTGCCTCATTGTGGGATGAGACATGGCCAGTCCAATACTTTACTTTTCCTGTCTTTGTGGCTACACTGATGTGATCTAAGAGGTGTGGTATGGGACTTCCCTGAAGCATCACTGAAGGTATGGGGGGGGACCTCTTAGGCAGGGGAAAAGAGAAGACGGTGCCAGATCTCATTGCTGTGATCTTGGTTTCAAAGGGATATAAGTGTGGGGAACTGAAATAAGCCTGCAGGTGCATCTGTTCAAGTAAGCTAAAATTTCCTTATGATACTGGTGCAGTTTTCCTCATTAGAATGATAGGTTCCAAAAAACTTAAGGTTCAAGCCACAAACAGTAGCATGTGTGATTCATGCACCTTTTAGTTGATGCAGACTTCAGGTAAAAACCGCAGGCAGACAACCCCTACCATTGCATTAATGGTTCGCTAGGATGTAAAGAACAAACCAAACCAGTGGAATTCCTCACTTTATGACCATTCCCCCCTCCCCGCAATCACCCCCCCAAAACTATTGTTCTAATAACAGCATCCAAGTGCAGCACATTTCCCCCACCTGATGCAGTTGTCAGGATCATTTTTGCAGTCTGTGTTACATCTAAAACGTTCCCAAGGCACCCAGCCCATTGGCGGAGTCTTCAGCAGTCCGTTATCCAGGGAAGCACAGCAGGCTGCAAGGCCCAGCAATATCCCCAGGGAAAAGTGCAACATGATTCAGACACCACCCCCTGTAAAAATCAGAAGAGGGCACATCTGATCATGGGAGGTGGAGCAAGGTTGTTTTCTTCTGCTCTGGAGGGTAGAACCTGAACCAATGGCTTCAAGTTAGATTCAAGAAGATTCTGACAAAACACCAGGAAGAACGTTCTGATAGCAAGAGCTGTTTGATGGTGGAACAGACTCCCTCGGAAGATGGAACCTTCACTGGAGGCTTTTAAGCAGAGATTGGATGGTCATCTTGTAGCCTGTCATGGATGCTTTATATGAGATTATTGCATTGTAGGGAGTTGGAATAGATGACGCTTGGAGTTCTTCCAACTGTACAATTCTATGATTCTATAATAATCCAACATATTACTTCATTTCAGTGGTTTCAAATAATTTCTGATGTTTGAGGCACCTTATATGTATCTTTGGTCACCACAGGAAAGACAATAAGCAAATGGGAAGCAAAAGAAGAGGTACCATGTTGCCTTTTCTAATTCCAGGCTGTTTTACTAAGCAATAAGCACCTCTAGTACAACATTTATTTATTATTCCATTTATGACACACTTCCCAGGAGGCATCATGGAGCAATTAACAGTAGAATAAAAATACATGTCAAGCAATTGCATGCATAAAAACCAATTAAAATAGTTTCTTATATACATACATACATATACTGTACATACAAACACATATCCATATACACATGAAAGCACATATAAAATAAATTCAAATTCAGAACACATACCTACTGAGATAATTACAATTGTTAGTATTATTACCCACCCTTCACCAGCAGGTCCCAGGGCAGGTTACAATGATTTAAAATTAGAATTAGAAACAGCTAAAACAGATTACATTCACAAGAGATGAATACAGGTATATATATGAACACTATATATTGAAGATGCCACACCCACCTCTGCAAGGAGGGATTTCTGCAATGTAGGGGCAACCACAGAGAATGCCCTCTCTTGGGCCACCCCCACCCTTCCAAGGTTGGTGGAACAATCAAGATGGCTCCCTCTGTTTATCTTAACACCCAAGAAGGAAGGAAGTGGTCTCTCGGATCCTTGAGGCCTAAGTCATTTAGTGCTTTAAACACAAGGGTGAGAACCTTGAATTGGGACTGGCAAGCAATGAAGCTGTTTTAGAACAGGAGTTACCATACGGGTTCTAATTGGAACTCCAATTAGTAATCTGGCCACTGCATTTTGGACCAGTTGAAGTTTCTAAGTTGTTTTCAATGACAGCTCCGGGTACAGTGTATCACAATAATCCACTCTGGAAGGGTCTGTAGCTGGTGAATCAGGTATAGCAGGACACAGGCAATCTTAACCACTGAGGCCATCAGGGCCTCAAGTAACAATGTTGGTTGGACCCAGAAGGACCCCCAAGCTATGAACCAACTCCTTGCAGGGAAGTGCTACTCTGTCTAGAACCCTGTCTTACTATTTTTTGGACTCAGTGAATAACACTACTGTCTCTTGGAGAGTCAGATCTCCATTTAGGAGAGACTTTTAGAACATATTCAATAGGCACCAAAATAACAGAAGGCACCTGTCTGATATAAAACGAGTGAGAGTTAAGGACACAAGAACCTGCTGGATCTGGTCAACAGCCCATTTAGTACAGCAATCCTGTTCTCATGGTGGGCACCCAGATGGCGTTGGAAAACCCAAATATTTCCAAATACCACGTGTCACCACACTAAAAGTGTGATTCCAACATTGCGCTGAATGGACCCCCTGATAGGATGGTTATCTGCTGAATGCCTTCCACACAGAACACAATGATGGGGTTGGGAACATAAATGATGAGACAATCTCATCCCCTGTATATCCCCCCAAAAAACTTCTGCTGATCACTCCTTTATGCTTGTGGCATGAATTACTGCTTAAATCCCTGCTGAATTAAGTTTTCTGCAGGAATTCCTCCACCTCCCTACCATCAGGTTAGGCAATCCTAGTCACCATTCACACGCTTGTGGGATCTCATAAGCCTGCCACAAAAACCAGTATGCAACAAAACACCATTTTCAGCTGATGGCACTGCACACTGGGAAGTCTCTCAGTGATGGCTCCCCTGCTGCTGTGCCCTTGTCTGGATAAGGCCACCCACTACATTTGGCTGCAAAAGTGAGCAAGTCTGAAGACTAAAACAGGTTTCAAAGGTGCCAGAATTTTTAAGGAGTTTTTGAATTTCCGTATTGTGTTTTTTTATTATTATTAATGGGTAGGGAGTCATTTTACCCCTTCTCTGTGCGATTCCCCCTCACTGCATTTAGGGTTTTGAATGGCCTTTTCGAGCGTCATCAGAGTGACGTCACAAGGGCTGACTGTGACGTCAGCCGGAGAAAGAAAACGCCTCCACTTATAATCGAGGGCCCTTTAAAACACGCCCCCTTGGGAAAGCTCCTCCCATGTTCCAGGAGGGCCATGCGCAGGCGCACTGTCCCTGGTGGTTTGAAAGCGAGAGGGTACGCGAGGCCACCACAGCCCGCATGCGCAGTACAGCCGGCTCGCTTTTCTTCTCAGCCTGACAGCCTGTCACGTTCCCTTCCAGAGACAAACGCCGGTGACTAACCCTTCGGGTAAAAAAGGATGGCAGGCAACGCCCGCATCCTATCTACCAGCGGCGCCCCCTGGAAAGCCTCCCGCACCTTCGCCTCACTTACCCGCCTTTCCTCACGAACACAGAACAACTCTAATTCCCGGTCAGGGAAAGGGCGGGACTCGCAGAGATCGGCGGTTGGCCGGGCGCAAGCGCCCTATCAGCGGTGCCGACGCATAGCACGGCAGCCAACGGCGGGAGGGCTCCTGGTCGGTTCGACCAATGAGAAGGCGGCGAACGAGACAGCGGAGGCGTGCCCTGGGAATCAAACGACAGCCAATGGGAAGCTGCGGCATCTCTGTGAGGGGAAAGCGAGAGCGGCGTCCGAGGCCCCGCCTCCCATAGAGGCGCACGTCGCTCCCCGCCTCGTCCAATCAGCCAAAGCCGCGCTTGGAGGAGGCTCCCTCATTGTGGCGCCGCCAGGCGGCCTCCGAGCGGTAGAGGGCGCTGCGGGCGAGAGGAGCCGGGGGCCTTAGGCCGGAAAGGCACGCCAAGAGGAAGGAAGCGCGGAGAGGGAGAGAGAGAGAGACGGAGAGGCAGAGAAAGGGGCCTGGCTCGTCGTGCCTCCGCCGCGCTGTCTTCGCCTCCTCAGCAGCAGCAGCTACACGGCCTCCTGGCCTGAGGGAGCAGGTGAGGCCCGCGCCGCGAGGCAAGGGGAGGCCTTCACCGCCCGGCAAGGCCTGCGAGAGAGCGGGATGGTGGCGCGGCTCCGCCTCCCGCCTCAGGCCGGGGCTGGGGGCGGGGAGGTGGACGAGGCTCATGAGGAGCCCCCTTGTTGCTCTTTGGGAAGGGAAAGGGGTGTCTGTGGCCTCAGGGAAAGGGGGGGGCGGAGGAGACAGGCCTTAAATAATGTCCAGATTTAGGGGGGGGTCACACACGCTAAGGGCGGTTTAGAAATATAATTAATAATAATATAGCGGCACAAGCCTTCCTGAGCCTGGATCTTGCCCTTCCGGAGGCGCGCGCGACGTGGTGCTCCTTGGTTTGACGGGTCACGAAGAGGCTACGTCGCGGGAGGTGGTTTGGGGCAGGGAGCCGGGATGGTGCTCGGCATTCCCGCGCGGAAGCTCAAATGCGGGCGAGGCCGAAGAACCTCCCCGAAGTCCCGTTGGCACCTTGGAGGCGAGGGCAGATTGGTTTCCCGGGCGCGCGCCCTTAGTAGGTGTAGCGGGAGCTGTGGTTGCCGCCGATCCTCCTCTCCGCCTGCCTTGAAGGTGCCAGGAGGGCGTCTGGTTGAATGAGATGGATGCACGCGCCTTGTCCTCAAAGTTCTTCTGGTGGCTGGCGATGCCGAAAGGAAATGTATTAAAAGGGATGTACACGCGTGTGGAAGAACACTAGTGGGAGTTTGCACGGCTGTTTGGCAGAAAGAGAAATGCTAGCCTACAGGCGCTTGTATGTTACTACTCCCATATGGAAGTGGTGTGAATAACAGCCCATGAGGCTCTGGATCTTCAAGGAGGATGAACTTTTAGGTTGCCGAACCTTCTACCTAAGCGACTGGCATCAAAGAGAGCAACGTAATAGTATTTGGTTGAATGCTTGAGTTTTCATCAGTAGCTCAAAACTGTTAGATTTAATAACAGGCACAGAGACTTTTGAAGTTTCTGTATGGCTGCTCTCTCCTGTTGTGGCTTCCATCCCACCCCTCTGTTTCTCCCACCAGTTCAGTTTTCATGATCTCATGGCCTAGAAAGATAGCTGTGGCTTACGTTGTGGGCAGATCTGAGATGTCTTGAGTCCCTTCTGTGGCATGGCCATATCTGCATTCCCCATTAGAAAGAAAGGTGTTAGCTGATGGCCCAATTCTTCTCATTTGTACTGTGCCTTTACTACTTGCTTGTTATTCTTTTGTCCTTGCTGATCCCATTTTCATTACCTTGTTACTGGAACCAATTCCCTCCTGTAAGATTAAATTGAAGAGAGATCTGTGTTCATGAGGACCCTTTGGGTTGTGGCACCCGAGTTTGAGGGCCATGTCCTGTGAGACGCATCTGCCTCTCCACCCCACATCCATGTGTTGTCATTTTGACAATCAGTTAAAACCCAGCTCCATTGTTTGGAATCATTTAATTCCCTCTTGATTGGTTGGTACTTTGCTGCTGCAGGCTTACTTTTGCTGCCCAGGTTCTGTTTATTTTTAGCATGTATGTAAACTTAAATATCTTGTAATTGTAAATTTTTTATTTGGACACTTCATGTACTGTTTGGCCTTCCTCTAAGTTTGATTAGGTTTCATTGGTGGCCCCACACGTGGACTTCCATCCCCAAGTACTTCATTTTGCTGCCTTTCTCATAGGCTTTAAGCAGACCATAAATACTGTTTTATTCCACCAAGCTTTTTATCTGTTTTATTGCTGGCCTCTTCCATATAATTTTGCCTGACATGTTTCCTTATTCTATTGTTGCATTGCCTTAAATATGAGGTAGAAGTGAAATAAGTGTATTTATACTGCTGTGTGGGCACCTTTTGGCAGCGAGGCAACTTATGAACGCCAGTAAATTAAGTAAAATGAGGCCAGCATACTTATGTGCTCTGGATTGTCCATATGTTGACAACAAAAGCATACTGAATTGTATGGGAGGCAAAACTGAAATAGAAATTGCTTTAGGAATTGCCACACAATAAACTGAAGCTGTAAAAAAAATACTCTGCCAATCTGTCAGGCTTCACTTTTAGCTCATTTTTTGATGCTGCTGTTCTCCATTAAAACTGAATATATGCAGAGGCAGACCTTTCACGGGATTATTAGATTATTTTCCTATCTCAAAATGAGTGCAGTATCTTGAGTCTTCCTACTGTACCCCGAGGCAGGTTTGTTGTCTAGAACTCTCCAGTCAATTTTAAAATAGATACAGTATGTAAGAGAGACTTCTATGTACCTCAAGCAGCTTATTCTGCCCTCGTGGGCTGAACAGTGGTGGTTTCAGCCTTAAACAGTATAAAATAATGTCATATGTCTGAACCACATGATAATACAAAAGCGTTTCGGCACTTTAAAAAAGAACAGTATAAAATAGTGACTCTGAAGAAGTTTGTTGTGCTCTCACATTTTTCTCATAACAGTTTCAGTTTTATGTTGCAGCAATTGGAATTATTATTTGGTTTCTAGCCAAAAAAATCCTAGAGTCTAGTGGCATTTTAGCAACTAACACATTTATTGTAATAATAAGTTTCTGTGGGGCAGAACTCGCTTCCACTGATGCATGAAGTGGTTTGCCTAACTGATTTCAAACACTACAGCAGGGATGAGAAACCTGTTGGACTCCACCTCCCATCAGCCCCAGCCAGCAAAAGACATTGTAGTCCTGTGTTTGGAGGAACACAGGTTTCCTGCCCCATGCACGACCACAGCTACCTTTATCGGGACCTTGGAAACGTGAGAGGTTATTTTAAGATTGCCATGAAGAGTGACATTTTAGAAAGTTGCCTAATTCAGTGTTGACACCAATTTACTGAGAGATAAAACACAAAATTGGTACCTTCTGGTGCACCATTCTAACTTCTTTGCCCCTGCTCCTCTCTTGTGCTAATTTGGTAACAGGTTGCTTGCATCAAAACATTCCCTTTGTCAGGCATAGTTCCTCTCTCTTGATAGTTAACAGGGTTATGCAGGGGCCCCCTTCTAAATTTGTTTTTGCAATAATGGAATAAAAAGTGACTCTTCTCAATGTGCTGGTGCCGCTCTTTGTTGTGATTGCTTGCCTAGGAATGGTCAATGATTTTATAATAGTAAGCACAATAGTTCTGTACAAGGGATTGTAGCAGCCCATCTAGTGGCTGAGAGTCTGGTGTTTACTGTTGCCTGCCTTCTTCCATGAAGCCTCAGCATGAGGAATTCCAGTGCAATTCTAAGAAACAGCTCAGAATTCTTGTGATGTGTGCAGAAGAGCAGGTGTGGGATTTCTGAGTATCTACTAATCATTTCTAATTCAATCAGTTGACAATGATGGCTCCATTTGGTAGAGGCTGCTTTGGAAGTTAATTTGGAACTGAGACTGCTGTCAATTCCTGACAAGTCAGTTCTTACCCTAAGCTTGAAAGTCAGAATTTCTATCCAAACCAGATATGTATAATTGCAGATACCGTATCTTTCGCTCTATAACACGCACCCGACCATAACACACACATAGTTTTTAGAGGAGGAAAATCCGTAGGCATGCCACCCGTAGGCATTCCCTCCATAACACGCACAGACATTTCCCCTTACTTTTTAGGAGGAAAAAAGTGAGTGTTATGGTGCAAAAAATACGGTAATTCTTTCTCTCTAAAATCAGTGTTTCTACCCCTTGCCCCCCTTTAGCTACCATAACCCACCCCCACACACTTTTAAACCTGGCTCACCTTTTTATTTTATTTTATGAAATGGATTTAAATTGTGTGACTTTTATTTTTTTACTTATATTGTACATATTTTTAGAAACACATACACCCTCCTCCCCAAGATCTTCATACACTGCTTTATAATGATTCATTCCGTTATGCTACTACTTATGGCTGCATTTCAGAAATATTTCGTTGGCCCAGTTTTTATGTACACCAAATTTAATGGTTTGTTCTTTCCTTACTAATGGGGAGAGTCTGAGTCTGCTGAGGACAGTTTACTGTTTCTACCTGTAGCTCCTCACGGAGAGGTCTTTTTCCTTTCCCACCCCTCCAGGTACTACTGAAGAGCATGCTTGGGTAGAGGCAGTTGGGGTGCATTCTGATCTGCTTACTAATGTAGTTTGTTTAGAATGAAACAAATCATGATCCCTGGTTTGATATAATGATCAGCCATGGATTGTGGGTTGTTTCTCTTGTGTACTTGTAAGGAGGAACAAAGAAACCAAAGTTGTCATTAACTTGGTTATATTGTGATGTGCAAGGAGACCATACCAATCTCTTGTTGATCATTCTGGAACTGTCTGCTATGTCGTTGCTTTCGTGCATTGGGAAATAAATAATTACATGAGATTTAATTGATTTTTGTCCAATGGACGGTTCTGGAGTTTGGTGTACAGTGGTGCCTCGCAAGACGAAATTAATTCGTTCCGCAAGTTTTCCCCCCGCTTCCCCGCTATCCCCGGAGCTTGCGGGGCAAGCTTCATTTTGCGAAGCAAGCCCATAGGGAAATGCGTCTTGCGAAGTGGCTAAGAAAACGAAAAACTCCTTCGTCTAGCGAGTTTTTCGTCTTCCGAGGCGTTCGTCTTGCGGGGTACCACTGTATCTGTATCTATGTGCTTTTGGGTGGTGTCATGTGATAAGCCGAATTCCTTTTAAAAGTTATCTACTTATATTTTGTGAACACAGGCTGTATTCAGTTGTAAAGGTAAACCATGGTTTAGTGTCACAACAAGCCTAGGCTTTCTGCAGGGAGGAGGTTAACTGCGGTTGAACATATCTTCTGACCCCAAACTATGGTTAATGGATTTTATTAACAATGGTTTGAAGTTGCTTTTTTGTTTTTTGTTTAATTGCAGTTAAACTAACCACAGGTCTTCGGAATTTGAGCAACATGGCAAACTGTGGTCACTCAGAAATTGCAGTGAAAGCTTCCACATTCCTTCTTGCAGCCGTGCCTGAAGAGGAAGGGTGGGGGGGGGAGCAGTTGAGCTCAGGAGAGAGGCTAGGCTAATTCCTGTAGCACCAAGCTTTGGTTTAGTGAACTAACCTATAGCCTGTATTTTTCAGAGATTAAAATTGTTCTTCTCGTCCATAAATTACTCCCAACAGCTTGATATACAAGTCAACGACCCGCTGTCATTTCTGTTGCAGAAGCTGCACGCTGAAGAATTGGGTGTTCATGATAACATGTCCAATGTTTCCGTGGATAGAAGCATCAGACTGCAGGAGATTAAGAAAGGGCTGCAGTTTATACAGTAAGACCTTGGTGACTGGAAACCTGTGTGGTGGATGGGTTATGTTTGGTCGGTAGCATTGGTTTAAATTAACATGATGCTTTAGAAAAGGGGGGGGGGTTGTCATATCAAACAATTAGCGAGCTTTGCCCTTTCAGAATAAACACATGAGCAGCGCAATGCTTGAAACTGGCTGTGTCCCATGTGCCTTTGAGAAGAATGCTCCTTAGGTTGCAATCATGTGCTCACTTACTTGGGAATAAACCTGTCAGACCCAGTGCGACTGAACTTCTGAGTAAAGATGCAGACGATTGTGCTGTCTGTCTTGGTTTGTCCAGGCTCAGCAGCATCACTGTAGGCAGTATCATGTTTCCATCTCCTTTCCAATTTTTTTTTGGGGGGGGGAGGAGGGAGAGGGTTTGGGTGTAAATAAATTAAAATTCTCAAGTACAAAGGTAGTTTTCCTCTGCACATGCAGAGGGATGCTGAAAAGCCTTCCCCGCACGGATGAGGCTCAAGGGGGCCCTCCCAGCTTGTATTAAATTGTGGGCCTCCGTCAAAGAGACATGCTCCCCCTTCAGCCAGAGCAATGCCCTGGAGCATGTTACTAAAGAGCATCTCTGCTTCGAGGAAAGCTCCCTTTCAGTCTTTTTCAACGTTATCCCTATGGTCAGGGTTATTGAAGCCATATGCTTTTCTCAAACAGCCACTGAGGTCAGTTCCTGATGCTTCAGTCAATATATGACAGGGATGAAAATCCACAGTTGAGGTCTTGAGATTTGACAACTCGGCCCTCTGAGTCTTCCTGCTTTTGGCCTTCCTTCTCCTTTTTTTCTCTGAAACCCCTCTAAAATAGCTTGATGATCTAACATAGGTATGACCCTTCGGATGTTGCTTAACTACGTTTTCCATCCTCCCTAGGCATTGGCCATGCTTGTGGGTACTGATGAGAGTTGTAGTTCAGCAGTATCTGAACCCACCTGGACCCTGCGATCATCATCTGAGGCCATTCTTCATGTGCCTCCTCCATAAGAGGTCTGGAGGGTGGCAACATGAGAACGGGCCTTTTTTGCAGTGGCTTCCCGCTTGTGGAATGCTCTCCCCAAGGGGACATACCTGACCATTACCGTATTTTTCACTCTATAAGACACACCTAGTTTTTGGAGGAGGAAAACAAGAAAAAAAATATTCTGAATCCCAAAAGCCAGAATAGCACAGCGCTCCCTCTCGCTGTTCTGTCTTCTGGGATAGCTGCGCAGCCTGCATTCGCTCCATAAGACGCACACACATTTCCCCTTACTTTTTAGGAGAGAAAAAGTGAGTCTTATAGAACGAAAAATACGGTACATATCTTTAGGCACCAGGCAAAGACATCCATGTTCTCCCAGGCCTTTGGCTAATTAAACAATCTATGGCCTTTTCAACTGTGTGTGTATATATATATATTGTTTTTGGTTGTTATTGTGGTATGTATTTTTGTGTTTTTACATTGTAACCCACCCTGTGATCTTCAGATGAAGGGCAGTATAGAATTTTACTTAATTATTAATGATATTCTGGAGGGCCACAGGTTCTCCATGTCTGATTTAACATAAAATACTTGTGTGTGCATGTAAATATTTTATTTTCAAGTGTCAAGAACACTTCACGTACATTATCTTAGTAGCCCTTTCCACAATAGTGTCCATAGGCAGGACACTGTTATTGGGTGTACGCCCTCAGGCCAAGAGGATAGTGTTTTGCTTAAGAGTGCATGGCTGAGATGAGATCTGCAACGGGTATTTCCTCACTTGAAGGTCACACTCTTAGCCAGTAGTCTTAACTCTGGGCTCAATGATTTCTACAGCATTTTTGAGCTCTGAAGAGCTTTCCAGACCCTGTCGTCCAAAGCAGATGCTGCACTTAAAGGTACTTTTAAAAAATAGTCCGCTGCTCTTCAGGACCCAGTTTGCCACTGGCAAGAACTTATGTGACTATTGCGGTGGATTCCAGAGTGTATCTGTGATAATTGGTTGCGTTTTAAAAGCTCCACAGTCTTCTGATCCATTAGCCTAACTGATCAATTGAGGGATAAACTCTGGACTCTGCAGATTGCCGAAAACTGAGCCCAGAAGTTGCAGAGACTAGAAAGTCAGTTGATGAGACATACATTACCTTTAAGAATGGAAACATTTATGTATTACCATTCCTATATCTGACTGGCAAGTTTTTTGGATGTGTAAACCTCTCTTTGAACAAGACCTGGGTAAGATCTGACTCTCTGTGTTTTACTCCCCCCCCCCCCCAGGTCTACTTTACCTTACCCAGGGACTCAAGAACAATATGAGGTAATGGTGTTTGTTTATGAACTTCTCTACCAGAGACATAGGGGACTCTGCAGTGGGTGGGAGTCATTACTTTCTTTGAACTTGTAAAAAGTGATTTAAATCCTTCCTTTATTGTTTGGTCATCACTATTCCAGTTTGATGTGAGGCAGCTCACTGAGAGAGATGTAATCCAGAACACGACGGTGAGGATAGCAATATACCTCTTGCTGTGATGTAGAAAATAGGCAACAAATGTCAAAGGTTTGGTGTATTGCTTTACTCACCACTGCAGGGAATTTGGCCTTCTTCTGCAAAAGGTTCCCTTCCTCTAGTGTATTGCCTTTCTTCTGTCCTAGAACCTGAAGTCACTTCTCCTAAACCAGGGGTAGGCAACCTAAGGCCTATGGGCCACAAGCGGCCCGCGGGGGTCGTTTAACCGGCCCACGAGCCTCCCCCGAACTGAGCTGCCTGCTCGACGAGTCCCTGTGCTCTGCATTAAACCGGTGCAGCTCGGTGTGGGGACTCGCTTCCGCGGTGCCGGAAACCGTGTCTGTGCATGCGCAGATGCCAGAAATCACAGACGTGTGTGCTCATGCGCATGCACGATCCGGCCCATGGAGGGATCTCCGCTGGAGTGAACAAGCCCAGGCAAGGTAAACCTTGCCGACCCCTGTCCTAAACCATGGAAGAGGCCCTGAGCCTGAGCCTCTGCTGCTGTTTTTACCTTTTTAATCTCCTGGTTTTTCTGCTCGACTGCTTTGTCAGCAGTTCCTGCTAAGGGACTTCAGCCGTAATTGCATCAGAAGGGGCTGGTCAACAGCTGGTGCTGCTTGCAAAAAAGACAGCTAGTCCCACTTTAGAAGGTGACTATTGCATTTTTGAAGGTATGACTCCCTAGGAGCACGTAACGCAAAATTGTGAAATGTTCTCTTTGCAGAGGCGTGTTTAGCATCTTTATTCTACAGCTTACCCTCACCTTTGATAGTTAAGGTGTTTTGTTTTAGGGGACCAACCTCCCTTGTATAATCGGTATAATTTTGTCTTGTTTTTGTTTGGAGTTGCTTATTTTTTTACAATTGTATTATTGTACTGTTGTAACTTGCCCTTGGGACCTCATAGTGCAGGGCAGGTAAGAAATCTAATAAATTCATTTTCTTTTTTTAAATGTGTTTCAGATATTTATACGAGAGCTTGTTAAAAATCTGTTTAACGAAGGGAACGATGAGTACCGTGAAGGCAAGTGGGAAGGATCGCTGAACCACTACTCAGAAGCCTTAAACATAGCAGATTATGCCAATTCTGAAGGGATTCACATTTCTGACGAAATATTAGAGAAGCTGCATGTTAATCGCATAGCATGTTATTCAAAGAAGGTGAGTGGTGTGTGGACACCAGAAGGGTGGAAAAGATTTTTTTTATTATTAATAAGTGCTGTATTAAGAAACTGGGCAGATGTTGCCAAGCCTGATCAAGAGCTGAATTTCCTTTCTGAAAAGCTATTGAGGGTTGGTTGGTCAGCAGCTTAAGGAACCACTTGTCACAGAGGCTTAAAAATTTTTTTTGCATCTAGTTTAACCTATCGGGAACCACGTGGTACCTCTCAGGGAGCTGGATTTTAATTTATGATCCAGCCCAGGAATAAAGCTTTGATACTGAAAGCTGTCAGATTCTTGCTTCATGCTTAACTGCTAAGTGATGGAGGTGGAAAGCTTAGCTGGGGTTTCACAACATGAAATACCACTTATCTTTTTGTGATCAGAAGAACTCAGAGATCCAGCATTTCTGTGGTTCATTTCCCTCCCTGGTCTTCCACATGTTGCCACCCTATGCACTACCTAAAACAGGTGTGGTGAACCATTAGTCCTCCAGATGTTCTCAAACTACAACTCCCATCACTCTTGGCCATTGGCTGATGGGAGTTGTAGTTCAGCATCACCCAGAGAGCCCAGAGGTTCCCCAGCCCTGGTCTAGAAAATAGTATGTGGTATATTAAGTGTATTTCCCTTCTCCCCCCCGCAACGCTGCCCCAGACGCAATTGCATTCCTTCAGTCCTCAATTCTAGTAGTGAATCTAAGCCTGTTTATTTGTTGCAGGGCTTGCATGATAAAGTTTTGGAAGATTGTGGGATAGTTTTAAAACTGAACGAAAACAATTTCAGAGCTCTCTACCGGAAATCTAAAGCCTTAAAAGAATTGGGAAGGTACAAGGAGGCCTATGATGCAGTTGCTAAGTGCTCTCTCGCAGTGCCGCAAGTAAGCAGATCACGTACTGTGTTGGCAAATGAAATGGCGTTCGGTGGTCATTGCCTGTGTTTGTGGGAACAGTGCGCAGTGGAGTATTTTTCCTGGGTGTTGCCCTACTAGGGAAGCTTGGGAGTTTGATTCCCTCCCCCCCCTTTCTTTCTTTTTTCCTTTCCTTCTCCTCCTGCGATGAGGCTACATTTTAATGTTTTAATGTTTCCATATTTTAATGTTGTATTTTAATTTTGTTTTTAAGTTGTCATCATTCAATTTGTTTTTATTATTGCTTGTAAGCCACTCTGAGCCCGGCCTTGGCTGGGGAGGGCGGGGTATAAATAAAAATTATTATTATTATTGTTATTATTATAGATTTGTAGCATAGCAGTAATCCAGTAAGTACGGCCGGCCATCAAGCTCCTCACACTTAGCCTTTGGCAAGTGTATGATATTGTGTGGCACCTTCCCCCCCCCCACCCCGTAGAGTCCTGAGACAGAGGTTGCAGGCAAAATTTTGATCACGTGCTAGTGAATAAGGGTGTGGGGGTATTTATGGGTTACACTGCTGCTTGAAAAACCTGAGAACCTTTCTATGCAGAAGTTCCTTAGATTGGATTATCTTTTTTCTAAAAACAGGACGAAAGTGTAATAAAATTAACCCAAGAACTTGCTCAGAAACTTGGATTAAAAATAAGAAAAGCCTACGTTAGAGCAAAAGTAAGTAGAAGCATTTTTTACATACTGGTTTTGTAAGCTTTCTCTTCTGTGTTGGTTATTTATGATGGTTTGCTTAATTGCAGCCTCCCCCAAACCCTGTTTCTGGAGAAGTATCAAGTAAGGTAAGGTATTGTGCCTTCCCTGTGTGAAGTGAGTTCTTTTGCTGGAATTCATTTTCCTGTCCGTACATTGAAAATGCGACTCTTAAAAAGAGATATATGATCCCCCTTAATCTTACAAGTATTTGGGTTAGCGCCAACACTGTTGAACAGTGCAAGAATGATTTTGATGTAAGCTTTGATTGGGTGTAAGCATGCGGAGTAAGTGGCCTTGGGGTTCCTAGTAGCCGGTGTGCTTGCGTTTTTAAAAGAAAAATGCCTGCCCGAGGCATTTGCTGTGCAAACATCCTGATGACAGATATTTTGCTTGCTTGCAGAGTTCAAATACTTCTATAGAAGATATTGAATCAGGTGAGGCTTCCTGGATTTAAAGGGGAATGTTATATAAAAGTTCTGCTTTCAACGTGGTCAGATTTCATTTCAGACAGCTCTTGGGAACTGTGTCCTGCCTGCTTTTTCTTCATTTGGGGAATCTCCATGGCAGTTGCCTTGCGTTTTCCATTGTGAGGGAGAAACCCTTGCATTCTCCCAGCTTGGTAGACTGTCTTCCAGATAGGCAAGCAGATTGCTGCCGATCCCCTGATGATTGGCTGAAACATACGAGACGTTATCTGTCTCTGAATGCACCTGCCAAATGCATAGGCTCCCTGTGGATGTGTTCCTTGGGATGTTCCCCCTTGCAGTTCAACATGTGTTGCTCAAATGTCTGCGTTCTCTTAAGCGCTAGCCAAGCTTGCCCTGGGAGCCTGGCCCACCTAAACAATGTGGGCCTTTGCCTCTGTTCTGGGGGAAGACATTCACATGCTGCACTTCTTTCCCATTCATAAAAGGTCACCGTCTTTCCCTCTTTTAGGACCTTGGAAATTACTCCCTAGCTGAGGCAGAGGGGTTCAGAAGAGTTTTGCAATTTAAGCTCTCTGCGTGCTTGATGATTGCCAGTGTTTTCCATGAATGGTTGAAAATTGGCATGACAAGTGGGGTGAGACACTTTGACTGTTGCTGGGGGCAGAGAGAGAAGCAGCCTGGGGTCAGGCTGGCCTTTAGTCTACAGGTCAGGGCCTTGTCATGAGGGTTCAGGAAGGAGGCGGTAGCAATGGTGTCTTGTGCCCATTGGCTATGGCAGAAGGCAGGGAGGAAAACATTAGGTGGAGCCAGAGTTAATGACAGGCAGAGCCAGTTAATTTTAGCTTTGCCCTTCCCCCATAGTACTACCAGGGCAACACTGAGACTAATGAGGAGGAAGCTGAAAGTCAGCACCCCCCATGGATTCTTCATCGAAGGCATACAGGAGAGGGCAGGTTGAGGTTGGTGGGACAATGACCCATTTGCTCTCATGGTCCAGCTTCCATTGGTAGACAGCTTCCAAAGCTTTTTTTTTCTTTCTGTGCCTCCTTTGGGAGGTTTGCCTCCATCCCTGAGAATCCCTGTTCTAAGATGCCTCTCTTCCCCGATCGAAATCTGTTTCAGATTTTTCCAATTGGAAGGAAAAGATTCTTTCTTCCTCCTCCTCCCCTTCCAGTTTTACACCTGAAGTTTCAAGCGATCTGTCTCCATTGCCAATGGCGTCTCTGATCACCCTTCCAGCCGAGAAGAGTTCACTCACTGCCAACTCTCTGGCAAATGGAGGATCTTTCATTGTACCTGAAGTCTGTTTAGACTGCATGGATGGAGATGATATAATTGGAGATGAGCTAGATGAGTTGCTTGATTCTGTTTCTGATTCTGGGGAAAGTGTCATGGTGAGTCGGCTTCCATTTATTCTTATAAAAGCAATGGAAGAAACACGGTGCTATACTCACGTGTTGCTGTTTCCAGGACTGCAGCCTTAAATTGTGATACCTTCAGACTGATGTGCCTCTAAGTGTGTCAGTAGAGCAAGAGATTTGGTATTAAAAATTACTTAAGCTTAAGTACCGTAGATTCCGGCGTATTAGGCAACTGGGCGTATTAGACGACCCCCCAAATTGGCAGCTGCAATTTGGGGGTTTGTCTTATAAGCCCAGTTGCCCAATACGCTGGGCAGCAACAGGGGCGGGTTCAGTTCTGCGTCAGGAGAAAGCCGCCTGGCATGGAGCTGAGCCCGCCGCCCGCTTCTGCTGCTTCGGAGCTGCCGCCACAGTGGGGGGCGGGCTCAGCTCCATGCCGCCCATACCCGGAGTATAAGGCAACCCCCAACTTTGGAGAAGATTTTCCGGGGTTCAAAAGTCGCCTTATACGCCGGAATCTATGGTATTAATCTCGCTGTATTTTGAGGCTGCTTTGTACAAAGATAGTGTTTTACAGCATGTTTTAAAGGAGTGCTGCTGACTCCACCTAGTCCTGTTGCTGCTGTTGCCATTTATTGAAGCATGAATTCATAAATATTTGCAAGTTTAGGACTTTGTGTAGCAATATTAGTCTTGCAAGAGTTCTGGACTTGAATGCCTCCATTGGTCTGTTGGAGCCAGTCTGCATTTCAATTTTGCCACAGGGCACTTCCTCCTTGACATGACCTTAAATGTAATCGTACTGCTGGATGATCTAGCCCAGAATTGTCTACTCTAACTGGCAGCAGCTCTCTGGGGTCACAGATCTTTTATGGAATATGCTATTTGGACTCTTCTAAGCAGATGATTTCAGGGACGGGTCCTTTGTCACTGTGGGGAAGGGAAGAGTTCTACCACCTCCCCTGGAACATGGGTGTAAGAATCTGGTTTATACAGAGTCAGGGCTTTGATGTTTTCAGCCCAAAGCTTTCTGCTGATTGGCAGCCGTTCTCCTAGGCCTCTGGCAGAGGAGGGTCTTCTACAAATCCTGCTACCTGTCTTTTTTCAAATCAGAGTATGCTAGAGATTGAGCCTTGGACTCTCTGCATTCAAAGCAAATGCTCTGCCCAGTGATATCATGAACAGGAACTCAAGTTGCTGCCGCTCCTGTTGTGAACTTCCTCACTCCCAGCCATGGCAGCCAGCAAATGCCAACTCCCACGATGAAAATAATTCCATGTATAGACCAGCTCTAGCACCACTTCAACAGAGAAGGCTTAAAACAAAAACCAGATCACTAAAAGTGAAAGATCGGCTACCTGCATTTAGTAGCAAATAACTTTCTTCTCTCTTCCTAGCCCAGCACGGTTGTCCGAGGAGCCATCCCAACAGCCACCATGGCTCCCAGCATACCTTTCTCTACCCCTTTGCTCGGGACATTGTCAGTCGGGCCTGGATTTGTTCCTGCCGCCTCTTTTTCAGAGATGTATTCCCAGCCTTTGGTTTCTGGCCTGGACAGCTTTTGTTCCTCTTTAACTACTTTCTCAATCAGTGATTCCAAAAGAGGTAAGGCTAGGTTTAATTCACCTAACCCTGTTAGCTGAAGCCTGTATAATCTAAGCAGCCTTTGTCTTACTAAGAAATAGTAGAACATAGTGCCGTGGGGCTCATAGGACCCAGTGTTCATAATTTCTGATATAGCAGAATGCTTTGTAATCTCTACTTCCTAACAGAATTGTGAAGTAGTTCACTGTTGTTGCCATTTTGGCTTGGGAGCAGAGGAATCTGCCTTTTACTGAGTTAGACCATTGGCCCATCTAGCTCTGTATTCTCTACCCTGACTGGCAGCAGCTCAGGTTGAGGTCTCTCCCAGCCCTCCCTGGAGATGCCGGGGATTGAACCCCAGGACCTTCGTCATGCTAGGCAGATGCTTCACCACTGAGTTACATTTTTCCCCATTAAAGAAACTAAAGTTGAAAGATGGTGGCTTCCATGTAAGGGGCCTCATACTTTTGCATGGAGGTAGCTGCTGACTTCAGTGCATCTTAAACTTCTGATAGCCTCTGTGGACTTGGAAGGTAAAGTAGAGTAACTCAGTAACTCACCTCACAGGATACCCTTACATCTCCAAGGAGAAGGAATGCTCGCAGTAATTTCTGTTTTTTGTTTCTCTTCCCACTCTCAATGTTATTGTTGGATTCAACGACAGGGATTCTCTCTCTCTCTCTCTCTCTCTCTCTCTCTCTCACACACACACACCCTACACTTCAGTTTAAATAATAATAATAATAATAATAATAATAATAATAATAATAAAAAATTTTATTTATATCCCGCCCTCCCCAGCCGAAGCCGGGCTCAGGGCGGCTAACAACAATAAAATAGTGCAACATTCTAAAAACATTTCATTATAAAAATTAATTAAAATCAGATTGATGGCAACCATTAAGTTAAAGTTCTGTGAAGATTGCCAAAGGAAGGAGTCAGGCTGCGCCCTGACCAAAGGCCTGGTGGAACAGCTCTGTCCTGCAGGCCCTGCAGAAAGATGTCAAGTCCTGCAGGGCCCTAGTCTCTTGTGACAGAGCGTTCCACCAGATTGGAGCCGCAGCCGAAAAAGCCCTGGCTCTAGTTGAGGCCAGCCTAACCTCTCTACCCTGGGGCCTTCAGGATGTTTTTATTTGAAGACCGTAAGTTCCTCTGTGGGACATACCAGGAGAGGCGGTCCCGTAGGTACGAGGGTCCTAAGCCGTATAGGGCTTTAAAGGTTAAAACCAGCGCCTTGAACCTGATCCTGTACTCCACTGGGAGCCAGTGCAGCTGGTATAGCACCAGAACACTTACCCAGAACAATGAGTGAGCGTCTTAGTTGCAACTGCAGGAGAGCCTAATGAATATCTCTCCCATTGTCCAGCCTTCCTCTGTACCTAATCATGGAGGGGACTGTCGTTCCTGAGCAGTGGCAAGTCTTCCATACTCCTCTCATTCCTATTTGCTGCAGCACAATATACTATCCCTGTATCGGCTGAGAGGTGGGGCTCATCCTCTTTGTAATGGTTTGGAGCAGAGTGGCCTAATTCTCCAAGGCACAGTTCGCCCCCTTGTAGCACACTAATTTGGGGGTCTCCTTGCCAAGACACTTGGTTGAGTTGGCGGGGTTCTGTGCAAGGATGTCTGCTTCGCCTGACCGATTGGCATTGCCCTTTGCACTTCCCCTAGCTGTGAAATGTGTGCCCAAACTGTGACTTTCTTGATCCCAACAGATATACCCAATTCTGTTCCTAGAGATGTCACGTCAGCGCTAAACAGTAATTCTCCGCTTCGACTTGTAAGTACCTTTACAAACTTTCTAAATGCTTTGCAGTTCCAACATTCATCCATTTGCGTCGCTGGTTTGTTCATTCTCCTTTTAGCAAATGAGCTTGAGACCATGGGGACCTGGGTTCAAATTCCCACTTAGACTCAAAACTCACTGGGTGGCCTTGAGCCAACTGCTTTCTCTCTCAGCAAGGAGAGCCATGTACATTGTCCTGAGCTTCTTGGAGGGTGGTTGGGATAAAAATGTAGTGACAATAAGGATGATGGAATGCTTTTTTTAAAAAAACCAGTTTTGTTCCTTCTGGCAGATGAATGGGCCTACAAGCTTGTTTGGGTCCGAGAACTACATTGGGATTTCCAGCCCAGGCCGAAATGACTATTCTAGCGTGTTTGGCAGTGGACCCCCTAGTATACCTGTGTCGACAACGCCCTCCCTAGTTGCAAGAAATCCCCTGGAAAACACACATGAGCTAAGACAGGCCTGCCAGTCATGCTTTATCAAAAAGGGTAAGGAGCAAAAGCAGTTGATGACTTAACTTGGGGGGGCGGGGGGGGGGGAGCTGAAGCAACCATAGCAGGAGTCTGTATCAGTGCTTTTCTGCTTCTCTTGACTAGGATAAGGACTAAAATACTTGATAGATGGACGATGGCTTGCAACTGTTCCCATCACCTTAGCTCACCTTTTTATTGCTTGTTCGGATCCTAAAAACATCCTTAAAGTACCTGCTGTGAACGGGCAATACAATTTAACCACTTCTGTGCACTGGCAACCCTGAAGAGCATCACTTTTTACTTACATAATTTACACCAGCCTTCTCCAACCTGGTGACCCTCAGATGTTGTTGGGATGCAGCTCCCATTACAGTGCTGACTTGAGCCGATGGGAGTTGTAGTCCAACAACATCTGTAGTCCAACAACATCTGCAGGTGAAAGCCAATTTATACTGTGCACCTTTGTCATAAGTTTATGTTCTCAGGGTGACTAACAGTAGCCCCAAACAAAAAAAGTACAAATTTAAAATTTTCTTCAATCAGACTAGGCTACTTTGGTCAGAGTGAATTAAATTCGGTTTATGATACTTGTCCTCCCTATGAATAATAATCATTCTTTGGTTTAAAATAATTTATGTTAATCTTATAACCATTCTGCCAAAAGCTCTAATCTAGACTTTTTCAAGATGCTGACGGTGCCTAAGAACTTTGCCTTCTCCTATGAATCAGTAGTGCAATGTGTCCTTTTTAAAGCTTTTTTTATACCTCAGTCTGATGGATTAGTAGTCAAGATCCTTACGATTTGACACTTTCTCCCCTTGGACACAACAGTTCCTTCCCTCCTGTCCTGGTGTTGGGCAAACACCCAACTGTAGTTTGCTGCCATCAGTCTATGGTTTGAAAGAGGGATTTCTGTGCCAAAGAGGAAAATTTCTGAGCCGAGGAGGATGAGATCCCAAAGCTCTTGACAGCTCATGCATGTTTAATGCTAAACCCTGGCTTGACATGGCGTACGAGCTACCCTTTGTGCTTTGTGGGTTGGGGAGAATCCAAAAACAGGAGCCTTGCAAAAGCGCAGCTATTGATCTAGCTTTCTAGGATGCAAGTTAAAAGCTGAGCTGAGATTGGTCCCCTTCCGGTTTGGCCTCCTTCAGTTCTACAATTAATGGCTGTGAATAACAAGACAAACTTTTTAAGCCCTCCCTGTTGTTTTCTTCTAGGTCCAAAAGTATTGGATTATACTTACCTTCCCAGTCTAGAGCACATGTGTAAGAAGGATATCTTAGTAGGTAGAATAAAGAACTCTGAAGATAAATCATGGAAGAAAATTAGGCCAAGGCCAACAAAAACACAATATGTGGGACCGTATTATATATGTAAAGGTGAGGATTTTCCCTTGTAGGTATATGCATTTTAAGCTCATTCATTTGTAGCCCATTCTTTCCTGAAGACTCGATGTGGGTAGCAGTATTTCCGCCATTATTTCTGTGACAACCCCTGCAAATTGATGTGGTTATTTCCACTTCTCAAAAGCAAAACTGAAGCTAGGAGCTAGCCAGTTGCCTGCATAAGAAAAGCCAGCTGGATCAGGCCAATGGCCCCATCCAGTTCAGCTTCCTGTTCTCCCGGTGGCCACCAGATGTTTATGAGAAATGCACAGGCAGGACTTGCGCATGAGAGCCCTCTCCCCTCCAGCAGCTTCCAGGAACGTATTCAGAAAAATTACTGCCTCCAGGTATGGAGGCAGAGCACAGCCACTCTCATATCCGTTTCTTTGGGTGGCTAAAGAAAAGTTGGCTTATCACTGTCTGGCTGCTTCTGAAATTAGGGGTGTGGTTAGACGTGGGTGAGAATTCAGGTGTGACATCCAGCCATTTCATAAGGAGAACATAACCCTTCTCTGTAATTTTAAAGGTAAAGGTAAAGGACCCCTGACAGTTAAGTCCAGTCGTGAACGACTCTGGGGTTGCGGCGCTCATCTCACTTTACTGGCCGAGGGAGCCGGCATTTGTCCGCAGACAGTTTTTCCTGGTCATGTGGCCAGCATGACTAAGCCACTTCTGGTGAAACCAGAGCAGCGCACGGAAATGCCGTTTAGCTTCCCGCCAGAGCGGTACCTATTTATCTACTTGCACTGGCGTGCTTTCGAGCTGCTAGGTTGGCAGGAGCTGGGACTGAGCAACGGGAGCTCACGCCATCATGGGGATTCGAACCGCTGACCTTCTGATCGGCAAGCCCTAGGCTCTGTGGTTTAGACCACAGCGCCACCTGCGCTGTAACTTTACTCTGGCCAAAACAAAATGTGGGGCTGGGCAGATGCAGGAAATACAGAAAGAAATCCCCCCTCCCTGTTTCCATCCAGTGGTCCAGAATGAAGCAGAGGCTGTACAGCCATGAGTGAGGGTGAAAGGAGGGTCGATGCTGCATAAAGGCTTTCCAAGCTCACTTTAGTGTCCTGTTGTTTTCCAGATGTTGCTGCTGAAGAAGAGTGCAGATATCCTGGCCATTGCACCTTTGCTTACTGCCAAGAAGAAATAGATGTGTGGACTCTGGAACGCAAAGGGGCCTTCAGTCGCGAAGCTCTCTTTGAAGGCAGTGGAGAGATCAGGTTGACTGTGTCCCGACTCCTGCAGGAACATCACGGGCAGTTCATGTTTCTTTGTGAGGTGCGTATCGACAAATGTTAAGCAGAACCAGGCAAAGGAATTTCATGCAGCACAGTTGTGCTGTGTCAGCACTGAGGGGTCTCTCCCCCCCCGGGGCCTAATTAGAATATGCAGGGGTCCTAATTTGGCCTCAGGCCATTCCCCCACCCAACCCATGTCCACCTGCCCCATATCATCTGTGAGACCAGGCATAGTCCAGGTAAAGACGAAGCTGCAAAGGGGCTCTCGTTGTGTGCCTTTTAAACCTGGTGCCTAATTCAATCCCCACTGAGCTTGGCTGCAGGAATCTACCTTTTGCACCTCTGCTTAAACTTGGGCCCAGGCTGCAAAAGAAGAAATTGAAAAATCCAGAGCATGCTTCGAATGTGCCTCCGATTCTTTCTTTTCAAGGTGGGTCACCTAATGTCTTGGCAGCCTCAGGTGATTAAGAGTTAGATTGCCCTACCTGCCTATCAAAATGTCCCCCAGTGGGTCCTCTTCCCCAGCCCTGTGCTAGGTGAACTTCCAGGAATAATTAGGTTTTTGAAGTGGAATGTCCTGACTTACACCTCTAGTCCCCACTTTTAGTAGTTAAGACCACCTTGTTAGGCTTTGTACAAGTTGGAGCTGCAATGCAGTGTAATTTGGGTCTCCTTAGGTGGTTGGGTTTTTAAAAGATGCTTTTTTTTACTTCTGCAAGCTTCCAGGGTTCTCTAGAGCCTGCTCATTCTTCCCTCCAGTTCTTCAATGGCTTCAGTCCCATTGGCACTCACTACCTGAGTTTGCTGAGAGCCACTGTGGTGTAGTGGTTCAGAGCGGTGGACTTGTAATCTGGTGAACTCGGTTCGTGTCTCCACTCTCCACATGCAGCTGCTGGGTGACCTTGGGCTAGTCACACTTCTCTGAAGTCTCTCAGCCCACTCACCTCACAGAGTGTTTGTTGTGGGGGAGGAAGGGAAAGGAAATTGAGACACCTTAGGGTAGTGATAAAGCGGGATATCAAATCCAAAGCCGTCGTCGTCTTCTTCTGATAGCAGGCAGGTGCCTTTCCCCCTCTTCTTGTTATAAAGCACTTTGTTTTTGTTTTTCAGAAATGTTTTGAGCATAAACCAAGAATAATAAGCAAAAACAAGGACAATGCCTCTTACTGCTCTCACCCTGCTAAGCACGAATTTGAAGACAACAAGTAGGTTGATAATCTCTATATCTTGTCTCTCCTGAATTTAAAAATATCTCTCTGTGTGTATTATAGATGCATGTGTGTGTTCTAGTTTCCCTTAACTTAAATAAATTGTGTGGACTGTAGCTCTGCTTTGCATCCAAAAGGTCCTTGTTCAAATCCCCAGTGATATCACTCGCCCGGTTTGGGCTGGGAGAGATCCCTGCCTGAAACCCTGGATAGCTGCTGCCAGTCAGTGTAGACAGTACTGAGCAAGATGGGCCAGTGGTCTGACTATACGGCAGCTTCCTATGCCCCTATCTGGGTCTTCTTCCATGCATAACTAGATTGTTTCAGCCATAGCAACAGCACAACTATGAAAACGTTTCTTTATACATGGCAGTCAGATTGAATTCAGGAGCCATTGTGGGTCTGCTGCATTTCATCACATAAATACAGTGTGCTGTTGAAAAACAACTGCATTTAGGTTCCAAATCCTACTCATTTTTATTTCAAGGCGTGTTTAGTTCCCCCGGTGGTTGGCTCGTGGCCCTCTAACATTTTGTGTTGATTCAAGCTTTCCTTGGATTCCATGGGAACAGGGGTGATTTCTGTCAGCTGTATAGGTGGATCGTAGTGTTACAGACCTGGAACACATGTTAGATGTTTCCCCAATCAGGTGAGCCTGAAGCAGGAGTTACTGTGGCTGTGGCTCAGTGGTAGAGCAGCTGCTCTGCATGCCAGCCTCAATCCTTGGCATCCCCAGCTAAAATAAAGGCTCATGGTAGCTGGTGATGGGGAGGGCCTCTGCTGAGAGAGCTCCTGCCCATCTGGGACTGGGCTTGGTGGACCAAATACTCTGGTCTGCTTCCTAGAATCCTGAATCAAATGATACAACAGGACCAGGAGTAGTATAGTGACTAGGCTACAGATCAGGAAGCCCCCATCTGAAAAGTCTCCTTTGCCATAAATGCACTAGGTGTCCTTAAGGAAGCTGCCCAGGCCCAAGGATCTTGTCTTGCTATGCAAAGCCCTTGAACAATGTGGGTTCAGGGTCCCTTGAGGACTGCCTGAGCCACTGTGTCCCAACTCAGTCACGGAGATCATCTGGAGGGGTGATGTTGGTCGCCCTCAGTGATACAGAGGCCCAGCTGGCCTCGGTCGGGCATCAGTCATTTAGCATAGCCAGTTCCACGCTGTAGAAGACTCTTCCACAAGAGATTTGGCAGAGATATCCTTGCTTTTGACCAGGGGTCAGCAAACTTTTACACTGTCCCTCAGACCTTGTGAGGGGCTGGACTACATTTTTTTGGGGGGGGAATGAATTCCTATGTTTCACAGATAACTCAGAGATGCATTTTAAATAAAAGGACACATTCTACTCACGTAAAAACGTGCTGATTCCCGGACCGTCCGCGGGCTGGATTTAGAAGGTGATTGGGCCAGATCTGTCCCCTGGGCCTTAGTTTGCCTAACCATGCTTTTGACTATCATGTGTCTCCTGGAGATTATTTTTTATGCTGGCAGGCCCGTGCAGTTGTCTCAAATTCTTTTTGAGTGGCTAGTCATTTTAGTGATTGTTTCTTGCTGCCTTAATGCGTTCCCCTCCCCCTGTATTGTGCCCTAATATTTTATGTGTGGGTGGTATATAATTATTCCTATGAATGAGTAAATAAATCACCTTCTCAGTCTCAACACCCCATCTCTGTAATAAACAAATGCTAAGTAGGATTAATTGTTCTAAAGTAGGTGTGGGGAACCTTTAACTCTCCAGGTGTTGCTCTAGCAAGCATGACTGATAGCCAGGGATGATGGGAGCTGTGGCACAGCAACCTCTGGAGGACCAAAGGCTCCCACAACCTGGTGTGTATTATTGGTTAAAGCAAATTTAATCAAGTTCAGCTTGGTTAAGGTGATGGGCTTTGCAGGTTCTGCAACATTGCAAGAGGAAACCATGGTAGACCACAGTGAATGTTGACAGGAGTCTCCTGTTTATTTAAATTGGAGCATATAAACCTCTTTCTGGTTGTTGGTGGCTTAAATATTCATTGCCTAAACCAAAAATCTTTTGAAGCAGCTTTTCCGAAACTTTCTTTTACTGACACTCACCTTTTTTAAAACAACAACTAGGTGCCTTGTCCACATTCTGCAGGAAACGACAGTAAAGTATTCTAAGATACGACCTTTTCACGCTCAGTGTCAGCTAGATTTGTGCCGGCATGAAGTTCGTTATGGCTGTTCACGGGATGACGAGTGTTTCTATGCTCACAGTCTTGTAGAACTCCAAGTGTGGATAATGCAGAGTAAGACAGGTAGGTCTGGTGCAATAATGGGTGCTAAAACATCTTTGTGCATGGCCAGAGTTCATTTTTACAGACTGCTTAACCCCTCTGGAACTTGAGAGAGGTCTTCCCACTCCAACTCCCGGGTGAGGTAAAACACGACACACCTTCCTGACAATGAGAACGGGTGCATTGCAGCTACATCCCTTAAATATGTGTCTGTGAAGTGTAACTGCATTTCAGCAAGAAGTAGGCAAGAGCAAAGTCTTGCTGCGTGTTTTTAGTGGTTTGGTTTTGTGTTTTTAAACTGCAGTCATGTGCACAATTACTTGGGAGTTAGCCCTGCTGAACATAGTGTGGCATATTTCTATTCTGAATACACATGCATAGGCTTGTGTTATTAGTCAGTAAGGTTTTCTGATTAATGAACATTCCAGAGCACATTTCCTTGCTAAGACTCAACTAATGCCAGTGCCTTCTGCAGACATCCTTGCCAGATTTCAGGTGTGCACTGATATCTGTAAACTTTCTCCAAACCGATTGTGCTCAAGCAGAAGAGCTGTCTTAAAATGATTCAGTCTCTTATAAGGTTAATGTCTATTCAAAATCGACTGCTTGTGGAAAGCTATGCTTAACCTGGGAGTAAAACAATGCATGCAGGTTGTTCTGCACATTGGATATGGCAACATCTTTATATTACTGTTTTAAACTTTTTTTAAAAAAAGAAAATGTCAATCGGTAATACTGAAATGTTCATAAAATATCAGCCCTGGAGGTCTCGGTAGTGCTTGTGCAATGGTTAGCAACATCAAAATTGCCTAAAATGCATGTCTCCCTCACCACAGGTATTTCTCATGAGGCTATTGTTCAAGAATCAAAAAAATATTGGCAGGCTATGGAGTCTAATGCACATGGAGCACAGGTATTTTTCTCAGATTGCCCCAAGCAGCACACTGGCTCACGAAAATCAAGGGATTGGAGTTCAGGGATTGGGATGCAAAAGTTTGGGTTCAATTCTTTGCATTGCTAGATGAAAAAGAATCAGATAGCATGAACTGGAGAACTATCCTTCTCTGTCTGAAATCCTGGAAAGTCCATACTGGGATAGATGGACAAATGTCACAAACTTCTTAGGCCAGGCTTCCTCAGCCTTGGCCCTCTAGATGTTTTGAGACTACATTTCCCAGCATCCCTGACCACTGGTCCTGCTAACTAGGTGTCATGGACGTTGTAGGCCAAAAACATCTGGAGGGATGGGGTTGAGGAAGCCTGACTTAGGCAGCTTCCTGGGTACAGAGTTTCCCTCGTCACCCCTTTCCTAATCTTCCCTGGTGCAGAAAAGCCACTCTGAAGTAGATGTTAATTTTCTAGGCAGCGTTGATACAGGAAAAGACAGTCTTACAGTTATCTCATTTCTTCTTGGATGCTTACGGGGTGTTGGATTGTTTTTGCAAACCTAAACGGTCTTGCTTTTCGTTTCGTTTCCAGGTTCTCAGCAGCCAAGTGAAGCACGGATCTCTGAATCTGAAAATGAAGTTTGTGTGCGCACAGTGCTGGAGAAATGGCCAAGTTAGTGAGCCAGACAAAAACAAGAAATACTGTAGTGCAAAGGCAAGGCATCCGTAAGTCACGTTGCTCCCCTCTGCTCCACAAAGTTGCTGGGGTTGGATGCTTGTTGGAATGCCCTTGGGGTGGTTGCTGGCAAGGGAATCACTAGGTTGGGACTTAGGTCTTTTAGGTAGGATTTCAGGATACATTTTGCCTTGTTGCAGAACGTGACAGTGATGCTGTCCTTACCAGATAAAAACTTCCACTCACCAGCTAAGCTGGAGAGTTGCCAGTATTAAAACTGTAACATACAGACCCAGTTCACATGTAACATCAAGCCCAAACAGTGGCTTAGCATGAACATGCAGTTCCTTGAGCCTAGATTATGGCTGTTTTGCGTCTCCTCTGGTGCCTGCTGGTTCAGTGTGTTGTGTGAACCCTGGGCTAATGGTTTGTCTTAGTGCAGATAAAGCATGAGCTAAACCAAGGTATCCTTGTTTTATTTAAAAAAATAAAGCTTTTATGAAGAACAACAGCCTTTTGTTTGAGTTCCTGTTAACCTTGACTGCACCCTAAAAGCAGGCCAGGCATCACAATCTGCTCAAGAGTCTCAAGGTGGAATCTGGGAGAAGACCTTTAAATGAATCTTTGTTAAGTGTAACCTGCATAGAACTCAGCTAGGTCTGTCTCAATCCTTTTGCCCTAAACACAGGTTCTTTGGTTTGTGCCAGTTCCTCTTTGCAGAGGCATGAGCGTAGGAATTTCTTTAGTGGGAGGCTGGGCCTCTGGACACACTTCGTTCACTCACCAAAAGGGAACTTGAAGCTGTTTGATCCTATGACGTTTGCGGCGCTTGATGTAAACCAGGGATGGGAACCTTTGTCCCTGCAGATGTTGTTGGATTACAAATCTCATCATCCCAGACAATTGACTATGCTGTCTGGGGCTGATGGGAATTGAACAATGTCTGGGAACCCAATTCCTCATCCCTTGTGTAAACAAAAGCATGTATTATAGAACTGGTGGGTTGCAGCCTGATCCACGGTGGGTCACGATAGCAGCACCTTGCAAATATACGATAACATATTAGGAAATGGGTCCCCCAAATGAATGTTTGGTTTAAAAGTGGGTCCTGGGTCTGCAAAGGTTGAAGATAGCTGTACTGTAGGAACTGTTTGGGTCTAAAGTCCTGGTGTGAGTTTCCTTCTGCCACAGCCATGCTGTGCAATTTCAGTTCTTGCCCTGATTAGCCTTGTCCTTTTTCAGATGGACCAAAGATCGCCGGGTGATGCTGGTGATGTCGAACGAGCGTAAGAAGTGGAATACGATTCGCCCACTTCCTACAAAGAAGCAAGTGCCTTTGCAGTTTGATGTGAGCATGTCTTTAAAATCTGGGCTTGGCTTTTGTGTGTTCCTCATAGTGCTAGCATTACTCGTTTGGAGACAGAAAATCCAGAGTTGGTTCTTTTACACAATCTGTGGGAAGAGGTTGATCTTGTACTTTTGTGTTAAAATGTTACATGGCTGTAAGCATTAAGAATAAAATAAAATGCTGGACTGCGAAGGTCATGCCAAGAATTTTCATCCTTCCTTTCCTCCAAGAAGCTCAGGGTGATATACAAGGGGGTGAGGTGTGTCCCATTTTATCTTTACAACAACACTGTGAGGTTGGAGTCTGGTGCCAGGTCATTCCAACCAGCTTTATGGCCAAGTGGGCGGTTGAACCCAGGTTTCCCCAAAGCTTTACATTTTTTTAACCCCTTCGCCGCACTTGCTGTCTGCAGAAAGTGAACTGGAAGATTCCAGACATTACTTTATGTTAAGGTTGCTCTGTTGATTTTCTAAAAATCAGTAAAAGGGATGGGCACAATCCACCAAACTCAGGTGTTCCTCCAGTACCAATTTATGCAAATAGGTGTTGCACCTAGTATCATCTTCTGCAAAGTGTAAGTGTGTGTGTGTGTGTGTGTGTGTGT
This sequence comes from Podarcis liolepis, assembly GCF_965112155.1. Taxonomy (NCBI): domain Eukaryota; kingdom Metazoa; phylum Chordata; class Lepidosauria; order Squamata; family Lacertidae; genus Podarcis; species Podarcis liolepis. The sequence continues at coordinate 10,101,338 of NC_139569.1, read as the reverse complement.
GAGAGAGAGAGAGAGAGAGAGAGAGAGAGAGAGAGACTTCAAATTATTCCTCATGCAGAATGCAGCTTCTCTGAGAGCAGCTTATTTCTTCCTTATCTAGCTGTGCAATCATATTGCATCGGGCAAGAAATGTCAGTATGTCGGAAACTGCTCCTTTGCTCACAGTCATGAAGAGCGAGAAATGTGGACTTATATGAAGGAGAACGGCAGTAAGTAAACGATGCAGGAAAGCACACTCTAAACCTGTTAGCATTTTGATCCCCTTTGCCTGCTCTCAGGTATGGGTTTTCCTTGTTATCTGCCTTGATTTTATTATGTCTGTGTCCAGATCCATAGGATCAGGACAGTCTGCGAGTATGGCTGGATAAGTCCTGTTTCAATGCCACATAAACCCAGTTTCCAAACTCTGCTTTAGGTTATTCACCTTATACACCTTCTGTGCAAGTTAATTGGCATGCTGCATTCATGTTGTTGGTATTTTGACTTTATCAAATCCTAGAATGTTTCAGCAAGCAATGCAAAACTGAGGCATGCAGATTTAGGAGTTGAGGCAAGCTAGTGGAGGAAAAAAATGACAGGGAATAGATGTCATCTGCCATTTTATCTGAGTGGGACTGCATTAGACTTTTAGATAGTAGTGATGCTCTGCAATCTCTGTGTGAACCCTTCCACAAATCTCTTAGATAACCATGCAGACCGTCTCTGGGTATGCCGTTGGGTACACTCAGAACCCATTTTACACCCATGAAAACTAAAATCTTTCATTAAAAAAAAACCAAAGTTGGTGAAAGCTGATTCACAGGAGCGTTGGTTTCAGTTTCTTGCATAACCTCTCGCTTTTTCCGTGTGAAGATAAGTCACATCTTGTGTGCATGTGTTTTAACTATGCAAAGAGCAGAGCATGTCAAACCCTGCACATACGACATTCTTGCTCGGATCCCAGAAGATTGTGTCTTGTAAGACGGTTTCGGAAGGTGGTTTTTCTTTTTTTTTGTTTTGCATTACTTGGAAGTAAAATTAAAACGCCTCTGTATGAATGGGCTCCTCTGTGCCTGCCAGTGTGAGCCATGTTTGGTGGGAGCAAAGTGGGCTGAAAGAGAGACAGTGCAGCTGGAAGTTTCTCAGTTCCTTCCATTCCAAGATGGCCATGCCAGGAATTCCCTGTTTCTTCCTATCTCCTCCAGTAGGTGACCTAGATAACGTCTGAGTCCCTGTGACTTGTTTTCCAAACAAAAGTTTGCCCTTAAGATGAGTCTTGAAACACAGGAAGCTGTCTTGAGTCAGAACATTGGTCCATCTAGCTCTGACTGGCAGCAGCTCTCTGGGATTTCAGGCTGGAGTCCCTCCCAGTCCTATCTGGAGACCCCAGGGATTAGACCTGGGATCTTCTGCCTTCAGGGCAGATGCTGTACCACTGAGCTACGTCTGCTCCCCTGAGAGGTATGCCACCATAATAAAAGATCTGGACTTTGTTCCTTTTCAGTGAGTCCATGACGTATTCATAGTATTGGCCTGTTCAGTTTACTTAGGTAAAGGTAAAGGGACCCCTGACCATTAGGTCCAGTCGTGGCCGACTCTGGGGTTGCGGCACTCATCTCGCTTTATTGGCCGAGGGAGCCGGTGTTCAGCTTCCGGGTCATTCTGGCCAACCAGAGCAGCGCATGAAAACGCCGTTTACCTTCTCGCCAGAGCGGTACCTATTTTCTGTATTTTTTGCTCTATAAGATGCACCAGACCACAAGATGCACCTAGTTTTTGGAGGAGGAAAACGAGAAAAAAAATGTTCTGAATCTCAGAAGCCAGAACGGCAAGAGGAATCGCTGCGCAGTGAAAGCAGCAACCCCTCTTGCTGTTCTGGCTTCTGTGATAGCTGCGCAGCCTGTATTCGCCCCATAAGACGCACACACATTTCCCCTTACTTTTTAGGAGGGAAAAAGTGAGTCTTATAGAGCAAAAAATACGGTATCTACTTGCACTTTGATGTGCTTTCGAACTGCTAGGTTGGCAGGAGCAGGGACCGAGCAACGGGAGCTCACCCCGTTGCGGGGATTCGAACCACCGACCTTCTGATCGGCAAGTCCTAGACTCTGTGGTTTAACCCACAGCGCCACCTGCGTCCATTCAGTTTACTTACTCTTAACTTAATTGCTGCAAACTTATTTTAGCTCTGTTCTCACTTAGTTCAAGACATGGAGCAGTTGTATGAAATGTGGCTGAAGAGCCAAAAGCCGGAAAAAGGGGAGGACCCAGCTGCTCAAGCGAACAAGGAAAATGGGAAGCAAATTCACATGCCAACAGATTATGCTGAAGTTACGGTAAGAGACGAGGAACCTTAGGTGACAGTAGGCCCATCATATATTTAATTTCGGGTTGAGGGAAGTCACACACACATGTCCTCAGGTGTCATCGCAAGCTTAAAGCAGTGGACACCTTTGTTACGTGTGTACTGCTAAGCTTGTTCAGACAGTGTGCTCCATTTCCCCTGTCCCGCCACCAGCCCCACCTTGACTGGAGCTGGCAAAGAACAGGCCTAATGGTCTGTCAGGGGGACAATAATTGTTCCTTTCCTGCTACTATCTCACTTTCAAAGCTCCACAGGTCATGCCCAGAGAAATGGCATCAGTTGTTCAGGTTAACCAGATTTGCATACCGTGCCTTGTCCTCCTGCGGTGGCTCATCCTTGCGTTTTTGAACCAGGTGGACTTCCATTGCTGGATGTGTGGGAAGAACTGTAACAGTGAGAAACAATGGCAAGGCCACATCTCCTCAGAAAAGCATAAAGAGAAAGTATTCCACACAGAAGATGACCAAAACTGCTGGCAGCATCGCTTTCCAACTGGCTATTTCAGCATTTGTGATAGGTAGGTGCATGTTGACTCCTTGGTATTCATCTTGACACAAAGCCAGTTGTTGAGTTGGGGTTCCACCCCATCGTTCAACGGAGGTCCAGCTCCGAGGGCCTTCTGGCAGTTCCCTCCCTGCGAGAAGTGAGGTTACACGGAACCAGGCAGAAGGCCTTCTCGGTAGTGGCGCCCTCCCTGTGGAACGCCCTCCCATCAGATGTCAAGGAAATAAACAACTATCTGACTTTTAGAAGACAGCTGAAGGCAACCCTATTTATCCTCCTTCCTATCCTCCCCCCCCCCTTTAGTTACTGGCAGACACCAAAAAGTACCTGTGGTCACATAGGTTATCTGGATTAGTTTGGAGTGGGGGGGGGGGCTGACACCTGTAGCTAGCACTGGGAGAACAGGGGCTTTATATGCTGTTGGAAGCTGAGATTCTCATAATCCAAGGCCCATTCAGCAGGGATTGGGGAACCCGTGGCTCTGCAGGTAGATATTGGCTGAATTATAGCTTCTGACATCCCTGACATGCTGGCTGGGGCTGGTGGGATCTGGAGTCCCAACATCTTCTGGAAGGCTGCAGGCTCCCCATCACTGCCATCCAGGTCAAGTATGCAACCCCACACAGTCTTTTAAATTGCATGTTTGCACAGGGCTGGCTGTGCCGTGAAGTAGGGTGCTTCACATGACAGGATTTAGGGGGCTGGGTGAAGACAGGAATTGATGGTAACACCAAGACTTCTTGAGGGGTTGGGTCTCGCCTGCTGGTGAGGAGGGACATCCAGTGCTCTGCTTTATGCTGCAAAATGTCTTGAGCCAGCATTGTGGGTGTAGTACGTTTTGCTCATTACCTTTTGCACTTCTTTCTTTTAAACAGGTATATGGCTGGTACTTGTGTGGAGGGAAACAACTGTAAATTTGCACATGGACCTGCTGAGCTCCGTGAATGGGAAGAACGGAGACACGTTCTAAGAATGAAGCTGAGCAAAGCCAGAAAAGATCACTTGATTGCTCCAAATGATAATGACTTTGGAAAATATAGTTTTTTGTTTAAAGATTTAAACTAACACTATAACAATGCATTTGTGTTGCCAGAAGGAAGCATAAAATCAGAATTTGACAATAATCAAAAGCATGTGACAGAAGCTGCAGATTTTTTCTGCTTTTATTGGCCTGTATTGTTCCTCCTGAAGAACAAAATGTAGATGTGTAGGGGGGGAGTCGGCAGGTCTGTCTGTGCTCTCATGAAACAGAATGGTGAAGTTATAATAAAAACACAACCTGAAGTCTTACGTGCTTATTCGCCTTCTGTTGGACAGAAGAAAGTTGGAAAATAACGGGAAGGGTGGTATTGTAATGCCTAGCAAGCCCCTAGTGTTGGTCCTTCAGCTGAAAACTTTTTAAGGTAAGCTTCTAAAAACAGATGTTTTGGGCTCAGAAGAAAATGATGGATAAAATTCTTCAGATGTTTTAACGGAGAGGATTTGTTTAAAACAAGTTTGCTATTTATCTCTATGTAGGTTGCTATAATAAAAGGATTTTCTTATTAAAAGATTTAAAGCAAAATAACCATTTAACTACAATATATGTTGAATGGGGTATTTTTCTCTATTTGTATGTTTCAATATAACTTGCTGAAAAGGATCTTGGAAGAGAGACATGTATTACTTTTTTTTGAAAATCAAGTAGTTAAAAATTCTGTTTCTTGGTCTTTGCTGTTTAAATGATGATTTTGAAAGATTCCACTTGTATGTCAGTATTGTGTATTGTATGGACCAATATTGCCTGTAATAAAGATAACTTTACATAAAGTCTCTTCCTAAACATATCTTCAGACTCCTGAAGGATTGTTAATATTAGCCCTATAGCAAAAGGGGTAAGAGAGGCCATTCTGGACACACAGACAAACTTCCTGGTTTTATGTTAACAGAGTACAATATATGCATATGTGCATTTCTGAGGTAGAGTGCATTTCTGAGGTAGAGTGCAAGCTGCCATCTCCATGCTCTTAATCCCACATGGCTACAGTAAAGCAGGGATGGGGAACCTGTGTTCCTCCCAGATGCTCTCAAGACTCCCCACTCTGACCAGCATGACCAGTGGTCAGAGGGGATGGAAGTTGTAGTGCAACGTATGTAGTGGTGAGAGGTGCAGTACATTCCCTGTTCCTGATCCAAAGCATGTTTGCTAAATGATCTCATTTCTTCCCACAGCAGCAGCATAAATAGAACATTTTCTACTGTGGACTTTCTGCTAAATTCACACCAAAATGTAACATAGCCAAGCTGCGCACTCTTGCAGCAGAGGCCTGGTTATCCTACGATCCCCAATACTGACCCAAAGTCCCCTTGGTGCACAGTGTTTGATTGTTGATGGCATCTCAGGGTTGTCCTGCTCTGCACTTTTTAGGTTTCTTTCCGGGGTGTGTGCGTGCATTCAGAGCGCCCCTACCTGTAAGCACATCTGAGCAGCACTAAGAAAACATTTGGGAAAGTTTTTAATAGGGTGGGTTGTAATCTTTATTACAGCCTGCCTTGAGAGTGCTATAGGATACAAGCCCCCATCAAATAGGCTAGGAAAACCCTTTAGTGCAGTAGCTAGACTGGTGTGGGGGGTCATAGCTTAGTGGTAGAGCATCTACTTGACCTACAGGTTCCAGATTTCACCATGGGAGAAAGCTGCTGCCGGTGTAGACCATACTGAACTAAATGGACCCAACGGTCTGATTTGGTAAAAGGAAAGATAGGTTAGCTCCTTTTGCTGCCATCCTAGAATCTGTACAAAGCACTCTGGATGTGGGGCAGAAAACAGAAGCAGTGAGAATAGCCTTGCAAAATAACAGCTCAATGTGTGTCTGTGCTTAATGTAGCCACTTCCAGATCAAGCGTAGTGAGCAAGAGGGAAAGCTTGGGATTTTTTGGTGTGTGTTGAACCCCCATGTAGGGGAACTTCCAATGCAGATTTGCCAGAGACCATGAACTGACAAAATTCATTCATGGTTAAACCAAGCATAGCCAGCCAGCATAACATACTCTTGCTGTGGGAATAAATGTCTTTCCGGCAGAGCAGAATTAAAACTCGCTCCCCACATGACAGACGGCCACCAACTTGGGATGGCTTTAAAGGAGGATTATGCAGATTCGTGGAGGAGAGGGCTACTAATGGCTACCACTCGCTGTGATGGCTAGCTATGCTGTGCCTTCAACAGCTGGAGGCCATAAATGTTTCCAAAACCACAGGAGAGGGAAGGAGCTCTTGTGCTGGAATCCTGGCTTCCCACAGACATCTTGGTGGGTTGGATGGACCTGATCCAGCAAGGCTGCTCTTACACCCTTAGATACCAGGGTTGGGCGTGCCCAAATGTACCTAGCCTGCGCCCCCTAACATAGCCCGGGGTCAGCACTGAAAGGAGGTTTAAGGGCCAGCCATGTTCGTCTGCCCTCTGCACCGAGCAAGAGCGGCGCCATCTTGTCCCTCCACCCTCAGGCAGCGAGGCCTTTGCGGGCCAGAGCCGGCGTGCCAAAAACGGAACATAACGATCAATATATTTATTTTTATTTGAAGTGGAAGCGAATTCCCACACGGGGGTAGCCCTGCGCCGTGTGAGGGAACAGCCGCCGGCAGTCCTTCCTGGAAGAGCCCGAGGCCTAGGAAAGGAGCCAGGCCTCCTCGCCATGGCCCGCCTCGGGAGACCCCCGCCGCGCCGCCGCCCTCGCTTCGAACCCGGCCGACGGAGCCCGCGCTCTCCCCGCGGCTCATGGCGGGCCTGCGCGAGGAGCTCCGCCGCCTGAGGGGGAGGCCGGAGCGTAGGCCTCGCGCGCCTCCTCCCCGTCCCCACCTCCGCGGCCGGCTGGCTGGTTGGCGGGGCGGGGAGACGTGGCGGCGGCGGAGGCGCCTCTCGCTCCGGCCGCCGAGCGACGTGTGCGAGCGTGAGGGGCTCCGCTGGGCCCCGCCTAGGCCGGGCGGGCGGGCAGGCCAGGCCCCGGCCGGGAGGGACGGCGCGGAAGGGAGGAGGGCATGTCGGCATGCGGAGGACCCGGACCTGACTCCGGCCTTCCCTCAGCGCCTCCCGAGGCTCCGCAACACCAGCAGCAGGAGGAGGAGAAGGAGGAGGAAGAGAAGGAGAAGAAGCCGCAGCCCCCGTGGCTCGGCGCTTCCCGCATGGCCCGGCGGCCCGAGGTCCTGTGCGGCGCCGCGGTGGTGCTGAGCTGCGCTTTCCTGGTCGCCCTCAAAGTCACCTGCAGGTAAGCCAAGGCGCACCTGAGGAGGGGGGGGGCTCAGGTGGGGCCTTTCTTCCCATGCCCAGGTGTGTGGGGGCACCTGGAAACGCGTGGGGGTGCAAAATGCACAGCCTCCCCTTGCACAAAGGAGCCCCATCAACCCGTGCTGGAGTCCAAGCAGGTTTAATCCGAATCACTTGCCCCAGCAAGCTAATGAGGTGTTGGGGTGGAAGGGAGTGGCAGCTTCTCCCGAGTGGCTTCACCTGGGAAAGAGAGGGGTATTATTATTATTATTATTATTATTATTATGCAGTAGGGTCGTGTGGGGAAGAGGAGGAAGGGGCTGTCCGTGGACCTGGTCTCTCTTCTCTCTCCCGCCCATCCAAGCAGCAACTGCCAGAGCATCCCTGGGCATAAGCAGAGCGCTGGGTGTTGGGGCCGTTCAGAGCACCATCCAAGCTGCAGCTTGGTGGGTAGGGCATCTGTTTTGCAGGCAGAATGTCCTGGGTCCTGGCCCAAGCAGGTCAAGGCCCCTTGTCTGAAATGCTGGAGAGCTGCTGCCAGTCCGTGTGGACATTACTGAGCTAGACGGGGCCAATGGTCTGACTCTGTATAAGGCACTTCCTACATAATCTTCTAGGTAGAGCTTAAGGCAATAGCCCTTTCCTGTTGTTTGTCATTGTTGTTGTCGCCCCCCCAAAAAAACCCCTTGAGTTTCCCCCCCAGGATAGATTGCCTCCTTTAGGGATCGTGGTTAACAGCTGCTGATTGACTTGGCTACCAGGATTGTATCTATCCTTTTTTTTTTAAAAAAAAAAGAGCCCTAATGAAATCTGATTGCATCTAATTCAGGACCCCGTTTGCAACAACAAGTCAGTCAGATGCTTTTGGCAGGCCCCTGCCCCCAGAAAGCATGGCAGTAAAGTGATGGTCTTCCCTCACTGATTGGTCCCAGGATCTGACATTGAGAGGTATACTGCCTGAGTACATGGGGGCTCCATTTAGCTGTCATGGCTAGCAGCTGTTGATAGGTTTGTCCTGCATTTGTTTGTCACCTGTTTGGAAAAAAACCGCTGTCCTGTTGGTTCCATCAAGCGAGTTCCTTTGACATGGATGAGCTACCGTGTAATTTGTCTACAAAAAAGGGATGTGGGTGGCATTGTGGGTTAAACCGAAGAGCCTAGGACTTGCTGATCAGAAGGTCGGCGGTTCAAATCTTGGCGACAGGGTGAGCTCCTGTTGCTCGGTCCCAGCTCCTGCCAACCTAGCAGTTCGAAAGCACGTCAAAGTACAAGTAGATAAATAGGTACCGCGCTGGCGGGAAGGTAAACAGCGTTTCCGTCTGCTGCTTTGGTTTGCTAGAAGCGGCTTAGTCATGCTGGCCACATGACCCGGAAGCTGTACTCTGGCTCCCTCAGCCAGTAAAGCGAGATGAGCGCCGCAACCCCAGAGTCGGCCACGACTGGACCTAATGGTCAGGGGTCCCTTTACCTTTAATTTGTCTACAATGAATTAGTTACTACTGCTACCTGCCTTTTTTTACTCTTCGTTGGGTCTTTCCTTCCCTCCTCCAACCATTCTGCGACTCATAGATGCATTTACATTGCACATTGTGCCATCTTTTGACATTCGGCCACATGCTGCATGAAATTTCTCCTATTGCATTTGAAGTGCTATGGAACTTGCAGTTTGTGATCTGTGGTATCTGGTTCACGTATTAAAAGCTATTGCTTGGGGTTTGGAAGTTTGGTAATGTTATTCAAGGCTGTTTCAGTCCTTACGTTTTTAAGATGTGCTTGCAAATTGATCTTCATGTGCATGTAAAAATCCAACATCTGAATGTGGCAAAAGAATGTTTACAAGCAAGTGCGTGGTGCAGAAAGCTTGAACAGGAAGCCACAAGGAGTGTACAAATAAGCGGCAAGTCCGGTTTTGTGTCCACGAAACACTTGACGTGTCCCTAGTTTTGATTTTGACTAGTGTACAAGGCATCAGGCGAGAGGGTTTCAGGTAGCCAGGACTGCACGAAAATGTTGGCAGCTCTTGTTTCAGGCCCTGCATCTTTTTCCGTAATCATCTTTGCAGCCATGAGAACTGTACACATGTACTTTGCGCAGAAAAGGGTTTCAGTAGGATTTAAAAAAACCCACAATGCATTTTGAAAGGTCTTATTTGATGCCAGTGAACATCAAGAAATGGGACTGGATAAAAACGTGATCCATAGAAAAATAATACAGTTCTCTAGAACAGAGGACTTAAAAGAGCGACAACAACAATTAGGTGCTATGATTATGCGTTTCTAATTGTTGTAATGCAGCAGGAGCCTCAGGGTTGAGAAACACAGCTGGACTTTTCTCTTAAAGCTAATGGGAGCTGCTGTGAGGCCATGCTGTGGGGTTGTGTATGCACCTCCCACTCAGCCCTTCACCCTCAGAAGAGCCTGTGAGTAATTTGCAAGGGCAGCCTTTTCCCATCGAACTGCAGTGTGCAGAAGAACTGGAAGGCAACCCTTTTCCCACAGCTTATAACATCAAAACTCATTTAAATTCAAATTCCCACTGAGTAAAGTAGAACTAGGGACGCGGGTGGTGCTGTGGGTTAAACCACAGAGCCTGGGACTTGCCGCTCAGAAGGTCAGCGGTTCGAATCCCCGCGACGGGGTGAGCTCCCATTGCTCGGTCCCTGCTCCTGCCAACCTAGCAGTTCGAAAGCACGTCCAAGTGTAAGTAGATAAATAGGTACCGCTCCGGCGGGAAGGTAAACAGCGTTTCTGTGCGCTGCTCTGGTTCGCCAGAAGCGGCTTAGTCATGCTGGCCACATGACCCGGAAGCTGTACACCGGCTCCCTCGGCCAATAAAGCGAGATGAGCACTGCAACCCCAGAGTTGGTCACGACTGGACCTAATGGTCAGGGGTCCCTTTACCTTTACCTTTTTAAAAGTAGAACTACAGTAAACATAAAGAGAATGCTGCCGAATCAGACCAAAGGCCTATTTGGCCCAGTATCCTGCTTTCCAAAGTGGCCAACTTTATCCTTTTAGGATTCCCATATGCTGGGACTGAGGGCAATCCAGTAAGAAGAAGTACTCATCTTTTTTTGTCTGCCCCTCCTAAGTTTGTTTGCTCACAAACATTTTATGCTACTTAATATAGTAAAAATCTCTATGCAATTTACGTAAAAGCAAAAAAACACCGTATCAGTAACAGTATCCAGTAAGATTTCCTAGAAACAAGATAAAAGCAAAACTCAGCTATATCTCACAAATAAAACTGAGCAGTGTACAAAATGTATAATAATAATTTACAAAGAGTCCAGGATGTAAGTTTTTAAAAGGCATTTAAAGGTCCTTACGGTCTCCATCTCGCGAATCACCTGAGAGAGGGCATTCCAAAGTCTGGGTGCCATCACTGAGAGGCCTGCTTGAATGGGAGGGACAGGGGAAAGAAAGTACTTTTTCATATAGCCCATAATGGAATTCACTGGCACAAGATGAGGTGATGGTGGTTTTAAGAGTGCTGTAAAGTCACAGAGGATAGGGCTACCAATGGCTGCTGTTCACAGAGGCTCTATACTTCCTTCAGAATCAGGTGTCATGGCTCAGAATACTAGTTCTGCTGGGTGCAACAGCAGAAGAAGGCAGTTGCCGGTCCATAGTAACTGGTTTATGCTCTGCAGTTCTGCTTTTTAGCTTTTGCCAACTAACCAAGCGAGAGAATGTGAAGTTCTGTTGATCTTAACATTTGCACGCCCATGATACCTGACATATGCGCATGCATCTCTCTTCCTTTCCCCAATAGCCGCGCAAAAGATGTGACAATGCCAGCAAAGCTTCCAGTCAGCTTCTTCTCTTCAACGTCTCCAGTCTGCGATCTTTTCCTTGGGCAGCTGGATCGTGCAGAGGACATCCGCCAAGATTCTGAAATCACCCTTTTTTTCTTCTACGCTCCGTGGTGTGGGCAGTCTGTTGCAGTGAGAGAAGAGATTGAGAAAGTGGCAAGCAGTTTGGCAGACCAGGTAAGGCGGATTGGGCAGGGAGGGGTGCAGCTGTTGCTTTAAGTTACTTTTCTTGTTCATCAGAGTTGTTTGGAGAGAGGCACCCTGATATCTTGCTAATTTCAAACTGAGCATGCGGTCCTTGTAAACGGCAGGGCTGTGCATGCTAGCAGTGGCTCCTCTGCTCTGCAAAAACCCTGTCAATTTGTTAATTGCCCTCAACAGAAATTTATAGCAAAGTGCTTGGGGGAGAAAAGAGACTGACACTACTAGGGTTCTATTTGTGGTTTCATTTATTAAGAAGGAATGGGCTGAATTCCCATAGACTGTTTGCCAGCATGATTTAGATGTGTTTATTTAATATCATTTATATACTGCTTAATTACTCCATCTCCTAAGTGGTGCACATGGAGCACAATATAACAACAATAAAAAAATCAGTTAAAGCCGTAAAATCAGGATTCAGTTAAAATCTGTTTGGCTAGCAGGTAAAGGAAGAAGATCAGTACATGGATCAGACCAAAGACAGGAGACTGTTGACTTCGTTATAGCACTGAGTTGAATTGTGAACGAGTATGATCCTTTTTTTGTAGTGAATGCCCTAGTTAATAGTGTTACAGTTTTTCATTTTATCATTGTAAAAGACATTAGATACACCAGTGGATTCGATACCACAGCATATTATGCTATCAGTTTCTTTTAATTAAATTTTGAGAGGAGTACCATTTTTATTGTATGATTTGGGGAATGCGCTTGGCTAAGCAATCAATATTTGATTTGACCTACATAATGATCTGCAGGATGTGCATTTTTTGTGCCAAGCACCTGCACTTTCCCCTGTACTAATTTAAGAACCTATGAAGAGCTTTGCTTGATCAGACCAAAATTCATTCTAGTCTAGCATTCTATTCTCACCATGGCCAACTAGATGCCCACAAGCAGAACCTATGTGCAGCAGCACTCTCGTCACTTGTGAGTAACTGGGATTCACAGACAAGTTGCCCCTGACAGGGATTTGGTTGAATATGCTAAAGGGAGTGGAGAGATGACGGTCTCTTTTATGACAATAAAAATGGAAGCAAATATCCCAAATCCATCCTTGGGTAGATTTGGGAATTGTAGTTTGCTTTAAATTCACATGGCTATCTACCCTTAAATCGCGTCTGCAGCTCCCCAGTACAGCTATAAGCCCTCCTAGTTACGGTATAGCCAGCAGCTAGGGAAAAACTTCGGCCACTTGTGATCAGACTGCATCCTCCAGGGTTGCACTTGTCCCCCTTGCAGTGTATCAACCGAGCTTCTGGCCTTGAAGTTTGCTGACTTCTGTGCTTGCCTCAAGAAGTGATTTACGGGTTGTGCCAAACATTTGTATTTACTGTCTCCATCCCCCAACTCTGGCCCTTTTTACAGGTGCTGTTTGTGGCGATCAACTGCTGGTGGAACCAAGGGAAATGCAGGAAACAGAAACATTTCTTTTACTTTCCGGTTATATATTTGTACCATCGGAGGTAAGGCTTTTAAGTGCTCTTTGAGAGTCAGAACTTGTTAACTGTGGCAAGCCTTTATCGCCTGAACAAGGCTATCTACCCACCCAAACAGTGTGCCTTGTCGCTTAAGTTCCTCTGAGAACCAGTTTTCAAACTTACATTGCTCATAGGAATCACTGGGGCCGGGCAGCAGGTTCTGCTCAGAGCAGATGTCTGTCTCCTGCTAAGCGTGGTTAGCACCCCTGACCAAATCCTGTCTGCTCCTTCCTCTTGCCTCATGAAAATCAGCTACTGAGATTCAAGGAGTCTTATTTTGCTTCATGAGTTAAAGGATGTAACCTCCTGCACCTTGGTGTGAATGTTCTTGTTTGTCAGGTTTGCTGGAGGTATGGAACTGGGGTGTGTCATTTTGCCATCAAGTCAGGAAAGTTCCCTTCTGTATATGTGTTCTAAGTTAAGGTTGTACAGTCCTTTCCTTTGGTAATTCAGTTTCTTCCTAAATAGAATGTGATGTTCTGCTGTGAGGCATATAATCAGGCATCCATAGTGATAGAATTGTGGTTTCTAATTCATAATCTGAAGCCTTTCCAATATCTAAGCACAAATTTAAAAAGACAGTGTGCCATTATGCCTTATGAGTACAGTGGGAAACTTGGAAAATGATACGGAGATTGTTTCTGTTGTTCAGAACACAGACTATTGGAAGGGGAGAGCAGCAGGAAATAGGATCTCTGCACAGATCCGAGTTCCTTATCACCATCAGCTCCCTATCCCACTGCTCTTTGGCATTTATTGCCTCCAAGCATCCAGTTTGGTTAGCTAAGCTTAGAGGAGCAGTCAGCTAGAACTGCAGCTGAACGGTTCCGTTTGCAAAATGGAAGCTTTGAGAGGTTATCGAGAGAGCAATTGCATGCTCAGAGATCCACGGTCTTTCAAAACGTTTTGCAATTGCCATTGCCTGCATTGTCATGGAGGCTAAGGCTATCGATGTCTACCAGCCAGAATGGCTGAATTCTACCTCCACGGCTGGAGGGAGACTGCCTCTGAATACCAGTTGCTGTTGAACACATGTGCGGAGTTCCTGCTTTGAGGCTTCCCAAGGGCAACTGGCTGGCCACTGTGAGAACAGGATGTGGGACTAGATGGGCCATTGGCCAGGTTTCCAGACCTGGTGAACTTGCTGCTCAGTGAGGCAGTTTGCATTGCATTTAGGTTCAAATGGTTGCCTGATTAGCTATACAGTGGTAACCCCGCAAGACGAATGCCTCGCAAGACGAATGCCTCACAAGACGAAAGGGTTTTGCGGTTTTTGAGCTGCTTCGCAAGACGAATTTCCCTATGGGCTTGCTTCGCAAGACGAAAACGTCTTGCATTTTTTGCAAGTTTGTTTCCTTTTTCTTAACACCGTTAATACAGTTGCGACTTGACTTTGAGGAGCAACTCATAGAACGCGGTGTGGTAGCCTTTTTTGTGGTTTTTGGCGATTTTTGAAGCTTTTCCAAAACTTTTCCGACACCGTGCTTCGCAAGACGAAAAATTCGCTAGACGAAAAAACCCGCGGAACGAATTAATTTCGCCTTGCGAGGCACCACTGTAGTGGAAGCTGGCACAAGGACAGCGAAGGCTTCTGGATCTGATGAGACAATCAGAAGGCTGGTGACGGCTGTTTTGTCCATGCTGCTTACAATTTGCTGTTTCTCCTTCTCTCTCTCTCTCCAAAGTGCCACAATGCACAGTAGAGCCGGTGGTGCCTCACTATAACTATTTGCTCCATATGCATTGTCAGTCAAAAACTGTAGCAGAATGCCCCAGAGCAGCGGGTTAGAATTCCTTGCATTTATCTTTATGTCTGCATGTGCTGAGTTACTTTGCACAAACGTTGAATAAAACCGCCATTTGAGATTAGGATGACAAAGCCACAGGGTGAGCGGAATGTGTTTTGTTCCAGTTTAAAGAGCCTTTTGAGTTGCCTTATCTGGTTTTGCCCAGCGTGTACATATTCTTGGCTGGTAACGGCCGTCTCCTTTGCCATAATCAAAGACCAAATATGGTACTATTGTGCATTATGGTTCATGTTCAGCTCCTTCCACCTTCCCTCTCCACCTTCTAGAATCAGGGTGTGGGGAGTAGCGGTGCCACTTTTGAGAGGCAGGCAGGAATGTAGGCCTAACTCTGGATTCAGCCAGATCTAGAAGCCCCCGTACTCCTGTTCAGGCAAGGCAGAGAGAACTTCTGTCAATGCCACAGTGTTGACCACCCACATTTCAGGCAGTAATTGCCGCATTTCACATTTATTGTTAAAACTTCTACCTCAGACCTTTCAGCTCTTAAATCGACCTTTGCCAGCCTGGTGCCCTTGGACTACAACTCCCAGCAGCTCCAGCTGTGCTGGCTGGGGCAAACAGTAGGCCAAAACATCTGGAAGGCACCTGGTTGGCAAAGGCTTGTCTTAAATGCTCACTCTTAGCCTTGACCAGCCCTAGGTCTTTCTCTATTAGCTTAGGAATTGCAATTTTAACTTTTCAAACTTTTAACAGTATTTGGTTTCTTTTCTTTTCGATGCCAGCTTTGGTCCCATCGAATACAAAGGCCCGATGAATGCTGTTTACATTGAAAAATTTGTCCGCCGAGTGATGACTCCCCTGCTTTACATCTCATCCCGATCAAAACTTCAGCAGTTTCTCTCCAATTATGAGGTAACTTGCCTCTGCTCTTTGATCTAGCCATTGATGACTCCTGGAAGGTTTGTGTTTCTTTCAAGGATGATCTTGCTTCTGGTTACTTTCTGAGGTTACTGGAAGCCAGTATTCTCTGCCACCGTATTTTTGACGTGCTGGTTCAAGTGCTTCCTGTTTGACTTGATCCCTGGGTAAAATTCTGAAGATGATTGGCAGTGACTGCAGCAGTGTTGAGAAGTCTCATCTGCAGTATGTGTGTGTCTGCGTGTGCTAGCATGTTGTCAGAGAGGACCCATAACTTTAGAACCGTTCATTCCAAAGATATCAAATGAATTTCATCAACTGATTAAATGGGGGGGGGGGAGAACAGTCATTTGGAAGGGGGGGAAGCATTTTTTTCCTTGAAGTTAGGTAGCTACATGTATGCCTGTTTTGCAGCATCTTCCCATCTTAAAATAAGCCTTCCCTTCTCCAAAGTGAGAGCAAAGGGGGAATGGTATGGTGCCTCATACCTTCAGCTTTCATAGACAATTTCAAAATAGGTTTAAAAAAGAGTTACCCAGTTAACCAGGATGCATTTTTGGGGAGGTCAAATCTGCCCTCAAGTCAGTTAATCTAAGCGTAGTGGGGGACCTTTGGTCCTCCAGATGTTGTTGGACTATAGCTGCTGTCATGGCTGACCGGGGCTCTGTTGCAGTTTGACAACACCTGGAAGCCCATGGCCACCCCTGATCTTACTCCCTGGTCAATTCATAGCTACAGCTCTGATGCTGATGCTTCTCCATCTTGTCAGGTATGGGGAGGGGTGTCGAACCTGCAGTGAGTGTGTCAAAAGGTTCAAAGTGTTGGTGCTGACCTTTAAAGCCCTAAGCGGCCTTGGTCCTGTATACCTGAAGGAGCATCTCCACCCCCATCGTTCAGACCGGACACTGAGATCCAGCGCTGAGGGCCTTCTGGAGGTTCCCTCATTGCAAGAAGTGAAGTTACAGGGAACCAGGCAGAGGGCCTTCTCGGTAGCGGCACTTGCCCTGTGGAACACCCTCCCTTCAGATGTGAAGGAAATAAGCAGCCATCTTCTCTTTAAAAGACATCTGAAGGCAGCCCTGTTTAGGGAAGTTTTTAATATTTAATGCTGTATTATTTTTAACACTTGTTTGGAAGCCGCCCAGAGTAGCTGGGGAGGCTCAGCCGGATGGGCGGGGTATAAATAATAAAATTATTATTATTATTATTATTATTATTATTATTATTATTATTATTATTATTCTGCATTCCTTTCTGATAGCCCCAGGTAAGCCTTTCCCTATGGGAGCACAGCCCTGTCTAAAAGCATTTTTGGCCCATTAGAATTGAGGCCTGATGGGTCAGCTCCTTGGCTCTTGGCGTCCTGCACGCTGCCTTTTCAGGGATCAGGGTGTGAACAGCCGTGCAGGCTCAGGCCTTTCTGTAAGCATAGGGAGGGATAGATCCACAGTGTCCCAGAGGACAGAATGGGAAGCAGGACTAGAGATGGGCTGCTGCATCAGAGAGGAAGAGCAGGGAACTACAGGCAGCTCAAGGAGTCCCTTGTTAGAGCAAACCTTTGCTCTGCTTCACAGGGCCTCAGTAGGTGCAGTAGTCTTTACTTATCTCTGTCCCTGTCTGTGATTCCAGCTCTGCCTCTTCCCCCAAAGCCTTTCCAGCGTCTGAAAAGCACAGAACTCTGTGCTGCTTCATTTGGGCATACCAGCTGAAGTTGCACACAAGTTACTAGTCCATAGAACTTTTTTAATGTCAGTTTTCAAAAATGAGCTGATTTAAGATTGATGCACCTACACAGATGGCCCAGGATATCTGCGCAGAGTTCCACGTCACTTTGAAATCCAAGTCACTGTTTTCAAGTTTGCCTGTGATGATGTCGTTGGACATAAAGTTTAGAGCCACAAGGGGGAACCAGCAGGAAATATTTGAAGGCCTCTGTGTTGATCTTGGATCACAGCGAGTATTAAAGCCTATCCCAGCAGCAAATAATTGGGAGCTAGTAAAGCTCATTCCTGTTGTCTTTTCATTCCCATTTTATCCCTCTGATCCTAGTCTCTAACTCGGGTTAAAAATATGTAAACATCTTATACATGTTTAAACAGACAAAACTCTCATGCACAAAATCTGGTGCCACCTTTTTCGAAAGTGGCTTCAGCATGGAATCTCCTGTCGGTTGTGGTTGTGTCACCTGGTGGTTTCTTATCACCCGAGCAGGATTTGTGTTGCTTTGAGTACCTGTACTTTGTCCTGGAGCATGGGATAATAGTATTTGTTTGCCTTTGGAGCAAATTCTTCTCAACACTGTGCATATGCAACCAGCATGGTTGGCTTGCAGTAGGAAGGGAGACTACAGTGGTACCTCGGGTTACAGACACTTCAGGTTACAGACGCTTCAGGTTACAGACTCCGCTAACCCAGAAATAGTACCTCGGGTTAAGAACCTTGCTTCAGGATGAGAACAGAAATCGCGCGGTGGCAGCAGGAGACCCCATTAGCTAAAGTGGTGCTTCAGGTTAAGAACTGTTTCAGGTTAAGAACGGACCTCCAGAGCGAATTAAGTTCTTAACCGGAGGTACCACTGTACAGGCTTTCAGTGCTGAGCGTGTGTTTTCTTGAACTGCAGAAAAGTTTCTTAGAAACTTTTGTGGCTTCACTTTCTGGTTTGAAGTTTCTTTCCTTGCCTGTTCTGAGTGCTTTGAATCTCAACATACATGGTGGCACTGTTCTTTATCCTTTCGCAGATAGAACGTCTCCATTCTTTTTGAAATACTATTCTTAAGCTGCGTTCAAATACAATGCTCAGCCATAAGCCACATGTAGTGAGCAAGTCTGCTTCCAAGCACCTCCTACTTTCCTCCTCCTTTCTTCCAGTAGGGAGTGAAGCCACAGAGTGGCTGGCTGAGCACTGTGTCCAAACCAGTAAACACACCACAGTTGGGAAGCCAAGAAAAAAAACCTTGGCTTCACATTGTGGCTGTCTGGAGAGAAACAGACAGCAAGTGCCAGTTCAGTCACTCTAAGCCAGCTGATCCCTAGTTGTTTCCCTGCTGGAGGAAGAGAGGAACGAAACAGGAGCAGTCAAGTTGTGTGTTGTGGCATGCATCTCACCCACACATTAAACTCTGGTTTAAGGCAGCTGGACACAGCTTCAGTTTGTAAGCCACCCTGCGAAGTGTTTTGCTTGGAAGTTGGACTTACAAATCTATTAAGGAAATGTGATTTATGAACATGGGAAAGTACCATATACCAAGTCACACTACTGATCAATCTAGCTCAGTGTTGTCTACAGTGACTGCCCATCATCTCAGTTAGGTCCATTGACCAGTTCTACCTGGAAATTCCAGGACTTGAAGCTGGGAGCTGTGGTATGCAGTGTTCATGCTTTCCTGCTGACCTATGCCTTTCTCCTTGAAGTGGTGCAATAATAATAATAATAATAATTTATTATTCGTACCCCGCCCATCTGGCTGGGTTTCCCCAGCCACTCTGGGCAGCTCCCAACAGAATATTAAAAACACGATAAAACATCAAACATTAAAAATTTCCTTAAACAGGGCTGCCTTCAGATGTCTTCCAAAAGTCAGCTAGTTGCTTATTTCCTTGACATCTGATGGGAGGGCGTTGCACAGAGCGGGTGCCACTACCAAGAAGGCCCTGTTCCTGGTTCCCTGTAACCTCACTTCTTGCAGTGATTGAATCGCCAGAGGGCCCTCGGAGCTGGACCTCAGTGTCCGGGTTGAACGATGGGGATGGAGAAGCTTCTTCAGGTATACTGGGCCGAGGCCGTTTAGGGCTTTAAAAGTCAGCACCAACACTTTGAATTGTGCTCGGAAACGCCCTGGAAGTCAAACCCAGTGAAGGCTCAAAGGTGTGATACCACTGAGTGAAATCAGGTGGAATTTAGATATTATCTTAGAGGTGGAGGTGGGATCCAGCTGAGATGAAGTTCTGTCTTGTGTGCCATTGTTGGTGTTGGTCAGAAACCAGTCAGGATTTCCCCACCACAACTTTTTGAATGGACATGGAGTTTGCAGCTACTCTGGTGAGAACAACCCTCTGTGTCTCCATCTAGGAATATGTACTCAATGGGAAATACTAACAATCCTTCCAAACTACAGGACTGCATTGACAATGGAGGAGCAAGGCCCAAGGATTAAATATTTACATAAATAAACCAAAGCCCATTGTGTTGTTTTTTCCTGTAATGGTAAAAAAGTGGAGCACCTCTCATGTGTTCTCTTGTGTTTTTGTTTCATTTTTGCAGCCAGGAGTTTTGGGATATTTCGAGTTCAACGCTTCGCCCCAACCACCTGGTTATCTGACATTCTTCACTTCAGCTCTGCATTCATTAAATAAAGGTAAACTCGATTACCTGTATAAACCACTGTTTAATGTTACATTTGATTGAATTTCACCATGCCCAATTTGTGGGTGGGAATGATAGGATGTCGTTGGTTTTCTTTCCATTGTCTGCAGAATGCATTTGACTTTCTATTTAGCACTGTTTTCAAAACAATCACCGTCATCACATTTATTAATCCCATACCAATGTTATCAGGCCGACTTTGACAGGCTGCGCAGGCCTGGCCATGATAAAACTTCCTGAGCAGGAGCATGTTGAAAATATATTTTGGCTTCTTGCACACAATGGACTAAATATATCACAAGACATCTCGGTGGGGGCTCTCAGCCAGAAACGCTGACAAAATTTCCTGTCACATTTTGTTCTCTGTCGAAAGCCAGCAAGCTTCAGTTGCAAAACATGGAAGTTAAAAAGAACGGTTGCCCACGTCATTTAGGCACCTGAGGTGGGAAATCTAAATGGCGCCCCCTCCCGCTAATTAACATGGGGCAGAGTCCCCTGAGGGAAGTTCTCTTGCCAAAGCCCCTTTGAAATGGTGCAGTTGTTGCATGGCTCCTGTTCATTTCAGTCTGGGTAGTGGGGAGGTTTTCGGGTCAGTGGATGCTGCCGCTTGGGTGATGCATGACCTGTAATGATATCAGCAACTTAACTTCATGAAGCTGTAAAAGCAAAACATGGAACTGGAATGAGAGGGAAGATTTGGGCTAGGTTTGTTCATTGTTGTCTGTGCTACATGTTGGATTACTACACTCTCCGTGCGCGTCAGCAGTTTCTCAAAAATGAGCCACGCAACGCACCCTGCTGTGAATATAAGAACATCAGTAGATTCCTGCGGGATCAGATCACGGACTTATCTAGTCAAGCATCCTGTTTCCCACGGTTGTTAACCCGATGCCTCTGGGAAGCCCATAAGCATGGCCTGAGCGCTACAGCCCTCTCCTGCTCTTGATTTATTTATTTTTATTTTATTTATTGAATTTATATACCGCCCTGCATCAAAATATCTCGGGGCGGTTCGCAAGGTAAAAATACAGGATAGAGTGTTTGAGGTTTATAGCACTGGACACACGGACACAAGCTGCAAATCTTCATCTCAAGGCTTCTCTTTCTGCAACGGGGAGAGTTTAGCAACTGATGTGGAGGAGTTGAACTGCTGTTCCAAAGGAGACGTCTTTTTGTTGTTTCCATGACAACAGAAACAGCCACCTTGCATCCTCCTGAGAAGAGGGCAGGACTGCAAAAAAATAATAACAAATCGGCTGGTGGCTTATTTTGGGGGCATAGCGTTCTTTATATACTCCCAATTAGCTCAGTTAGACCTTGGCAGGAATTGTTTGGTGCCGGGTAAAAGTGTACGTTGTGGTGAAACTACAAGGGTGGGGGAGAACTAAAATCGGTATTGACCGTCGTTGGCCAAGCCTTCTGCATTAGATGAAACACTCTAGTAATGGAAGAACTATCTCACTAATAAAGTACGTAATGATCGCGCTGCCTGGAGTAGATTTGCCAGCTGACCATATTACTACTAATTCCACCCAGCTCTTGGCCTTTTATTCTCAACTCTCCACTTACAAACACCGTATTTTTCAGTGTATAAGACAATGTTTTTGCTAAAAAAATTAGGCAAAAAATGGGGGTTCTCTTATACATGGATAGTGAATGCAGAGTGGGGACAGGAGATTGGTGGCAGCAGCGAACAGGAGATTGGCTGCAGCGATTGGGTGGGTGATTGGTGGCTGCGGCAAGGCCTTCTGGTGATTGGCTGTGGCTGCGGCAATTGGGTGGGTGGTTGGCGGCTGTGGCGAGGCATGCGGGCAATCAGCTTTGGTGTGCATGGGTGGGCTGTTGGCAGCGAGTGGGCAGACAATTGGCAACTGCGGCAAGGTGTGTGATCGGCAGTGGGTGCGGCAAGTGATGGGCAGGTGAGCGATTGGCAGTGGTGACCCCCCTCCCCAAGCCAAACAACTGAATTTCCTAATTTTGGGTTAAAAAAATAGGGGGGTGTCTTATACATGGAGGTGTCTTATGCATGGAAAAATACTGTAACTGCCTTATAAGTCAAAGAATTGTGGGGCAGGAAAGTTCCAGAAAACCGTGGGGCCTGGTGGCTTTCGGCTATTTTACTCACGCATGTTACCTGTTTGCTGCTATGTGCATCAAAACGATCGATTGAGGAACTGGGATTGAGCTAAAGTTATCTGCTGAGTTGTGCGTTGTGGAAAACCCAGGTCCACTGCCCTGTAATGTGTGAAATGGCCTTCCAGTTTACACCATTCCTCAAAATTCTCCTTGCAGTCATGTTCTTTTCAGTGGCTTTGAACGATGTAGCTGCAGGATTTCTAAGCATATGTACAGATTTCTAAGCATACGTACAGTGGTACCTCGGGTTCCAGATGCTTCAGGTTCCAGACGCTTCAGGTTCCAGACTCCACTAACCCAGAAATATTACCTCGGGTTAAGAACTTTGCTTCAGGATGAGAACCGAAATTGTGCAGCAGTGGCACAGCGGCAACAGGAGGCCCATTAGCTAAAGTGGTGCTTCAGGTTAAGAACAGTTTCAGGTTAAGAATGGACCTCCGGAACAAATTAAGTTCTTAACCCGAGGTACCACTGTACTAGAAAGCCGGTCCTGTGGAATTCAGTGCTTGCCCAGATGGAGACCCAGCCCGCCCCAGTCTGTACCACTTTGGGGACGTTTTCAGAAGACAGCCACACATCAATATGACTGCATTACTGGTATTCTGGTCCTAAACGCTCTTCACTTGGAAGCAAGCCCTTCTGAATTCAATGCTTGCTCTGTACATTTGCATCGACTGCGAAAGTCCACTCATCTTGCATATGCAAAGAAAGCAGTTTACACGTTGCTCTTATGCCTCGCCCTCTCTCTCGATGAAGACCAGTTGTGGGCAGGGCATGCTCTCCATGTCCAGGCACCACAAAGCATTAAAGATCCCACCATCTTGGTGCTCTTAAAACCTAAAGTTCTGCAGTGATAGTGCAGGAGTCTTACGAAAGGAAGCGCTTTCCCAACCTCATCCAGATTCTGAAAGGGCCACTTGCTTTTTAAATGACAATCTGGGGCATCCAAACCGTTTGTCCTGGCACTCTGCCCTCCTCCTCAGTGCTGAAATGTATGTTCTAAGTGCAGAGCAGAGGTCGCGCTTGCAACATGCCGTTTCCGTCGTTTTGTATCCTGTCAACAAGTTGCTTTATCTGCGTTTGCTGTTTATCTTGGACCAAGTTCGGCTTGGTTTCTTTTGCCATTTCTTTGGCCAACAAACTAAAACCCAATGAACTCCTTTCTGCAGTCTTATTACTCCTATTATTTCTGTCCCAAGGAGGGTGAAATCAGCCTGGATACTATACATTCCCCCCTTCTCCCCTTACGTATTCTCCTTATTTATTTTTGTGGCAAAGAGTTGGGAGAGGAGGGCCCACTCTCTTATGTCAGTGCTGCACAGAGACTATGTGCCAGTTTAAAAAAAATGTACACTTGATTAATTAAACCCTTGATGAAAAGGGAAGAGCTGGCTTCAATGTATTTGAGAGGATGCAAAGGCACTGCCCATCTTGGAGTTTTAAGTGGGGGTCCATCCATATTTTTAAAAAATATTTTATTAAAGTTTTCTTGGTTTACAAAGGTATGCGCAATGTCTCTTTTTTCAAGTTACATTTTCCATGGGTCAGTTTCATTTGTTGAGACATTAGGGTTACATTAGGAAGAAAAATGGGGAGAAGAGGTGCAAGGGGCCATGGTGGCTGGGGGTGGGAGGCAATATTTCTATTTTGCTTAATATATGTGTGGGTTTTTGTGTCAGCGCCGTTTTTGTGCAGGTTCTCTTTGCTATTTGCTTGTGTTCCTTTGGTGGTGAGAGAAATTGTGGTTGGCCTAGGGTGCGGTTGCTTGTTTGTGATTGGCTGTGTTGAACTTTGTTTTCATGTGTGAGTGGGGTGGGTGTTTTTGAATCAGGTTGGGTCTATCCATTTTTACTTTTATCTCCGCAAACACAGGGTCAAGACATTTGCTCTTGAAAAGGAGAGTGTGAAAGAAGGATGCATCAGATACTGTGCCAAAAGCCATGCCCCACCAACTCGTCCCTGGCGGCCGTAGCCTTGGGTTTGACTCCTGCCTTGACCTGTGTGCTAAGAGATGGAACCCATGCCTGCAGCTCTCCAAAGCAGCTGTGCCAAATTGCCTTGAAAGAGAGAAGAGTCATTAATATAGGGTTGCAGTGCACTTAAAATAAACTCTAAATTACATATTTTGGACAAGTGAGGAACTGAATTCCTTTAATCTAAGGAACTGGCCTCGAATAACTCTGCATTTCCTAGGGCTGCATCCTGACTCAACATGCAACAGAGTTAGTGGAACACTTGCTTCCTGGGTAATCAGATTCTCTAGATAATAGCCAGGGTGACTGTGTTCCACTGTCTGAGGCAGTAATGCCTCTGAATATCAGTTGCTGGGAATCACAGGTGGGGAGAGGGCTCCTGTGCCCAGGTCCTGCGTTCAGGCTTACCACAGGCATCCGGTTGACCACTGTAAGAACAGGATGCTAGACTAGATGGACTCTTAGATTCTTACATTGTTTAGGGGGTCTTCAACTCTGCAGGGTTGAGTAGTGAATATTCAGAATCCAGTGAATGGATAACGTTCTCCATGCCTTTCCTTCGGGTGGAAATAGCGCATCTCCAGGGGTGGTAGTGGCTAGTATCTGTAGCATCAAGACGGACCCTTGCTCTGATCCAGCAAGGCTCTTTTGACTTTGAAAGCATCAAAAGGAGCCTTTGCTCAGGCGCAAAGACCCAGGCTGGATTTCGAAACATTTACAGCCAGCCAAGCCAGAGGCAGCCCACAAGACTGCCAGGCTGGCTTGGTGGCAGGCTGGAACCTGGGCAGATAAGACAACCTGTGGGGCCTTCTCTCAGTGGCTGGCCACAAGGGGGAGCAGAATGCCATTTGAGAGACACCTGGTTGCCCTTGAGAGATGGATTGCTGCCTCGCTGCCAATATCCTCTTCTTTGGGGGAAACGTCCCAGGTCAGTTGGCCACGCTTGTTCCTTGGTAGCAGAGCAGATCCATGGGCAGCTGTCTCTGCTCAGATTCCTCAGGTGTAGACTTTCCCCAAAGGGATGTCACTATCACCCTTGAGTGTGTGTGAGATTGTGCATCCTTCCGCACCCCCCCCCCCAGGTAATCTTCTGGAAAGCAAATAACTGCTTCTTCGATTGCTCCTTTGTTGCCAAATCTCTCTCTGATTGCTTCATTAATTATAGAGTCCCACACTGGTTAGGGAGAGTGAAATGTGAGCCTGCCAGCTTTGTAATGTGTGCTTGTAGCAGGTTAAAGCCTCTTGCTCTTGGCAGGTTAAGCAACCGTAAACATATACAGAAGCAGGGCTGGCTGCAGCAGGGCTTCTGAATTTCAAACAAGACAGGATTCCTGGGGGTTTCCCAGTTGTCTGCAGGCACAGTTTAGTTTGCTTCCTATAGTCCTCATCTCACCCTCCCCCCACTGTAGGAATGGTTTTCAAAGGAGAGGAAGGAGGACATGAGACAGTTCCAAACCAGTTCCCATAATTATGATTTCAAAACCACCCTGCTGCTTTCTTTTGTTTTGTTTTTTAAACGCAAGTTGAGATTCTCAGATTGCAGATTCCATGCTGGAAAGTGAGTCTCTCTGTTCGTAGGCTAGTGTGGACCAAATACAGCTCTGATTTTGTTTCCCATACTCTGTGCATTAGTATAGAGACAACTGAAACCACAAGTCATTCCCTCCAGCTGCTTCCTCCTTGTAGTTTCCTGCCCTGTAGCAGGCTTATGGAGCACCACCTCAGTTTCATGTGCATCAGTGAAGCTATTATCCCCAGTACCAGGTGTTCCCCTGTCATCTGTACTATTGTCTCCCCCCCCCCCCCGCCTCAGGATTTAGTTTAAAGCTCTCCTAATCAACTTTGCAGGACTCTTAGCAAATCCATGCTTGCCAACTTCTTATTAAGTGCAACCCATCTCTTGCCAGAAGTCCTTCCTCTAGGAAGTAGAGACCAAGGTTGGTTTTGCCTACTGACCCACCTTGCAGTTTGGGGTTCCTTACTCACCTTAGCCCAGCCCTGACAACCCAACCAAGAGGGAGGATCCATGACACTTGTGGGGCACAGCCCCATTTCTGCTTAAATGTTTGGTTGCAGGCCTATAAAGAATGTGAATGGATAGAGTCTTGCCCTCTCTGGGACTGAGTGCAACAGATAATTAGACACACTTCATGCTGAGTTTGCAGCTCTGTGCATTTTTATGCACGTAGAAAAATCCTCAAGATCACCTGGAGCAGCACTCTTTGAAAGATGCTCACTGGTGGCAGAAAATGTGGTTGTAATGCATGATCTGACTTGTAGCCATTTGGAATTTCTAAAGGCTGCTGGCGTTTTTTGTGTGTGTTTTTTTAAAAGCAGAGATGTATTTGTGCTGTCCTCCGTACCCCGAGCTCTAAAGTGACCTGAATTTTTTTGCATGTTGAGGAATATGATAGGATTTCTTCTGGGGGGTGGATGGGACTGCTTCAAAGGAGAGGCGGTTGCTGTGGGGCAGGCCTCCCATTTATTGTCTGGCTCGATGTGGAATTGCTGTGATGTTTCATCAGCCACATAGTGAAAAACATTAAAAGGCTTGCGTTCCCCCCCCTCCCCTGAGCCAAGACGCATCTAATTGCTTAGAAAGCTTCTATCATTTAAAGTCCAGCAGCCTCCTTTTAAATGGAGCTGCCCACCAAGATTACCCACCAAGAAAACCCTGGAGATTACAGACCAGGGATCCTTTTTCAACCTGGGCAATCTTCCGAGGGCCACATGCCAGGGAAGGTGGGGCCAGAGGCAAAATTGGGTGGAGCAATTGATGTAAATCTTCCCTTTGTACAGCGGGCTTGTTTCTATACACCCTTATCTTCCATTCAGACCAGAAGGGGTTCATGGGAACTTTCCAGGCAGGCAAAGATATTTGGTGAGAGAGGAGAGGAAGAGCATTGAGGAATGAATGTGATGCTATTAAGCAGGGGTCAGCAAACTTTTTCAGCAGGGGGCCGGTCCACTGTCCCTCAGACCTTGTGGGGGGCCGGACTATATTTTGGAGAGAGAAAAAATGAACGCATTCCTATGCCCCACAAATAACCCAGAGATGCATTTTAAATAAAAGGACACATTCTACTCATGTCAAAACACGCTGATTCCCGGACTGTCCATGGGCCAGATTTAGAAGGGGATTGGGCCAGATCCAGCCCCCAGGCCTTAGTTTGCCTACCCATGCTCTTAAGCATCATTTTGTTTGAGGGCAATTGCTCACGCATCAATTTCTAAATGATGGGCCAGGGCAGAGCTGTGGGTGGCAGGGACCAATTTGGTGGCACGTGGAAAGGGACTGTGTTCCGCTTGCTTTTCTTTACTGCCTCTGGAACAGCAGAGCTGGTGGGCTGCTTGCCATATTGGCACCTTTTAATTTCGCCCACAATATTTCCACTCGTTGAAACTCATTGAGCGCATGACTCATTTGAAACAAGATCACCACCACAAAGGACACTGCAGTGCACGTGGCGGAGAGAGCCTTTGTCTTATACCGCCTGCGTCAGTCCCTCCTGTTAACACCTTATTTTTATTAATTCGGAGGAGAGCTTTACTCTTCAGTGTTGTCACAGACCCCTTTCCCCTCCTTCAGGTCCTGGATGTGAAGAACGAAGGAGGAAAACTCCAGCTCTGGGAGGGTTTTTCCCCCCTCCTTAAAGCCTAAAGAATCCGAAAGTGCTGCTCCAACTCCTCACTTGTTTTCTCATATGGAGGATCTTTTATTTCATTATCTGTATTGCAGTGTGTTTTTCAGCCGAAATCCTGTTGTATAATCGCTCTTTTTCTTAAAACGCAAGCTGAGGTAGAATTTTAACCCTGAAGCATTCTGCCCACAGGTGGAAAGTGCGGATTAATAAGAGGATATTGCTTGTATTTCCTGTGTAAAACGCCAGGAAAGCTGAGCTGTGTGTGTGTGTGTGTGTACGCTTGCTTGTTTTTCAGAGTCTTCTCTTCCAGCTGTGGAAGAGAAGGAGGCTGTGTAGCTATGGCGGCTGGGCCTCTTTCCTTTCTTTCCTCAAGGCTTGTAACATGTGCTTTCAGATTACCTTGGAACGATCCACTTCGGAGTGATCACAGACAAGCTGATCGCGAAGGAAGTCCCACTGACCAGCTCAGGCAGCGTCTACTTGCACAGACACGTGAACGCTTCTCTTGTGAGTAGTGCATTTTCACGTTTGCATGCCTGCGTCGCCTGCCCCAGGGCTGGGGAGCCCATTTTGGCCCACGTTTACTAGTGTGCAACCTTCTGGGGGCCACATTCCGATGGTGGGTGGGGCCAGTTGCAAAAGTGGGTGGAGCAGTGGATGTAACGCTTACCTTGGTACACCAGGCTCCATTCCAGCCAAGCAAAAGTTAGAAGAATCTATGTCTAAAATGCAGCAGCTGGATTAGTGGCCGGGGCTCCCTTCAGCTCTCATATAACCCCCATTTTAAAACAGCTGCGTCGGTTGCCAGTTCGTTTCTGGGCCAAATTTAAGGTGCCCACATTAGTGTTTAAAGCCCTAAATAACTCAGCCCCCAAATTCCTGAACGACCGCCTCCCTCCCTGCATATCCTCTCAGGTGCAAAGATGGCAGAGGGGTCCCTCTTGGTTGTTCCACAGCCTTCAGACGCTTGGGGGGTTGGAGGCTTGGGAGAGGGCCTTCTCTGTGTTGGCCCCCAAGTTGTGGAACTCCCTTCCCACAGAGGTGAGCCTGGCTCCTTCCTTTGACAGCTCTTGGCCAACGCTGAGGACCCAGTCCTTGACTCTGGCTTTTGACATCTGAGATGTATATTTTTCAGACCCACCTTATTTCTGTAAAAAAAAATTGTCAAATCTTTTTTTATTGAATTTTACAGTGCAAATTTAAATAAAAACATTAAACATCACAATCATCATTTAGAATTCCCTGAATCCTTTGACTCCCCTCTGCCCTTTCATGGTTACTATTATCAATATTTTTTCAACTGCTTCACTTTTCTCTCTCTATTTTTAATAATAATCCATTTTTACCATAGTTTTTAGTACGTTACAAGCATTATTCAAATTCTGCCAAAGTTTTTAGTTGTTTACAGTGTTCTCTTAAATACATTGTAAATTTCCTCCCCATAACTTCTTAAAGTTCATCTCTTCTTGGTTTCTGATTTTCCCGGTCAATTTTGCCAGGTTTCAGCGTAGTTTGTTTCTGTAATTTTAACATGTTTATTTTACTTGTAACCTGCTTAAGACCTTAGGGTGAAAGGCAGGTTGTTGTTGTTGTTGTTGTTGTTGTTACTGTTAACGATGGTGATGATGCGCATGCACACACATCTCTCCATCCTACATCCAGGCAAGTAAGAGACATTATCACCATTCAGGAATCCATTCCAGCCAAGCCAAGTCACTCAAGGAGGTTGCAGAGCAGGGCCATCTTATAAAGCAGAGGTGCAGCAGTCGGGCACACAGGCAGTTGCATTGGCAGGCAGATGCTCCAGGGCTCAGAACAATGGGTAATCCAAAAACCTAGTGTGTGGAGGGGGAACAGAGGTAGAGTCTAATAAAGGAAATTAGCTTACTTATGTAACAGTGGCCAAGGTCAGCATTTGTTTCGTGTTTGGAGCTACTGAGACAGTTTTCTCCTTTTATGCCAAATAATTTAGTGAACCATCTGGAAGATGGTACAGCACTGTATGTGTGTGTGTAGTTTTCTCCCGCCCCCCTCCCCCCGCCTTTAATTTCAGGTAAGCAAAATCCCATGTTGCTGAAATGTTTATGTGTCATGAACAAACTCCTTGAGTGCATTTTGCTCCCCAGCCTTTTGTCCTCTCTCCTTTATCTCCAGGCTTGCTCAAGCTGGGCTGGGTGGGAAGGAAGATCCACCCTAACATAAACTTTATAAAAAAGAGGGATGCCTGCTGACTCCAAGGATGTGGGCTCTTATATCCAACCTCTCAGAAGGCAGCCCATCCACGTGCATTCAAGGCACCTTTTTTAGTGAAGCAACACTGAAGCATCACGTGCAGTTTTAGGAAACGAAATTTACCGTGTCTCCGGGATCACATTAACAACATGCAGAGACATTTCAGTGCCATGTGAAAATGGTCCCTTCATATAGATATATAGATTCATACACAAACGGCGGAATATCCAAATGCACAGCCCCTGTCATTTCCCCCCCCAAAAAAACATTTCTATACATTTATTAAATCAGTAGAATAAAACACAAGCATGGTAAAAGGAGCAGATAAAAGAATCGTGTAACAGATTGACATTTGCTGAAACTAAAATCTGCTAGAATCCCTGGATGGGTAAACATGTTTTTGCCGAGCAGCTAAAAGATTGCAGTGTTGGCACAAGATTTACCCTCCCTTCCAATCTTAGGGGACATGGGTGGCACTGTGGGTTAAACCACAGAGCCTAGGACTTGCCAATCAGAAGGCTGGCAGTTCGAATCCCCACAATGGGGTGAGCTCCTGTTTCTCAGTCCCTGATCCTGCCAACCTAGCAGTTTGAAAGCACGTCAAAGTGCAAGTAGAGAAATACCTTCTCCGGTGGGAAGGTAAAGGGTGTTTCCATGTGCTGCTCTGGTTCGCCAGAAGCGGCTTAGTCATGCTGGCCACATGACCCGGAATCTGTACGCCGGCTCCCTCGGCCAATAAAGCAAGATGAGCGCCGCAACCCCAGAGTCAGCCACGACTGGACCTAATGGTCAGGGGTCCCTTTACCTTTACCTTATCAATCTTAGGAATGATTTTTTGGTCAGACTTGAGCAAAACCAAAAATGTATCTCTGAGTGGGGGGAACAGTTCTGCCCGCTCTTGCCACTCTGCGGCTGTGCATCAGACATCAGCAGCTTTACTTCAACAGCTTTACTTCCTACCAATTCCTTGAGCTATACGAGGAATGAGGAACCTCAGGCCCAGGGGCTGAATGCAGCCCTCTCTGTACGGCCCTTGGTCACACCTCTTACCGAACCTGCTTTGCACTCTCCCTGAGGATTTCTCCCCAGCTAGAGTGTGCTTTTGAACCCTGATAATGCTCCTTGCTTGCCAAGATAGAGAGCTGTGTGTGAGTGAGCCAATATTTATTGTCCTAACCGCTTTTGCTCCTGGCCCCACACACCACTGACATGTGGCCCTCAGAGGATTGCCTAGCAGGGTGTGGGGCCAGTAGGGGAAGAACTTCCTCCCAAGGGCTGCTTCCTATGTAGTGACTTGGCTGAGCTTGTTCTGCGTCTGTTCTTGGAGTTTTCCCAGTGTCTCTTCAGCCAAAGACCAAACAGTTAAGCAGCAAAGAATGTGGGAACGGGTGCCGTCCATAACTGCCTCGTTTTCCCACCATATTGTGCGATGGGTCCCTGTCATTCTGCCATTCCTTAAGGGATGACCAAGTTTTAACTTGCCCTAATTGATAACAAACGCTGAGAGTGCTCTTCTCCCTCTTTCCAGCTCTATCCACACGAAGCGATGAACTACACAGCGGAAAATGTTTGGAAGTGGGCCCTGGAGAATCGCGAGACCTTCATCCGCTGGCTGAGACCCCATGGGGGGAAAAGTCTTTTGCTGAACAACGAGCTGAAGAAGGGACCGGCACTCTTCCTGTTTCTTCCTTTCGACCCCTTAGCGGAAAGTCATCCCCTTGTAGATGAGGTGAGCGTAAGGAGGACCCTGCTGGATAAGTTTCCAGCCAGATAGCTATGGAAGACTTAAAAACAGGACCTGGGAGCCACAGCACCCAGCATTCGGAGAACGTAGCCATCGTGGCTAGTAGCTATTCGGAGGTTTTTCTGTGAATTTGCTTATTCTCTTTTAAATTGATGACCATCACTACCTCTTGTGGGAGCAAATTCCACAATTTACCGTATTATTCACCCTATAAGACGCACCTAGTTTTTGGAGGAGGAAAACAAGAAAAAAAATATTCTGAATCTCAGAAGCCAGAACAGCAAGAGGGATTGCTGCGCAGTGAAAGCAGCAATCCCTCTTCCTGTTCTGGCTTCTGGGGTAGCTGCGCAGCCTGCATTCGCTCCATAAGACGCACACACATTTCCCCTTACTTTTTAGGAGGGAAAAAGTGAGTCTTATAGAGCAAAAAATACGGCAATTGTGTGAAGCAGTTCTTTGTTTTTTGTCAGTCCACAAAGCTTTGAAGATCTGGTATGCCAGCTTGGAACTCCCCCCCCCCCCATAAACTTATGATAGATAGAATGGAGTGGGGAGGGAGCCTGCATTTAAGATACACCACCTGTTTAAAAGGATCAAGTGATGGGAGTGATGCTTAGCTGTTTATAGTGCCAAGGTGCTCCTGTGCACCAGAAGAGGCAAGACTGGGCTCAAGAGATGCCTCGCCTGACTCCGCACAAGGCAGCTCTGAATGTTCATGTGCAATGAAAGAGCCCCTGGGGTATCGTTTGCTCATATGCAGGCAGGCTTGCTCAGGCAGAAAATGGGACTCTCTACGAGCTTCAGGCCCCTAGTTCTAGGGAGTTCAGATAGTGCCCTGAACCAGTCCTTGCTCTGATAGGTGATCTCTTTTTCTAAATGTAGCTGGAAGAAAAGTGTCTTTCTCAGTGGGGCCAACCTGCAAAAGAAGGCATTGGTGTGTGTTTGCAGGGAGGGTATCCCTATGAAACAGGTGTAGGAGATTCTGGGCAAAGCTTTATCTGGAGGCAAGAGACTGTTCTCATTTAGCAGGAGGAAACCAAAGCAAATACACTTAGGGTATTGGTGAACTTCAACACAGACACAAGTTTTTCTTTGCTTTAATGTGGTCGAAGGTAAGCCACCGTTTATCACCTTCAGAGGAGTCAAGTGATTTTGGCCACGGACATTTACTAACGTTGGCTGACCCCAAAGCAAATTCCTTCGTGTTGCCCTCTTGCAGGGCAAAGGAAGAGCTATAAGCATGTTGTTTTGGGAGGCAGGGATGGAAAGGTTAACGGATTTGCAAAGAACTCACCGCAGGTCAGCCTCAGAATCGGAACAAGGTCTCCTGCGTTCCTTGCTCCCATTTCCACCCTCTGCTCACTCCTGTGCTGCCTTAAGCGTTGCTGACGCTGAAGCTGGTTTAATTGGCTTTCTGAACGAAGGGAGAGGGGAATGAAGCTGTCCGGGCAGGTTAGAGATAACGGCCTGCCTATCTTCTGGAGGTCCTTATGCAGCCTCTGCATAAGCAGGGCAAAGTGAGGGCACTTGTGTGTTCGTCTCTCTGTGTGTGCTTTTTAATTGAGGCACCTTGAGCTCCTTGGAGGAAAGGTGAGGTGTAAGCAGAATAGTTATTAGCCAGCCTGCCCTCAGACACCTCCGCAAATCAATTCTGGCAAATCAACAGCCTGGAACGAGCAAGCAAAGGAACAGACTGCCTTCCTGGGTTGCTTGGAGGCAGACGTAGCTCCCTCCAGGTGAGAAGCTACTGACAAGCCAAGCAGAAAAAGTGCATCTTTGCCTGTCTGCGTCAGATGCACAGCAAGCTTACATAATTTCACAGGATGTTTCGCCCTCTTTCCCCAGGATGGTGACCCTCCAGACAGTTGTTGGCCTACATTTCCCATCATCCCTCAGCTTGGGCCAGGCTGACTGATGGGAGCAGGAGTCCCTCAGCTTCTGGAGGGCCACAAGTTACCCTTCCCTGCCACGTGCAAATGTGGGGAGTAACGTATGCATCTGCAAACTAAAAAAAACCACTTTAAAAAACAAAACCTGTCCCAGCCTCATCCTGTTCTTGAAAATCCCAAGTGCTTCTCCTGGCCAGAGATGACTCCAGCTGCCTTGCACGGCTTCCTTTCGCTTTCAGGGGGCCTCTTATGTAATTTGTTTACAGTAAGGGTTGCTTTGTGATTTTCCTTCCCGCTTGGGGAGAGCTTTGCTTCCCGGGCGGCCGCATGGCAAGAAACTCTCCGTTCCAGCATCTCTGCCAGCGCAGCTCAGAAAGTCCTGCACAGGCCGTCTTGGAATTGCTGCTGTGCCATCCCTCCTTGTTTCACAGCACCGGCTTCACCTGGGCCAAACTAAATGCTGTAAGAGACGCCACCCAATATCTTCCTTTTCTTTCTCGTTCTCAAACCGAGCAGCATGTGGCAACTTGCTGCTTGCACATCACCCAGCCCTTGCCTCGTGGCACAGCGGCAGCACCTCTTGCGTGGGATTGAGAGTGAGCAAAGAGACGGGCATCACATCGTCATTCGTTGGGGCTTGCATTTTGCCAACAGCCCTCCTCCCAGGTAGCACCCGCTCAGAATGGAAAGGGTGGCCTAAAGGAGCTCTTTGGGTCTCTGCCTGTATTTTTTTCATTTTTAACAACAAACCTTTAAAAACCAGCAGGTTCGAACAGCTTTGGAACTGACAAGCTCAGAGAAGTAGACAGAAATCACTATGCATTGTAACCTAAAGGGTAGAGAGATTTTTGTGGCCTCTGTGTGACCGTTCTTCAGCTCAGCCCTGGAATTCAATATTCCCTTCTTTCTTTAAAAAAACCCCACACAAACACTTAAATGGGGCAGGTGGCTAATTATTTAAGTAGCCCTAAAACTACTTTTGGTGCAGGCAAGACTGGAGCTTTGCCTGTAATATACACATTAGCTCACTTGCCTGGGTCAGCTGATGCTATTTACTCTTCCCAAAGTGTGTCCTGGCTTCTGCTTCTGGGCTGAGGTGTTGCTTGAAAATTGAAGCAGAGCAGCCTTTGAGCGAATAACGTGCATTGTTGCAGAGATTGCTCAAAGTCAGTGGTTTTCAAATACTGAGATTCCTTGGAAGCTTCCCAAGGATCTGTAAATATTGATATTGAAGGCATAGCCATGGGGAGAATAGTGGGGTGTTTTCTAGGTTGTGATGCTTGTAGCATAGAACCGTGGGGAAGTTTGAGTGTATTCTAGAATATGGCAACACACAGGTTTTTTTTCCCCCAGGGACAAACAGAGGGAAAGGGTGATAACTTTGCCAATTGTCTTTGGTTTCCTCCCTCCTCCTGATATTATAACGGTGGCCTGGTAAGACGAGGAGAAATGTCCATACGGCTTTCTTTTCTCCTCCTAGATCTCGGAATTGGCTTTGGAATACAAGCGCTGCAACAGAAGCCAGGCAGGGGAAGCGGGTGCCGGGCATTTGCAAGGAGGAGCATCCTCAGAGTCTGGCATCCGCCTCCCTCTGGCCGAAGCCATCTCCATCGCCAAGTCCCCTTGCTGCAACACAGTGGTGCTGCCTCCCCAGTGGCACTCGATCACCCGGGCCCACAACGTCTGCGAGCTGTGCATCAACCAGACCGTCGGGGTCAGGCCCAGCCGCCTGGGAGGCCTGCACTGCAACTTCTTGGAGATAGAAGCAGCCTTGGACTCGTTCTACCTCAAGGAGAGGACCTTTTTCCAAGTGATGTCCAAGACGGATTCCTTGTGCAGCAACTTCCTCAGCTTTTACAGCCCTTTCAGCTACTACACCGCGTGCTGCAGGACAGTGAGCGGGACCCCGCTGGGCTTCTCCGGCTCCGAGGAATTGGCTCTTGCTTCCCATGGGAAGAGATGGAAAGACGATCCCCAAAGCTCTATTCCTCACATTGAGGACAGGAGTGGTCTTATCCCGGAAAATGCCCTCTGCGACACTTACGTGACCGGCCTGAGTTGCAGGACTAACAAGACCTTGAACCTATACCTGCTGGATTCAAATCTCTTCTGGTTGTACGCCGAGAGGCTGGGAGCATCAAGGTCTGCTCCGGTGAAGGAGTTTGCTGCCATTGTGGACCTCAAGGAAGAGACACACTATATCCTGGATCAGGACCAGGCCTTGCTGAAATCTAACCTAGGTATAGTACGACCGCCTCATTAGTTCCAAAGTTTGGGTGCAGATGTCACTGTTACTAAAAGCACGACCCAAGTTTGCAGGGAAATTAGACTACTGATTTAAAATGGTTTCTGTTTGGCCTCTCCTACTTCGTTTTTAACACCACTGCTCATCAAGATTTGATTCCAGGACGCTTTTAACGGTTTTTAAAAGGCATCAGATATATAAAACCACGAGTAAAAGATGAAATCAGTGATTCTTAGAAGTATGTTAAAAGTGCTATAAAAGACCTCTTTTTTGGGGGGGGGGTTAACACAGAATAGCAAGTATTGTATATTTCTGTATAAGTCAAGGCTTTTTTCTTTAAAAATTATGTTAAAAATGGGGGTCGTCTTATACATGGATAGTGTAGAGGGTGGACGGGCGATTGGTTGCAGCTGCAAGCAAAAGATTGTCAGCAGCTCTTGGGTGTTTGATTGGCAATGGCGGTTGTTGATTGGCTGTTGTTGATTGGCTGCCCTTGTGGCGATTGGGTGGGCGGTTGGAGGCTTTCCCCCCAACTGGCGGCACCCCCCCCCCCAAAAAAAAAAAGCTCAACAAGTCTGGGCAATCCTCCCCAAAAAATCTTAACCACTATACAACTCTTGAATATCTCCCCCCATTTTCTTAATCTGGAGTCCCCCAAAACAGGGGGTGTCTTATACACGGAAAAATACGGTAATATTGGCACCTGACATCTGGTCCAATCCCCTGCAATGCAGGAATCTCGACACGCGGAGGTCCTCCCTTCCTGCTGGAGGATATTCTTTTTTGCTGGAGGATATTCTTTTCTTGCTCTTCAAACTTTTATTTGGCTAACATCACTGCCGAGGCTGTTCTGATTTCTCAGAACAGCCAGGCATGTGAAGCAGACCCTGTGAAGGCTGCCTTAATAGCCAAAGAGGCATACAGCCTGCTAAACCCAGGCTGGAAAGGGCAGGAGCAGGGATGGGAAACCTGTCCGTCGCCCCCCCCCCCTCCTGGTGTTATAGAATCATAGAGTTGAAAGGGATCCAGCAACATCTGGAGGCCAACAGGTTGTCCACCCTACTCTGACTCTCACTTCCTGATGGGTGGACATACAAGGAAGGGCCTTCCTGGTGGTGGTGCCGAGGCTCTGGAATTCATTCCTTCAGGAGGGTCCACTTAGTTCTTTCCTCATTGGTGCAATGCACAGCAGTTACTGTCCATCTCTCTTGTGCTTTTATCTTGGCTCAGTGATGGCCGAACTTGGCCCTCCAGCTGTTTTGGGACTACAGTTCCCCTCATCCCTGACCACTGGTCCTGTTAGTTAGGGATGATGGGAGTTGTAGTCCCAAAACAGCTGGAGGGTCAAATTTGGCCATCACTGTTTTGGCTGCTCTTAACATTACATGAAATGTTGCCTTTCAGAAAATCTGTTTCGTTGCACCATTTCCTTTTATTGTACTAGATGTCTCGTTGGGGTGGGGTGTGGGGTTCCCAACCCTGGACAGGAAGGGTTCCTAAATTACAGCTTACATTGCCAACAGTATGCTTGATTTTTAGGAGCCCCTGCTGTTAGTGTGCCGTGCAATACATGCGTGTGCATGCTCTGACATGACAAGAGATTTCCCTATCAAATGCAGTTCTCCGCTCACCTTAGAGACTCGCACACACTTAACGCTCCCACCCCCTTGAAACTGCTTGATAATAGTAGAAGACACGCTATTGGGGTTTTTTTTTTGAGGCAGCAGCGAAATTTTGACAAAAATAAGCCGAACCCTGCTAGTTGAGTAAGATAGTTCAGCAGAATTCTAGCTTGATTTGAACAATCCATGCAAATGGATTCAGGGAGGTGCTGTGCAGCGCTCAGTACCTTTCTGACCTCTTTAGATTTTTCTATGCGTTGGACATGTTTTGCTCGACAACCTAAGGACTAGATACTTAGGTTTGTTGTTGTTGTTAAACTGAGATTCTGAGGGTACTCACCCTAATGCCACATTCCATGCATGTGGAAACCCAAAATATAACACCACCCTAACAACAGTTGAGGGGGATATTTCTGTTTTTTGCTGCAACCTCCTGAAACAGCCCACAGACATAATCCTGCCAAGATGCTTCTCAGACCTAAAACTTGCTTCCATGTTACGTTGTCAAGCCTAGAAGCTCAAAATAATCTCCTTAACGTAGACACTTTTATTTTATTTTTTAGAAATCTTCATTCAAAACTACAGCGTTTTGTACAGTCCTTTAAAAAGGCACCTTGTTGGCGACAGGAGGCCC
The DNA here is from genome assembly GCF_965112155.1 of Podarcis liolepis. Taxonomy (NCBI): domain Eukaryota; kingdom Metazoa; phylum Chordata; class Lepidosauria; order Squamata; family Lacertidae; genus Podarcis; species Podarcis liolepis. The sequence continues at coordinate 10,063,608 of NC_139569.1, read as the reverse complement.
AGACGCATTCGATCTCAACATGTCATTAGAGAAATTTTCACTGATACTTTCCATGAGGTCACGTTGAGGAGCGAAAAGGTAAGGCTCTCTAGGCTCCAGCGGTCGGTTGCCTCTGCCTGCCTCCGTAGCTGATTCTTTGTTTTACATCTGAATGGCATAGCCACGTCCTGTGGAATAACAGCCACACCTTGACGATGTCCTAAAATGCAATTGGAAAACGATTCCCATCTCATCTGACCTGGCATGGTGAAAAGAAAGGCTTACTTAGCACAGCTTAGCTGCCCCAGAACCCCGCTCTAGGTCCACAACAGAGGTAGCCCTAAAAGGTTAATTTTGAATTTCCCCTCTATCCAACTTAACAACTTTTGTTGTGAGTTGGAGTGGGGAGTTCCCTTCTGCGTTTGTGTCCGCAAGTGGAAAACCAGAAAGGGGGCCCTTGTAAACATAGCTCAATGGCGTTAACAAAAATGTGGGGAGGTGGGGTGCCACGGTGAAAGAAAACGACAACATCTAATCTTCCCTTCATCAAACTCAGGACATTTTGCTGGTCTACTATGCTCCTTGGTGTGGCTTCTGCATGTCTCTCAATCACATCTTCATCCAGCTCGCCCGGATCCTGCCTGCTGATAACTTCCTTGTGGCAAGGTGAGTTTTTCTCCCTTCTTTCCATGACATTAAGATATTCTTGGGACCGTGTATGCCAGCCTTCCTCAACCGGGTGCCCTCCAGATGTTTAAGGCTGCAATTCCCATCCGCTCCAGCCTGGGGACGATGGGAGCTTTAGTCCAAAACATCTGGAGGGCACCAGCTTGGGAAAGGCTGGTGTGTGCTCTTAATCAAAGTGTAAGCCACACTTTCCATGCCTTGATCAGCTGCCCAAGTTAGGGGATTGTGTTTTATTCTGTGAGTCTTTAGTGGGTATGTGGAGCCAGGCAGTGCCACAAAGCCCCATTTCCAGGTTTGGGGAAGTCCTCCATCAGCCCCATCTGCTTTTGGGGGTTTACCAAGCCACTGCTTGTACAAAAAAGTGAAACTGCAGAATGAAACACATCCATGAGAAGAGAATTCTACAGCTGTCCTCTAGCTTTTTATCTGGAAGCCAAACATAACACACAAGACCCCAGTTAAGCTGAGTAACATCCCTAGTTTTTGATAAAGGGAAGAACTGAACAATTTTTACCGGGCACACTCAAGTGGGGACAAGAGGCTTAAGCTCAAATGCTGATGCTGAACTAGAGGAAACTGCCCCACAAATAACAATAGTTTAATGAGAAAAGCTGGTGCTTGGATTGATTCACACATAATACTAAGTCATGATGTGCTTAGACAGATGTGGTCTGTTTGAACATGCAAATGCAGCCCACCAGACTTACCATGGCTGGCTTGTTTTTTGTCAGCAAACCTCAATTCATTGGCTTAAAAACCACAGTTTGTTGTAACTACGGATTGGCATTATGCCTGAACCCAGCAGCCTTGCTTAGCCTGGTTTCTTTGGTCACCCTGACCCAGATGCTTCCTAAGTTACAGAGCCAAGAGCAGTGGAAAACAAACTTTGGAGAAATGTGCCCAAGGCCTTGAACAAATCACTAAGTGAGGGTTGGAAGAAGAGTAGCTTCTGGTGCAAAAAGTCCAGACTGCCTGGGTACCTTGAACTGTGTTTGGTCAGTTTCCGTCAGCTATTGTGAAGCTTGGCCTATTCCATGTGCAGCCTGCACACATTTCCTTCCCTTCTATACATCCTGCCCTATGAAATCACTCTGATATTTAAAAGGTTATTGGTAATTCACTCTTAGTTGGTTCAATTTTCTCCATGTACGAGAACGAGAGCTTGCATTTAGGATGGCCCTGGGATGGCTCAGGGCTTGACACTCTCTTCAGTGTGGTGTAGTGGTTCAGAGCGGTGGACTCGTAATCTGGTGAACCGGGTTCGCTTCCCCGCTCCTCCACATGCAGCTGCTGGGTGACCTTGGGCTAGTCACACTTCTCTGAAGTCTCTCAGCCCCACTCACCTCACAGAGTGTTTGTTGTGGGGGAGGAAGGGAAAGGAGATTGTGAGCCGCTTTGAGACTCCCTAGGGTAGTGATAAAGCGGGATATCAAATCCAAACTCCTCCTCCTCCTCCTCTCTCTCTCTCATCAGCATGACTCAAGGACAATTGCTGGGCAGATTATACAGATGTATATTTTAAGCTCTGCCCTTTGAAGAAACTGCTCAACAGTTAATTAAATGCATGATCTGCAAACCCCCCGCCCCACCCGGCAAGTTTTGCTTGTTCACCCACCTTATTTCCAAGATAAATAACAAGGCCATCTCTCTCTTCTCTTATTTTATTTATTTATTTCTGCTTTCTCAAACTTTCCATCTGCGTCCAGGCCTCCTCTTTTGCTTGCCCTTGAAGGAAGCATATTCCATCTTTTCGTAGCTTGAAGTTTAATCTCTTCCCGTAGTTTCCACAGTATCTTTAAGAATATCTTTCTGACTCTGCTGGTGATGATTGTTGGCCGTGTGTACCATATTCGTTATTTTAGACTAGTAATGTGTGTCAGGAGAACTGAATCCATATTTGTTTGTTGATTTATTAACTGCCTATAGAAAACCCATAATTAAACAAGAAAAGAAACAACAAAAAAGAGAAACTTCAATGTCACCATAGTGCAGTGTAGTATTACGCCCTATTCTGGCAATGAAGTTGCAGGAATGCCCCTCCAGAAAGTTGTGTCCGGGGTGGGGATGGGGTGTTCCCCACCCCTTGAGTTGTGTAACAGATGAGCAGGTACCAAGTTTGAACAAAAATATCCATCAGAGCCACTCCCCTGGCTTCCCTGCATTCTTGAGTAAGCTTATCATCAAGTGCTAATTGCCAGACTGTCTCATACCAAGTTTTAAGAGAAAGATTGCCCACTTCCTTCCAATTTCCAGTCTGACCACTGCTAAGCATATCATTACTAATGGTTTGCAGTATCTGGGGAATAATGTCTCCTGAGAAAAGATGGAGAGGAACATCAGGCAGAATCGTTTGTCTAATTAGCCAAGTATAGAAAAAAATGTGGAGCCAAATGTGGAGTTCCAAACACACCCACCATTGAGAAAACCCATGTGTTTCATATACCCTCCAGTGAAGTGGGGACTTAGAGTTAATGTAAATGAGCTTGCCTGGGGTCCAATGCCAGGGGTGGCTCAGTTTGAGCATAGCCCCTTTATTGAGTGCTGAGGTAGCTGACAGAGAAACCACATGCCAGACTATTGAGTTTCTGAAACTGGGCGGCCAGGAACGGATTCCCATGCCAGTAGCCATCCCCATACTTAATATTCAGCAAAAGTGTATACACCTTAGAGACCATCGCCTTAAGGCATTTAGCAGCAGGCCTAAGATCTTCAAAGGCTTCTCAGGGTGCATGGAGCACCGTTTATCCTTAATAACCAGTTGGCAAGGGAGGAAATTTGGAACCAATTAACACAGAGATGCCTTAGGGCAGGCACCCCCAAACTTCAGCCCTCCAGATGTTTTGAGACTACAATTCCCATCATCCCTGACCACTGGTCCTGTTAGCTAGGGATCATGGGAGTTGTAGGCCAAAACATCTGGAGGGCCGCAGGTTGGGGGTGCCTGCCTTAGGGCATCTTGACGTTTTCCAATAGAGAGGGGCTTCCCGTCAAAACAAAGGTCACGTACCACGGTTGACTTCTCTGTTTCCAAGAGTAGAATCAATGACAAGAGGTTCCGGTGAGCCCCGAAGCCCCCACTCATAGGGGGCAACACCTGCTGCATCTCTGTACGAGTCACTGCTCTGAGAGCACCTCCTTCCAGCCTTCCCCTTCTCTTCACAGCAGAAATACTTGCAATTGGATGGCCTTGCAGGAGCAGAACGTTAAAATGGTAATGCAGGAAGTCAGTGTGATAAACATGATACTCATGCTTAAGTATGTGCTCGGCCACTGAGTTTATGGTCCTCTATAATCAGTGTGTTTGTATTTGTTTTGCTCTCATAACAGGATTGATGTTTCTCAGAACGACCTTCCCTGGGAATTCATGACCGACCGCCTACCCAGCATTCTATTTTTCCCTCATGATCGGTAAATTTCCCCTTTTCTGGTTCTTTCTTCTGTGTTTTGAGGTTAAAATGGATCATCTATACAGGGTACCTTGGGTTACAGACGCTTCAGGTTACAGACTCCGCTAACCCAGAAATAGTACCTCGGGTTAAGAACTTTGCTTCAGGATAAGAACAGAAATCGCATGGCGGCAGCGGGAGGCCCCATTAGCTAAAGTGGTGCTTCAGGCTAAGAACAGTTTCAGGTTAAGAATGGATCTCCAGAACAAATTAAGTTCTTAACCGAAGGTACCACTGTATTGACAGTTGCCTTAAAGCAGGGACACAATCCACTCTCCTCCTCCTCTCTCCACCCTGACCAGTGGCTTGCCAGTGGAGGCTGCCTAGGGGCTTCCATTGCCTGCCAGCTTCCTCTTCCTCTTTTGAGTTCCCTTTGTAGAACTCAGCAGGAGGTAGCTGAGCGGACAACAAGAATTAGTTGACTCTGCCTTTCATTGGCTCCACCTCTTGTCAATCTCTCTGCCTTCTGCCCAGCGGGCACCAGCCACCACTGGTCTGAACCAATCACTTGCAAAGGGCTTTCAAAAATTAGGCCTGCATGCAGCCCATGGGGCACAGATTGCATCCCCCGCCCCAAACCACCCCGGCTGTAAAAAGAATAGAGCGGTCAAGGCTTCTCTTGGCTTTCCACAGGCACGCTGTGTTAGCTTTCCATTCAGGGAGGCGGGCCTCATGCCAGTTCTCAGCAGATCCTGCTTAGAAGTCCTTGCTGAATGGAAAAACAAAGCACCGAGCTCAGTCCATGTAGGCCTCTACCAGAAAGCAATCATTTGCGAAGCCTGGGTTTAAATTCCTGCAATACATAACCTGAAACGGGCAACAAACCAGTCTAATCGAGGTGGCTCCATTTCCATTATCACTGCCGCTTTCCTCCTGGCGCTCAGCCACGAAGATTTCAGAAAGCTCTGTTGACCTTATTCCAGACAGCCTTATCACCACCACCACCCTTGCAAAGTAGGTCAGTATTATCTTCTTGTCGCTCTGCCCAGGAGGTGGAGCCGAGTTAAGAGACTCAGCAGCTGCCTGAGGGTACCTTGTCATAGCAGAGGGAAGGTCTGAAGCAGGGACTTTTTAGCCGCTATTTTTATTTCCCCCGGAGGAATTCTGAGCAAAGGCTGCAGAGTTTCAGCGGCAGGATCAAAACCCCGCTGCTATCCCCTTGTTCCGCGTGCAGAAATAGACAAGCTGCTCATGTGCCCTTCCTTGCTCTGTAATCTGGAGTGCTCGAGGGGGGCTGGGAATGCTGGCTCTAGTTCAGTGACAAGTTAATTAATCTAATTCTTTTGCTTTTATTGCCTTGGAAGAGAAAGAATGCAGTTAGCCACAGGTCCCCTTGCCTGTGCCTGCAGTTGTTTTGGATTCCCCCACCTCCAGCTTCTTAGTGGTAGTTCGTGTCTTGCATCTAAGATGCAGCTGACATTGCTCATCTACAGCCCCAGAGGTCCGTTCTGTGTTGTCTGTAGTAATGGAGTCAGTGTGCGCTTCTGCAAACCTAGCATTGTGCCAATTAGGAACATTTCGTTTCATTTCATTTGCACGGGGAAGTCTGATGTTGCCAGAGGGATATATAATGTATATGTGGGATTCAACAGATGTGCAGCTTGGACCGTGCTTGTCCAAAGTTCACGCAGCTGCTTTCGTGAACGTGTTTTATGTTCTTGCCCCTGCTTTGTTTTCCTCTCTCTTCCCACTCTGGTTGCAGAGTCAGGGGAAGTTCAATTCTGTAGGAAAAACAAAGCTCACAGTAGGTGACCCATAAAGTTGCAACTGGGACGTCTTCAAGCAAGGGCAAAAGCCGCTGGCTGGGCTTGTCAGGGCCAAGATCCTCAGCTTGCCAGCCTCTCACTCCATGGGAGCAGAGCAGGGCAAGGCAAGAGGGGAGCAGCAGCTTTTTCGCAAGCAAGATTTCGCAAGCCAGCCTGCTGCCGAGCACAGCCAGTATTTCTTGCCCTTCTTGCTTCTGGGATGGAAACTGCCTGGGCAGATGCTGCAGGCAATTTGATTAAGCTGTCCTAAGTTTAGTATCTATCACAGAGTTCTAAAGGAAATACTGTACCAGTTTATTGCACTGCCAAGCTGATTCCCCTTTGGACTACAGTTCCCCCCCCCCCAGCACAGATGATGGGAACTGTAGTCCAGAACACCCAGAGGAACCAGCTTGGCGTGATTGCACAAGAGACGGTGCGCCAGGTTGCCTGCCATGTGAAACACCACGAAGCAAGCAAGCAGGGGCTTCTCAGCACATCTGAAACAGGCGTCTGTGGATAAGTGAGCCATCTAGAAAAATGGTTTTGTGTATGTGGACTTCTTAGTAAGGCAATTCCAGCTCTATTTTCCTGAGGCTCCAGTTGTGGCATGTTTGAGCCACACAACTTTTATCTCCCTCCTGGATCCCAGTGCTTAGAAGCATGCACAAGACTGCGCTAGGAACACCTCTTCCAAAATCGCATCCTAGGATGCGGCTTCCGTAGCAGGGCAGGCAGTTTCCGTCCAACACATTCCTGCCCGACTGGAAGCACTGAGAGCTTCTTATGTATTTTATCTGGTTGCAGTCCCTCCAGCAACTCTGCTGTTAGTGTTATACCCTCCTCCCCGGTATGTGGATATCTCAGAGACTTGTAACTCACTGTTACATCTGAACTAAAATGGCCCTTCCACACTGGAAGAACCATTTTGAGGGCAAAGGGGAGGATGAGCTTGTGGTTGTTTTTTCAAAGCAACCCTTGTTTTGCAACCTCTCCCTTTGGGAGGTGGACTGTTGCCATCAACAATTCCACCACCCCAAAGCCAACCACAGCAGCACACGAGTTCCCAGAGCCTAATTTTTAAACTGGAAGTGCCACAGATGGAACCTGGTGTTCAAACCACGTGTGCCCCTTTCCTCGTAGCAGATCTCACCCATTTCTCTTTATCAACTTTTCCCAGGAAGGAGCAAAGTGTGAAGTTCCCTGCGGAATTCCCGGTCACCCTTCCCAACCTCCTCAAATTCATCCTCTGCCACTCCAGCCAGCCTTCCCCTGCGTCCGGTCCGGAGCCCTGCCACAAAGGTTGCCTTCGGCGGGAGGCGATGCTCCAGCAAGGCCACATCTCCCACTTGCAGAGGGAGGTGGAGAAGCTGAGAGCAGAGATCCAGGCCCTCCACCAGGCGCAGGCTCAGCTCCAGGGCCAGCTCTCCGAAGCCAGGAGGGAGGGGCAGAGGCTCCAGCAGGAGACGCGCTTCCTGAGGAAGCAGCACGGGGCCCTGCAGAGCCAGCGCGAACATTTGCAGGGGCTGTACGAGCAGAAGACCCGGGAGCTGGAAGACATGGCGGAGAAGCTGCAAGAGCTGGCTGACGCTTCTGAAAACCTCCTCACCGAGAACACGCTACTCAAAGTGCTGGTGGCTTCGGTGGAGAGAGAACTGGGGACCAAAACCGAGCCGGAGTTCAGCCTTCCCAAGGAGGAGGAGGAGGAGGTGGAAGAAGCTGGCTTGGCTGCTGAACCAGCTCCAGACACTTTCCACAAAGCAGAGCAGAACGCCAACACGATCGAGGGCAGAATAGCTCCTGAGCACAGCAAAGAAAACTGGACAGAATAGCTTTTGTAAAGCAAGAGACACACACACACACAGAGGGAACCCCACGCAAATCAAGTTTAGTCTCAGCTGAGAACATCTTTATGGAAACTTTATTGAAATTTCATTGTAAAGACTTTTGTGGGGGGTGGGGGGCTGGACTAAATAAAAATCAAAGGATATTTTTATAATGAGTCACTGAACCAGATAGACGAAGCCTGCGATGTTGACAACAGTCTGGGGACTGACTCTTTGCACTTTACAATTGCACTAATTTGATAGCTTTTGTATCAATTTAACCTAAATTAAAACGATTTGGTTGGAGGATGGCAGTGTAAAAGCTCCTCTTCTTCTCCCTGCTGTTCTTGGTTACAAGCCAGAGCCCCTTTTGGCTGCCTCAGGTTTAAAATTAATTTTGATTTATGCTTCCTGGGTAATTTCCAAATTGGTCGCCTTCGCTACTTTTGTTTGTAGAATCGACTGGATTGAAAAAGTGCATGCAATTCCCCCATTCACTGCAAATTCAACTTTACAAAAAAAAGGGGGGGAGGCATCCCACAGTCCCTTTTATGAGCTTTTGGATTTGATAATTTTACTGACGTTTAAAACAAAAACACAATTGCCCTTAATACACAGTCCACTGAGATCTTGAAAAATAAAAGGTAGAAAAGAAAACTAGCTTAACCTCCTCCTCAAAACTTGTTTTCTGGTTTGGAGATGTTAGCAACTTCCAGATCATTTGGGGAGGAGGGTTCTTACAACTTGTGCTGCTCTAAATTTCTTGTTGCTTGACTCACAGACCCGGTATAAAAGCAGTGGTTTTCTGGGCAACCCTGGGTTTTGGGAACTGAGCTGCAAAGCTCCAAGCATAAATACGATCCCAAAGTTGATGGAGCCTTCTTTCTCCCTGCTTACCAGGACCTGTGCATATATGTTAATGCTCCCTTGCAGAAGACCCTAAGTCACATTTGCAGCCTGAAGGAGTGGCGATGGCCACAGCCTTATACAGTCGTACCCTAGAAGTCGAACAGAATCCGTTCCGGAAGTCCATTCAACTTAGAAAACATTTGAAAACCAAAGCGCGGCTTCTGATTGGCTGCAGGAAGCTCCTGCAGCCAATCGGAAGCCCCGTCGGATGTTTGGCTTCCAAAAATAGTTCACAAACCAGAAGTGTCACTTCCGGGTTTGCAACATTTGGGAGGCAAAGTGTTCGGGAACTAACCTGTTTGACTTCCAAGGTATGACTGTGGCTTTAAAGGGGGGGACAAGACAAGTGCATGGAGAGAAGGCAGTGGCTATTGGTCATGGCTGCTAAATGGCACCAGCAGAGACCAGTTGTTGGGGGGCAACGAGGGGAAAGGGGTGTCTGCGCTCTGCTTGTGAGATTTCTTGTGGACACCCGATGGGGCCATTCTTGGGGACAGGAATCTGGATTAAATGGACCTTTAGCGTCTTGAAGCAGGGCTGCCTTTGCACTTTCTTTGGCATTTTTCTATATTGGGGGGTATTAGCTTCCTCCAGCTGTTCACAAAAATGTCAAAGTACAAATTAAAAGAGGCAACAAAGCAGATGGGATGCCAGCAGCAGGGACCAAAAGTCAGCTCCAGGACAAACACATACCTAAAACATCTGGGCAAGTAATTCTGAGAAGTTCTCAGGTACAGGACTGAAGAGGGTGCAAGCCAGTGGTGGTACAGTGGTTAGAGTGTTGGACTGTGACCTGGGAGACCAGGGTTTGAATCCCCACTCGGCCAGGAAGCTCGCTGGGCGAAACCTTGGACCACCCCCTCTCAGCCTGACCTGCCTCACAGGGTTGTTGTGGGGAATTAAGTGAGGAGCAGAAGAGCTATGGAGGACCACCCCGAGCTCCGTGGAGAAAAAGGGATATAAATGCAACAAATAAGAACTAAAACAAATGTCCAGCCATGCCCCCGGTCGACAGAGGGGCCTGCATTTTAGGGCCTCTGCTGCCAATCTCAATGGGCGTGACTGCCCCATGGCTCCAAGATGACTTGGGAAAAAGAGACACAGTCAAAAGCATCTTCCAGCAGCCCTTCCCATGTTCTACTGGTCTGTCTAGCTTGACTTCCCAAGGCTTCGGGTACAGAAAGTCCCAATTCCCTTACGCAAGGTCCTCCTTCATTAAAAGCAGGGGTGTGTGAATCAGGAACTCTCTCTGCAAGGCTTCCCACAGACCCACCAGGTCTGCATTAAACAGTCAAAACTGAATTTCTGTTGCATTTTTTTATATATATTTCTTGCATTGTATTGCACCACGGTTTAAATTCAATGGAACGTCAGCTGTAATGCAATAAAATACGGTGCAAGAAATAAAAGGACTAATACAATTAGGAAAACATCTAGTGCAGCGCACTGCAATTGCTGCAACAGGCAAGAAAATCATTAAGCGGTCCACCAAAACCAGCAGTTTTCAAGTGGTTCTGGGGGGGGGGTGGAGTTTTGGAAACCCTGTACTAGTGAGCACAAAATGTCACCAGAGCTGGGTCCTGCCTTGTTACTCTTCTACATAGAATTGTGGCATTTGAAGGGACCCCAAGGGTCATCCAGTCCAACCCCTCTGCAATGCAGGAATCTTTTGCCCAATGTGGGGCTCGAACCCACAACCCAGATATTAAGAGTCTCATGCTCTACCACCTTTGCAGTGTCAGCTGAGCAGCGCTCGCTTCCACTAATCCTACAGTGTGGCATCAGCTGTGCATTGGACTCGCAGAATACACACCTGTTGAGCAATGATTGATCTGGGCAGGGAGGACAAAGGAGAGCCGCGTTCAAGAACAGCGCCCAGATTCTACACATTTGCTCAAATGTTCAGAAGGGCAGCTGGCACACTTAGCAGAAACTGGGAGGGGATCTGGCAATGGAAGCACTCGAGAGGTTAGGAAGAGGAGGAGTTTGGATTTGATATCCCGCTTTATCACTACCCAGAGGAGTCTCAAAGTGGCTAACATTCTCCTTTCCCTTCCTCCCCCACAACACACACTCTGTGAGGTGAGTGGGGCTGAGAAACTTCAGAGAAGTGTGACTGGCCCAAGGTCACCCAGCAGCTGCATGTGGAGGAGCGGGGAAGCGAACCCGGTTCACCAGATTACGAGTCCACCGCTCTGAACCACTACACCACACTGGCTCAAGAACACAAGAGCCTGCTGGATCAGGCCAATGGCCCAAATAAGCCCAGCATCCTGTTGTCACAGTGGCCAAGCAGATGCCTGCAAGGAGGACCCAAGCGCAAGAGCACTCTTCTGTGGTTCCCCAGCAGCTGGCATTCAGAAGCATTACAGTCATACCTCAGGTTACAGACGCTTCAGGTTGCTTTTTTTTCGGGTTACGGACCCGCCAGAACCCGGAAGTACCGGAATGGGTTACTTCCGGGTTTCGGCTGTCGCGCATGCGCAGAAGAGCTAAATCAAGCTTTGCGCGTGTGCAGAAGTGCCGAATCACAACGTGCGCGTGCACAGACGTGCCGCTGCGGGTTGCAAACGTGCATCCCGCACGGATCACGTTCACAACCCGAGCATCCACTATACTACTCTCGGTTAGCTTGACCCAGGCGAGAAGCAGCTAAGAGAGTCCTATGAATGAGGGAATAGTGCAGGCCTGCTGAAAATGAGGCTGTTGGCCTCTGCTTGAGCCACTTTGGATCACACCCTGGGTTGCCCAAGCACCTGTTGCCTAAAATCAGAGGAGCTGGTCCAGGAAGGGCCGTCCCCCACCCTTGCTTGCCTATTCTCCTTCTCCACGACATGCCTTTCCTACTGCTAAGCAACACAGCTGGCAACAAATTCTAGAAGGGGAACAAAAGCAGGTGGAGTCAACTGGACCAAAAGGATAGAGGACTACATAACTCAAGATGGCAGCCTGGGAGCTCCAGGAAGGGCTGATAAGAGTGGAGAGCTGTTGCCAGTCTCTCTGCAGACCAGAGACCAGAAACCAGGAGCCCCATGGGGAAAAGGGTGGCACTTGGCTAGAAGCTGATAGCACGATTATTTGGGTGCAGCAGTAGCCAAAAGACTCTGTAGTGAGCACCGCAACAGGCCTTTGCAGCTGGCTCCCCTACTGCAGCCTGCTCCAGCCTTGCGTTTTCCTCCCTGGTGAGCGAAAAGTCACCTTCGTTTCCAAGGAAGTTTAAGCGGGGAGGTTAACAAGAGGCCTGCAAATCTCCCTCTGCTATCAAGTGTGGGGTGCCAGCTGCCACTCCCCTCTAGGACCTGCCTTCTGCTGTCTACAACACACAAGTTTCCCAGCAAGTAAACAGAGCTGCAAATCTGTCCGGGGTGTATAGGACGGTGGGGAAGAGCTCTGTGCTGGGTTCTCAGAAATGGCTCCTCCTAACCCCATGGGCCAGTAGCCTTTGTCTGCCACCTTGGGCACTGTGCAATACTGCTGGCCCTCCTCAGCTTCCAAGAGAACTACAGGCAGGGGAACAGCAGGGCCCTGGCAGGTGCGAGGTTAATGGGCCATGCCCCTCTCTGTTCCTCTTTCGGCCTGGCCTGGCGATTCGAGTTACAGCAAAAGGGCTTGAGAGGGGAAGTTTACGAAAAGTAGGGGGGTGAGCTGATTTTGCAGAGCCTCACTGATGATGAGGGGGCTTTCCCAGAAAAATAAATCAGTTAAATTTTTCGGTGCAAATTAGTCTAAATTTACACACACAGTCATTTGCATTTTGAGAATTCAGAGAAGTTTCTGGTGCCCTCGAACAACGGTAGCTAACATGGTGCCCTTAATATGTTGCTAGACTCCAGCTCCCTTCGTCTCAGCCAACCGACAATGGGGGCTGCAGATGGTTGGAGCCAAGGTCCAAAACCCGAGGGAACCACTTTGTCCATCTCTGCCTTTTAATTGCTTAATGAGCTTTTGAAGAAAAATACCGGATGGTTTACAGGGAAATGTTCTGCCCCACTCCAGTCTTGCTTGAAAAAATAAAATAAGGGAGGGGGAGAAAGAGACTGTCTTCTACCACGAAACCTTACCAAAGAAACACAACTGGGGTCTTATGGAAACCGGCAAAGATGAAAGAAACATAAACGAAGGATGGGACGTCTGCTCTGTCAAGTTATTTACAGGAGCCCTGTCATTTTAAGAAAGCAAACAGCATTTTTATTTACAAAATACACAGATCCCGAGCTCTATACAGCTGAGCGAAAAGTCATGTGGATCTTGATAAAACAAGAGGTTGTCTACAAGTGTCCTGGCAGCCAGGAGTGCATGTAAACCATCAGTGCACCAGGAGATAAATTAGGGACTAGTTACATGAGAACAGCTTTTAAAAGTGGGAGCCTCAGCAAGGGGCGAGGAAGCATTTCTTCACTCACATGCTTACTACCAAAGCAGGCCTGCTCAGCCACCAACCACCAAGTCCACCAGCAGCCTTCCGACTATGTACCCATACTTTTTTTGGGGGGTGGGGAGGAGAAAACACAGCTGTCATTAGCTGCTTGCTTCGGACTTGGTTAGACGTGGCAGCTTCCTCACAGCCACTACGCTTGCAGAGCACTCGACATCACTACGATCGCTCACAGCGTCACCAAAAAGCACATTTCTTTCCTTGCACCTTTTTGCTTTGGCTCCCTACTTAAAAACACATTTTTTTAAAAAAATCAACCTGCATTCCAGGAGTTTTTGAGCAGCCCCCAACTCCAGAGAAAATCCGCTCCCTGCTTCAACAACAGCTGCAACAAGCTACTATGACTCGGAAGGATTGCTCGCCAACGGACAAGCGGGCGATTCAGAGGACAGCCTCTTCGACCCTCAAGGTCCCATTCTAGTAACTAAAGGAGACACCTTTTTCCTATCCCACCTACCCGAAAAGGCCTTGAAGGAAATAACTGAGCAAGAGATCCTGCCTGCCATGGAGAACAACACTTCCTTATTTGCACTGGGGAAAAACATGGCATCTAGCAAGATCCCACCAGGAGCCAGGAAGGAGGCGATGAAGCAGCCTTGCATCACCAAAAGCAGCTTCCGATCAAGGAAGACTGTTGAGAGTGGAAGGTGGGGTGGGCTGGGGGGAGGGAAGCAGGCTTGGAAAAGAAAAATTGGGCCTTAATGGATTGTTGATGTTCTAGCATATAGATTTTTTTTGAAGGAAATTGAAGCATTAAAAAAAAAACTAAAAACACAGCTGCAACAGCCCCCTCCCCAAAAAACGAAGCAAGTGTAAAAGAACCCCCCCCCCGCTCCCCCCCCCCAGTTTGGCTTTGGAGAAATCCCATCGGTGGCCATGCGTCTTCCCAAAATCCAGGAATGCTGCTCTTCTGTGCCCCCACCCCGGCAAAAGCGCATCCGTCCCGCGTGGAGGCTGCTTATGTACACGGCCAGTTCACAGTTGAAGTTCACATTATGTCAGTAGCTCCGTTCTGAAGAGGCTCAGTGGAATAATTCAAGTAACAGGCCGAGTGTTGCCATTCTCCTTTCCCGACGCCGCACCCCCCCGTGTCCCCCAACTGTCCATTGCCGGCAATGGACCTTGTGCCAAAAAAGGAGGCGATGCTCAAGGGCCGGAAGGGAAATCGTCCTCAGTGCATACATAGCCACAGGACAAACCTCTCGTTCCGGGAGGGCGAGGTTTGCTTCACAGTACCGGTTCTCCAAACCCGGCCACGCGGACCCCCCCTTTCCCCAGACAGCCAGTTAGCTGTGAGCCTCGGTGCCGTTGGGGGTCAGCTTGGTTTTCCTCTCCATGCCCGGCCCGCGGGCAGAATACTGCACCAGGAGGAAGGGCTCTTTGGTCTCTCCCTCGCCCACGATGCTCTCCTCGTCCTCCGACTGGCTGATTCTCTGCAGGCGCAGGTAACACCAGCAGCCCAGAATCAGGGCGCCCAGAGCAGCAATAGCGATCAGGATGACGATGACCGTCACCACCCCGGTGGTCGGGCTGTGGTCCATGATCGACATGGCTGCCTCCTGACGACGACTGGCCACAGGCTGCCGGTTTATCCGTTTGGAGCCGGTCAGTCGGAAGAGGCGTTCAGCTGCTCCTTAGCTCCTGGAATAGAAGGAGAACAGATTTCAAGTCTTGTTTTCCGATTGATTAATTCCTTACTTGCTACACACAAAGAGGGTCCCAAGCAGTGCTAGAAACTCAAGATATATAAGCAAGGCGCTAATTAAGTTGGAGGTGTTAAAACACACTATAATCGGGGTCTTGGCCCCGGAGGCCTTGGGCTACGGGCTGCAGCTTGGTGATAAGCGCTGCTGCTTTTGTGGCAGAAGGTGACAGCTGTAATTCCCGATATCTCCTGGCAGGGCTGCGAAGGAGCTATTTGGAGCCTAACATTTGGAGGAATAGTTTCTGCCACTGCATCCAACCCCCAGAAACGCAGGACTCTTTCACCCAATGTGAGGCTTGAACCCACGACCCTAAGAGTCTCATGCTTTATCGGCTGACGTTTTGGAATCCAACCCCCATCAGCCCCCAACAGAACAGCCTATCATGAGGGATGATGGGAGCTGTCGTCCAACCTAAGAGGTAAAAGACCCCTGGACAGTTAAGTCTAGTCAAAGGCAACTGTGGGGTTGCGGCGCTCATCTCGCTTTCAGGCAAGGGAACCGGCGTTTGTCCACAGACAGCTTTCTGGGTCATGTGGCCAGCATGGCTAAACCACTACTGGTGCACAGTGACAAGTACCAGAGTGCACAGAAACACCGTTTACCTTCCCGCCGGAGCGGTACCTATTTATCTACTTGCACTTTGATGTGCTTTTGAATTGCTAGGTTGGCAGGAGCAGGGACCAAGCAACGGGAGCTCACCCTGTCAGCGGATTCGAACCACCGACCTTCTGATCGGCAAACCCTAGGCTCTGTGGTTTAGACCACAACGCCACCCATGTCCCTGCTGTCCAACGTACTCTCTGTCCAGGCAAGCTGGAGGCATCATCACAGCTGAAGGACAAATTCCATTCAGGCAGAAACTCTCAAGGATGCAAGGCTGAGAGGACAAGGGGGTGTGGCCTGGAGAAAGGGATGTGGCCTGGGAAGAGTGCTGTCAGCTCGGCAGAGGGCCTTGGGGCAGGACCTGAATTTCGTCCACCATTGCCCTACTGGGGGGGGGGGGGGAGAGGGAACCATCCAACCCAGACCAATGTGCTTTATACCTAAAAGTCTCTACAAGGAGATGTAGACCTTAGCGGAGCTAAGATGCTGCCCATTCATTTGCTAAGGCGCAGGTGGGTCCCAAGGGGCTTATCCTGACTCAACCGCAGTATCGCTGTCAGCTCACCACCCAGCCCTGTTCCTGCTGGTCTTTTGTCAGTCGTTCCAAGATCTCAGGTTTGCTTTTTATAGCTATTCCAAGCAATTACCAGAGGATGCTTGAAACCTTGCCAGCATCCTCCACGCTCTCTGAGCATCGGGTGTCAAAACTGTGGAGTTCAGATGCTCAAGGCGGTCCTACGGAGACCCACAAGTTTCCGGAGGCATAAACCAAACTCCATCCATGCACTTGCCTGTGTCTGAAGTGCCCTGCCTCTCTTACACCCTTTTCAACCCGAGGGCCACATCCCATCCGGGCAGCCTCCCGAGGGCCACATACCAAGTTCTTATGAAAATTCACCAGAGTTTTGAGTGTGAATTTCTTACGCATTCACACCTGCATTTTATTTTCACTACCACATACATTTTTTTTTAGCAACATGTTACTGCGGTATACGCACTTTGCACGTTACTTGGCTAGAGAACGGCATTGCAAAACTCTTGAGAAGCGCAAATCTGGAAGGGCAGCGGGTGTTTTGGCTCCCGTACCATTTCAGAAAATTCAAGTTATAAAATTAAACATGAAATTGAGAAAACGAGTAAGAGGAAACTGGATGGATTCAGGACAGATAAGTATGTCGTTCTTCGCACAGCACATAGTTAAACTATGCAATTCACTCCCTTGGGGAAGGCCACCCACTTAAAATCATAGAATTATAGTGCTGGAAGGGACCACAAGGGTCATCTAGTCCAACCCCCTGCAATACTTTAAAATGACTTTAAAAGAGGATGGGAGAAAGTCATGGAGAGAAGGCTGGAATCCTTCTTGGCTTTGCTCCACAGGCAGCAAAGCAATTGAGTATCAGCTGGTCTCCCCACAGGCAGCTGGGTGGCCACTGTGAGAATACTGGACAGGATGTGGGTCACTGATCCAGCAAGTCTGTGACCTCATGAATTAGGGAGAAGCACATTAAATGCAAACCAAGCCCAATTCCTCCCTCGCCCTGACTCACAGGACTCTCAAGGTTCTCTTCCTTACACCACAGCCAGGGAGAAAGAGGGTAGTAGTTATCCTCTGCTTCAAAGAACACAAAACCCTCAAAGCTGGCGCAACGGGTTTGGCGTCTCCACAAGCGCACGGCGCTGAGAAGGCGCCACCGGTTGGCAGCATCCATGCCAACAAAGGGAATGCCTCACCTGCTCTTGCCACACGAGGGGAGATGGTACCAGTCTGGCCTGCGGGGTGCAACCGCCTGAGGGTGCAGAGGCTTCTGGATGAGGCCCAAAGCGCCCAACTCCATCACCGGCTTCTCACAGCAGCCAGCCAGATGCCCACAGGCAGCCAGAAATCAGGACCGGCGGGCAACGGCGCTCTCCCCATTTGCAATTCCCAGCCACTGCTGTGCAGACACAAAACCTTTAAAATGTGCTTCCAGTGTTTGCAAGCTGTAATTCTGCCCTAAAAAGTATTTTAAGCCACCGACATCTTAGCTTTGCTTGAAGGAGCTTCTTATTTCAGACTTTGTCAACCTGGTGCCCCTTAGGACGGGGGAGGGGGGAAGGGGCTGTAGGTCCCCTTTGGCCAGTGATCAAAATTAGCCAGGCACATTTTGCACCAAAATGGCCACTTGCGACCAAGTCTATTGCCAATTGACCAATAGTCTACTGTGACTATTGGCCATTTGCAACCAAGCAAAGATGCCTGGGTGCTAGGATGGTGCCCCAAATCTCCACCAACCGGGGATCATTTGATCTGGACTGTTTTCATGCACTAATCCCCCAACCAGTAGAATTCTGTCAGCTGTATTTTATCTGGGCAATCAGAATGAATTTCAGGAACCAAAAATGCTTTTTTCTGTGCAGCCCAAGCAGGAGCAGTGAACAATATTAAGTTCATTGCCATCACTTGTCTTCACTTACCTGCCCTGCTCACAGTTGTGAAGAATACTCTTATGTCATGAATGGTCCTTGTCACCATTAAGAAAAAGAGGAATAGGCCAATATATATACAGTGGTACCTTGGTTTACGAACTTAATCCGTTCCAGATGTCCGTTCTTAAACCAAGGTGTGCTTTCCCATAGCAGCGGGGGACTCAATTTACAAATGGAACACACTCAACAGGAAGCGAAACATGTTCTTATTCCAAGGCAATGTTCACAAACCAAAACACTTACTTCCAGGGTTGCAGCGTTCTTAATCCAAGTTGTTCATAAACTAAGCTGTTCTTAAACCAAGGTACCACTGTACGTGGATGAGTGACTTTTCTTCTTTTAAGTTCTCAACGCTCTTAATCTAGCTCAAGTCTGTCCTCTTGAACAAGCTAGATATTTAACTGAGAATCAATCAGTCAGTCCATCATTTGAAAAATAAGACTTTAGAGCCGTCCTGCACCCAAATGGCAACTGGATGACGGAAACCTTGGTTTAAGGAGCCGTTTGGCTTCTAACACTGCCTTTGGCCTGAGTTAGTTGGGCGCTTATTGTGTCCTTACTAGCTAAATAAGGTTGTTTAGATGGGAGTTTTCAGCTGCTTAGATGGAATAACAGATGGGATCTGGGGTGGGGTGGGGTGGGGTGGGGTGCGGGGCTTGGAACGAGATCCCAACAAGTGCTGGAGGCAGGGCTGTGGTAGATAACAGGTGGTAGAGAAAGGATAGCAAACATTCTGGATTAACCATTCCGGGGTTCATTCCACAGCAGTGAGACACAAGTTAGGAGAAATCTATGGCATGGCCACACTGAAGATGGCATTAATAGTAGCCTTATCTAAAAAAAAAGGGGGGGGATCTGGCAAGTCCCCTATGAGACTTACATCATTTGGGCTTTTTGATCTAGAAAAAAATGTGACTAAAATTATGGAAATGCCAGAGGTTTATACATTTTTTAAGACCATTGTGGTTTTGACAGGCTTTTAATGTGGGATCCCTTAATCAGATCTGTCATTATCGACGCTAGCTGCTTGCCAGCTCGATTTTCCGGTGCTCCGTTTTAACGTTTCCAGAATGGCTGTTGCGCTTCACAGCCGCTGGGTGCCAGCCATTGGGGGGGGGCCTCTCTGACCCAAACTGCAGTTTCTGAACTTGAATGTGAGCATGGTTAAAAGGTGACGTCGTCGCCCTGTACAGGACTAGAACTCAGAGCCATCTGGTAGCCGAGTCAGAACAGAGAAAAGAGCTCTTTACACAGCAGTATAAGAAACTCAAGATGTATAAGCTAGGTGCCAAATGACACCTTATATCTAGGCTATGGGCACCATAATGGAATGTTTGTTCGCCGGGGGTTGGACTACACTCTACAGTTCTATGATCTCAATAGGGATGCAGGTGGTGCTGTGGTCTAAACCACTGAGCCTAGGGCTTGCCGATCAGAAGGTCGGCGGTTCGAATCCCCGCGATGGGGTGAGCTCCCGTTGCTCGGTCCCTGCTCCTGCTAACCTAGCAGTTTGAAAGTACGCCAGTGCAAGTAGATAAACAGGTACCGCTCCGGCGGGAAGGTAAATGGCGTTTCTGTGCGCTGCTCTGGTTTCGGTGTTCCGTTGTGCCAGAAGCGGCTTAGTCATGCTGGCCACATGACCCGGAAAAACTGTCTGTGGACAAACGTCGGCTCCATCAGCCAGTAAAGCAAGATGAGCGCAGCAAACCCAGAGCCATTCGTGACTGGACTTAACTGTCAGGGGTCCTTTACCTTTATGATCTCAACTACACTGCTTGACTGTAGATTGCTCTTAAAACAATTCACTTGCCTCAGTTTTAAGGAGGAGAAACACACACCGTGGAAAAGGTATTAACCATGGGCTAAGGCAGAGTTTTTTAAACTGTGGCTGTCAACCTGGTGCCCAGAAATCTCCATGTAGTTGCAATGGGAACCACGGCAGTAGCAAAAAGGCACGTGGTGAAATTCAAACAGTGTGCAGCACGTAATTGGTGGGGTCCAACAACAGAAGATGGCGGCCTATCAACAGCCCTACAACAGCCCTGTGAGGGAGGTTAAGAGGCTGTGACTGGCTCACAGTCACCCAGTGAACTTCATGCCCGAGTGGGGACTTGAACCCTGATCTCCCAGGTCCTGGTCCAACACTCTAACCACTGTACCACACTGGCTCCCTAGAGACCTTCTGCTATGGGGCAGCTCTATAAATTAAGTAGGTCAATAAATATGGGGGAAACAAAATGTCACTTAGAGAAGGATCTGAAGTATTTTCCTGGAAGCTTGAATTTGTTTTACTCCAGATCGGTTCCTTTGATGTTTTAACGTGTTGTAAACCTCTTTGGGATTTTTTTCTTTGAAATATAAAGTGGTATAGAAATGAAATTACAGTGGTGTCCCGCAAGACGAATGCCTTGCAAGACGGAAAACTTGCTAGACAAAAGAGTTTCCCGTTTTGGAGGTGCTTCACAAAACGAATCTCCTATGGGCTTGCTTCGCAAGACAATGTCTTGCAAGTTCCTGCGGGTTTTCCCCCCTCCCCCCCTTTTTCTAAGCCGCTAAACTGCTTATCAGCTGATCCGATAAGCCACTAAAAGCCGCTAATAGCGCTAATCAGCTAATCCGTCAATGGGCTTGCTTCGCAAGATGAAAAAACCGCTAGACCAGGGGTCTGCAACCCGCGGCTCCGGAGCCACATGTGGCTCTTTTACACCTTTGCCGCGGCTCTGGGGTGGATACTAGCGAGGGGAGGAGGTGCATTGTGCGCCCCAACACTCCCCACTGTGGCGGGCGCTGTACTGGCTGTGACGTCGCATGGGGGCGGTGCGTGCGTTACGATCCTGTATATATAGCATTAAGGTAAGAAACAATAAATGCAGTGTTATATTTGTTTTAAATGTTGCAATGGTTTTGCGGCTCCCAGGTTTTTTTTCTTCGGAAACGGGTCCAAGTGGCTCTTTTTGTCTTAAAGGTTGCAGACCCCTGCGCTTAGACGAAGAGAATCACAGAACGGATTCTTTTCGTCTTGCGAGGCACCACTGTAATAGCAGCAGCAATAAAGTTCGTAAAGGTGCCTAGGCATTCTGTTGTGGTGACCGTAACCTAGGTTTATGGTGCCATTTGGCGATTAGCTTAAAAATCTGAGTTTCTAACACTGCAGCCAGGTGGTTCCAGAAGCTCACTAGCTGGGCTTGAGTACAAGAGCATCTCTCCTCCTGTTGTTCCCAAGAGACTAAGAACCACGACACAACGGTGGCTGGACTCACACAACCATTAACTCTATTTTCCTGATGTTTCCCTACCTGCTAATTGCGGCATTATATCTGAGCTTGAGCAACACAGACAAAAAACCCCCAAACACTTCCAGATATACAGTGAAATATAGCACAAGTGCAGAGCTCATTTCGGTGTTAGTTGCTTCCAGGAAAAAAAAAAATAAGCAAACGACACAGAAATGAGTGCCGTATTCCACTATATTTCCAAAGCCGTGTGAAGGAAACTCGGATATAATGAGGAAATTAACAGTTGGGGAAACGAAACGGCATGTGAATGCAGCTAGTGTCAAAGTCATCTCTCTGCAATGTCGAAGTAGATTTTGCCGTCCTCTGAAGAAATCACTGCAAAAAAGAGGGAAAGAACCCTGTATCGGGTCTAGACGAAGTGCTTTTTATCCTGAGCATGTTTTGAACACCAGACTCTCCCAGGGGAAAAGCGGTTTCCCCCCATAAAAGCCAGGTAGCTGGATCTGCTCAGTCTCTCCTGGCACGGACCATAAACCTCTCCGAACCTCACCAAGTCAGGGCAGGAGAACGACTCACACAAATCACAGCGCTAGTCATCAACCCAGACAGCGGTGACACAAAGTCACAAGGCTTCTGCAAGCATGTTTTTTTGAAAAAGAGATGGAAAAGATAAGAGGCTGCAGGCCGCTCTTACTCCCAGTCGGAGGCCAGTTCATTAGGTCCACAGTGAGAGGGGTGGAAGTGGGGGTTATCCCAACAAAGCCTTCTATCAGGTGGAGGGACAACCACAGTTTAAGTCACTGCGCAACCTTTCCTCTAGATTAAGAACACAGGGATGCTGCAACTCTGCCCCAGACAACTGGTATGTGGAGGCGCACTGTCCCTAAACAATCGTAGTAAAAAAAGCCACCAATAGGAGATTGGGGACTTGGCATCTGGAAGAATTGTAGAGTTAGAAGGGACCCCTGAGGTTCATCTAGTCCAGCCCAGGAGCTGCTCGAGAGCAGAACAGGCCGTCTCAGAAACTGGCAGTCTCTTGTTCATCGAGACAATTATGCAGCGGCGCTGGATGCCAACCCATCAGGGATGCTGTAGCAGTGGGAATCCTCAGCATCTCAAAAGGGTTGGACTACAGGACCTTTGAGGTTGCTTTAATCACTTATGAGCATGGATCTAGTCCCATGCTAATTCCCTGGCTCGGAAGAGAGGGGTGGGCCGCTATTACGGGCAGAAAAAAACCACACTCACTTAAAAAGGCCCATTTTTACATCACAGCACTTCACCTCCAAGGCAGCAGAAGCTCAAGGGACTGCTCTAGAAGTCTCCTGGTCTACAGCTCAGCTCTGCTTGGCAGTCACCATGTGCGCAGAAAGCTGCTCTATGCATTGGACCGCACTGCCAATATTCAGTGCCCAGGATTCTCAGGCAGGGACTCTTCCCCAGCTGTGCCTGGAGACGCCTGAGACTCAAGGTGGGACCTTCTACATGCAGAAGAGTTGCCACCACTCAGCCACAACTCCTCCCTGAAGGGTCCTAGCTGTGTTTACAATCCAGTGTCCATTCCAGTCTGCGGGCAAAGAGGATTGCATAATCCCATTTGTGCCAAAAGCCCTTGATGGTGGAGGAGAAACCTGGCTATCTTGAGCCACACGGCAGCTCTGCGGCAAAGCAGTCCCCGGGGTCCGAAAAGCCGCCACCATAAACGATTCACGCAAACCCCATTGGCCAGAACGGAATCAAGAGGGCAGGTCATTTATCTACGCCAAGGGGAGCGTCCGGCACACCAACAGCGACGGGTAGCACCAAGCAACACACAGACCGCCCCTGCTGCCAGGGCAAGCGCTCAATGGCTCATTATGCTCGCCAACCGACAGTTAACCCAGGCTGCCAAAATTGAGCATCTCTCCCCAGCCAATGATGTTCCGCTGGCTGGAGGCATCAAAAGCTCTCTCCCCTCCCCCTGGGAAGCCCCTTTCCCCTCGCAAGCAAACCCTGGGGTATTCAGTTCAGTTTCCCCACTGCCTCCTTCAGATTCTGCAAATTCTCCAGATCCCCGGGGAAATGCAACGCACAGCCCCCTTGGCCAGAAATAAACACAGCCGGCTGCCCCCAACTCCCTATGTCTGCAGTTGTCTGCTGAAGGCATCCTGCCACCCGCTTCCTGTCCACTCCACCCCCTGCACAAATGCAACCACAGCTGTGGGGCAATGCGAACCTTTGGTGCGTGACATTTGGGGGGGCAAAACGTGCACAGACAGAGCAGGCTGTCCTTTGACAGGTTCCTCATCTCTGTCCAAACAGAGGGTCTGTTTGGTTTGGGGCGAGGGGAGCAGGGCTGTTAGAGGAGGAGGAAAAAGAAATATTCTGAGCGCAGTTGTATATTTTTCCCGGGGGAGCTGGACGCGACTGAGTAAGAGACGCGAGGAGAGTGCGCTGGCCTGGCCCCGCATGTCTTTGCATGCGCTGGGATGGCGACGTGAGCAGGGGGTGGGCTCTGCGCTCGGAGGCACATGGCGCAGAATGTGGTGGGGTGTGTGTGCGTGCATGCATGCACAGCCATGGGCAGGGCCCCCCCCCCCAAATCTTCGCCTAAAAGACCGATTTTACGAGGAGGGAGAAGAGAGGATGCCTGAAACACGCAAGTCTGGAGGGGGCTGGGATCGGGGTGGGAGTGGGGGTTGCAATTCAACCTCAGCCAACTATACCAGGCCTCTCAATTGGGTGGGTGGGGGATACAGAAGACGAGGACCCTTCCCCCTCCACACCAGGCTGCCCGAACCGCGCCCCATGCACTGGGGCTTTGCGTGCATTTTTTTTGGGGGGGGGGGTCGGCTTTGCTACGCATGCATGCAACGCAGGCGCGGCTTTTGCAACCTCAGCAGCCACCCCTCCAGCCCCTCTTTCCTTCCCCCCACCAACCAGGCTGCAGCCGCAGCAGCTCGGCTGTGCGCAGAGCCGGCCTCTTCCTTTGTTCGCGGTGGCGGAGGAGGGGCGCGGGTGGGGGAAGGGGAAAGAGGGGGGGGAAACGGGCAACCGCCCCCGCCGGATCGAGGGGTCTTGGCGCCGCACTTTCCTCCTCTGCACCCTCCGCAACTTTTCTGCAACCGCCAAGGCTCGTCTAGAGAGAGGTGGCGGCTGGTGGCGAGGGCGCTTCCCACGCCCCCTCCCCTTTAAACTGCGCCTCTCATTTTATTTTTGCAAAAGGATCTGGGGTGCGGGCCTAGCTCCCCGCCGAGGCCCCTATCCCCCACCCGCCGTATGCAAACATGCACGCACCCACCCACACATGCAAAGCAAGCACCCACACATTGCCTTCCTCCCCCCTCCCCCCGATTCCTTGCAAGCGCCCGCCTCCCCCCGCGGGGAAGCTCACCGGGAAGGCGCCCCGCGACGCCCGCCTGGCGCTGCTGCCCCTCGCTCGCTGGCGCTGTTGTTGCTGCTGCAGCCCCCCCGCCGGTGCAGCCACCATCCCGGAGCCGCCGTCGAGCGCCCCGAACTGCTGCCACCCGCGCCGGCGCCCGCTTTATATACCGCGGCGCAGCGGCCAATCGGCGGGCAGAGCTCCTGCCCGCTTAGCAACAGCTGACGGCCGAGGGGCGGGGGCGGAGCAAGCCACGCCCACTTACAGCCCCCACCTGCCTGCCTGCCCCGCCCCCAACGGCTCCCCAGCCAGGAGGGGCTCGGAGGTCTTTGGCGTTAAGGATGCAGTAATATACTCTTTGGGTTCCTCCAGTTCTCCACATTTCCAAATCGGTTTGGCGGATAACACTCTTTTTAAAGTCCCCAGGAAAAATAAATAAATCAGCTTTTCAGTGGGAATTTCACTTAATACAACGCGTTTTGTTTCTATTCTTTTGGCAGGCAGTATTGCTAGCCACGTAAAGCGATTTCCCCTGGTATTATTAATTGTCATTATTTATATCATGGCTTTTCTCACGCAAATTGAAGCAACCGAGACACAGGAAGCTAAATAAAACATATAAGCGATAATAGTTAAAAAGCAATTAAGCCTTAATAATATTAAAACAATATACAGTGGCATCTTGGTTCTCAAACTTAATCCGTTCCGGAAGTCCGTTCCAAAACCAAAGCGTTCCAAAACCAAGGCGTGCTTTCCCATAGAAAGTAATGCAAAACGGATCAATCTGTTCCAGACTTTTAAAAACAACCCCTAAAATGGCAATTTAACTCTAACGAGACCATTGATCCATAAAATGAAAGCAATAATCAATGTACTGTACTATAAAATAAATACGATAGCATTGTAGATGATAAAAATGAAAAAGAAAATCTTACCTAAACTGATGATAGTCGTTGTTCGGATGGGGGGCTTTTATCCATTTCCGCAGTCACACAATCAGTCAGAAGCAGAACTGGGTTCCACAGAGTCACAAAAACAAATTAACCGAAAAAGCCTCAAAAACAAAAATGCAAAATAAATAGCAAAAACAAAAGCGACACACTTAATCCATTCCGGAAGTTCTTTTTACTTCCGAAATGTTCAAAAACCAAGGTGCAGCTTCTGATTGGTGCAGGTGCCCCAGAAACAATAGCCGACAGCCGCATTGGATGTTCAGCTTCCGAAAAACATTTGAAAACCAAAACACTTACTTCCGGGTTTTCGGTGTTTGAGAACCAAGATGTTTGAGAACCAAGGTTCCTCTGTATTTTGCTAAGGATGCTGACCTCACAGAGCCACAGTTCCTGGCACGCTTAACAAACCAAAGTTCCCAGGATTCTCCAGGATTGTTGTTATTGTTGTTGTTTAGTAGTTTAGTCATGTCCGACTCTTCGTGACCCCCTGGACCAGAGCACGCCAGGCACTCCTGTCTTCCACTGCCTCCCACAGTTTGGTCAAACTCATGTTCGTAGCTTCGAGAACACTGTCCAACCATCTCGTCCTCTGTCCTCCCTTCTCCTTGTGCCCTCCATCTTTCCCAACACCAGGGTTTTTTCCAGGGAGTCTTCTCTTCTCATGAGGTGGCCAACGTATTGGAGCCTCAGCTTCAGGATCTGTCCTTCCAGTGAGCACTCAGGGCTAATTTCCTTCAGAATGGATAGGTTTGATCTTCTTGCAGTCCATGGGACTCTCAAGAGTCTCCTCCAGCACCATAGGGCACCAAGACTATTAAAATTGTATAATTGTGTGTTGTGTTTGTGATCTGCCACCAGGTACCTGAGGGTGTTGCTCAAACCCTATCCTGACCAGAACCTCCAAATGGATTGATGCGAACTAGTGGAATAACCATCCCAGCTCACAGTTTAAAAGGGCATTCAAATTCTGTCCTCTTTTGCAGATCTGCCACACTATTATGGGATGTCCGGCACTCTGGCAGGGCCGTATCCTGGATCTTAGGCAGCCGGTGGGTGTCCTCACTCTGCTATAAGGCTTTGAGACGTGTGCTTTGATTAAAGCAGCTCACCTGACAAATTGCTGCAGATGAATGAGATTTTGTAGCTTTTGATTCCCCATTTTAGCGGGCTTTGTTGCTGTGCAGCAACGCAGCTCGCTCTTTCAATTAAGTGATAATTTGGTAAGCGCTCTTCTTTCGGATTTCCAGGCTTTTTAACCTTCACTGCAACAGAAGAGAGAGTTGTTGGGTTACGTTTTTTAAGGGAAAACTCAGAACCAAGCTGAGCACACCTCCTTTGGGTCAGCCAGCAAGTCCTCTCCCTTTCCCAGCGGCTGAACAAGTTTAACATCACCGCCGTTGTCACACTGCCAGCCTCCATTTAGCCTTCTCCGAACAGGCTCTGCTGACTAAGTCGATCAACATGGTTCACTGCCCAAGGAGCCAGAGTCGCATCGGCCTTGAACGAGCTTCGGGCAAACTGTGCATAGGACGTGTGTCATTATTGCTCAGCCATCTTCTGTGTTGCAGACCACCCTCCTCCATATCTCTGTTGTAGCTCCAATGAAAGCAGAGAGAATGAGGCACCATAGAATTTTAGAACTATAGAGCTGGGTCCCAAGGGTCATCTAGTCCAACCCCCCGGCAATGCTAGAATCTCAGCTAAAGCATCGATGACAGATGGCTAACCTCTGCTTAAAAACCTCCGAGGAAGGAGAGCCTTCCAGGGGAGGCCATTCCCCTTTCCAACAGCTCTTACTGCCTGAAAGTTCTTCCTCTTGTTTAGTTGGAATCTTCTTTCTTGTAACTTGAAGTCATGGGTTCGAGTCCTACCCTCCAGGGCAGGAGGAAACAAGCTTGCTCCATCTTCCATGTGACAGCCCTTTCAGATATCTGACTATGTCTCTCATATCTCCTGCTTTCCAAGCCAAACTTACCCAGCTCCTTCAACCTTTCCTAATAAGGCTTGGTTTCCAGATCAAGGAGAGCAAAGGACATGCCTCAGTCCACGTCACATCATCCTTGAGATGTTTCTCCAGCAACTGGTTATGCCCTCTGCCTTGTTTTTTTTATTTTATTTATTTATGGAATTTATGTTCAAATATTTTTTAATAGAATTTTATTCACAGAATAAAATCAGAATATAAACCTGTAACTTCACTTCTCACAGTGAGGGAACTGCCAGAAGGCCCTTGGAGCTGGACCTCAGTGTCTGGGCTGAACGATGGGGGTGGAGACGCTCCTTCAGGTATACAGGACAGAGGCCATTTAGGACTTTATATATTATGTACAAATAAATACCGATAAGGAATGTTAATTTTGCACCTTTAACAAACTACAGTTCCCAGGATTCTTTGGGGAAAGCCATGGCTGTCATATATAATATAATATAATATAATATAATATAATATAATATAATATAATATAATATAATATAATAGCTTGTAATGATAACATAACAACATAACAACATAACATAAAATAGCATAACATCTGTCTAAATACAGCTTTAAATATAAAGTGCCTTAAAGAGAGGGAAATAAATAGCCCCCCCCCCTTCTCCTTTCACATCAAAAGGCAACAAGTTAATATATTTTCAGGAAACCAATTATGGGAGACATAGCTCCAAAGATGATCATCACACAGATCCTTGATTGCTTCTGCATAAAGGAGAGGCCAGCACAATAACAAATCAGGGACAAAATTGTGCTTAACAAGGGTAATTAGCAGGCTGGTGCTTGCATTCCCCTCAGGAACAGATGCCGGAGGGAAATAGAAAGGAGTCCGTGCCCACAATCCATAAGCAAAGGCAGATTTATTCGCTCTCCCCCAAAACAGCCCATGACCAATAACCACACAGCTGAACGTTTAAGGAGGGTTTGTTTGTTTCTATGCAAATTTGCATTTGCATTTTTAAAAAACAACAACCTACTCCCATTGCTCGGTCCCTGCTCCTGCCAACCTAGCAGTTCAAATGCACATCAAAGTGCAAGTAGATAAATAGGTACCACTCCGGTGGGAAGGTAAACAGCATTTCTGTGCGATGCTCTGGTTTCGGTGTTCCGTTGCGCCAGAAGCGGCTTAGTCATGCTGGCCACGTGACCCGGAAAAACTGTCTGCGGACAAACGCCGGCTCCCTTGGCCTGTAAAGCGAGATGAGCGCCGTAACCCCAGAGTCGTTCACGACTGGATTTAACTGCCAGGGGTCCTTTACCTTACTCAGGTGGTTAACAATAGACCCAGATGCAACAGGCAATGCAAAAAGATCTAAATCGCAACAGATGTTGACAACCCCCTTCCAACTGGCCTCCTTTTAAGGTACGAAAACCAGGTCCAAATTAAAAAGGGTTCCAATGCATTTTGAAAGAGTAAGGCTGGATTTGAAAGGTGGTGAACAGGAGAAGGGCAGGGGTGGCTGGTCCCGGTAGGGCAGAAGCCAGGGAACCTGACAGTAGGTGGCGCCAGAGCCCACAGCAGGCAGAATGAACTCATTCTGGCTTTGTCTCCCTGCTGTGTTCTACAAGGGCAACACTGAGATTGAGGAGGAAGCTGGCAGGCATGTTAAGTATGATTGTTTAATTCACACTGAAATGGAGAATGCCTGTGTGTATTGCTGAAAGGGTTTAATGGGAGGATTCCACTGCAGCTAAAGAGAAACAAGAAGAGCTCTCTGAGCTCCTTGAGGAGTAGAACCATCAATAATTAGCTGTTATGGTTGTCTGGCAGCTCTGATGTGGTGCTTTAACCTTAGATCACATGAAAGGTATTGGATTGCAAATGCGCCATCTTGGAAGGGTGGTGGCTGCAGTCTTTGTTCCCGGGCACTGTAGAAGTACGGATGTGTAAATGAGTCTCCTGAAGAGAGAGAGAACAGTTTCAGGGAAGAAAAAGGATGCTATAAGGAGAGGGGCCTTTGCTTATAGGTCTGTTTGGAATTATCTTTTATTTCGAAGAAGATGAACCTGTGCTGGACTTGCACGAGATATTCTATGGAATGTATTTTTTATGTTTTTCTTCTGTGTTGAGGAAAGCTCTGCATGTAAAGTTTTGAATGATATCCAGTGGGTCTGGACAATGTTTCACTCCAAAATGAATCAGTTTTTCAGCATCCAATCGCTTCAAGCTGTGCAATATTAATATATTCAATAAGGCATGGCAACCCTCTCAACTGGTTGGAAGTAAGGCTGCAGGAAGGTGGGGGCTGACCGAGTTTGGTGGGGCAGGACCTCATTTGGCCTAATTGACCAGCCTCCACTGGGGAGGGACCCCTTTATTACAGCTAATGGGGAGAGGGAGGAAGCACAACAGGTGCAGACATGCCAGGAAAGCCCAAAGACAGTGGTACTATTACTTCCTTTGATCTGGATACTGGTGGGATCTAGACACATATTAAAAAAACATTGTGAAAATGCTTTTTTTGGGGGGGGGGGAACTTTTTGAAAAATATATATTGAATTTGCCATAGCTCACTATCGCCATCTAGTGTCACATTTGTATAATGCACTTTACAGCGCACTTAAAATGTTTTATTTGCAGCTGAGTCCTAAATTTCTGTTGATGCAACCTAGTGTAGCATTCTTTTGTTGCCGCTGTGTCACATTGTTGACTCGTTTTAAGCTTTTGGTCCGCTAAGAACCCCTAGATCTTGCTGAGACCCTTAGAGTCTCCTGTTCAGATTGTGTAGGAGAAAATTCAAGGCAGAGGCCGCTGCAAAATTTGTCCAGGTTTTTATTTATTTTATGTTGTTGAGGGCGATTCCGAGATTCAAAGCAGCCCCCCACCCCCGGCAATAAGGCAAGTGCTCTCCCCCATCACTCTAGAGCAGTGTTTCCCAACCGGTGTTCCGCGGCACACGAGTGTGCCGTGAGACATCGGCTGGTGTGCCGCGAGATGCCTGGAGGGAGGCGGGCAAGTCGGGCGGCGAGAGGCGGGGCGGCGGCGGCGAGGAGAGGCCGTGCCTCCTGCTGCTGCCTGGCGCTCCTCCTCGCAGCCGGCAGCGCTGCCTGGGCGCCTCCGCGCGACTCTGCCTCGCTGGGTTTGGTCTCCCAGCAGAGACGGGTCACACGCGCCCCTCCCTCCCTCCCTCAGCCTGCGCGGAGGGAGAGCCAGAGAGAGGCATCGCTCCTGCGCTCCGAGGCGGATTGAGCGCAGCTGAGAGGAGCTGCCGAGGGAAAAAACTTTCACTTTTGTGCGTCCCTCCCGGCGTGACGCTGCGCGCTGACGTCACGGGGCGGGGCTTTAATGGTGGTGTGCCGCGAGATTTTTCTTCAGTAAACAGGTGTGCCGTTGCCCAAAAACGTTTGGGAAACACTGCTCTAGAGAGCTGTGAAGTAGCGAGAGATTTTCTCCCCTTGAGCCTCCGGGCGATAATCAGGCAAGGGAACTTTGTGTCACAAAGCAGCATCTCCCCGGTAACAAACTGTGGCAGGTTCATAAAGACCTTTTAATATCTCCGGCTTGGTGGGAGAAGTGCGCTTGCTCTTCCTGCAATGACAGCGGGGAAGGAAAATAAGCCTCTTTCCACTGCTGACAGAGGCTCCGTCTCTGAAAATCCAGATTTTGCTACGTCTCATCATCTCCTCTGTGCTTGAAAAAGCGATGTCACCCACAGGGTTTTCAAATTGCCAAGTCTCTCAGGTTTCCCCTGCTCCTGTGACACACCTGAACCTTGTGAGGTAACCTAGGCAAAGAGAGAGGGATTGGCTGAGAATGAGGCGGCTGAACAACTACAACTCCTATCATCACCCCTAGCCATCGGTCACGCTGGCTGGGACAGACGAGAGTCGGAGCCAATCGGCAATCTCCGTATACCCACCACATCCCTCCCTCCCATAGGAGCCAACTCCTAGGGACGATGGGGTGCTTCGACCCCCACAACAACATATTTGAGGGGGCCGGGCTCCCACAAAGTTGATGGGCATTGCCATTCAAATGGTGTGCGTTCACTGCATCATGTGGTCAGTTATGTGGGGCAGGGCTTACACGGGCTCCCACAATACCGTATTTTTCCATCTATAAGATGCCCCCATGTATAAGACCCCCCTATTTTGTATAGTGTAGTTAAGAATGGTGGACTTGTAATCCAGTGAACCAGGTTCGCTTCCCCGCTCCTCCACATGCAGCTGCTGGGTGACCTTGGGCTAGTAACACTTCTCTGAAGTCTCTCAGCCTCACTCACCTCACAGAGTGTTTGTTGCGGGGGAAGAAGGGAAAGGAGAATGCTAGCCACTTTGAGGCTCCTTAGGCTAGTGATAAAGTGGGATATCAAATCCAAACTCTTCTTCTTCTTCTTGGTGATCCCAGTTTTTTGACATGATTTTTGAGTCAAAAAACCTCGTCTGATACACAGAAGAATAAGGTGTTTTATTCAAGTTGGGACCCCTGCTTCCTCCGCTCAATTCTCATCAAAAGACCTCAGTGTTGAGAGTTACCCCCAGTTAGGTTGGTTTCTGTATGTAGAATGGGGAAGCGGGTGGGCGCCATTTTGTTCTTTGCCTTGGGCAGCAACGTGTCATTGGAGCAGCCTTCCATCCATCCCTCAACCTGATGCCTTCTCAATGGGATTGTATTCCCATCATCTCTGACCTTTGACCGTGCTGGCTGGGGCTCAAGGGAGTTGGGGTCCAACACCAGGAGCGGATCAGGGGATCTAGTCTGGCCTCCTATCACAGCATGGCCTGTCAGATGCCTCCAGGAAGACCACAGGCAGAGTCCAAAGAAAACAGGCCTCCCTTCCTCTTAGTCCCTTAGCAACATGTATTTGAAGAGAGGCTGCCTTTGAACCTGGAGTTTGACGTCTGTTGCTCATCCATGGAGTTTTCTAATAATTTTCCTCCCTTCTGAATTGCCATGAGTCATCCTGGGGATTAGTTAACTGAACAGTTGCATATACACAAATAATTTTCTTTTAAAAAGGCAGCCTCCAGGCACCTCCAGCCTGTCGGCATTTTGCAGACGGTTTCAAGCCCATCCTTGGAAATTTAGGTTTCTGCAATTAGAGTGGATTGAATGTTACACCGGTGCAACGAATTCACTTCAAACCAAATCTTTCTTGTTATGGTCCACGATACAATAGGAAGCTCATAAAACACATTACAATAAGGAAAAGAGAATCAAGTAAGTTAGAGACAATGCAGCGTGGAGTAAAATAAGGCAGACAACAGCAAGTCAAAGGATGCAATCCTGCCACTAACTCTGAAGAGGAAAACAGGACCGAGTGTCTAGGATCAGGGCCTGGTGGGTTTTGCTCGCTGCAGGACAGCATTTGACCACATTGAGCAGACATTTTGCAATTAGGAATGTGATAGAAAAACGCACTGCGGTTTGAAATTCACAAACAATTAACAAGAAGATATGTATTCGCCCTGCAAGCGAGTCAGGATTATTGCTCCTTGTCATAGAACCACCCTGCTAACAAATCAGAATAAATGTCAGTTGTATATGTTGACATTCGTCTGTCTCGGGAGACAATGGAGGAGTGAGCCTTTGTGGGTGAAGTCGAATCGTTGGAGAGTTGAAGCACCTGCTGTGGCTGTAGAGACCGATACGGGAGAGACATGTTTTGTTGCAGCTGGGGCAGATGAAGGCGTCCAGTTTCACTGTTACAGATGCACCATGACATTTCTTCCCTCTGCTCTCTGCCACCAGATCCTGTTTGATAACATTGTATTTTGCAGCATATTGTATAACCTCTTTTTTTTGAAAATTAATAAAAACTATTTTTTTAAAAAAATGAAAACAACAACAACCGGACAAATGCTTCAAAAAGGCAGGACACCGTTTAACCGTTCTAGTTCAGCAACATCTAGAGGGTCAAAGGTTCTGCACTCCTGCCCTAGGGCAACAAATCCACTTTAAAAATTAAAGAAATGACTTATTGCAGTTTGGAAAGTGATGGGGAAATTCCTAGAAAAGCACAGGACCAACAAATGACTCCTGGGAAGATGTGGAAACAC
Organism: Podarcis liolepis; assembly: GCF_965112155.1. Lineage (NCBI taxonomy): Eukaryota > Metazoa > Chordata > Lepidosauria > Squamata > Lacertidae > Podarcis > Podarcis liolepis. The sequence goes on along the minus strand of NC_139569.1, from coordinate 10,030,260 downwards.
CCACAAGCCAATCGGGATGAGTGCTCATTGTCACAAAACTGTCCCACTCACAAATCAGAACAAATGCTCAGGAAAATCTGGTTATAGTGTCATCCCTATACTGTGTAAGTTTTTTTGTGAGCAAACGGGTAGGAATGTTTTCTACACAGGTCATCTGGAGAGGCCCTGCCTTAGTATTATGAGACAGCTTCCTGTGTTCTCAGGACACTGTAAATTCTCTGCCACCTGGAATCCTTTGAAATGGAAACCTTTTTAAAAAGAGAATTATGCTTCCACCGCAAGTTGCTGAGTATCTGCTTACAGAGTAGAGATGAGTAATTTAACCCAGAGCCAGAAACAGTGGTGTTAAGTGAGAAGCAGAGGAGGCCCGGCTGAATTTCAACAGCTCGCTCCTGAGTCTATGCAAGGAGTACAATTCTTATTAGTCTCCATTCTGTATGGATACTTCAGTCTCTGGTTTTGGAGAAGCCCTCCAGCCCAAAGCTACAGGCAAGCTCAGAAACCCAGGCATGCAACTGTAGGCATGCTTCAAAACCTGTCTGTGCTGGATCCAGATTTAAGTTAAAATTGCACCGTGATCTCACTGAAATCGATGGCACTGAAGCCATTGGTTTAAAACCACTACCATGGTCAATTCTGTGTACAGGGCAGCTGTCTACCAGCTCCATTTGGTTCGCAGGCTGAGTCCCTACCTGCTCGCAGACCGTCTTGCCAGAGTGGGGCATGCTCTAGTTATCTCCCACTTGGACTATTGCAATGCGCTCTACGTGGGGCTACCTTTGAAGGTGACCTGGAATCTACTACTAATCCAGAATGTGGCAGCTAGACAGGTGACTGGGAGTGGCCACTGAGATCATATAACACCGGTCTTGAAAGACCTACACTGGCTTCCAGTACGTTTCTGAGCACAATTCAAAGTGTTGGTGCTGACCTTTAAAGCCCTAAATGGCCTTGGCCCAGTATACCTGAAGGAGCGTCTCCACTCCCATCATTCTGCCCGGACACTGAGGTCCAGCACCAAGGGCCTTCTGGCGGTTCCCTCGCTGCGAGAAGCCAAGTTACAGGGAACCAGGCAGAGGGCCTTCTCGGTAGTGGCACCCGCCCTGTGGAACACCCTCCCACCAGATGTCAAAGAGAAAAACAACTACCAGACTTTTAGAAGACATCTGAAGGCAGCCCTGTTTAGGGAAGCTTTTAATGTTTAATAGGTTATTGTATTTTAATATTCTGTTGGAAGTTGCCCAGAGTGGCTGGGGAAACCCAGCCAGATGGGCGGGGTATAAATAATAAATTATTATTATTATTATTATTATATTATGGGGATCGAACCTGCAACCGTGGCATTATCAGCACAAGGCTCCAACCAACTGAGCTATCCAGCTGGTCCTCACTTGCAAGCAGCTGACGTTAATTTAAAGCTCACCCACGCCACACCTGAAACCCCATGTTCTCTGTTTTCCATTTGTCCTCAGCCGACCTCCGCAGGTACAAACCTGACTGCTTTGTACATGAATTGCAAAATATTCGAAACCTGGAGTTAGGGCTTCAAGCGCCACAGGTGTTGTTCTCTTCACTCACTTTCCCCCTTCCCTCCAACCCTCCATCTGCCCTTGGACCCCTGCTTCTTTCTTCAGCAGTACATACGCCCTGAAGTGGGTTGTTCTTCCCCGCCAGATGTTGCACAAAATGGAAATAAAGAAGATTTCCACCTGGATATAAAAAGACTGGTTTCAGGCAGTGGCTTCCCAAACTCCCACTTCTGCTGTAGGGAAAGTGATAAAGAATTTATTTCTGGTGCTTTGCACAGTGAAAGTAGACGCTTGGGAATCTGGCTAGCTTCCTTTTCTGCCTCCCACAGGTGTGTATATGATGCTTTCTCTCTCTCTTCTTCATCCCTAATGAAGAATCTACTCCTGAGTTTTCTTCCTTTCTCCTGTCCTCACCCCTAGCAATCTTTGAGGAAGATCAGGTTTGTAACTGTGTAGAACCCAAGTACTCCCGGGAGAACATTTTCGTACAGTTTTCATCCCGCTGCCAGTGTTGTTGTTGTTGTTGTTTAGTAGTTTAGTCATGTCCGACTCTTCATGACCCCATGGACCAGAGCACGCCAGGCACTCCTGTCTTCCACTGCCTCCTGCAGTTTGGTCAAACTCATGCTGGTAGCTTCAAGAACACTGTCCAGCCATCTCGTCCTCTGTCCTCCCCTTCTCCTTGTGCCCTCCATCTTTCCCAGCATCAGGGTCTTTTCCAGGGAGCCTTCTCTTCTCATGAGGTGGCCAAAGTATTGGAGCCTCAGCTTCAGGATCTGTCCTTCCAGGGAGCACCCAGGGCTGATTTCCTTCAGAATGGGTAGGTTTGATCTTCTTGCAGTCCATGGGATTCTCAAGAGTCTCCTCCAGCACCATAATTCAAATGCATCAATTCGGCGATCAGCCTTCTTTATGGTCCAGCTCTCACTTCCATATATCACTACTGGGAAAACCATAGCTTTAACTATACGGACCTTTGTTCTAGAGCTGTATAAAACTGCCTCTTGAATAGATTTTGCATATGGCAAAATTCCTGTTTACCTTACCAGACAATGCTTTCAAAGATGCAAACGATTTCTCTCTTTGCATGTTCCCAGTAAGTGGGCTGCTCCCCCTTTCCCTGCACAACCGCAGAATGGAAGGAGGGCAAAATAAAGAAAAGTCTGGGATAGAGATGGAAATTGCAAAGACTCGCATTTCTCACCAGGTGCAGGCTACTTACGTTTCAAAAACAAATCTTTTTGCTTTGTGTGCTGAGATGGCACTTTCCTTCGGGGTGGGGGGAATTAATTGGTTACAGAAATGCAAAGATGTGGCCCGAGAAAGTTAGTATTGCGTGCCTTGCAAGCTGGGATGATGTATGACAGGGGTCAGCAAACTTTTTCAGCAGGGGGCCGGTCCACTGTCCCTCAGACCTTGTGGAGGGCCGGACTATATTTTGAGGGGGGGAAATGAATGAATTCCTATGCCCCACAAATAACCCAGAAATGCATTTTAAATAAAAGGACACATTCTACTCATGTAAAAACATGCTGATTCCCAGACCATCCACGGGCCGGACTTAGAAGGTGATTGGGCTGGATCTGGCCCCGGGTCTTAGTTTGCCTACCCATGACGTTGTTGCTGTTTAGTCGTTTAGTCGTGTCCAACTCTTCGTGACCCCATGGACCAGAGCACGCCAGGCACTCCTGTCTTCCACTGCCTCCCCCTGTTTGGTCAGACTCCTGTTTGTAGCTTCGAGAACACTGTCCAACCATCTCGTCCTCTGTCGTCCCCTTCTCCTTGTGCCCTCAGTCTTTCCCAACATCAGGGTCTTTTCCAGGGAGTCTTCTCTTCTCATGAGGTGGCCAAAGTATTGGAGCCTCAGCTTCAGGGTCTGTCCTTCCAGTGAGCACTCGGGGCTGATTTCCTTCAGAATGGATAGGTTGGATCTTCTTGCAGTCCATGGGACTCTCAAGAGTCTCCTCCAGCACCATAATTCAAAAGCATCAATTCTTTGGCGATCAGCCTTCTTTATAGTCTAGCTTTCACTTCCATACAACACTACTGGGAAAACCATAGCTTTGACTATACGGATGATGTCCCAAACATGCCTCTTCGCAAGCTGATGCCCTCCATATGCTGGAATTGGAATCCAACAACATCTGGAGAGAACCAAGCTGCAAAAGGCAGCCGGAAGCTGAAATTGTCTTGAGCCCAGCATCTTAGGGATCTGACATTAGTTTTTTCAAAGAGATCAGATCCTATAAAAGGACAGCGGAAGCACCCTACTCCTTGCAGGGCGCTGGGGAAAGGCGTATTTCATATGATTATCAGCAGTCAAATTCAAAGGAAAATTGAAATTTGCCAACAGCATCAGGGGTGGTAAATGTGTGGCCCAGAAAACAACTGGTCCAAGTTCACCCAGGGACTTTCATCACTGAGCAGAGATTTCATACGTTTATTCATTTAACATCGGCAAAAGAAATACATCACAAACTCTGCATTTGAAACCATACCAAAACACGACTACTTCTACTGCTACTAATCCCACATTTTGGGTAATTGAATAAATCTCTCTAAGCCATGCGTAGGCAAACTAAGGCCCGGGGGCCGGATCCAGCCTTCTAAATCCGGCCCACAGATGGTCCGGGAATCAGCATGTTTTGACATGAGTAGAATGTATCCTTTTATTTAAAATGCATCTCTGGGTTATTTGTGGGGCATAGGAATTCGTTCATTTTTTTCCTCTTCAAAATATAGTCCGGCCCCCTACAAGGTCTGAGGGACAGTGGACTGGCCCCCTGCTGAAAAAGTTTGCTGACTCCTGCTCTAAGCAGTTTATGTTGGCAGAACAACTAAATCAGGAAAACAAATCAGGGGCAAAACATAAAAATATATCAACATACATCAAAATGCATCGTAATTACAATAGGTCAGAACACTTTCATTCATATTATTCCCCCCCCTCCACCCAAAAAGACATAATGCAGTCATAAAAATCAGGTGTGGGGAACCTGTTGCCCTTCAGATGTGATTGAACTAGAACTCCCATTAACCCTGGCCATCGAGGAAAATGACACATTAAAAAGTGGCATTTTAGGGAAAGTTGTTTGCAAAAATGTGCATATTAGGCAAAACTTAATTCGTACATGCTTATATTAGGAAAAGGTGAGGTTTTTTTTTTAATGCACACTGATCCAGAAAATGTAGGAAACCGAACTTAAAATGGAAACTATGAGAAAATAAAGAAACCAAAGTGCAAATATTGGCGAGTCCCTAGTTGTGACACAACGAGTTCTTGAAGGGGCAAAGATTTGGATGGAAGAAACCATGGATGAATTTCACCATGGAAAATGGTGTAAATTTTGGGAATTGATGGAAATCCCGATTCCGCTGCCTGTGTGTAACTTCACAAACTTTGTTGCAAGCACTGCCACAACGTACCTTGCCACACAAACACACCCGCCCTCATCTTATTGCGTTCTGCATTTCCCATTATCTCTGGACAGAAGCAAGTCTTTCAGCAAAGAGAAGCCGTATAAATAATCTACCAAGTGTAAAGGCGTTGGGCTGGAAGTAATTACCGGATCTGCAGGGGTATTTATTAACTGTAGGCTTGCTAATAGCAGCAGTAGTTAATCCACGCTGCTTGAATTACAACTTTTAATAATGTTGACATCCGTCTAGTATAGATTGCTTTATTGTCCCTAATTCTGGACATGAACTATATTTCAAACTCTGACTCTCATGGCCGAGGGAAAACTGGCTCTTCCTAAAGCCACTCTGGATTTAGAAAAAGCCCTGTGGGGAACTAGCAGGATGACAAGAGAAGAGAACCGCTGTCCTCTTTAGTAGATCTCAGTATCTATTGGTAAATCTCTGAGTGATTTGCAGCAAACTGGGATAGGCTTCTGACCATAGCTGTCAACCGTCCCTTATTTGGTGGGAAAGTCCCTTATCCCAGCACTGTGTCCCACTGCTGTCACTTATTGATGATGTCCCTTAAACTTCCCGGGTTTCAAAGGAAGCAGCTCCTCTCCCTCCCTCCCTGCTGGCCAGGGAGGAGGGAGGCTCCAACTGTGTTGCTTGGCTGCGTTGCTCAGCCAATAAGGAGTCTAAGAACGACTGGGGGGGTGGAGCTTGCATGCCTTGTGCCGATCAAATCAGCCGCGTTGCCTGGGGACTCGCCTTTGCTCAGCACTTCCCAGCAGAGAGGTGACGGTGGTTTTCCTTGCTGCATCCCCTTTGCCAGGTTGCTGCGCTGTGGGAACCACCACTTGAGGCTTCGTTTGGCTGCTGGCTGGGTTTTCTGCCTTTGGCTTGGAGGGGCTCAGAATTTGAACATACCTGTGCTTGGAAAATCCCTTATTTTGGCTGCTGATCCCTTATTTTCGAGGCTGCTGGTCCCTTATTTTCAAATCTGTAAGTTGACAGCTATGCTTCTGACTCCCAGTTGTCTACCAATGGCTGTGTATGCACAATACATCTAAACAGTGCTTTTTTTCTTTAAAAAAATGTTTAGACTCATTTTGACTCAAGAAAATCACCATTTTATAGTTCAAATCAGGGGAAATAAATACAGTAAATGGACAAACGTACAAAGATTCACAAAATGTTTAGGAGTATGCATCCCCCTGCATCCCCCCAGAAAAAAGCACTGCATTTAAAGCACCTGGAAACTGTAGTTTCCTCTTCATAGAGCTATAATTCCCAGCAATCTACAGGTCCCAGGTTTCTTGTGGGGGAAGCCATGTGCTTTAAAGGTGGTTTAAATAGAATGGATGGGCATCATAGAGTATTTAAAACACCTGAACCCCCCTCAAAGAATCATGGGAACTGTAGTTCCCCCTTCATAGAGCTACAATTCCCAGCACCCTGAGCAAACTATGGATCCCAGAATTATTTGGGGAAAGAACTAAATGTACAGTGCATATGCAATCAATGGCAACAGCTGACAGGCTTTCCCTCTGTGAGTTAGATTGCAGGGGAAATAATGCTTATGGGGAAAACCAGGAGCGGATTTTTGCAGGAACAGACTTGTGAGGCTGGATCTGGAACTGAGGCACCCTGGTCCTTAATTACGAGCCATGATTTTGCACCTGGCTCTGGTTGGTGGATCGAAAGGTTCTGCTGTTGATTTGGGCATTTATTTGGCTTGCCACCCTTTTTGGGCTGGAGGGTGCATAAGGTATTTTGAGAAAGTGCTGAAATAGCAGGAAAAGGGAGATGTGTTTGCTGTTTGGATGTATGAATACCTTTTCTGTGTAGGGCTCTCTCTGAATGGGAGCCGAGCTGTTCTGAAGTTGTGCCTGTTTTGCTGCCTGCGGTTTGCTTCCTCCTCCAGCAATGGACGCGGGTGGCGCTGTGGGTAAAACCACAGAGCCTAGGACTTGCCGATCGTATGGTCGGCGGTTCGAATCCCCGCGGCGGGGTGAGCTCCCGTCTTTCGGTCCCAGCTCCTGCCCACCTAGCAGTTCGAAAGCACGTCCAAGTGCAAGTAGATAAATAGGTACCACTTTATAGCGGGAAGGTAAACGGCGTTCCGTGTGCTGCGCTGGTGCTGGCTCGCCAGAGCAGCTTCGTCACGCTGGCCACGTGACCCGGAAGTGTCTTCAGACAGCGCTGGCTCCCGGCCTATAGAGTGAGATGAGCTCACAACCCTAGAGTCGGTCACAACTCGCCCATACGGGCAGGGGTACCTTTACCTTTACCTTTTACCAGCAATGGAAGCACCTACACCAGACACGACTGTGTTCTCCCAGAAGGGCCGGCCCACCTATGAGGTAAGCATCTCAGGCAGCAGAATAATAATAATAATAATAATAATAATAATAATAATAATAATAATAATATAATATATTTATACCACGCCCATCTGGCTGGGTTTCCCCAGCACTCTGGGAGGCTTCCAACAGATTATTAAAATACAAAACCTATTAAATATTAAAAGCTTCCCTAAAGAGGGCTGCCTTCAGATGTCTTCTAAAAGTCTGGTAGTTGTTCTTCTCTTTGACATCTGGTGGGAGGGCGTTCCACAGGGCGGGTGCCACTACCGAGAAGGCCCTCTGCCTGGTTCCCTGTAACTTGGCTTCTCGCAGCGAGGGAACTGCCAGAAGGCCCTCGGCGCTGGACCTCAGTGTCCAGGCAGAATGATGGGAGTGGAGACGCTCCTTCAGATATACTGAATCCACAGGGGCAGCAGATCTGGCCTCCCAGGAATGTATTGCTCACTGCTGCTGCCTCCTCAGCAGCCTCCACAGTCGGGACTCTCAGCGAATAGGAGGCAGCTCCCACCCTTGTTCCTTCCGTAGATCTTAGTGCAGATATTAATATCGCACAGCCTGAAGCAATAGGATGAATGAAAACCAACTCCTCTTTGAATAAATATTGTTCCAAAGCTTTACCAACAGACCTTTCTTCAAACAGACTTTAAACAATAAATGTTACACCCAAATAGTGGCTCATGATCATATGCTTGTCCAAACGTAGGTTCAGCTTCTTACAAATATAAATTTATTATTATTATTATTATTATTATTATTATTATTATTATTATTATTATTTATTTATTTATACCCTGCCCATCTGGCTGGGTTTCCCCAGCTTCCACCGAATATTAAAAACAATACAGCATCAGACATTAAAAACTTCCCTAAACAGGGCCGCCTTCAGTTGTCTTTTAAAAGTAAAATATTTGTTTATTGCCTTGACATCGGCTGGGAGGGCGTTCCACAGGGTGGGTGCCACTACCGAGAAGGCTCTCTGCCTGGTTCCCTGTAACCTCTCTTCTCGCAGGGAGGGAACCACCAGAAGGCCCTCGGAGCTGGACCTCAGTGTCTGGGCTGGATGATGGGGGTGGAGACGCTCCTTCAGGTATACTGGACCGAGGCCGTTTAGGGCTTTAAAGGTCAACACCAACACTTTGAATTGTGCTCGGAAACGTACTTCTTGCTGGCTGCGGAAGCATTGCAATGGAAGAATTGGTTTGGTGAGGCTTTCATTCAAAAATATAGGAAGGGTTTCGTATGCCAGCTTCCTTCATTTGGTGCAGGAATTTTATTTTCAGGATAAACAGGACTCTGTTTTTGCACTTCTACACACACACAAACATCACTTTTAATTGTTCTCCGAGATGTGGACAGGAGGAAAAAGGGAAACTGGGACATTCTGGGATCAAATCAGAAACTGGGATGGCTTCTGTAATTCCAGGACTGTCCCTGGGAAATAGGAACACTTGGAAGGTATGGATGTATGGCAATGGCCACCAGCTATGAACATAAACGTGAATGCTGAATGGAAAAAATCTGGGTGCTTGCTGGTGCTTGTTAATGTCCAGAGAATGTGCAGCCTTTGCAGCTGCTACAGGAGGTGGTTGTTGTTTAGTTGTTTAGTCGTGTCCGACTCTTCGTGACCCCCTGGACCAGAGCACGCTCTCGCTGGACTCTCCTCCAGCTGCAGGAGGTAGGGGGTGGCAAAAGGGACTGAACGTACCTTGTGCCATCAGGGCTGCCACCTGATAGCCGCAAAAAATGACCTGTTTTTCTTTTTCGTTTGCTTGCAGCCTTCAAAAGCTGCCTGCAACGCTTGGCCACCTTTTCCATGAGCTCAGCTGTTAATTACAGCAGTGACCCTAATTCTCAAAGCGCTGGTTCTGTGCTCTGGGAAAGAAAAAGGCTGCGGTTCTGCTTACACAGCAGTTAATTGGGCTCGGAGTGGGAGGAAGGCAGCGGCTGGCAAGTTGCCCTCTTTGGGGAAGATGGAGCGACAGTAACTGAATTGTTTATGGCCTAAGCCTATAATCCTTTAAAAGCAAAGAATAATTACATCTCCAGGGCCTGATTCATCTTCTTCCCCATGTGACAACACCCCCCCCAAAAAAAAGCTGTGGTGGAGTTGTCAGGAGAACCCCCCAGAACACAGTGGAGGGAGAGGGAGATTGTTCCATCTGGCAAGGAGAAATGCTTCCACTGACTCCCTAGGGTAGGGATAAAGCGGGATATCAAATCCAAACTCCTCTTCTTCCTCTTCTTCTGACCAGTCATCGTCATCCCACCATCACTCCCTGGGCTCTGAGCCTTCTTCCCTTGTGGAGTCCCCAGCGGGTTCCTCTCACTGTTCCTCTGCGTCCAACCAGTTCATGTACTCCAGCAACTACAGATCCCATTATTCCTGACCCTCGGCCATGTTGGATGCGGGTGATGGGAACCAGAATGCAAAGTGTTTACCAAAATTCATTTGGAGAGCCATGGGTTTCCCCAACCCTGCCTTAAAAGTGTGAGAGAGATGATGATGGACTATATGGAACTTGCCGAACTGACTGGGAGACTCCGGGACCAGAGAGAAGAGACGGTGGAAGAAGACTGGAAGAAGTTTAAAGATTATTTGAAAAAATATGTTAATATTTAAATCTTAGAATAGCTTTGGAAGTGGATATAGGCTGTAGGGTTAGAAGTAGAAGATAGTGTATTTTAACATAGTATTATATGTAAGGGATAAAATGTGAAGATTTTTATGGTAAAAGTAAGTGTGATTTTAAAAAAAAATGGTTTAAAATTATGATATATGTAAACTGCTAAAGATGAGGTAAAATGAAAATCAGATGGGGGGACTTGGGGAAGCTCACCTAACAATGTTTAGAAAAAAGAAGGATAAGACAAGAATTTGTTTGTATTGTTTTTTTCTGTTTGTGTTGTTTATTTTTGTTATAAAATGAATAAAAAAAATTGGGGGGGGGGAGTGTGTGAGAGAGGTGGAATCACAGTGAGGTTTTCTTGGCAAACGTTTTCAAAGTGGTATGCTGGTGTCATCATTTTGAAGAACACACACACAGCATCTAATCAACCAGCCTTCTCTGGAATCGATAACATCGATGTGTTTATTTTATTTTTCTCTTTATGCCTTCCACTGTTTTGATATGCCTTTTTTTATTAATGTGATGTTTCTATGTTGACACAATAGCTGTCCTATTAAAAAAAGAAAATCAATTCACATTCTGAATTTCACCGCCTGAGGAATGGAGGCTATTCAGAAAAGTTCAGGACGTGTTTTTAGTTAGTTTTTTTTCCTCAGCTGGACAGACCAGAGTAAGGCAGCAAATCAGGGACGGAGGAGAAATTTGATTCTATTTTCATTTAAAGGCAAACTTGTCTACTGGCACTTTCTAAATCATAATGGAAACTAAAACAGAGCTATCCTTTGAAATTCACACTTCTCTGAATTTTGCAATGAACATCTCCAGCCACGTAATTTGACACAATGTGCATACACTAGGGTAGTCTGTGCATAAGAGTGCATATAATAGTGAAAAACAATGCACAAAAATACCATTATATTTGGGGGAATGTGTACAATAGGCAAAACTGCATACGAAAATGTGTCTATTGGGAGAAAACTGCACTAAAATGTTGATAAACCTTCATGAGGACATAAAAAAAAAGATAAGAATTCACAAAGTGTTGCAGAGATGTAGCAGACTGAACTTTACGATGGGAAAATGAGAAATGAAAAGAAACCGACTGTTTCCCCCACTCCATTCCTAAAAACAGGTCTCTTTTATTCTGAGCCTCAAAGCTTTCTTGGAAGAGAACATTCACATCACGCCAAGCAGCATTTTGTAGCTTTAAAAAACCTGTCGTCTGCTTTTGGCCCTTAGAGATGCAACCTCTGGTGGTTTTCTGTGGCTGCCGGAATTGAGATGAAAAATCAGGAATGGGAGCAGGAGGGGGAGGGAGAGAAGATGCCACCACATTGCCCTCTCACTGGAGCGTTCACAATGTTTACCTTGGGGCTTGAAGACACATTTAGAAGTAGGTCGCACCTCTCCATTCTCATTTCCCATTTGCTAAAGTCAGGTGGTCTCCCACAGGCCAATCACAGGTCTGGAGCTCATTCATGGAAGAGTACTGTTTACAGACAGAACAGGATTGATGGATTTCTGCTCCTCTGCGAAATGGATGCATGCAGATATGCTTTGGAAAATCTCGGCTGAAGGCAACTGTCCTCACAATCTGATCTGATGGTGCTGGCTTGGGGGCTGGGCCCGGGACGAGAGCCTTCACCGCTGAGCTTGCCCACTCACCCTGCAGGAATCTGGAGGCGCATGCGCTCTCTTGCCTGACCTTCCAACAACCACATGCGCGTGTTTGAATTTGCAGCATGGGATGTAGTGCGTGCCATCGCTCGCCAGTGTGAGCATGCAGTCACCTGCAGAGGTCTTCTGTGGGGGTGTGGGGGTGCTGGCTTAGTACATGAGCCAAGCACTGTGTAATTTAACCCATTGTTCACATTACACCAACATGCAGCACATGGAAGTATGTAGCTGCAGAGAGCCTTGAACTCAGTCCTTCTGGAACCTTCCTCTGAGGAAAAGCAGCCTTGTGCCTGACTCAGGCTGAATACTAAACGTGAGCAGAGTGTTGACATTGTTTCAGCGACAGTCTCCTTCCTTCCTTCCTTCCTTCCTTCCTTCCTTCCTTCCTTCCTTCCTTCCTTCCTTCCTCTGTCCCAATTGCCAGCTCCTCCTTCACTGAATGGACGTGGGTGGCGCTGTGGGTTAAACCACAGAGCCTAGGACTTGCTGATCAGAAGGTCAGTGGTTTGAATCCCCGCAATGGGGTGAGCTCCTGTTGCTTGGTCCCTGCTCCTGCCAACCTAGCAGTTCGAAAGCACGTCAAAAGTGCAAGTAGATAAATAGGTACCGCTCCGGTGGGAAGGTAAACGGCGTTTCCGTGTGCTGCTCTGGTTCACCAGAAGCAGCTTAGTCATGCTGGCCACATGACCTGGAAGCTGTACGCTGTTTTCCTCGGCCAATAAAGCGAGATGAGCACCGCAACCCCAGAGTCGGTCACGACTGGACCTAATATTCAGGGGTCCCTTTACCTTTACCTTCACTGAAAGGTACCTTTTCAGTCAAAGGGCTCCAGCCTGCTCCAGCCATCTTTTACTCCAATGGAGTGTGGGAGAGACTCTGGTTGTTGTGTGGCTTCTGCCATGGAGTCCTCGGACTCAGAACATGGCAGTTTGACACCTTCAGGCTGAAAGGGCGCCGCTACCATGGACTCGGCCTGCATCCAGAGCTGGCATTGAGTTCAATTCTCCTTCTGACTCCGAATCCTTGATCTGATCCTCTGAAGAAGACTGTGAGGGGGAACCTCACAGAGAGAGGGAATGAATGAAGGTCGAAGACACCATTTAAAACTCCTGCGGGAGGAAAAGGCGTCGCTCTCCCACCAGAAAAAGTGGCGCAGCTAAACAAAGCATGATTGTGTTCTAGAAACTTGGGAGGGCTTTTGTTGCGATGAACTCCCTTTGCACTTTATAAATTAACGCGCAAGGACGGCTGGAGAGAGAACAGAAGAGGATGACTGTGGCAGAGAGCAATTTCCAAAAGAATCCGGTTCCTTGCTCAAAGGCTGTTGTTCAGTTGCCCACAGTTGCTCAGAGGAGCTTTTGTTTTGAGAGAGGGGTCACTTCAGGTTCCCGAGCTCGGCTGCTTTGGGTGAGTTAGCAGAAAAAGAGCTGCAGGAGGGACGTCCTCAGAATTCATAATAAGGAACGAAGATCCTCCTGGGCTCAGGGAAAACTTCCACAGTGGATGGAGTTGAGGGAGAACTTCTGTGAGAAGGTCATGCCAGAGGTTTCAGGCTCCCGGCACAGAACCCAAACGGAACCCACCTGCTCCCATGGGATCATAAGTGGCTCGCCAAATAGGTTGGGGCCCCTAGGCTAGCTTCCCAGCAGGTGGGCTACTGTGGGTTCCTGGGAGGGAAAGGAGAAGAGGTAAGGTAGAAGGAGCTCGGATGTTTCTACTAATCTGCTCCACAGGGACATGACCTGCTGGAGAGTGTTGCTGAGTTCTACGCTGTTTCCTTTAACAGGGACGCGGGTGGCGCTGTGATCTAAACCACTGAGCCTCTTGGGCTTTCCGATCGGATGGTCAGCGGTTCGAATCCCCACCACGGGGTAAGCTCCTGTTGCTCTGTCCCAGCTCCTCCCACCTAGCAGTTCGAAAGCACACCAGCGCGAGTAGATAAACAGATGCTGCAGTGGCGGGAAGGTAAACGGCGTTTCCATGCGCTCTGATTTCCGTCACGGTGTCCTGTTGTGCCAGAAGCGGTTTAGACAAGCTGGCCACATTGGCCGCGAGAGCCTTAACAGCACAAAGATGGAAGATTGAGGAAATCCCAACTAAAGAACTATGGCAAGAGAAACTGATGGACTACGCAGAACTGGCAAAATTGACACATAAGCTACGGACAAGGATAACTGTGACTTTAAAGATGAACGGGAACCTTTTACAAAGTATTTAAAGACACAGCAAAGTAAATTGGACTCCTTGGCAGGTTTTGAATAAACACTCACCAACTTTTTATTGATAATAAAATGATTTATACAATTTTGTAACATGCAGAGAACAGCATTATAGAGAAACCAGAGATTGGAACTGAGGGAAGCTGGGGAGGCAGGGCGGGGGGTTGTTTTATGGGAGGGAGGGGGAGGGAGAAAAATGGGGGGGATTAAGGATGATATGTTTTAAGGAAATATGTTTTGGTTAAATTCCTAATAAAAATTATAAAAAATAAATAAATAGACAAGCTGGCCACATGACCCGGAAAGCTGTCTGCAGACAAACGCCAGCTCCCTTGGCCTGAAAGCGGAGATGAGTGCCGCAACCCCATAGTCAACTGGACTTAACTGCCCAGGGGTCCTTTACCTTTACTTTTACCTTCCTTGAACACAGTACTAACTTCACTGACAACAGAGTCTTGCATCTTTTGTGCTGACCTGTGTATGACTCCAACCCTGACACCTGGGTTGCATAGAAAGGGACCAAGGGCTGTGTTTTGTTCACAGGACTGAGGATTCTCACCCCTCTTTTGTTGAAATAACTGGGTATGCCCATTGCTGCTCCCACAGCTTGCCACCAACAGCCAGCTCAATTTCGATGTCTCAAGGAGTCCCGCCTGCACAGAGCCCTTATCCGCCTGATTCTAGGCACGGGAAAGAGAGCTAATAGAGAAGAGTTTGGATTTGATATCCCGCCTTTCACTCCCCTTGAGTCTCAAAGCAGCTCACAATCTCCTTTCCCTTCCTCCCCCACAACAAACACTGTGAGGTGAGTGGGGCTGAGAGACTTCAGAGAAGTGTGACTAGCCCAAGGTCACCCAGCAGCTGCATGTGGAGGAGCAGGGAAGCGAACCCGGTCCCCCAGATTACGAGTCTACCTCTCTAAACCCCTACACCACACTGGCTCACTACACCACACTGGTTTAATAATTAAACCAATGTCCCTTACAGTGACATGTCCTACATGTCCTCTTTTGAACATGGTAAAAATCTATTGCCTCCTTCCACAAAGGCGTCTGCTGACTTTTGCTTCGCAGTCACATAACAGCCTTCGGTCTCTCCAGGCCTCTAACGTTGCAAAATCAATCGCTTTCCAATACTCTGGCAGATGCGCGACTCGCTGTCAGCCAAAAGCAGTGACGTTAATCGGTCCCCAATGAGTTACAGATTTCTGTTGCGGGTGACTCAGTAAGAAGCATCTTCCATACTTAGGTGTGCAGACGTTTTTATTTTTTAAACTGAGGAATTTTTTTCCTCTCCCCAAAAGCAAATAAGTAACTTAGGGAAGTCTGAGCAGTCTCCTGCTGTCTGTTGAGCGCTTGCGAGACATAGGAATGCCGGGAGCTGCATTATACAGAGTCAAAGTTTTCAGACTTAGGTTTCCCCCATCCTGTCTGGACACACTGCCACATACTGAACCGGAGACCTTCTGCATTCAAGACAGATGCTCTGCCCTCGGAGCAGCATGGAGTGCGTTTCGATCTCGGAACCAAGGTTCAGGAAGGATGTCATTGGGAACCTGAGAATACCAAAGACAAAAAGAGGGGTTCAAACTCCCCCCCCCCCCCGTTTTCATATTTCCCTGTGTCTGGTTCAGATAGGCAAATTATTGACTGTGGAAACAGAGAACATTTCAAGTACATGATTTGCACTCGCAGCGCTTTCTGGTGTACACGGTGACCCTAATACACAATAGACAACGGTCAATGTCCATCACACCTGCACCACATGCTGAAAGCACATGGTTTTCCCCAAGGAATTCTGGGAGCTGTAGTTTCCCCCTTATAGACCTACACTTCCCAGCACTCTTAACAAACTGCAGTTCCCAGGATGCTTTGGGGGAAGTCAAGAGTGTAGGTAAAGGTAAAGGGACCCCTGACCGTTAGGTCCAGTTGTGGCCGACTCTGGGGTTGCGGCGCTTATCTCGCTTTACTGGCTGAGGGAGCCGGTGTACAGCTTCCGGGTCATGTCGCCAGCAGGACTAAGCCACTTCTGGCGAACCAGAGCAGCGCACGGGGAAGCTGTTTACCTTCCCGCTGGAGCGGTACCTATTTATCTACTTGTACTTTGACGTGCTTTTGAACTGCTAGGTTGGCAGGAGCAGGGACCGAGCAACGGGAGCTCACCCCGTCGCGGGGATTCAAACCGCCGACCTTCTGATTGGCAAGTTCTAGGCTCAGTGGTTTAACCCACAGCGCCACCCACGTCCCTTTTTTTAGATCCCCTGAAACCCCTGTTGTTAGGTAAATAGAGACGTGTCATGGGCCCTTCCAGACATCCTTTTTACGGTGCATTTAATATAACTTGTGTTCATGATGCTAATGGGCATTTATATGCTATTCTGCTTTCAATACTGATCGCCCTGGCAAAAATTCTGGGGAGACCATTCTGTTTCATTTCCAGTTAGTGCATGCTTTGTACTTTCCTGTTGAAGTACTGTAACTTTTCATACCATAGATCTTCCAGTGTGTATAAGATATAAGATATAAGATATAAGATATAAGATATAAGATATAAGATATAAAAGATATAAGATATAAGATATAAGATATAAGATATAAGATATAAGATATAAGATATAAGATATAAGATAGATATAAGATATAAGATATAAGATATAAGATATAAGATATAAGATATAAGATATAAGATATAAGATATTCCCCCTCTTTTGCTGTGCTATAGTGCAAAGGTGCCCCTCCAGGTTACAATAAGATGGTAACTTTGGAGAAGCATGACAGAAAAACTAATAAAGAGGAAGTATATGTGGTTGGACAATACTAATACATCATTATTGTGTAAGTGACATGTGGCAGAGTACTTGCAAATAAACACCAGCCTGGAGGGGCTCAGTAAGACTATACGAGGAGTGGGGGAGAAACTCGTAAGTTTGTTCTTGAAGGCAAACCTGCCTTTTCAGAAACAAGGGATGAGCTGAAACGTAGCCATCCTTCAAAATCCACACTTCTCTGAATTTTGCAATCCAGTTCTCCAGCCGTGTACTGTGCACTAAAGTTGTTTAAGGTGTGCATCTAGGGAACTGCATCTCTTAGCGATGAATCCATTTCAAAATGCACATCAGGGGGAAATCGCTTGCCAAAAACGTGTTTCTTAGGAGACATTTGCACCAAAACGGTGGTGGATTTTCACGGGGGGCTTTTTAGAAAAACAAATTTGCAAGCTGACGTGAAAATGTGGAGAAATGAACTTAAGATTGGAAAAATGAGCCAGGGAGAGAAAACCGAAATGGACCAATTCTCCCAGGCTTGGTCTACTACGCGAACGCTTGCCCAAGAAACAAGGGCAGGCAAGAGCTTCCTTCCAGCTCCCAGACCAGGCCAAGGCATGTAAGGAAGCCACTGCCTCCTTTACACTTTTTCCACATCAAAAGGAAATGAAAAGCTCTGCTTTGCAGAAGCTCAGACAGGTTGTCTAGGCTGTGAGAGTCATTACATATTAATAGGCTCTAAAAATATTCCAAATCCCCATTTCTGTGCATGAAATCTGCTCTCGGCAAATGGATTTTGCCCTCGCAAGAGAATCTGGGAATCAGCTCCAAAGAAGACTGTCTCTAGTTAAGGAGCCGTTCAAACTTCTGTGATCTTTCTTCCCCGAAACCCCATGAGCTTTCCTGCTTATCTGTTTCCCAGACAAAAGATTCCCCCTGCAACTCTCTAGATAACTTCCATCGCCAGCAGCGAGTGGCAGATGGACTCAGAGGGGGAGTGATACCCAGCCTGGCTTGCCAAGGGGGGAAAAGATAAATAATTTAAACTTCCATTAAAGAAGAATCTCTGGATGCCATGAAAGTTTAACGGAGTGAGTCTACGTGGGCATGAAGGCAGTGCGCACAAATGTTGCTTCTCTTCTGCCGCTGTGTGCAAAGGTGAATTTGTCATGTGTGCAATAGTCGGAACGCAGGGTGCATCTACAACAGGCGTGTTGGCCCTGTGGACCTCCAGTGGTGGCTGAACTACAACTCCCATCATCCATGGGCATTGGCCATGCTTGCTGGGGCTGGTGGGAGTTGTAGTTTGGTGACATCTGGAGCCCCACAGGTTCCCCAGCCCTGCTGTGACAGCACCATCCGAACCACGACTGCTCAGATGTAGGAATGGGGGTGCGGAGAGAAATCCGACCTGTTTGCATTTAAATCTGTACTTTCAGAAACAAGACACAACTGAAATAAAGCCTTCCTTTGAAATTCACACTTCTATGAATTTTTGGAATATGGTTTCCCAGCCATGTCATTTTTGCCTCTGGATGAATGTTTCGGTTTGGATGGTTTCTGCACGTGCCATAGAGGGGAGTGAGGGGCAGATGGGGCTCGTCAACCTGGGAAGGTAGCCCATCTAGGAGAAGGGAAACTTTGATTCTAAACCTCTGCTGCCTCCTGGGATATCTTCGGGAGAAGAAAAGGCTCGGGAGTAAACTACACAAATCCAGAGTGGAGTCCCTAAGACGGTTGGATGGTGCCTTGTAAGCCTCCTTCCTGCAACCTCTGCAGCCAAGCTGGTGCCGGATATATATATGATTGAGGATCGTAGAGCCAGAGACAAGCTTGGAGAGATAAAATCGAGATATGGAAATATGAAAACATCGATGAGAGATGAGAGGCAGGACTGAGATTTGGATACCTTCGAAATTCAGACTGCGGGAAGCAGTAAGTTTAAGATTATAATTTGGAAGACAATTTGATTTTTTTATTTTAGTTTTTTATTTGTATTGGACTGTGATTTGATATGTTAATTGGATGTTTTTTATTGGAAAATTAATAAACAATCTAACAAAACAAAAAAAGAAAAGAAAAAGAGAGAGGGATGTCCTATTGTCTGGGCAGTCCAGAACCTCCGTAAACACTGCCCAAGCTTGTGCCGTAGGAAGGCCACTTTTGTGCTGCTATCGCAATAGTATGCCTTCACCCGTGGAGGCGCACTCCATTGCCTCCAAAGGCAGACAGATGCCAACAACAACAATGGCACCATCATGGAGGACCCCATTGCCAGCATGCTACAAGATCCTTTTACACGGAGATGCCAGCTTGAGTGATTCCAGCAGGGTGCGCTTTCAGGTAACAGGAAGCCAAAACGAGGCCCTAATACCCTGGGTGGTTGTTGTTGTTTAGTCATTTAGTCGTGTACGACTCTTCGTGACCACATGGACCAGAGAACACCAGGCACTTCCACTGCCTCCCGCAGTTTGGTCAAACTCATGCTGGCAAATCTCCCAGAGGTAATTCAAAAGCATCAATTCTTCAGTGATCAGCCTTCTTTATGGTCCAGCTCTCACTTCCATACATCACTACTGGGAAAACCATGGCTTTAACTACACGGACCTTTGTTGGCAAGGTGATGTCTCTGCTCTTTAAGATGCTGTCTAGGTTTGCCATCGCCTTTCTCCCAAGGAGCAGGCGTCTTTTAATTTCATGACTGCTGTCACCATCTGCAGTGATCATGGAGCCCAAGAAAGTAAAATCTCTCCCTGCCTCCATTTCTTCCCCTTCTATTTGCCAGGAGGTGATGGGCCCAGTGGCCATGATCTTAGTTTTTTGATGTTGGGCTTCAGACCATATTTTGCACTCTCCTCTTTCACCCTCATTAAGAAGTTCTTTAATTCCTCCTCACTTTCTGCCATCAAGGTTGTGTCATCTGCATATCTGAGGTTGTTGATATTTCTTCCGGCAATCTTAATTCCAGCTTGCGATTCATCCAGCCCTGGGTGGTAGAGAACCTTTTTCAGCTTGGGGTCCACACTGCCTTCCAGGCCAACTTCCAGAGGGCTGCAGGACCAGCAGTGTACTTTTGCTAGAAGCAAAAGCAGCCAGGAAAATGGGAGCCCAGTCTCCCCATTTGGCACAGTGTGGCCTCTTCTACGCGGAAGCAGTCGGCACCGTGCCAAATCGGATCAGGGCAATTCGGAATATCTGGGGACTCTAATAATCGTGGCAAGCGAAAACACGGAAACAGATTGGATGCCTGTCCCCATCTCCTTATTAGCTTTGCTCCCGAAGCATGACAGATGCTAAACTCATCAGCTTTGCCCAGAGGTATGCCTTTGTCATGAGCATCTCAGAGCTTATACCCTCATTAAGTTAAACTTGCATGATGAATATTGAGTGTGGCAGTTCGACAGCGCTTGTGCGGGAAGCCGGCTCCCTTGAATTCCCACATTTGAGGGAGGAAAGCTTTTGCGGGTTGGTTGTTGTTGTTTTTAACATTGCCGAGAGTTCGCTGGGCACTCACCCCACACTTACGCGACCACCTCTATGGGAAATTGCAATATATATGCAGCCACATGTGGACTAAGGCATCATTCATCAACCTGGAGCCCTCCATCTGTTTCCATCTACAATTCCCCATCAGCCTCAGCCAGCAGGGAGTTGTGAGTCGAGGACCCGCCACCCGCTTGAGGTTAAGAAAGACACAAGGACACAGTATACAGTGGTACCTCGGGTTACAGACGCTTCAGGTTACAGACTCTGCTAACCCAGAAATAGTACCTAAGGCCTGGGGGCCAGATCTGGCCCAATCGCCTTCTAAATCCAGCCTGCGGACGGTCCGGAAATCAGCATGTTTTGACATGAATGGAATGTGTCCTTTTATTTAAAATGCATCTCTGGGTTATTTGTGGGCCATAGAAATTCATTCGTTTTTATTTTATTTTTCCAAATATAGTCCTGCCCCCCACAAGGTCTGAGGAACAGTGGACTGGCCCCCTGCTGAAAAAGTTTGCTGACCCCTGTGAGGGTCGCAATGGTCTGACTCAGGACAAGGCCGCATTTTAATGCTGTATTGTAATCTTGTTTTTAAGTTGTATTTTAATCAATTGTTTTTATACTTAGTGTTAGCCACCCTGAGCCCAGTCTTGGCTGAGGAGGGCGAGTATAAATAAATTTATTATTATTATTATTATTATTATTATTATTATTATTATTATTATTTATAAGGAATGCCAGGCCAGCATGCAGTCTCCAACGCAGAGCAGCCGGAAGATTCCCATCTCTTTCCACCAAGCAATTGAAACTGTCCTTGCAGGGCGAGATGCAAAAAGAGAAAAAAATGGGTCAGAAAATGCTGGCTGCCGAGGGAGTGATGCTGGAGCCAAACCAGCAAGCTTTAATTAGAAGGGTGCTCTTTTTTTGGATGCCGCACTCAGCAAACTCAGGCGGCGTGAAAGGAACAGGGGGAGGAGAGCCTGGAGGAGCTCAGAATGGCAGCCCTGCGCAAGAAAGGATGGGGGTGCTGATATAACTGGGTGTTCTTGCAAAAAGAGGAGATCTGAGGCAGGGAAAGAGCTTCAGAGCCTCCTGAGGGACACAGGCCAAGCCAGGGGTGGGTGCAGCCGGGGAACGAAACTGAGCAGGGCGCCAGGTGTACAATTCACTTCTCCCAGAGCTACAATTCCCAGCATCCTTAAAGGTAAAGGGACCCCTGACCATTAGGTCCAGTCGTGGCCGGCTCTGGGGTTGCAGTGCTCATCTCACTTTATTGGCCGAGGGAGCCGGCGTACAGCTTCAGGGTCATGTGGCCAGCATGACTAAGCCGCTTCTGGCAAACCAGAGCAGCACACGGAAACGCCATTTCCCTTCCCACCAGAGTGGTACCTATTTATCTACTTGCACTTTGACGTGCTTTCGAACTGCTAGGTTGGCAGGAGCAGGGACCGAGCAATGGAAGCTCACCCCGTCATGGGGATTCGAACTCCCAACCTTCTGATCGGCAAGTCCCAGGCTCTGTGGTTTAACCCACAGCGCCACCCGCGTCCCTCCAGCATCCTTAACAAACTACATTTCCCAGGATTCTCGAGGGAGGAGAGCCAGGTGCTCTCAAAGTGTGTTGGATGTGCTCTGAATGTCTGGTTTGGATCTGCTCCTCTGCTGAGATGGCAAAGCAAGACCAGCCTTCTTCTTCTGCAGGCCTTCTGTCAGGCGACAGAACGGGGCTGATGGCAGGCGCATGGCTTCCAAGCTAATGAGGGGATTAAGGACGGCCTAATCCAGTCCTCAGAGACCAAGCCATGTTTGCCTTCCATTTGCTGCGACATGAGCTGGCGTGCGGCTTCCGAATTCCTCGCTCGCCACCCCTCCACCGTCTTGCACAGCGAGCCCAATTTTCCTTGTTCATCTCACCACCTGACAAACACACCCACACCACTCACAAAAGCTGTGTACATACCTAGAAAGCCCATAACTTCTCCCAGGGCCAGATTAAGACCTCTAGAGCCTCTAAACCCTTAAAAGATTTTGGTGCACCCATATATATCTAATTCAAAATACAGATGATAAAAAACTGTGAAATGTAATTTATTCCCTGGTGTGGTTTGTGGTTCGCCTCAAGGGCCGAAATGTCTTGGGCTGGCCCCGCCCTGTTCCCCTGTTCCATGTGCAGAGCGCTTCTCTGGCTACATGTCTGCATAAATCAGTTAAGGACACCGAGCAAGATCAGTTAAAAGAAGCAGCTGCACCTCCAGCATTCAGTATAGCACAGGACGCAGCTTCCTGCTCTTTACGAGATCAAAAGAGAAGTTTGGAGGCCCAAATGAGGAACAGGGAGCTGTTTCTATTATTATTATTATTATTATTATTATTATTAATTATATTATTATTATTATTATTATTATTATTAATTATTATTATTATATTATTATTATTATTATTATTATATTTATTGGCATTTTCATTTTCAAAAAACACTGTGTGATTTTACATAACTTTACATTACCTTTACAGTGGTACCTCGGGTTAAGAACTTAATTCGTTCTGGAGGTCCGTTCTTAACCTGAAACTGTTCTTAATCTGAGGTACCACTTTAGCTAATGGGGCCTCCTGCTGCCGCTGTGCAACTTCTGTTCTCATCCTGAAGCAAAGGTACTATTTCTGGGTTAGCGGAGTCTGTAACCTGAAGCGTCTGTAACCTGAAGCGTCTGTAACCCGAGGTACCACTGTATTCTGACTCTCTCAAGTCAACGACTTCCCCCATGCCTCCCAATTGACTTTCTAACTTCCAATTATAATATCCGCATCTCTCATTTCCTTCATCTACCTTTCCTTTTCCTTTGAAATTCCTTATCATTGTAAATAAGTTTCTAATTTTAACCGACAAACCTTTAAGCCGGTCCTGTTAGTGTTGTCAAGTGTTTACAATGTTCTTTCAAGTAAATAATAAATTTACTCCAGTCTTTTTCTGTTGGTCTCGCTGGTCTCAGATTTCCCCCCGACAGTCTTGCCAGCTCTGTATACAGAGGAGGCACAGGGAGCTGTTTCAATGGCTCTGGGGTGATGGCTGGCTGGGAATGGAAGGAATCTTTTCCGGGTCAGTGGCAAATCCTTCACGCCGAGGCATGCATGTGGCCTCATTTTCCCAGAGTGGAGGCTGCAGCTTGAATGTTTTAGCGTGAAAGACATCGCAAATCCTAGCCAAATCACGACGCTACCGCTGTCATATTAAAACAGCCAGAAACCAGCCCATGGATGACGCTAACATACCTAAGCTGTAAATAGGGTTTTCATTTTTTATTTTAATTGCCTGATGCAGCTGCTGCTGAGGCATGCCTGGAGGAGAGAAGCAAAACCGGCGTTTCTCAAGGCTGCGACGGAAGAGTCATAAGTGTGATCCCAACATGACCCTTGCGTGTGTGCATGCTTTCTCCCAAGCAATTTAGGATGGGATATTTTAATGGAAAACTACCTAGCTTGTGGGACGCGGGTGGCGCTGTGGGTTAAACCACAGAGCCTAGGACTTGCTGATCAGAAGGTCCGCGGTTCGAATCCTCGCGATGGTGTGAGCTCCCGTTGTTTGGTCCCTGCTCCTGCCAACCTAGCAGTTCGAAAGCACGTCAAAGTGCAAGTAGATAAATAGGTACCACTCTGGCGGGAAGGTAAACGGTGTTTTTGTGCGCTGCTCTGGTTCGCCAGAAGCGGCTTAGTCATGCTGGCCACATGACCCAGAAGCTGGACGCCAGCTCCCTCGGCCAATAAAGCGAGATGAGCACCGCAACCCCAGAGTCGGCCACGACTGGACCTAATGGTCACGGGTCCCTTTACCTTTACCTTACCTAACTTGTACTTCTTGAACCAATATGTGAATAGAAGCATAGCTATGTTTTCAGATTTGCAGTTCTCTGAATTTTGCGATGCAGTTCTCCAACCAAGCGATGCAGAATCAGGGACATTGCGAGCTCTTTTTCATGCAGTCTTATTAGAATAATAGAATTTTGGAGTTGGAAGGGACAAGGAGGATCTAGTTCAACTTTCTGCAATGCAGGAATATGCAGTTGTCCCATCTTTCAGCCCGGACACTGAGGTCCAGTGCCAAGGGCCTTCTGGTGGTTCCCTCCCTGCGAGAAGTGAGCTTACAGGGAACCAGGCAGAGGGCCTTCTCAGTGGTGGCACCTGCCCTGTGGAATGCCCTCCTACCAGATGTCAAGGAAACAAACAACTATCTGACTTTTAGAAGACATCTGAAGGCAGCCCTGTTTAGGGAAGTTTTCCATGTCTGAAGTTTTATTCTGTTTTTAGTGTTCTGTTGGGAGCTGCCCAGAGTGGCTGGAGAAACCCAGCCAGATGGGCATGGTATGAATATTATTATTATTATTAAACCTGCAACCTTGGCTTTATCAGCACCACCCTCTAACCCAGGTACAGGCAAACTCGGCCCTCCAGATGTTTTGGGACTACAACTCCCATCATCCCTAGCTAACAGGACCAGTGGTCAGGGATGATGGGAATTGTAGTCCCAAAACATCTGGAGGGCTGAGTTTGCCTGTGCCTGCTCTAACCAGCTGAGCTATCCAGGTTGTTTATCATGTAGTTATAGTGGGTTAGGCCAGGTTTCCCCAACCTGGTGCCCTCTAGATGTTTTTGGACTGGCCCCTGGGCCCATCTATGATCTGTAAATGCAAGGGAGAGGTTTGTTGTGCAGGTGGGGGTGGATAGGGGATGGGGACAAGTTAAATCAGGCTTCCTCTTCAGCCCTCCAGATGTTTTTGGCCTACAACTCCCATGATCCCTAGCTAGCAGGACCAGTGGTCTGGGATGATGGGAACTGTAGTCTCAAAATATCTGGGGGGCCAAGGTTGAGGAAGCCTGAGTTAAATCATGTCACGACAGTTGATATTATTTACCCAACACCCTCTAATAATAATAATAATAATAATAATAATAATAATTTATTATTATTACCCCGCCCATCTGGCTGAGTTTCCCCAGCCACTCTGGGCGGCTCCCAATCAGTGTTAGAAACAGTACAGCGTTACATATTAGGCCAGATTCCAAGAAATCAGCTACGGCACTTAGATTAATCAAGGTAATTATATTCATAGCAATCATTTGGATTCCACGAGCATCGCAGAGGATAAATCAAATTTTTTCCACAGAATATTTTATGCGACTGAATGCCTGGGGATTACTTCAGCCTCTTCATTCTGTTTGTCCTCCTCTTTGCATGAATTGGAATTGAAAGTCGTGTTGAGGAAGATTAACACTCCTCAAATGCGCACCAGGACTGCTGCGTCACTGGCTGTTTCCCCGGGGGAAATTCTGCTCTAGGCCAAGACGAGCCCAGCGATGGCTATTGCAAAGCATGGCGGTTTTGTTACTTGAGGCCGGCTTGCCTCTTGGACGAGTGAGATACTTGTCCACACTCTGAATCATTGCTTCTCTGCATCCTTTGCCATGCAAGATGAATGAATTAGGAAGAGAGTTCAAGGACACATCCCCAGCCAGACAAAAACACCCAAGAAGGGTGTGGATCTGGGCTGCTGACAGGAGCGAGCCAGCAGTAAATCACACCAAGCAAGTTGGAATTAACTCTTTATTGGCAAAAACAGGATCTGCATAGGAGTGCCAGGCCTAATGAGCAGAGCAACTCAACTCTGGCAGGTCTTGCCTCCATGAAGTACCATATTTTTCTGTGTATAGGTCTCCCCCATGTATAAAACACCCCCTATTTCTGGGGACTCAAATTTAGGAAAATGGGGGGAGATGGTTCAGAGTTGTTGAGTTTGGGGGGGGGCAGGATTGCACTGGGCTGTTGAGCTTTTTTACTGGGGATTGCTGAAAATCGCTCACCCACACACGGCACAAAATCTGCCTCTCGTCTGTCCTCTCACCGGCAGAAGAAGCCAATCGGCCGCCCAATTCCCGCAGCGCCAGCCAATCAACAACAGCCCTTGACGCAGCAACCAATAACACGCCCAATCGCTGTTGACAGCCGCGGCAGCAACCAATCAAACTTCCACCCTATCCATGTGTAAGACAACCCCCACTTTTTAGTATAATTTTTAAAGAATAAAACCTAATCTTATACAAGGAAAAGTACAGTAGATGCCAAGACTGAAGGTTCCTTGCCACCTACAGCTGCCTAGGTCCCCTCCTCTCTCCCACTTAGCCACAAACCTCACTGGGTCAAACTTGGGCCAGTCACTGCCTCTCAGCCTAACCTACCTCGCTGGGTTGTTGTGGGGGCGAAATGAGGGGAGGGAGAAGCATGCACAGTGGACACTCGGGTTGCGAACGTGATCCATGTGGAAGGCACATTCACAACCCGCAGTGTAGGGATGATCGGGGAGTGGGGAGTGGGGTTCGGAGGGAGCACACTCCCACCCACAGGCAGCCACAGTCTGCCTGTACGCGTGACCTTGGGGGGTGGGGCACCCCCCTCACAGACAAAGCCACAGCTGTCTGAACATCGTTCCCTCTGTCTAACCTTTTGCGGTCTCAGTAGTCTGCGGTGTCCTGTCTGTAAGCTTTGTCTCTGAGACCTTTTGTCTCCTTCGTCATACACTGTGCAAGGGGAAAATGATGCGGTGGAAACAGGTGCCAAAATAACTTTGTACCACCCCACTGGGGTGGAAGATGTGTAAAGGTCACAGCCCAAAATGTATCTGCCTGTTTGTATATTTGTCTCAATAAAAGGAGGCTCCACAGGGCTGGCCGGCAGCCTACATGCAGCTCACCTGTGCGCAGCTCACCTGTGTTATCAGCTCCTGCCTCAATGTCCATCACTTCACCGCAGCATTCGCAACCCACAGCACCACGTCTGTGCATGCACGGGTCACAATTTGGTGCTTCTGCGCATGTGCAAGTGCCGAAACCTGGAAGTAACCCGTTCCGGTACTTCTGGGTTCGGAGCGGTGCAACCCGAAAACGCACAACCTGAAGCGTCTGTAACCCAAGGTATGACTGTATGCCTCTTTGGGCCCCTTAGAGGCAAAAGTGCAATATAAATGCAATAAATAAATAACAAATAAATAGACTATCTCAAGCGAACAAAAAAGCAAACAAAAAACCCAGGTGAGAGTCTGAAGGGCTAGGCAAAGAGACCTGGGCGTCTCTCACCCTGTTTTCATTCATAAAAATCCAAGATCCATTGACATACAGACCTCCATTTTTGCTGTGAGTCAGATGTCCATTAAGCCTCACAATGAGGTTTTCGGCTGCAACCTCTTCCACTTAGAGGAAAACGTGGCATGTGTTGGGCTGGGGGTGGGGGAGGCGTGGAGCACAAACCCATCTTCTTTATCCCTCCAACATGCCATTTGCGTCAATCAGCAATAACAACGAAATTGCTGTTGGCCCCCTGGGCTACTAAGTGAATGAACTGCGAGGGAGGTGGGCGTGGAAGGTTGTTTTTGTGTGCAGCGAAATCTTCTCTCTTTCAAAGACAGGCATCTCCCCTCCACTTAACAGTTTGTGCAGGTAACAGAGGCGCCAGAAAGAGTGGGGAGGGCAGGGTGACTTCATGTTGTCACAGGGCCAAAAAGAGGCAAAGAACAACAAATTGTCCCTGTTTTTTGTGTTGAATATATGCCCTATGGTAATTGATGGACCTAACAGGTATCTAAAGTCATTTGCACATAACAAAATATGTATTTTATCATATATAGAAATGAGCAAACCAGTGATATTTGAGGGAGCAGGCTAGCAGGTGGGGCCCATTACTTCCATCTGAGGAGCCTACACAACACAAAACACTGTTGCTGTATGTAGGTTTTATTTTTTATTTTTTTAATCTTATATTTTGGAAATGTACATCCAGTTTTTTCCCCTTTGATTTTTTTTTGGGGGGGGGGCCCAAGTGCAGCTGGTATAGCACTGGGTGAATGTGATCCTTTGGCGAGGACCCTGTAAGGAGTCTCGCTGCGACATTCTGCACCCGCTGGAGTTTTTGGGTCAGTCTCAAGGGCAGCCCCACGTAGAGCGAGTTACAAGCTTCCCTTTGGAAGTTCCAGCTGAAACAGAGGAATCTGTGTTACACGCAGTCAGACCTTTGGTCCATCGCACTCAGTGTCACCTACACTGAATGGCAGCAGCTCTCCAGGTTTTCAGGCAGGATACCCCACCAGTAGATGCCTTTGGGGGGGGGGCTAGGATCTTCTGTCTCCAAAGCAGGAGGGTCATAGTGAGGCTCAGAGGAAGAAATGAACGATGCAACAAATAAAAATGCATGTGCAGAGCATTCCTAACCATGTCTACTCACTGGGATTTACCCCCGGGTAAAGAAGGTTACGATTAGAGCTAAAATGAAGCAGGCCTTTTGCTAGATCCATAAAGGCTGAGGGCTGGGCTTCAGCCAGCTCACCAAGTGGCTTGCTCCCTTTGCAAAAAAAAACCCCAAGCAGGTCCTCCTCTGGCTCATCTCTGGAGCTGAACTGACCTCTGCTGGTCTCTGGAAGTATTAAAGGAATCCCAGCCCCATGACCAACTCCTAGGCAAGTCTTCTTTTCAATCCACTTTGCAGCCCAGGTTTTAAAGCAGAGGTTGGGTCATGCATCTGTCTTGAAAGCTTCAGTTGAGATTCCTGCATTGCAGGGGGCTGGACTGGATGACCCCTGGGGTCCCTTTTCAATTCTACGATTCATCCTGTTCCCATAGAAACCTAGGAAGTCAGACCAGTGGTCCACCCTCCTGAGTGTCGTCTATAGTGACCAGCAGTGGTTATCTGTGGTTTCTGCCAGAGGTCTCTAACCTGGATTTGCCACTGGGGAATGAACCTGGGACTGTCTGCATGCAGAAGAGGTCTCCACTGCTGAGCTATAGCCCATCCCCTTTTAAGCCCCACTGGGCTCAATGGGACTTGGACTACTGCAATGCACTCTACGTGGGGCTACCTTTGAAGGTGACTCGGAAACTACAACTAATCCAGAATGTGGCAGCTAGACTGGAGACTGGGAGCGGCCGCCGGGACCCCATAACACCAGTCTTGAAAGACCTACATTGGCTCCCAGTATGTTTCCGAGCACAATTCAAAGTGTTGGCACTGACCTTGAAAGCCCTAAATGGCCTCGGCCCAGTATACCTGAAGGAGCGTCTCTACCCCCATCGTTCTGCCCGGACACTGAGGTCCAGCTCCAGGGGCCTTCTGGCAGTTCCCTCACTGCAAGAAATGAGGTTACAGGGAACCAGGCTAGAGGGCCTTCTTGGTAGTGGCACCTGCCCTGTGGAACGCCCTCCCACCAGATGTCAAGGCAATAAACAACTATTTTACTTTTAAAAGACAACTGAAGACGGCCCTGTTTAGGGAAGTTTTTAATGTCTGATGCTGTATTGTTTTTAATATTCAGTTGGAAGCCGCCCAGAGTGGCTGGGGAAACCCAGCCAGATGGGCGGGGTATAAATAATAAATTATTATTATTATTATTATTATTATTATTATTATTATTATTAGGAAGGCAGGGGTGCCAACTTGAATTAAATATTGGGTGGGGGTAAGCAGTGCCCTGCAAAATCAATAGTAATCACACACACCATTTGAATGGCAATGCCCATCAAGTTGGGGGGGGTATGTGGCCCCCCCAATATTTTAAGGGGGGGAGAAGGGACCTTGGCCTTCCACTTATAGGAGAAGGGGAGAATGGGGGGGGGGGAATCCCATCCAAAGAGGCTGGAGCAAGACTGAAACCAGGGGGTGGGGAGGACTAGGGGTGTACTGGATTACATATATCCTGGCTCTCCCCTCCCCTAATTTTCCATCATGCCTTCACTTCGGAGCACTGTGGCTAGAGAATGTTGAACTGTGACTGGGGGAAATCTGAATTATGTGCCTTTCGGGGTTATTCTTTAAGAAATGTATGTGCTCTACTGTAATTTGATGTTGCATTTTGATGTATCTTGATACGTTTTGCTATTTTACCCAGGATCTCTGTTTCCTTGCGGCTCCTACACGTTTTGCTTATGTAACATTGTTTAGCTATGTGTAATTATGGTACTTAAAATGTGGCAATATGTTGGAACGGTAGCAGCAGTTTTGTTGCATTTTGAATGTGGGATTTGTATTGGGCTTTTCCTTTTCTTATATTGATACCTTTTTGTTGCAATTTGCAGACAGCTTAGAGATTCCTGTTGAAGTATAAAGTGGCATGTAAATTAACTGACTAAAATCACACCATCACACTGGGTGCCCTTGGGTTGAACCACTTATCTCTTTGCCTCTTCTACCTCACAGGATTGTTGTGAGGTTTAAAAAGTGGGGCGCTTGGACTGTCCTGAGCAACTTGGGAGGAAGGGCAAGAGAAAAATGTGAAGATAAGATTATAGAGAGAGAAGCCAGGGTGACCTTGGGCCAGTCACTGCCTCTCAGCCTAAGCTCCTCAAATAATTCCGGACCCTGTAGTTTACTCCTCAGAATTACAAACCCCAGCAGCCTTTAAAGTACCAAAGTGTCTAGGATTCCTTGAGGGAGAAATCATATGCTCTAAAGGTTTGGTGTGTAGGCTCCTTGCAGGCAGAGACCTGTGCTCTCGAAGCACACACTGCATATACACAATGCTGGTGCTTAGCGATTTTGTTTTGTTTCTTATAATGTTTATTAAATTTTCTGTTTTACAATTTAGACTATTCATTGAAACAACCTTAAAATATCAAAAACTTCCCTTCTTCTCTTCCCATGGTTCATTTTGCATAACATAAATCCCTGCATGTTTTATATAAACTAAACCATTCAGTATTCCATTATTTACATCCATCAAAACTTATTTACACTGTTGAATTTATCTTAATGCTGCCAGCATTTTCAAGTGTACACAATTCCCCCCATATATTCCATAAACATTTTCCAATCTTCTTTAAACATATGTTCTTCTTGTTCTCTTATTCTGTATGTTAGATCCACAAGCTGCACATATTCCAACAATTTAAGTTGCCATTCTTCTTTAGTTGGGACCTCGCTCATTTCTCATTTTGGGGCTAACAAAATACGGGCTGCAGTAGTGGCATACATAAATAACCTTTTTGACACCTGCCAATTTCAATTTACCATATTTTTCGCTTCATAAGACACACTTTTCCCCTCCTAAAAAGTAAGGGGAAATGTGTGTGCATCTTATGGAGCGAATGAAGGGGGGAGGCAGGCAGGAAAAGCCCCCAAGAGCCGCACACAAGCTCCACACAGCTCTTGCGGGCTTTTCCCCAGGAGGGAGAACAGATTGACGCAGTCAGTCAGTCCCTTCTCCCTCCTCGTAGAAAAGCCCGCAGGAGCCGTACAGTCCTTAAAGGGTGTGCGGCTCCTGTGGGCTTTTGAGGGAGGTGGGGGTATTGCCATAGCAAAATAAGATTTTTTTCCTTGATTTCCCCCTCCAAAAACTAGGTGCGCCTTATGGTCTGGTGCGCCTTATGGAGCGAAAAATACGGTAAACATCCCCCCCAATTCATTAGTGATTTTGTACCCTAGACAAGGCTAACCACTGATACATCCACACCCAATTGCTAACAAGACTCAATCTCAGGGTCATGGGTTCAAGCAAAAGATTCCTGCATTGAAGGGGGTTGGACTAGATGCTCTCGTGGTTCCTTCCAACTCTACAATTTTATGATTCTATCAGTGCTGGATTAAACCCTGGGGAGGCCCCTAGGCCGTTGAAATCTTGTGGGGGGGGGCTCACAAATTATCTCCTAAGACATTTTTTTATTTTACCAACCAACAATTGCAATAAATCAATTTAGATCCATTGTTGCAGGGCCGCTAAAAGGTGTGGAGCCCATAGGCCAGGGCCTACTTTGCCTACTCAGTAATCTGGCACCGGATTCTATGGAAAACGGCAAGCACAAAAGTAGAAACCTCTTGGTTTATTTTAAATGACCAGCATAAGAAATACAACAAACACATGTGGAATCTAGACACATATTTTTTAAAAAAGCACTGTGAAAATCCTTTTTTAAAAAAAGCGTTTTGAAAAATATGTTGAATTTGCCATAAGCTCACCTTCGCCATCTAGTGTCACATTTGTATAATGCACTTAACACGTTATATTCGCTACAGCTAGAAACAGAAGTGTAGATACCTGACTCAAAAGCCAATTCAAAGTGTTGGTGCTCACCTTTAAAGCCCTAAACGGCCTCGATCCAGTATATCTGAAGGAGGGTCTCCACCCCCATTGTTCTACCTGGACACTGAGGTCCAGCACCAAGGGCCTTCTGGCAGTTCCCTCCCTGCGAGAAGCCAAGTTACAGGGAACCAGGCAGAGGGCCTTCTCGGTAGTGGCGCCCGCCCTGTGGAACGCCTTTCCCATCAGATGTCAAAGAGTAGAACAACTATCTGACTTCTAGAAGACATCTGAAGGCAGCCCTGTTTAGGGAAGCTTTTAATGTTTGATGCATTACTGTATTTTAATATTTTGTTGGAAGCCGCCCAGAGTGGCTGGGGAAGCCCAGCCAGATGGGTGGGGTATAAATAATAAATTATTATTATTATTATTATTATTACTACTACTACTACTACTACAGTGGTACCTTGGGTTACCTACGCTTCAGGTTACAGACTCCGCTAACCTAGAAACAGTACCTCGGGTTAAGAACTTTGCTTCAGGATGAGAACAGAAATTGTGCTCCAGCGGCGCGGCAGCAGCAGGAGGCCCCATTAGCTAAAATGGTGCTTCAGGTTAAGAACAGTTTCAGGTTAAGAATGGACCTCCGGAACGAATTAAGTACCGGTACTTAACCCGAAGTACCACTGTGTTGTTGTTGTTGTTGTTGTTGTTGTTGTTGTTGTTGTTGTTGTTGATGTTGATGTTGTTGTTGTTATAGCAAGTTTTCCAGCACACAAATCATCGGGGTTCATGGGCTGATCCCGCGGTTGTGTTCTTAAAATTTAAGTCTCTTAACAGTTCCAGGGGCGCCAGCATCTCACTTTGCGCGCCCTTCCTTTGGCAAGAGCGGATGCTTGGATATATTTTCAGCTAATCCACAGCGGGCACAAGGAGAAGGGGACTGCAGAGGACGAGATGGTTGGAAGGTGTTCTCGAAGCTACCAGCATGAGTTTGACCAAGCTGCAGGAGGCAGTGGAAGACAAGAGTGCCTGGCGTGCTCTGGTCCAGGGGGTCACGAAGAGTCAGACACGACTAAACGACTCAACAACAACAATCCACAGCGGGTCAGAATTCCGAGGCAACGCGCCCTGGTCCGAGGGGCGCGCCAGGCTCCAAAGTGAGCCCCGGGGGGACGGCGCCTCCACCGTCTAACAGACTGCTCGAGGACCCCGCCAGCCCCAATCCGAGAAAGAAGCAAGCTCTCCCCGGGCCTGACTCCCGAGTAGACAAGTTTTGCAGGACCCCTCCCCCCCGGCTGCCATCCTGCGCGGAGCCTAGCAAGCGGTAATCCGTCGTGCGCTTTTCCTTCTCCACCGACGAAGGGGCGGGCCGGGGCGGTCTCAGCACCGGGTGTGGCTGACCGCCGCCCCCGCCCCCCCCCCCACGAAGGCACCCAAAACCTCCCGGCGCTTCCTCGACTGCTCAACAAGCCCAGCGGACACAGCAGAGCAGCTCCACCCAACTAGGGCAGGTAAGTTCAGACGTGGCGGACGCCAACGCAGCTGCGTGTTTCTTTCTGTCCACTCTCTAACAAAACTGCGGGATCTTCCCGGGTTCGCTTTCTGCCAAGTTCTGTCCCTGGGGGTCCCGTGGGTTTGGGGCAGGTGGGTCGGAGCAGCCTCAGCTACAAAGCCCCCTAGACGGGAGTGGCCGCAAAAAGCTGCGTCAGGGAGTCTTCTTCGCCGAAGCTTCAAGGCGCGTCGAGGAGTCCCAGGCTTGGGGGTGAGGAGGACGCGGAGGAGAAGAGGCTTGCAGAGATGAAATTGATGGAGGGGGATGTTGGGGGGTGAGGGGGTCTCTAAATGTGGAAGACAAGACAAGTCCACGCACCCGGACCAGGGCGGGGTTGGACTCCGCGTTTGGGTACTTCGAGGCAGCATCCCCCGTCGGGTTTTTCAGAGCCGGGGCAGAGAAACTCGATCCTTTCCTAGCTTTCTGCGGAATGGGACCCACCTGGAAGTTTAAGGGGCCCCTTTGCCAAACTGAGTCCGCTGGGAGTTTTAGCCCAAAAGACATGGAGGGACCCAAATTGGCAAAGGCAGCTGGAGGTGATTGGGGTTTTTTTCTGTTTTGTTTCCCAACTTAGGAGGGCGTTTGGGGGCGACTTTGGGGGCTCCTCCCAAGCCCAGCAGCGGCAGATGGGGTCGTGTGTGTGTGTGTGTGTGTGTGTGTGTGTGTGTCTAGGCTGCTAGCCTCTCCAATTTTGCATCTGGTCATGGATGCCAGATGGCCAGGCGGTTTGCGAGTAGCTTCTGGGGGCAGCGAGGAGTTCATTAGAGGGAATAATGAAAACCTGACCTCAACCTTTCAGTGGCTCTCTTTGGACAGGCTCTGGGATCCTCAGCAGGAGTTGGAGGGGGGGGGTGTGAAACGAAGATTGGCAGGTGAACTCCTCTCTCTCTCTCTCTCACTCTCTTGGTAGACGCTCTGCTTTCTCTCCAGCAACAAGGGGAAGGGGGAGATTGTGAAACTAAGCTCTGATACGCAATAGCTCTGGGGATTTGGCAGCCCTTGCCCCATGTGGCGTTGCAATATGTGGTACATAGAGTGCACTTGGCTTCTTCTCAAAGGGTGACTCTCCTCTTGGCTAACGTTCCTCATGTTTCCCAGCAAAGGAAGCTGCCTGTTTAGAAACCAAGGCTGCCCACGCACCACGTCTTTAAAGCAAGAAAAGAACCATGGGAACTGTAGTTTGTTCAGGGTGCTGGGATTTGTAGTTCTAGGAGGGGTAAGCTACAGTTCCCAGGATTTGAGGGCAGGGAGCTGCTTTAAATGTATGAAATGTACACATTGACCCATCTAATTGGACCGTTGATCCGTCTGACTCCATACTGCCAATTGGCAGTGGCGCCCTTGTGTTTTCAAGGCAATTCATGGGCAGAGTTAACCTGTGGAACTCCCGCCCACAGGAGGCAGTCATGGCCACCAACCCTGATGGCTTTAAAAAAAGATGAATTCATGGAGGAGAGGGCTGTTGGTGGCTACTAGCCAGGATGCCTGACCCCCTGGGAGCCTGAGGGCCCCATTCCTGCCTCTCTCCACCTGGCCCAGAAGCCATAAGAATTGCTGCTGCTGCTGCTGCCGCCCAGCAAGGACTGGGGTATTTTGGGGAAAAGTTTTGTCGGGAGTTTTTGCTGTTATTGATATTAGTTTTTTGTATCTTTATGTGAAAATTGTTCAGTTTGGTTATGTAGTTTTTTGATGTGTTCCACCTGGCTTTCAACTTGAACTTAGCCTGATCTTTTATTCCTCTTCCTTCCCTCGCCCTCCCCTTTTTATGAAGATTACCCACTCTGGGATCCCACAGCTAATTCTCCCCTGGTCTCCTCGCTGGCCCAAATAGGACTAATTTAGCCATCTAGCCCTGGTGATCATCTAATGTTTATTGGATGGATTTCCCCCCTAAATTGATTTTTGAATTCTGAATTTATTGTTATTCAAGTTTTATACTGTATTTTATGCTGTTTTTTTGTTGCATCAATTAAGTGTTTTAAATTTGTTGTTAGCCGCCCTGAGCCCGGTTTTCTGAACTGGGAAGGGCGGGGTATAAATAAAAAAATATTATTATTAATTTTTATGACTACTTTGCTATGTTTGTAACTATGAAAATCTTTTCATATTGTAAGCCTCCTTGAGCATTGTTTTAACTGTGGAAAGGTGGCATACAAATAAAATGATGATGATGAAGATGATGATGATGCCTGGGCTTCCTCCCCCGTTGGAGACCGCAATGTTTCTGAATCCTAGCTGCTGGAGGGGGGAGAGATGCTCTTGCGGTCAGATCCTGCCTTGGGTTTCCCACAGGTATCTGCTTGGCCACTGTGAGAACAGGATGCTCAACTAGATGGGCCACTGGCCTGATCCAGCACACTCTTCTTCCATAGGTGTCCAGTGATCACATCTGGGACCTTCTGTGTGCAAACCTACTCATGTGCTAAAAGCAGTGTTAGAAACTCGGATATATAACCTAGGTGCCAAATGGCTCCTGAAACCAGGGTTACAGTCGCCAAAACTGAATGTCCAGATGGCATTTTGGGTCCAAGGGGACTTTTCGATTCCTGAAATTCGTTCTGATTGTGCAGATAAAACAGAACTGATGGAATTCTACAGGATGAGGAATTAGTGTGTGAAAATGGTCCCGATCCAAGGATCCCCAGGCATGCACCTCCAGAGGGTGGAGAGACGTCAGGCACCATCCTTGCACTCGGGCATCCTCACTTGGTTGCAAGCGTCTGATAGCCAGGTGCAAAATGCGCCTGGCAAATTTCGAACGCTGCTGCTCTGGCCTTTAGCCCAAGGTTGAGCCTTAGAAATTCACACTGATGAGCAGAAGCTGAGCAACGAAGGAACCCGTTTTCTTGAAGCGCAGCCTCCTCCCCATTGTAATTCTTGTCGGTTCCCCCCCCCCCCCGTTTGTGGGCTGAGGGAAGGGTGCTGCTCCTTGGAAAACCAACCCCCGAATAAGTATGGGCAGAGGGAAGCTGAGTCATATGTAATTTCCGAAGGAGCCTTGTGCAACAGAAACCTTTTCTGTCCTGAGCTGCCTCTTGCAATCTCTTCTGAGCATTTGCGGTTGTGCTGCTGTGAATCATTCCAGTTCCGTCCACCCGGTTCTCGTAACCAATGTAGGCAGCAGGTGCCTTGTGTTCGGAAAGACAGTTTTGTCCAGCCCTGGCTTGACTTGAGAAATGTCCAAATTCCACAGGTCATCGGTTCAAGGGTGAAACAAAATCTGAATGCCTCTGGTTACCAAACAGGCTGAACAGCTTAGGGCAGCGGCTCCCAAATGTTTTGATGCCGCCACCCCCTTGGTTCCGTAAACTCACCCCCAGTGCCCCTTACCCTATGAAAAGCAGTATTGAAATTAGCAGTTTGCATGACCCATTAAGGAAGGTGATGTTATGGACTGCTTGGACGCAGAAGAAGGGTGGGGGGAACCAGCTGGGGAACCCCCCAAGGGAAGAAGGCTCAGAGCCCGGGGAGTGTTGGTGGGACAACAATGTCATAAGAGGAAGAAGAGGAAGCTGACTGGGGGGGGGGTGTTGGAAGCTGAAAGCGTAACAGGGCTTAGTGAGCAGGAAGAGGCTGTGACAGAGAGCAGTCAAGGACCAGAGGCAGAAGTCGAAGCTGGAGAGGAGGAAGGCCAAAAGGCTGAGAAGATGCAGGCTGCTGAAGATGCCATGGGGTCCCGTCCCCCCCGCTGTGGCCAGCTCTCCCAGTACCATCAGAGGTATGAAGAGGGAGAAGCAAAGACAAACATGCTAGCATAGTCTCAGATTGCTTGGGGGAAACCCTGGAGAAGGAGGAGCTTCAGGGAGCAAAGGAAAGGCAGAGACCTTCAGTCCTCACAACTGTTTCATTAGGCTGAGATTTCCTGGGAAGAGTTGCTGTTTTATTTCTCTGAATAAAGAATGAAGTTCACTGACGCTTTGTGAGTTACATTCAAATCTTCCTGTTGCGTATTCAAGGATGTGGCAATTTTTTGTGTCGCAAAGCGCAGAACAGTTTGTGAAAGTTTAGACGTCAGTACCCAGATTGTAATTGTTAGCAAAGGATTGCTTCTTCGAACTTTATTTTTGGGTGGAACTTTTCCAGTACAGTGGTACCTCGGGTTACATATGCTTCAGGTTACATACGCTTCAGGTTACAGACTCTGCTAACCTAGAAATAGTACCTCAGGTTAAGAACTTTGCTTCAGGATGAGAACAGAAATCGCGTGGCAGCGGGAGGCCCCATTAACTAAAGTGGTCTTCAGGTTAAGAACTGTTTCAGGTTAAGAACGGACCTCTGGAACGAATTAAGTACGTAACCAGAGGTACCACTGTACAGTGAGTATGGACGGAACACAGCCTATGAAAAGCTACAACAATTAAAAATGCAGCCAATTTAGCTTGGATACGGTAGAGCACTGAACTGCGAAAAGCTTCAAGCTGTAATTATTTTTGGTAGCTGGTTATCCAGATTTTGTAATGCTCTTGGTGAAAGGGGGGGACAGGAGCTTGGGACTGAGATATATATATATATATATAACTTTATTCTCATTAGGCAATGGCCATAGCAACAGTAAAACATTACAGTATATGCGGAAAAGGAAATTTGATATAAGAGCACAAATTAAAGTCCTGAATCAGCAATCAGTTAGTGGCCCTTATTCTGATTGCCCCTGCTCTGCACCTAGCAACCTTTGCTGTTATCTGCTCATTTTGATCTGATAGAAGAAAGGACATTGTGGCAGTGGTTGAGCGCCCTGGGATGGCTAGTACGAGTGGGGTGATGATCTTGTTCTTCAGGTCTTTGCTGAGAGTGCAAGACAGGAGGACATGTGCCGCTGTTTCGATGCTACCATCTCCGCAGGGGCAAAGACGTTTGTCAGGCAGGATCTCTTGGAACCGACCCTCAAGTACTGCAGATGGCAAAACATCCAGTCTTGCAAGTGTAAAAGCACGTCTGTATTTTGGGATAATACGTTTGTGCAGATATGGGGTTGGGACTGAGATGTAAGGTTGGCATATCTCATCTGTGGGTAGGAACACAGAGGGTGCTGCTTGAAACTGAGTCATGCCGTTGGCCCATCTATCTTAGTATTACCCGCACTGACTGGCAGCAGCTGTGCAGAGATTTTAGCCGGGGCCTCTTCCAAGCCCTTCCCGGAGATGTCAGGGATTAAACCCAGGACTTTCTGCCATGAATGCTTGAGTTGAGATTCTTGCATTTCAGGGGGTTGGACTAGATGACCCTCGGGTACTCCTTCCAACTCTACAGTTCTATGCTTCTTCATCAGAAACAGATGCTCTGCAGACCCACAGCTGGACACAACCAGCACTGGAGTCCTGTTCCTTTTCCTCCTTGGGCTTGTCTTTTTGCTGCTGAGCTGAGATTGGCACAGCTAGTTGAAGGCAAGCTTTATCTGTGCCCTGCTTGGCCCCGAGTGGATCTGCTGTCATCTGAGACTCAGAGGCTATCCTGGCGCTTGTGCCAGTTCTGTGTTTGTTGATAGGCCTGCATTCATGCTGCTCTGAAAGCTCCTTTTGTGTCTTGGGTGCCTGGGATATTAATGCTGTGTTTTAAAAACAAGAATGGTTCCCACTGCCGCCGCCGATCCACTTCCCAAAAATGAGCTTTCCCGGAAATGCGAGTGATGGGGAGCATGTTTGTGAGGGACGCAGTTAGGAAGGCATTGCCACTAATCAGTAGGGGCTGGGATCCACATCCAGAACCCTGATCCCTTTTGGGGCATCTCAGGCAGTGTTAGAAATTAGCCAGGCGCCAGGTGCATTTTGAGACTGGCAGGGGTCCAATTGCAACCGTGCGGAGATCTCTGAATGCCAGGTTGGCAGTGGAAATCTCCATTTGGCAGGCTCCTCCAGCTTTCTTTCTTTTTTAAAAAATATTTTTTATTGATCAATTTCCACATAACAAATTATCAAACCATACATTGTTTTTCCCCCTCCCCCCCCCAAACCAAGGACTTCCCTCAGATCCTCTCCCTGGTTTCTCTTCACATACTTTCTCTGCATATTATAAAATTGTACATATCCTTTCTTATCTATTCATCATGTTATCAACCAATAAAATTGTGGATTTATTTAACCAGTGTGGTGTAGTGGTTAAGAGTGGTGGACTCGTAGTCTGGTGAACCGGGTTCACTTCCCCGCTCCTCCACACGCAGCTGCTGGGTGACCTTGGGCCAGTCACACTTCTCTGAAGTCTCTCAGCCCCACTCACCTCACAGAGGGTTTGTTGTGGGGGAGGAAGGGAAAGGAGATTGTTAGCTGCTTTGAGACTCCTTAAGGGGAGTGATAAAGCGGGATATCAAATCCAAATCCAAAATGTTGGATGCTTATTCAAAACCTGCCAAGGAGTCCAATTCATTTTGTTGTCTTTTTAGATCGTTTGTAAAAAGTTCCCATTCCTCCTTAAAGTCACAGTTGTCCTTGTCTCGCAACTTCTAAGTCAGTTTAACCAGTTCTGCATAATTCATCAATTTCTCTTGCCACTGATCTTTCGTCGGGGTTTCCTCATTCTTCCATCCTTGTGCTGTCAAGACTCTTGCCGCTGTTGTAGCATACATAAATAAATTCTTTGTTTGTTTAAAGAAGTCCTCCAGCTTTCTTAAGCAGGTCACCAGAAGAGCTTACAGCTTCCTTGACCGTCGGACCCGCTATGGGTCTTGTCCACTCAGTCTGCTGGAGCCAGTCTTCACATACAGAGGAGTCCCTAACTCAGTTAGGATTTGAGACCCATCAGCTCCCCTCACCTGGTTTAGCCAGCTAGTTGAAGCAATGTGCAGTGGGGGGGGAGGCAAAGGTAGACAAACTACCCCAGAAGGAGCACGATGTGTCCTCTGCCAGAGGTACTACCTCTCCACTAACACCCCATAAGAGCTTTAGTAAAGGTAAAGGGACCCCTGACCATTAGGTCCAGTCGTGGCCGACTCTGGGGTTGCGGCGCTCATCTCGCTTTACTGGCCGAGGGAGCCGGCGTACAGCTTCCGGGTCATGTGGCCAGCATGACTAAGCCGCTTCTGGCGAACCAGAGCAGTGCACGGAAACGTCGTTTACCTTCCCGCCAGAGTGGTACCTATTTATCTACTTGCACTTTGATGTGCTTTCGAACTGCTAGGTTGGCAGGAACAGGGACCGAGCAACGGGAGCTCACCCCGTCACGGGGATTCAAACCGCCGACCTTCTGATCGGCAAGTCCTAGGCTCTGTGGTTTAACCCACAGCGGTACCCGCATCCCCACTGATTTAAATGTCAAAAAAGCAGCCTTTGCCAATATGCTGGCTAGGGCTGATGAGAACTTTAGTATTATTATTATTATTATTAGGGCTTTTTGAAAGCTGGAACTCACCAGAACTCATTTCCGGCACCTCTCAGGTGGGTACCACTGCCATTAAAAGAGAACAAGGGAAGTGTTCATGGTGAGTTCCGGCACCTCTTTTTCTAGAAAAACAGCTATTTTTATTAACTTTGTATACCGCCCTTCATCTAAAGATCACAGGGCGGTTCACAACAGAAAAATACAAAATGAGAACACGAAATACATAATAAAATACAAGCAAACCAATAACCCCCATTCCCACAAACACATTTAAAAGGGCATAGGATGTTAGTCATCTCAAGATCGAATTAGAGAGATATATTTTCACCTGGCCCTTAAAGATAAAGGTATCTAAGCAGCTCTGGGAGATGAACCTTTGCTCTCCTTTAACTGCCTCCTTCGCAGCTGTCAAGGCTGGGGCAAAGCTGCAGGGGTTAATGATCAATCGCCTTATCAGTGGGGCAGATCCTGCATCTTGCTACTGGCCTGGGTGTGGCTCACCTTGGCCAAAGTTATCATATGACGTCCTCATGACTTTTGCTCATGACGAGGGCGAAGGAACAGCTCTGCGTCAAAAGAGTTTCCCCGTATCTCAGGGGTGGGGAATATTTTGGCCCACCCGGGCAGATCTTTAGCTTTCCCCCACCCACAGGCCAACTTTGACAGGTGGGATGAGTCACCTACCGGCCAGTCACTGGTTGTCATGACGATGTCAGGTGACTGATAGGTGAGCGATCCCGCCCACCTGTTAGAAGTTGATCCATGGGGGTAGCACTCTGCTCACAAGCTGAGGAAGGGAGGCATCAGCCCTGATCCCTGAAGTGATTTGCGTTGCTAGCAGATTTCACACACGGAACATGCTGGCAGAACAGCAAGCAGCAGGATTCCCCCCCCCCCTAATTTTTTATTCATTTTTCTTTTTCATTCATTACATACATCTCAGATTCTTAACATTTACTATATATTCCTCCCTCCCTCCCTCCCCTCCAAGGCTTCCCCCAACTTCCCAACAGTAAATACACCATCATATTTCACTATCTTCTAAACATTTTCTAATGCTAATAATGTGAATGTTTATTTAAATCCTGCCATCAAGTCTACTGACTTTCTTTGTTTCTGCAAATATAATATGAATGGTTCTTTTTCAAAGCCTCTGTTGTCTTTTTCTCTTAGTCCATCTGTCATTTTTGCCAGTTCTACATTGTTCATCAACTTCTCTTGCCATTTTTCTTTAGTTGGTATTTCTCCAGTCTCCCAATTTTGCGCAATCAACATTCTTGCTGCTGTAGTGGCATACATAAGCACCCAGCAGGATTAAACCTTCTCCATCGACTGACATTGGCTGATGGGCTGGTGGGTGTGTTATCACTTTCCCCAAACGTTCAGCTGCTTCTTTCCAAGTCTTCCTCTGAGCGAGTCTTTCAGAGATGAGTTGCGTCTTGAGCACGGGGGCTTTTTAGTGGTGGCCCCTCAATTCTCACTTGGTGTCGAATTCTCTTTCAATGCCGTACAAAGTCCCTCTCCCCATATCCTCTAATACTTAAGGCGTTTATATACTCACTGTTTCTAAGTTGCCTACATGACAATAAACCGTGCTGGGAACAAAGCAATTAAAAAAAATCTCCATAAAACCCAACGGAAGCCTGAACGCTGCCTTTAAAATGCCTGGAGGAAAGTCCATCCGGGAGGGGGCTTAT
Source organism: Podarcis liolepis (assembly GCF_965112155.1). Lineage (NCBI taxonomy): Eukaryota > Metazoa > Chordata > Lepidosauria > Squamata > Lacertidae > Podarcis > Podarcis liolepis. The sequence goes on along the minus strand of NC_139569.1, from coordinate 9,987,583 downwards.
CTAATCTCAGTTGGGAAGAAATTATTTTACTTACAAACGGCACCTTTTGCCTTATTCTTCTAGGCCTGTTGACACTTGGGCTGCTTCAGTCTGTAATTTTATTTTAACCCCCCCTCCATATAACTGTACAATAAACTAGACATTGTAACATTTCCAGTTAAACGGAAGGGCAGGATGTCTAAATATGATTATTCAGGAAGCTGCCTTCGCTAGTCAGGCACTTTATCCATTTATCTCAGCTCTTTCTATGCTGACTTGCTGGCGGCAATCCAGGGGTTTAGATAAGGGCATCTCTGAGCCCCACCTCGTGGTTGCTGTGGGGCTTGAACCCGGGACCTTCTGGGCGCAGGGCGGTTGCTCTGCCCGTGAGCTATAGGCTATTCCCTTGTGTTTTCACTCCTGCGTTTGCTAGGGTTTGAAGGATTGGATTTTAAAATCTATTACATCCCCCCCCCCAAATAATTTTTATTAAGTTTTCCATCTTTGTCATATTCACATTTTGTACATAAATCTATAACTTAATACATCGCTCTAACAGAGCATCAACCTCCTTCCCTCCCTCTTTCTGACTTCCAAACATCATTCTGAGTTCTTGGCATTTCTATAATTACTTTTTTACCATCAGCGCGACGAACTGTTTCAAAAGGACAGGAACAGATTTATATTTTATATGAAAGAAAACTGCAAACACCTGAAAACATTTGTAGGTTTGAATTGAAATGTTTTGTAATGTAAATATAAGGAATCTGATTTGCCAATAAGACAATCTATTACATTTTAACAGATTTGTGAGATCCCAAAGAGGACTTGCTTAATTAAGAGGTACCTAATTGATACAGCAAATAAATGATAAGTAACTTGGTTTGGAACCATAGTTTTTTAAAAAGGATGGTTGTCTCTTCCATGTGAGCTGCTTTCCTGTTGAGGTCCTTGGTGAAGGCTGTTTGTCAGGATGGAGAAGAGGCACGTCTGCTTTGCATACCCGTCTAGCCCCCAGAGTACCATTTCCCTATGTTATTGTTTGCTTATGAACCACAGAATCATCCAGTTGGAAAGGGACCCCTAGGGTCATCTAGCCCAACCCCCCTGCAACGCAGGAATATTTTGGCCCAATGAGTGGCTCAAACCCAGGACTCTGCGATTTAGAGTCTCTCTCTCTCTCTCAGCTGAGCTATCCCAGCTGTTTCTCCTTTATATTCCACCTTTCCTCCTTGCTCCAGTAAGAAATGGTGATGGTCACCAACTTGGGTGGCTTCAAAAGGCAGTTTCGTGGAGGAGAAAACTATCAATGGCTACTACCCAGGATGTCTAAGCTCCGCCTCCACAGCTGGAGGAATCAATACTTCTGAATAGCAATTGCAGGAGACCACAGGAGGCAAGAGAACGCTTGTGCTTTGGGTTCTGCTTCTGGGCTTCCCATTGAGGCATCTGATTGGCCGCATCAAGAATAGGATGCTGAACTAAAGTAGCCATTGGGCGGATCCAACAGGCTCTTCTTACGTTCTTAAGTTAGTGAGGACAGGTGTAGGGACTTTCCACCGTAAGCAGGCAGATGGAGCAACAGAAACTGCAAGTAGCAATGTGTGAACTGTACAAATAGTTTTTTGTGCTATTTTTTTGAAGCGTTCAGGCTTGCGTTGGGCTTTATGGTGATTTTTTAAATTGCTTTGTTCCCAGCACGGTTTATTGTCATGTAGGCCACTTAGAAACACTGAGTATATAAACGCCTTAAGTATCGGAGGTTATGGGGAGAGGGACTTTGTACGGCATTGAAAGAGAATTCGACACCAAGCGAGAATTGAGGAGCCACCACTAAAAAGCCCCCGTGCTCAACACGCAACTCATCTCTGAAAATAGTTTTCACCCTTGCGGTTACTGTGGGGAGTGACCGGCCCCTGCCTGAATGAAATGATTGTCTTGGTGAGAGCCCGATTTGGAGGAAACATACATCCAACAGCAAAAACGAAACCCACAATTTTCACTTTGAGGAACAGGCGGCGAGGAGAGGCTGGGGCAGTTTTTTTATTTCTGGGGTGGGTTGCTCATTTGGACCTTGCTTTGTGGCCAGTTTCTTTGGCCCATTCTTTAAAACTTCGCTTCGGGGAATTCCAGCTTCCTTCTCGAATCTTCTGCCTTGTAACTTACTGGGAGAAGTGATTCTTTTACAGCTGCTTGATAAATTGCTTCAGAGAGGCACGAGTGTGTGATGTCTGAGCATTTGGGTTCCTGCCAATCATGGCTGGATTTGCATGCCAAATGGATGGCATCCTTGAGCATCCAGCAATATCTAGTTGCCGATTCCCTCTCTGTTTTCCTTGTTGGGACACGCTGCCTCTGAGAGACTCCTTTAGCTACCTGGGAACCTGGAAACAATTGTGCCTGCCTCTGGATTGATCTCCGGCAGAAATGTTTCTCCTTTTAAGATAACCATGCAAATACCCACCACTTTATGAATGACGCTTTTCTCTTCCGCTTCCTTCTTCCTTCTTCCTACCGCATTGATAACCAAACTGCATTCCATGTATCCAGGTGTGGCCTGTGATACCTTTTCACCTGAGCCACACCTGTTTGCCCAACACCTGATGTCACAGTCAATGCCAGGCTGAAAACCTGGCTCAGACAAAGAAAGGTGTGTAGGCATTTTGGATGGGCCAAGACAGCAAAATCCTACGCCGAGTGCTTTCTTGAGGGCTTAACGCGGCACTTTAACCACAAAGGTCTTGCAAAGAAATGTCGCCTGATGTCAGGTGACTGACAGCTCTGTTTGCCTGTCAGATTCGATTCACAGTAACCAATGTGGCTCAATCCTGTTCCCCACCCCTGCATGAGAATTTTCACAAGGCTGTCCTGGTGTGAGCTCTGTTCTTATGCTTTGCAAAGTTTGGCGAAAGTGCAATGAACCACGCATTTCTGCCACTTCCTCTTCAGGTCTGAGTCATGGCGGCTATTGCCGATACCTGTAGTTAGCACTTCCTGATTCAGGGACTTGTAATGAGATAGGACTGCTTTTTGTTGGGGACTGCGGGAGGGAGAGAGAGTCAAACACAGATGCTTTTGACATTACAAAAAAACCAGGAACTAATTGAAGCATAGGTGGGTTCCTACGAGGCAAGACACAGGGATAACAGCAAGAACCCTTATTAAACTACATAACTGGGAAACACGGGCAAAGCAACTGCTTATATATATTCCTGAAAGCCTGGGCCACTCTCACTCCCAACGTGATTGGCTGTCTAAACTTCCAAGCTGCGAATTGCGACTCCGAGTTCAAGGGCCAATGGCAGAGGCCCAAATCCTGAAATGTTCTGTGATTGGACATCACATATCGAATCAGAACACATGAGCTCGGAATTCTTAGTCCAGACTCAAGCTCAGGCAGACACAGATCACTGAATACATAACGCCGAGTTTTTATTAAAGATTTTCTTATGTTGGTTGCAATTGCTCCTGGGTGTTATTTGGCCTGTGCATGCTTGGGAATCCTGCAGCAGCCTTTGCAGATGTTTTGGACTACAACTCCCATCAGGCTGGTGCAGCGGCGTAGCATGGGTTATCAGCACCCGGGGCAAGGCAAGTAATTTGCGCCCCCTAACCCCTAACCATGGTCATTAATACTGACGGCTCTACTCTGGGGCAAACGTCGTGGTGACTACTGCCCTCCGTGGTGTTGTTTTTGCAATTAAAGGACCCCTGCCTCAAATAAAGCATCTTGGGGATTGGGGACTGGGGTTTGCCAAGGGAGCTGGAAATTGCAGTTCAGTGGCGGGTGAGGGGGAGAGGGTCCCTTCCGCGTCTGGGTGCCGCGGGCCCCTTTGCGCCAAGACGCGCATCTTTGGGCGTCACGGCGCAGCCTTCTCAGTCTCCCTCCCCGGCCCGGCTAGTCCCGACGCGGCTTCTTTCTGGCGCGGGGAGGGGGCTTCTTTCTGGCGCGGGGAGGGGGTGGGGAGGGGGCCAGTGCGTCGGCCGGCCTCCGGCGCGGGTGAGGGGGGGCCCGTCGGGGCGGGTGGGTGGTCTTGGCGCGCAGGCACTAGAGCGCCGCCAATGGTGCGTTTGGCGGGCTGCGCGCATCCAGACAGCGACCCGAGCCTGGGCGGCGTGGCGCTTGGTGCCGGAGCCTCCGCCCGCAGCGCCCCGTCGGGAGACCCGGCCGGAAGGAGCCTCGAGCCGGCTGTCGGACGCGGTTGAAGCAGCCAGGGCGGCATGGCAGGCGGCGTGCACCCCCTGCACCCCCCACGCTACGCCACTGCTCTCTGCCCCACCGCCAGGCTTCGGAGCAGCCTTCCGAAGGCTGGCGGCGGGAGGAGGTCTCTCCGCCTGGACAGTGGGGTTCCTGCTTCCTCAAGGAGGGCCGGCCAAACGCGCCCCCCCAAATGTTGCGCCCGGTGCGGCTGGCACCCCTGGCACCCCCCACGCTACGCCACTGGGCTGGTGGGATTTGTCGTCCGAAATGTCTGGTGTGCACCACGTTGGCATAGGCTATTCTACTGCCTTTGCTTGTTGGTTGCAAGTCGAGCGAAGATGTATTTCATTCCAGTTCAGCTGGAACATGGAATTCCCTCTCCTCTCGACTGCCAGAAATGTCATCCAGCCACTGCGCTAGGCTTCTGACACTTCCGTGACAGCTAGGTGTTATGTACTGAAGTTCTCACCCTGGGACAGCAGGGGGATACTGTAGATGGTTCAAGTCCACATATGCAAATAAGAAATTGAAAGTGACGTTCAGTGATTGGATAGTTACAGAAAGTTGTTACAATTACGTTGTTCTGGAGCTCTATATAAGCAGGCTGGCTGAACCCTTCAGTTCAGTTCTGTTCTGGCCTGTGAATAAACAAGAGCTGTTTGAAGAATCGCTGTGTCTTCTGATATGTTCACCCACAACTTAACACTAGCAACTTAATGAAAGGTGAGGTTTTCAGGAATCTGGGTGCTCCAGGATTGCATCATACACTACCAACCTTGTCTAAGAGTTCTGCCCTTTATTTCCTTGAAAGGGCAGTTTCCTAGGTGGAGGCTGGTTTCATGCTAATAAAAGCCTCAGAAACATGACTGTAGGAAACTTGCCTTCTCAAATGTTCCATGAGGTCTGGTTGGTGTAGGTATGACCGACTTGACTTTTAATTGCAGAATGTGACATCACCAGAAAGCTGTAAAGGTAGGTCAAGTTGTACAAAACTGCCCTGGGCTAAGCTAGCTTTTCATTTGCTTCTCTCTCCTTTTTTTTTTGCAAATTTATTGAGGAAAGAAAGAAAGAAAAAAACAAAACAAGACATCAGAGTACAATAAATCTGCATCCATCTTAATTTACACATACAGATTAATCTGCCCCATCCAAATCAGTATCCAAACAAAGTTGGTGTTTATAGAAAATGCGTTCAAATATAACAAGGGCATTATTGTATTGTACAGTGGTACCTTGGGTTACATACGCTTCAGGTTACAGACTCCGCTAACCCAGAAATAGTACCTCGGGTCAAGAACTTTGCTTCAGGATGAGAACAGAAATCGTGCTCTGGCAGCGTGGCGGCAGCAGGAGGCCCCATTAGCTAAAGTGGTGCTTCAGGTTAAGAACAGTTTCAGGTTAAGAACGGACCTCCGGAATGAATTAAGTATGTACTTAACCTGAGGTACCACTGTATTGTATTTTCAGCTGATGAAGACTATCACGAAACAGTAGTATCATTTCGGAAACACTGTCCTTGAAACCTTTGGGACGTCTTCCGTTGGAACTTTTGAAAAACATTTGAGAAAACCTTACTTTTTAGAATTTTGAGACGTCTCTTGTGGAAACCTTTGAATAACCATGGTGAGACTGACCTTTGACGCCTATCTTCAGCACATGGCTTGATGTTCTGCGCCACTAGTCTGTTACATTGTAGATATGAACTCCAACAGATTTATTTCTACCTTTTGAATGATACTAGTATTCTATTACATATGATTAAACAGTTATTAGCCTACGTGTTGTGTCTATACTTCTGTGATCGGCCGTGGACTCAGCAGGATTGTGCATGGCTGCCTGTCCCCAAAGAAGAACCGCTAGCCAGAAACTGATGGGGAGGAACTTGAAAGCGTGATGCTTCAGCTGTCTTCTTCTTCCCATGTTCACTTTCTAGTCCGATGACATTGTCAAAGTGGAAGGAACTCTTTTCAGTTCCTCTCTTGCACCTTCCTTGTGTTATAAGAAAAAACTGCCCCCTTTCCCTTATGGGGTATCTAAGAGCCCTTATAGAGTCCTTAAGTGGGTTCCCTATCGGTAGGAGAAAATAACAGAGGCCAACCAGAGAATAGTGAGAAGCAAAGCAGCTAGTAAGCCTGAACTTTATTAAACTGTTGCAACAGGGTCCTCACTCACCACAAGCAGAACAATGGTGCGCAAGCCCTTATATAGACTTTGGAAACAAAATAATAAAAAATTCCTTCCAGTAGCACCTTAGAGACCAACTAAGTTTGTTATTGGTATGAGCTTTCGTGTGCATGCACACTTCTTCAGATACCACAGAATACCACCAATAATTATTTCCTAATAGAGTCGTAGCTTGGTTTTCGAACAGCTTAGTTCTCAAACATTTTGGCTCCCGAACGCTGCAAACCCGGAAGTGAATGTTCCGGTTTGTGAACTATTTTTGGAAGCCGAACGTCTGCTGGGGCTTCCGTGGCTTTTGATTGGCTGCAGGAGCTTCTGGCAGCCAATCAGAAGCCGCACTTTGGTTTCTGAATGTTTTGGAAGTCGAATGGACTTCCGGAACGGATTCCGTTTGACTTCCAAGGTACAACTGTACTGAAGACATTGCTTGGTCACAGTTATAGCTAACACTTTTCTTTTTATTGAGCTATACATCTTACTGACTTTTTGCACCTGCATTTTAAAAAAAATCTGTAAACATATCCTTAAAAAATAATTGAGCGTCAGATCGCACGTGAGGATGTCAAGTTGCTTAACACTGGGGGGGGGGGTGGTTTGTGGCCTTGTTTCTTCTTGCCTAATCTTTGGCACATGAAATCCCAGAACCACTGAGAAAGATCCCAAGTGTGTTTGTGTTAATATTTCCAGTAACACTTCCAGGAATTATGGGAAGCAAAGAAAGAGAGGGGGAAAGGAAGCAGCGTAGATAACCGTAAAATCTGATGCAGGCCGAGTCATTAGAGTGGAGAGTTCTCTGGCTTCCATCAGTTCTAAGAATAAAACCACAAGTAAATTATTGCATGCGCATCTGCCACGGCTGGCTAGATGCTAATCGCTTATCTGGCCTCTCCTGGCAAAACATCTCTCTTCAGTGGTTGCATTTGAGGGCTGCCCTATGAAATTCTACGGGCTCGTTTTAGAGCTTTGGGTTCAGAATCCCTGACAAGTGAGGCTGGCAAAAAACATTTCAGTTTGCACTGCTCCTGGTCAGCGCTAGAAACTCAGATCCAGTGGTACCTCGGTTTTTGAACATCTCAGAAGTCAAACATTTCGGTTTTCGAACGCCGAAAACCCAGAAGTAACTGCTTCGGTTTCCAAACGCTTTTTGGAAGTCGAACATGCCATGCGGCTTCCGTATTGAGTTTTCCGGTAGCAAATGCTTCAGTTTTCGAATGTTTCGGAAGTCGAACGGTCTTCTGGAGTGGATTACTTTCAAAAACCAAGGTACCACTGTATAGGCCAGGCACCAAATGGCTACTTAAACCAGGGTTGCAGTCGCCAAAATGCAGGGGCATCTTGCCCACAGAGGCAAGTGGCGCAGGGCGCTGGGGCGCCAAGTTCTGGAGGGTGCCAGGGAAGAAGCGGAGGCTGGGCGCGGCGCCTCCTGGCATCAACTCACTGCCCTCGCCCACCTCTCCCATGCTGCACCCAGTGGCGTAGCGTGGGTTGTCAGCACCCGGGGCAAGGCAAGTAATTTGCGCCCCATAACCCGTGGATTTGCGCCCCCTAACCCTAACCCCCAGATGTTGCGCCCGGTGCGGCCGGGCCCCCCTGCACCCCCCACGCTACGCCATTGGCTGCGCCAAAGCAGTGCCACGCCTGGGGCCTCTGCCTGCCGTGACCATCATGGCACAGGCACCAGGGAAGAGGCAGAGGCTGAGTGCTGCGGCTCCCAGCATCAGCTCGCCACCCTCTCCCGCCTCGCTTAAGCAGCACTGCGCCCAGAGCCTTCACATTTTCCCCACCGGAGCTGCTGCTGCCCGCCTCCTCCAGCCCCGCAAAGCTGCCAGCAGTGCCGTAAAAAGGTCAGCAACTCTGGGAAACGGGGCAGGGGGGAGCCAGAGGGATCTTTACACCACGGTGCTGGATATACTTAATACAGCACTGCCAAAACGGAATGTCTAGTTGCCATGTTTGGGCAGGACAGCTCTCAAGTCTTATTGTTCAGATGATGGACTGGCTGTGATGGATGATCAGTTAAATATCTGGCTGGCTCATATGACAACCTCAAGCTCGGTTAAGAACTCTGAGAACTGAAAGAACCAAAGTCACTTGGTCCAGGGATAGACCACACATCTTTTTCTTAATGGCGACATGTCCTTTTTACTGGGGGTGTTGCCAAGGTTGAACTGGGACCTTCTGCATGCAAAAGAGGATCATATATGACTTACAGAGAGCACTCTAGATCTGCATTCATAAGCACTTGAGTTAGCTATTCTTTCCTCCGTGTGGGGAAAAAAGCTGTTTATTTTGTGCTCATGCTTTGAGGTTAAGGAATTTTCTGTGACTGTAAAGGTCTGAATAATAATACTAATAATAATAATTTTATTATTTATACCCCACCCATCGGCTCTGAAGTTTTGCACTATTGTGAGGTTGGAAAGCTACATAGAGCCAGGTCCTTGGTGACAGGTTCTGAGGGTCTCTCTTTTTCTCTCCCTTCTGTTACTTTACAATATTACAAGGCAGGGCCTGGACCAGGTAAATTCAGCCCGGTTGGTCTGGGTGAGAGCAAGTTCCGATTGGCTGGGGGTTCCGCTCAGTTAGGAGTTAACTGTCATTGTGGCAGGAAGTTAGGTTTTGGCCGTAGGCTCTTACTCAGGAGTAAGGAAGTGACCTTTAGGCAGACTGGGCAGCAGCATAGCAGGGACCAGGAGTCACGGCTCAGGAATTAGGAGCAGAATAAGGAGTTCCGCAGTGGCGAGGACGTCCCAACGAGTTCCCCTGCTTGTCCCGCCAAGCTTTTTAAGACGAGGAGTGGTGAGCTCGCTTGCGAGACACTCTTGCCTTGCAGGAATGTCGAGACAGCAGGGTTGGTCGCGGTGAGTTCTGTGCTCCTATCTGCAAAGGCAGTGCCTTTGGCTGGATGGAAAGGTAACAGCTTTCTGTTCAGGGTGCTGCTCAGTCGCTGCTGCCTCTTATATCTTTCCGCAGGGCCTGCAAGACAAAGCTGTTCCACCTGGCCTTTGGTTTGGACTCAGTCTGACCCTTATGTTTCCCTCCCCTTATGGTTTTGACCTATGGGCTACTTTTAAAATGAGGCTGCATTTTAAATTGCATTTTAACCTGTATTTTAAATTGCTTTATTTTATTTTATTTTCTATTATGTTTTTATTGTAATTTTATTGGTGTTAGCCGCCCTGAGCCCGGCTTTGGCCGGGGAGGGCTGGGTATAAATTATTATTATTATTATTATTTATTATTAGCCTTCTCCCCACACAAGCTGATTAAAGCCCTCCCCAGCCACATCAAGCTTCTCTACTCCATAGGAAGGTTAGAGAGGAGAGCTCGCATCCCCGCTTCCCTTTCCACAGTGGCTGAAATTTGGGATGGAAAGGTGAGGCTGAGCTCCCAGGTCCCTATTCCAGTGGTTCTCAAAGGGTGTGGCAAGAGAGGATGGCAAGTGTGGCATGAAGATTCAGCCGAAGAAACATTTAAACATTTCAGTGTGTAGTGTAGTATCAATCTTTTTTATTTTATTTGCAGAATGGGGGTAGACATATTTTCAAGATAAGAGCAAAAGCATCAGAAAAAAAGGATTGGTGCTATCCTTTTGATAAACCAAGAAGCTTATTTTGAAGTTCATCCTGCTTCTCTTAACATTGGTGTCCATTTCACTCCAGGGCCCTACTAACCGTGCTAGTTTTGAAAGTATTCTGAGTGAATTGGTGATGGGAGAAAAATAAAGAATTGCAGGCACCTAGAGAGTTACCTTTTAACATCTGCTAAATTAAACTCAATATCAAAGGTCACCTCTCTTGATATCCCTAACATGAAAGGTGTAAAGCAAGGGTGCATTCTTGCCCCTTTTCTCTTTAATTCCCCCCCATCAGATCTTCCAGAGCACATCCACAAAATAGAATCACATGCCCCCAAAACCAATCAAAACCCGTTCCCACTTTTACTGTATGCAGATGATACGACCTTATTATCACAGATAAGGATAGGTTTGAATCATCTTTTACGCTCCTTGGTTTCTTACTGTGAAATTAACAGACTCTCTCTAAATTATGAGAAGACAAAAAAATCTGGTCTTCTCTAATTTCCGGACACTAGAGAAATGGAAAGTAAGAGGATAAGAAATCCAGCAAGTAAAGATGCAGATTTATCTCGGACTTTTATTCCAGAGCAACTCCAGTTGGTCAAACCATCGCACAAGTGCTATAAAACAGGCAAAACGTACCCCACTTTTATTCTCAGAAATGTAATGGGTTTATACCAGCTGCCGTTCAGATTTTTCAAGCTAAAGTGTTGTCGCAGCTACTTTTTAGGACCCCAATATGGATGGAGGACGTGGGTGGCACTGTGGGTTAAACCACAGAGCCTAGGGCTTGCCGATCGGAAGGTCGGCGGTTCGAAACCCCGTGACAGGGTGAGCTCCCGTTGCTCGGTCCCTGCTCCTGCCAACCTAGCAGTTCGAAAGCACGTCAAGTGCAAGTAGATAAATAGGTACCACTCTGACGGGAAGGTAAACAGCGTTTCCGTGTGCTGCTCTGGTTCGCCAGAAGCGGCTTAGTCATGCTGGCCACATGACCTAGAAGCTGTACGCCGGCTCCCTCGGCCAATAAAGCGAGATGAGCGCCGCAACCCCAGAGTCATCCGCGATGGGACCTAGTGGTCAGGGGTCCCTTTACCTTTATATAATAGTGATTTAGATAAGATACACTCAAGTTTCTTGAGACCTGTCCTTGGGCAAATTCAATCAAGTATGAGTCCCAAATTCAATCAAGTATGAGTCAATGTGTACAGAATGAGGTATACACATGATGGAATATTGAGTGTGGACTAGCACTATAAAATACTGACTTCGTTGCCATTTCCGTTCCCAACCGTTGAGTCTGCTTTCTGACTTACTTAAGGACTCCTATAAATCCAGATGGCTCCAACTCATACACAGCAAAATTCAATTTATTGGTGTTGACTTGGAATTATTGTGTAATTCTAGTGAGCAATACATTTATTGCAATATCCAAATTAGATAAGGGATATTGAAAAACAGAACATTGAGTCAGCTGTAAATCAAATCTGCTCCCCCAAGTTCTGTGGTTTTAATACAACCAATAACAGGATGACTTATGTCTCAAAGTTAATAACGTATTCTTCCGTGTACAAGACGCCCCCATGTATAAGATGCCCCCAATTTTGGGGGACTCCAAACTGAGAAAATGGGGGGGGATTGTATCCGTGTATAAGACTAGGTTTTTTTACTTAAAAATTATGTTCAAAATTGTGGGTCGTCTTATATACGGAAAAGTATGGTAATTCCAGCCCAACGCAGGGCATTTATGTTAGCTGAACATTTCTCCCTCAGCTTTTGTTAAGTGCATATATTTAAACATCCCTAGAAATGATAGACATTGTGGAAGTTATTTGAATGTGCCGGACACAGTAGAACATATTCTTTTCTATTGTCCACTATACAACCAGCTACGTAAACACGTGTTATCCCCCTTTTTGGGTAGCTTAGCATCATGGCACAATGAAGATATCAAATTCCACCTGTCTGATATTAAGCTGGAGGTGGCTGAGTTTCTGTCAATAGTATCTCCTATTGGCACCATTTAGCTGGGAAGACACTCCCCTGACAATTTCTGTTACCATATGTCTTATATGGCTGCTTCTTTGTATATGTTTTTTAAAATGTTGCATATGGATGTTTTAAGATGGTCTACATCTGTAATGCCTAATAAAGGTTTGGAGGAAGAAAATAATTTTTAAAAAAACATAGAGAAGTGAGGCTGGTATCCCTGACATATGCTTTTTAGTACAATGCAGTTGTGTCATCAAGCAGCTTGATTAGACTGGCAATTTCTTAGAGAGATGCTAAATGCGTACTGTAAAAAAAAAAAAAAGGCCTTTTCAGCCTGCATGTATAAATTATATATATGCAATGTCTACAACACGGAAGTTTATGCTTCATTGCAGGCCAGGTAGGTGGAAGAGTATCTTTGGAAAGATAATAGAGCTGTTCCCTGAGCAAACACAGCAGCTTGGACAGGAAGCTCCATCCTCTTATCATACTGTGTACTTTGGGCTGCTGAAAGCAGCTGGGTGCCATCTGCATTATTTATTCCTCGCTCCGCATGGCTGTGCTCTGCAAACCCCCTTTTCACATTTGGAAGCCGGAACCGCCGAGGACTTAAACCACCTGCAGGCGGCTTGCCAGGCCAAGCGGTGAGACTTGTTCTTTTTGTTCCACCTCCCGGAAACGACTGAGCCTGCTTCCCAGATAAAGAAACACGGGGTGTTTATTTGGTTACATGTGGTTCTGAAGGGAATGGCACCCTTTACATTTATGTACAGTGGTACCTCGGGTTAAGTACTTAATTCGTTCCGGAGGTCCATTCTTAACCTGAATTCGTTCCAGAGGTCCGTTCTTAACCTGAAACTGTTCTTAACCTGAAGCGCCACTTTAGCTAATGGGGCCTCCTGCTGCTGCCACGCCGCTGGAGCACAATTTCTGTTCTCATCCTGAAGCAAAGTTCTTAACTTGAAGCACTCTTTCTGGGTTAGCGGAGTCTGTCACCTGAAGCGTATGTAACCTGAGGTACCACTGTATTTTAAAGATTCAGTGGTTAAAAATAAACCTGCCGCTTCATTTGATTGTGGGGTCCTTTGGTTGGTGGGAAGAAACCCATTTTGGTTTACTAATACAGCTGGTTAAACATTACAGCTTTATAAGATCATTTGTATGTGGATTTACAGTGGATGCTCGAGTTGAGAACGTGATCCGCGTGGGAGACACGTTCGCAACCTGCAGTATTCGCAACCCGCATTACTGCATCTGCGCATGTGCGGGCTGTGATTTGGCGCTTCTGCGTATGCGCAAAGCACTGAAACCTGGAAGTAACCCATTCTGGTACTTCCAGGTTCGGCGTGGTGTGCAACCCGAAAACGCACAACCTGAAGTGTCTGTAACCCGAGGTATGATTGTATTATATCAGGGGTGGCCAACTCCCAAGAGACTGTGTGATCTACTCAGAGTTAAAAACTGACAGTGATCGACCCGCTTTTTTGGGGTTCAGGTCAAAGTTGTTTTTTAGGAACAAGGAAGGCCTGTTTTTTAGGGGAGCCAAAGTTGTTGATCTACCAGCGTTCAACCACAGAAGTTCAGTGATCTCCCGGTAGGTCACAATCTACCTGTTGGACGTGCCTGTACAGTGGTACCTCGGGTTACATACACTTCAGGTTACAGACTCTGCTAACCCAGAAATAGTACCTCAGGTTAAGAACTTTGCTTCAGGATGAGAACAGAAATCTTGCTCCAGCGGCGCGGAAGCAGCAGGAGGCCCCATTAGCTAAAGTGGTGCTTCAGGTTAAGACCAGTTTCAGGTAAAGAACGGACCTTTGGAACAAATAAAGTACTTAACCCGAGGTACCACTGTATTATATCATCAGTGAGGCGGGGGGCGGGGCGGGTTCTTGTCATCTGGGTAGCCCAGGACTTCCATACGCATTGCCTAGCTTTGTGCCCCATAGAAGTCACTGGTGCTGCTGGCACAGGGTTTTCCCATAAGGAGATCCTTATTCTCTCTCCCAGTTCTTCCTGCAACACATTTTCACTCTGCTTATGGCACCGTGGGGTCTTCTGGCCTGCATGTGTGATCTGATCTCTTGAAGGCTGGTGGGTCCAACCTGCTCCATCTTGCAGCTTGTGGGTTGTTATTTTTCCTACGTGGGTTTTGTGGGTAGTATTGCACATGTAGCTGTTGGGTAGTGATGGTAAGATATACTTGCAGATAAAATACCAGGGAACCGATGAGCAATCAAAGAACCCGCTGATCCCAAAGACAGCTCAATGCTTTGCGCAACTGGATGGGGAAATTCGTTGCCGCAAGTGTGCTTACGTAGCCATTTGTTTCTTTCTGGAGAAAGATTGACTTAATGCAAGATGTGGGGCGTGCAAAGATTGTGGTTGGCTAATAGTTGGAAGTGGAAAGTCATATTTTTGTCTGTGTTAACCACTGGATGTTGAAGCAGCTAGGAGCTGCTTCTGCTTCTGAATCTCCCATGGACAGCTAGCTGGCAGTTCAACATCTCAAGAGCCAGTGTGGTGTAGTGGTTAAGAGTGGTGGACTCGTAATCTGGTGAACCGGGTTCGCTTCCCCGCTCCTCCACATGCAGCTGCTGAGTGACCTTGGGCCAGTCACACTTCTCTGAAGTCTCTCAGCCCCACTCACCTCACAGAGTGTTTGTTGTGGGGGAGAAAGGGAAAGGAGAATGTTAGCCGCTTTGAGACTCCTTCAGGTAGTGATAAAGCGGAATATCAAATCCAAAGTCGTCTTCTTCTTCTTCTTCTCAAGAGTGAGTGTCTGCTGTTAATTGCGTTTCGACTCCACCTTTCTCCCCAAGGAGTACAGGGCTTTCCCCCCTCCTACAACAACCCTGTGAGGGAGGTTAAGAGGCTGTGACTGGCCCAAGGTCACCCAGTCAGCTTCAGGACCGAGTGGGGATTTGAACCCTGATCTCCCAGGTCCTGGTCCGACACCACACTGGCTCCCTAGCGTTCTTCTGCTATGAGGCTACTCTATAAATTAAGTAGGCAAATAGGGAAAGCCAAATCTCACTCAGAGAAGGATCTGAAACATTTTCCTGGAAGCTTGAATTTGTTTTATTCTGGATTGTTTCCTTTGATGTTTTAATGTGTTGCAAAGCGCTTTGAGATTTTTTTCTTTAAAATATAGAAATGAAATCAACAGCAACAACACCACTGGAGGAAAACATGGTGCCTGGTTTTCCGTTGTGGCGAGCACAACCTAGGTTTAAGATGGCATTTGGCGATTAGCTTATACGTACGACCAGGCACCCCCAAACTCAGCCCTCCAGATGTTTTGAGACTACAGTTCCCATCATCCCTGACCACTGGTTCTGTTAGCTAGGGATGATGGGAACTGTAGTCTCAGAACATCTGGAGGGCCGAGTTTGGGGGTGCCTGTGTATGACTTTCTAGCCCTGGTTGTGTCCTTCCAGATGTTGTTGGACTCCCATCAGCCCCAGTCAGCATGGCCAGTAGCCAGAGATGATGGGGCAACATCTGGAGAGCCACAGATTCCCTTTCCTGGGTCTAGTAGGCCAGCAATGCATTCACTTTTAAGAGTCTTGTCAGAACAGGAGAAATCCCTTCTATTCCTTTTGGGATACTTCTCACTATGATTAGTAGTACATTCACATATTGCCTTTCCAGCAGGCAGGTCAAGGTGGTTCTCTGCCCCTCCCTTTCCCCCTTTTATCCTCAAAAAAACCCTGTGAGGTAGATTAGGCTGGGAGGCTGTGACTGGTCACCCGGCGAGTCCGTCTTCTTCCTTTAAGTTGGCACCCACTTTCTAGGCTTTTTGAAAGCGGTTAAAAAAATAATAATCTTTTGTTTATGGCTTTTTCTGCAGAGCTACTGTACAAAGTACCGCTCTGTTTAGTTTATCAGAATTAACAAAGGCAGCAGCGTTAACAATGATGTCAAAAGCCAGTTAAGAACATGACTATTTTTAGCTGGCCTTAAAATTAATGCTGCTGCCTTTGTTCCTTCTGATTATTCAGAGCCTTGCTGGAGGCCTCTGAACAGTTCCTGGGACTCGCAATTGAGGAGACTGTGGTTGTGCCTAAGCTCCTGGTTGCAGGTTTCCCATATTTCAGGTTTCCCATTGTGACAGCACCATTGGTCATTGTGACAGCAGGTAGGCCTTTGGCCTGCTCCAACATGGCTTGTCTGATTTTATTTTTATTTATTTTATTTCTATACCGCCCTATACCCAAAGGTCTCACATGTTCTTCAGACCACCTTCTTCCTCTATCCATATCTCGCTTTAATTCTGAAGTTCCTTCTTTCAGTTAAGACAATCAGTGGAAGATAAGACAAATGGCTACTAAGCACAACACCTACATTCTATGCCCACCTCGCTGGTGGTGTCACCACTAGGGGCTGCCTAGTTGGTGCTGATGCATAACAGGGCCTTTTGGGTGGTGGCTCCCCCTTTGTGGAGCATATCTGTGATTGTATGAATGGATTGAGGAAATGTGGTCCGTGGTAACTATGACTGAGCTAAAAGAATACATATAAACCAGCCTAAGATTTATGGGAAAATGGGTGTTTTTTGTAACAAGCAGATCAGTGATAACTTTATCAATATCCAACAATTCTGCAGCGATTCTGGTTTTTAAGCAATTCTTGGTTTTATCTGCATGCTGCCTTGAATCCCATCAGGGGAAAAGGTGGAGAATGGACGAATAAATAAATGAACGAACGAATACTTTCTGCTGCTTTCAATCTGTAAAAACATTTATTTATGCTCTTCATTTTATTTAATAATATATCTATATATGAAAGATAAGCTTTTAACACTAGCTTACGTTTAGAATGCTTTTTTAAAAAAAGGTGTGTTTTTGATGCATTTGCATCCTTTGGGACGAAGGGCGAGATATGGAGGAAATAATAACATGCATGCCTTTTCGTTTTCTGTCTCCCAGAAAAATGGATCCATCCGCTCCTGGCTTTCAGGGGGCCCAGCCTCCTCCTTACACTGAGACAACCGGCATCCATTCTGCTCCGTACCCCCAGCCCTATCCCGTCCCGGGGCCTGGACCACATATGAAAGGCCAACAGGCACCGCCATATGGCATGCAACCTGGAGTCATAGGAGGTCCCCAACCAGGTAAGCCTTCGACTGCACCATCTTGGTCCACTTACACCCCACTTTCCTTCCGTCTGGAAGATTGAAGGCTATAAATATAAGGTCCCCCGGTACCCTCTGAGCAGAACTGGAGCCCACCAGTGCTCTAAATCAACAGCTCTACGATACCTCTTTAAACAGCCATGACTCCCCCCAAGGAATCCTGGGAAGTGTAGTTTGTTGAGGGTGCTGGGAGTTGTTCAGAGGCCCTTGTTCCCCTCACAGAGCTACGGTTCCCTGGGAATTGGGATTGGTGTTTAAAGCACTCTGGGAACTGTAGCTCCATGAGGGGAACAAGGGCCTCCGAACAACTCCCAGCACCCTCAACAAACTACACTTCCCAGGATTCCTTGGGGGGAGTCGTGGCTGTTTAAAGAAGTAGTGATCAAGGACTGGACTTAGGAGGAATGGTGGAGACCGCCCTCCCCTCCTGAACCTTCCTGAGGAGGACAGTATAGATTCAGAACAGTGGTTTGCAGAAGGGCATCGTTCAGAGGCTGCAGAGGGGAGAAGCTGGGAAATATTGGGAGAGGGGCAGGAGGAAGAAGAAGCATCAGGGGAGAGGCAGCTGACAGACTCAGTGTCTTTGGAGAGCATTCCTGACCCCTCACTCTCCCAGGACCCAGCGGGCATTGAGAATAGGAGAACAGAAAACTCAGAGGCAGAAAGCACAGATCAGCCAGCACAGGGGTGATGTAGAATAGGAGAGACGGAGGGGGTGGGACTTTACTTGGAGCAACGCCATTGTCTAAGAGAGATGACATTTCTACATCTCTCTCTGTGAATATTAAATACAGTGGTACCTTGGTTCACTAACTTAATTCGTTCGACTCCCAAAGCCATCCGAAAACCAAGGCGCGGCTTCTGATTGGCTGCAGGAGCTTCCTGCACTCAAGCAGAAGTTGCGTCGGGTATTTGGCTTCTGAAAAATGTTTGAAAACCAGAACACACACTTCCAAGTTTGTGGCGTCCGGGAGCTGATTTGTTTGGGAGCCAAGCCGTTTGAGTACCAAGGTACCACTGTAAAAGACTCAGGAAGAACTCTTCTTGTTTCTCTACTTGGCTGCCACCATGGGAGGGATAGGATTCCTTGAAGCGACAGAAGCGTAGTGCTTTAAATGCACAGTGCAAACAGGCCTTTATAGCATCAGTATGTTACCCTCAGACTGAGCCCCATAACCCTCCAGACATGGCTGGACTGCAACTCCCATCATGGTCTCTGACTGTCGCCCAGGCTGAGCTGAGGCCAGCAACATCCCCTGTTCCCTTCTCGGGGATTCAGCCATGTTGGCATCTGAAAGCCAGCAGCCTAGACAGAAGAGGAAGCCTCTTGCATCTTCCTTGAGATGGTTCGTTTTGGTTTCCCATTGGGGTGGTTTTTCTCCCGGCGGATCTGAGCTTCTGGCGAGCCAGACGGCAATTTGCAAGGCACTTTCGCCCGGGTGTTGAGGAAGAGGGAGTCCGAGGTTGAGCAGGAAAGGAGTGTGACTCTCTCGCCCTTGTCTCTTTGCCTCCTCTGCTGCCCCAGTTACCGTTCAGGCGGTTTACGTCCAGGCACCGCTGGTCTTCCACGACCGTCCCGTCCAGATGAACTGCCCTGCGTGTCAAAAAACAATTTTGACGCGCCTCTCGTACTCCTCTGGGGCGCTGACCTGGCTGGCTTGTGGCGGCCTCTTCCTGGTGGGGTAAGTAGGTCCTTGCCAGCTGCCTTTGTATGCTGATCTCTTGTATGCATTAAGCCGGGGGCTGCTGAGCTGTGACCATTGGGCTTGCTGGCTGTGGCCGATGGGAGATAGGAGCCTTGCAGTTTCTTGGAGGGCCGCAGGTTGGCTGCTCCCACATTACATCGGGGGAACGTTCACAACCATCATCATCATCATCATCATCATTATTATTATGCATATATCAACCACCTTCTCCAAGGAGCTCCAAGTGGCGTATGTGGGCTCTCCCACTCCTCATGTAATGTCCACAACAACCCTGTTTAGTAGGTTAGGCCCAGAGGGAGTTACTCGCTCAGGATCACCCAGTGAGTTTCACAGAATCCTGGGAGTTGTCAGGGGTCCCATTTGAGGGGATGCCAGGAAACAGGGAATTAAGTTCACATGTGGTGGGGGTGTAAATATGTACAGTTTTTTTGGCAAAGGGTGTTCAAGGAGATAACAGAAATCACTAGGTTAAAGCTGACCGAGAGTCCAGAGGTAGTACTGTTATCAATTTACGATGGGATGGAAGGTTCGCAGGCTATGAAGGCCTCACTCACAAATTTATTGACAGCTGCCTGAATTATGATACAGTGGTACCTCACAAGACGAAATTAATCTGTTCCGTGAGTCTCTTCGTCTAGCAGTTTTTTCGTCTTGCGAAGCAACCCTATTAGTGGCTTAGCGGTTTAGCGGCTATTAAAGGCTTAGCGGCTATTAAAGGATTAGTGGATTAGCGGCTAAAAGGCTATTAGCGGCTTAGAAAAAGGGGGGGGGGGAGCGAAAAAAATCGGAACACTTGCAAGACGTTTTCGTCTTACAAAGCAATCCCATAGGGAAAATCGTCTTGCGAAGCAGCTCAAAAACAGAAAACCCTTTCGTCTAGCGGGTTTTCCGTCTTGCGAGGCATTCGTCTTGCGGGGCACCACTGTAGCTAGGAAGTGGAAGGGGAAAGCAGAATATAAAATGGAAGAATGGTATAGAGAGGTGTGGGATAGAGCTATTAATTATAAATTAACACGTGCCATTAAGGTAAGGGAGAAATGATTTTGAGGAGATATGGAGGGCGTTTGTAGAATTTGTACTGTTAAAACGGAAAGGGGTCAAAGCCATTGCAAGAGGTGTTGAAATTTTGGGAGGTTGGATAGTTACAATGGAAGAGTCTCGATGGTGGGGTGCACATTTTTATTCTTATTTATTTATGATTATTAACTTTGTAAAAATTAATGTAAATACAGTCATACCTCAGGTTGAAGTAGCTTTGGGTTGAGCATTTTTGGGTTGCGCTCCACAGCGACCTGGAAGTAACGGAACGCATTACTTCCGGGTTTCGCCGCTCGCGCATGCGCTCAAAATGACATCACCTGCATGCGCGGAAGTGGCGAATCACGACCCGCAGGCGTGGGTTATGTTCGCTTCAGGATGCGACCGGGGCTCCAGAACAGATCCCGTTCGCATCCAGAGGTACCACTGTAAAGGTATAAAATATAAATAAAAGAATGAATAAAAAAAGGGGGTCCCCAAAGAGTCATCCGCTCCAACCCCTTGCAATGCAGGAATCAGGGGCAAGGGGGGATTTGAACTCCCAGGTTCTAGTCAGACACACTAACCACTTAAGAGGGTTAGACAAATTCATTGAGGAAAAGCCTATCTGTGGCTCCCAGCCATGATAGCTTTGCCCTTCCTCCACAGTTGGAGGCATCAGTGCTTCCAAACAGTGGCTGGAGACCACGGCGAGTCCTGTTTCCCGGTTTCCCGCAGGCACCTGGTTGGCCATTGCAAGAACAGGATGCTGGACTAAATAATAATAATAATAATAATAATAATAATAATAATAATAATAATAATAATAATTTATTTATACCCTGCCCATCTGGCTGGGTTTCCCCAGCCACTCTGGGCAGCTTCCAACAAAATATTAAAAATACAGTAAAACATCAAACATTAAAAACTTCCCTAAACAAGGTTGCCTTCAGATGTCTTCTAAAAGTCAGATAGTTATTTATTTCCTTGACATCTGATAGGAGGGTGCCACCACTGAGAAGGCCCTCTGCCTGGTTCCCTGTAACCTTGCTTCTCGCAGGGAGAGAACCGCCAGAAGGCCCTCAGAACTGGACCTCAGTGTCCAGGCAGAACGATGGGGGTGGAGACGCTCCTTCAGGTATACTGGGCCGAGGCCGTTTAGGGCTTTCAAGGACAGCACCGACACTTTGAATTATGCTCGGAAAGGTACTGGCAGATGGGCTAGTGGCCTGATCCAGCAGACCTCTTCTTGCATTCTTAAGCTCTCTGCCTTGCTTGGTGAGCGAGTGATAAGGCCCTTTTGATACACCAGCTGCAGAAGACCAGGGATGCTTATGCGCGCCGAGGTTTGCATAGACGCTCCATCCACAGAGCAGGAGTAAGATGCGATGGTGCTGTATTGCATTAGGAAACTGCCTTGAGCCGAGCCGGAAGGTCCATACGCCTTGCTCAGTATTGTTAGCACCTGTAGCCGTGTTGCTGATCTTATCCGGAAACGGCAGTCACAGAGTACCTGGGGCAAGAGTCTGTGTTCTGAAGGCTGCCTGCTTTCTCTCGACAGGTGTGTAGCCGGCTGTTGCCTCATCCCCTTCTGCATGGATTCGCTTCAAGACGTTGACCACTACTGTCCCAGCTGCAACGCTCTTGTCGGCACCTACAGGCGTCTCTGAGCAACATTAGGCGTGCGCTTTTTAAAATATATGCTTTTTTTCCTTTTCTGGAGTTCATGGAAATAATTTTTTCCGCTGTGCCTTTTTTTGCCTCTGAAGATTTGGGTGCAAGAAGAACCTTTGGCCAAGAAGTGGGATATGTTTCTCCAGCCTCACGTCCAACAAGTGCATGTTCTTTCTTGCAAAAATCATGCCTGCATTGTCCACGGAAAAGTGTCGAACTGGTGCAGCATCTTAATTCATCTTTGCGCTTTGGCACTCTCTCCCATTCTCCTCCTATTTTGGCATTAAGAGGAAGCGTTGCAATTGGAAACCTCAATGATATTTCTCTCTGTTTGTGTGTGTAAATTGCTAAGGCCTTTTATGCAGCCTGAAGAGACACTTGGTTCCAAAATTCTCTCTCCCTGGGGAATGTTGATGAGATCCCTGTGAAAAAATAAATCCCGTTTTTTTAAAGGTAGCTTCTAACAAAATGAGGCACTTCAGGGCTTCTGTAGCAACTGATTTCAAGTTGGTGGCCAGGTTTTTTAAATTTTATTTTGCAGGGGTCCTCAGAACCTCAGCTTGCCTCTTCAACTTCAGAGACCCCCTGGTAGTGCCCTTGTTTGCTACCCAGGCGCTCCAAAATCTGTTTTTTGTATTCATTTGGAGCTTTATAGAAGTGCTTCGAGATTTCTGAAGCATTTTTAAATTACTGCTGCAAAGTAAATGTGAGGAAATAGGTTCCAGGCCTAGAATTTTGTCTTTCTGACCCAAATGATCATCTTTCTGCTAAGAGTCAAAGATCTCAGTGCCTCAAATCCTTCCCTCCTCTTTACGTTTGGCTAGAACAGGACCAGCTTCTGATGTATCCATAGAGTATAGAGCAAATCTTAGGGAAAATAATGTCCAGATAGGTGATCTAGATAAACCAAAGCTGTGAATGTTGAGGCTGGATTCTCTGTTGGGGCAGCTATCGGAAATTTCCTGCCCCAGTGACCCGATAGGAGAAAACCTCTGCTTTTCTTTCGTCCCCACGGGCAAGTTGCAGGCCAGGCGAGCAGCTGCCAAACGAGTTCATCGCAAGCAGATGCAACAATGATGGAGATACTTGAAACCTACTTCTATTCTGAACTAAAAGTACAACGCAGTAGAGAGCTGAAGACTCGCCTGCAGGAATTGTGGGTAGTAGCATTGGATATATGCTTTTATTTCTCTTTTAACGAGCAGGATGCAGCTTGCAAAAGACTCTTAGCTCTGCCGCTGCAGATCTGGGCAAGTTTATCTACACCAGATTTGCCCCACCTAAGCCTGGAAGGAAAGCAGACCGCTGGAGATTTTTAAATACATTGTTTTTTTGGTGTGTGTTTTATTTTGCATAGGCTATACACACGTGATCTAGTTTGAATTAAACAACGGTTTCGTCCTCTAAATAAAAAGGTGCATCTTGTAAATTGGCTGTTAATGCTGATTCGGTGCAGGATGAAGCCATCAGTGGCTCCTAACTCGGATGGCTGTGTTGCAGGGGCGGCATGCTTTGGAGGATGAGTTGCTGCAACTTGCAGGAAGGGAGAGAGCGCTGTTGCACTGCAGTCCTCTTCGCAGGCTCCCACTTGGCTGCTGGGAAAACAGGATGCTGCAGGAGATGGGCATTGGCCTGATCCAGCAGCCTTCTGTTATTGTGTTCTGGCATTATTGCAGATCTAGAGAGGAGGGTTCGTGGCCTTCCAGAAAAGACCTCAAAAAATCAGCCTGGAAAGCTACTTCTGACCTGAGGTCTCCCACCCACCCACCCTGAAGTGGAAACATTTCACAGATGCCTGACTGATTTCCTCATCCAGCACGCTCTTCCTACTTTAGATTTCGCTTTCAGAATTGGGTGAATGGTGTGCTTTTGAGATCTGCAGGTGGCAAACTTTTTCTCCCATCTCCTCTTAAGTAAGGCAGCTCTACAGCAATATCTCTCACAGCCGAAGCCAAGCAGCCCTGTTTTGGGGGGGCAGATATCTGCTATGAGATGGACTTTGCCCTCAAGCAGCTGGTGCTTGCAAAATGCAGGCCCCCCCCCCATCAGTCGATAAGGAGAAAGGTGGTTTTTTCCACCTTGCACTTGGGGGGGGGAGGGATTTTGGCAGGCAGGACAACCCACCTGCCAGACATGTGGTTTTATTGTGATGTCATGTGACTGGCAGGTGTGCTGCCCCACCCACCTGTCAAAGTTGGACCTGGGCTGCCACCAGGATAAAGATCTGATCACTGGAGCCAAAAAGGTTCCCCACCTGTGTCCTAGAGGAACTGGCGTGGAAAGGATGGGGGGGTGATCCTGGAACAGATGGTCCTTTTCATGTCTTAATGCAGTAATAATAATTTATTATTTATACCCCACCCATCTGGCTGGGTTTTCCCAGCCACTCTTGGCGGCTTCCAACAAAATATTAAAAATACAGTAAAACATCAAACATTAAAAACTTCCCTGAACAGGACTGCCTTCAGATGTCTTCTAAAAGTCAGAGTTTTTTATATCCTTGACATCTGATAGGAGGGTGCCACCACCAAGAAGGCCCTCTGCCTGGTTCCCTGTAACCTCGCTTCTCGCAGGGAGGGAACCGCCAGAAGGCCCTCAGAACTGGACCTCAGTGTCCAGGCAGAACAATGGGGGTGGAGATGCTCCTTCAGGGATACTGGGCCGAGGTCGTTTAGGGCTTTCAAGGTGAGCACCAACACTTTGAATTGTGCTCAGAAAGGTACTGGCAGCCTTCAACCTGGAATAATGGAGGTAACAGAGGAGCATTCTCCTTGCCACACCACATGAAACCGGTCACTCATGCGTCCTTTCACTTGGGATGCTGCAATTTGCATCTCTGTGTCTCCAGCCTTGGCCTTAAGTTTCATGCAGGCCCAATTGGGAAAAAGAGGTTTGGATGACCAGCGTGTGTCCTGCTGAGTTAGGGCCCCTTCCAACAGCTTCTCTTTTAAGAATGGGTTTCCCCTTTGATTAGAATCTCCCATGCTGATCACATGCTCTTGAAATCATGTGACGTTTGACCTCAGGGTTGCCACAGAAGGGGATTTCCTAGCTTTCTTTGTTTGTTTGTTCCAGCTATCATGGGACTGTTCCTCACATGACACTAAAAAGTTCAGAGCTTTGGTTCAAAACAAATTATCTTTGCTACCTTTGTCAGAAGACCATAGAAAAAGCTATCTAATCTACAGCCCCATGGCCACTTACCATTATTAAAGTTACCTAATTAGAGTTAGGTATTATTAGAGTTAGGTAGAGTTAGGTATGGGACGCGGGTGGCGCTGTGGGTAAAACCTCAGCGCCTAGGACTTGACGATCGCATGGTCGGCGGTTCGAATCCCCGCAGTGGGGTGAGCTCCCGTCGTTCGGTCCCAGCTCCTGCCCACCTAGCAGTTCGAAAGCACCCTTAAGTGCAAGTAGATAAATAGGTACCACTTTACCGCAGGAAGGTAAATGGCGTTTCCGTGTGCTGCGCTGGTGCCAGTTCGCCGGAGCAGCTTCTTCACTCTGGCCACGTGACCCGGAAGTGTCTGCGGACAGCGCTGGCTTCCAGCCTCTAGAGTGAGATGAGCGCACAACCCTAGAGTCTGTCAAGACTGGCCCGTACGGGCAGGGGTACCTTTACCTTTACCTTTAGAGTTAGGTAACTATTAGAGTTACCTAAGCCTATTCGTAAACACAGAAGTGCAACTTACAAATGTCCAGAAAACCCACATATTTCACCTTGCAAAACCCAAATTAAACCACACACCCAAGGAGTTACAGTGAGTCCAGTATTCCCATGTTGGGGAGACAAAACCTTCCACCTCTGTATACAGCAACCCTACTGTTATTTTCTGCAAGTTTACAAAGAACGAGGACAGTTCTCCAAACAAAAAGGTTTTTACTGAAAGCTCTTTCCATGAGTCATTACAAAAATACCAAAGTAAATTTCGATCTATTTAACTTTAGAGAATTGTATTTACAAAAAAAATAAATAACTTTATTCTAAGAAAAGACATGTCTTTTTTAAAAAAAGAAAAAAAAGTCAGCAACATAATTCAAAGTCTGCTGTTCCAAGCTCCTGGAGTGAGCATTTAGATGCACTGATAAGTTTGATTTTCCTTCCAGCTTCGCTTTGGTAAAATGACTGTGGAGAACACAAGAATGGTGGGTTTTTGTTGCAGATCCTTTCCAATTAAAAGAACACAACGGCTGGGGGGGCAGGGGAGAGGAGAAAGGACCTTAGACAGAAACGATTAGGCTGAATTTTCCTTTTTGGAACCACAACAAAAAAAGCATTTTGCCTACAACTGGGAGTGATTCTTTCATCCACAGGGTTAAATATATATGTATCTTAAGGTATAGGGTAAAGTTCTTGGGAATAATAAAACAAACCCCCATCTTCCTACGGCCAAGAACAAAAACCACCTGGTCTTCCATTTTCATTTTTTCCCTCCATCCTCAAAACAAGCCAGAATTGCTCTAGATAAATGTATGCAATAAGCATGTTTTATCAGAACAGAAGGGAAATCCCTCGCTCCTCTCCCCCCATGCCAGCATGTGACAATTCTGCTCATGGTGTTAAAGTTTTGGACTGTGCTATTCCTATCCTCTATTTAGCCATCCTCTATTTAGCCATCCTAAAGGTTTCTCCCATTGAGATGCTGGGTTTTCAAAAGGAAATTATCCAGTCTCTCCAAGAGCTCCTTGCCACAAAAACCAGGATGGCTGAGCAATGTTTTAGGCACAAATTCAGCCAGGCCTCCTCCAAGGACTCAATTTGGTCGTGGCCAACAGGTTCAGAGGGGACTCAGACCAGCAGCATTCGAAGGGCCAAAATATAGCCACCCCTGCTCTAGGTAAATAGATGGGATTGGGGCTCAAAGAAACAACCTGTCCATCGCTATTGCTATGCTTGAAAACTAACCCTTTAAAAGGTCAGGAAAGTGTAGAGAAGAGGAGAGAAGTAGATTTTGTGCCTGTTGTGTCTCCATTACGTTGCAAGGAGTGGAATTGTTTGGCTGGAGTTTCTTGGGCAATGGATTTTGGCAGATGCTGCCGTCTTCCTCCGTGTTTGGTTCGCCAGTCCTCTTCTGAGCTACACCCCCAGCGAGAGAAGCCGCGAACCAGGCGTTAAACCAAGCCAGAGTCTTTGGCCATGCTGTAGAAAATGCCTCTCTTCTGGATTAGGCTGGCAGGGGAGCCATATTCCGCAATTTCACCCTTGTCAAGGACAATCACCCTAAAACAAAACAGAAATGTAGTCAGGGGGGTGGGTCAGAATTCAGAGGTGCAGGGTCTGTTTTGATTCTCTGCTGGAAGTCAATGGGAGCCAAGGGCAAAATAGGGGGCAGAGGCTAATCCCTGACTCAACACCGCTGGCCACTCACAGGGATAACCATTCAAATACAAGTACAAATCATAGAGGGTAAGGCTATCCATGGCTGTGTTCTCCCTTCACTATCAGAGGCAAGATGTTGGGAATCACAACTGGGGAGCCCTCTGGTCCCGCTTGCAGGCTTCCCATGGGCATCTGGCTGGCAGATGCGAGGGCACCATGCCAGACTAGATGGGCCACAGGCTTGATTCCGCAGAGCTGTGCCCCTGATCACTCCACACACCGACTTCCCTGCTGTTTCCCCTCCTCACATTAACCCTGCAGAGCTTTTGCTCCCCGCCCTATGCAACTATGGAGCTCACTTTTCACCTTCCCCAGCCCATTTCTTAAGCCGCCACTTCTGTTCTGCAGCCCCGTTTGCCTCAGTTTTCACCTCCACCCCATCCACTACGAGAAGTGAGGTTATGGGGAACCAGGCAGAGGGCCTTCTTGGTGGTGGCACCTGCCCTGTGGAACGCCCTCCCATCAGATGTCAAGGAAATAAACAACTACAGTGGTACCTCGGGTTACATACGTTTCAGGTTACATACGCTTCAGGTTACAGACTCCGCTAACCCAGAAATAGTACCTCAGGTTAAGAACTTTGCTTCAGGATGAGAACAGAACTCTTGCTCCAGCGGTGCGGGGCCAGCAGGAGGCCCCATTAGCTAAAGTGGTGCTTCAGGTTAAGAACAGTTTCAGGTTAAGTACGGACCTCCGGAATGAATTAAGTACTTAACCCGAGGTACCACTGTATCTGACTTTTAGAAGACATCTGAAGGCAGCCCTGTTTAGGGAAGTTTTTAATGTTTGATGGTTTATTGTGCTTTTAATATTCTGTTGGGAGCTGCCCAGAGTGGCTGGGGAAACTTAGCCAGAGGGACGGAGTATAAATAAATAAATAGACTATTAATAATAACAACAACAACAACAATAATAATAATAATAATAATAATAATAATAATAATAATAATAATAATTCCATCTATATGCTCTCACACGAGGCAGCTGAGGAATGAAAAAGGGAGAAATTTAAGTACAGCTGGAAGGGAAGAACACTGAGAGGGAAATGGTGACTGTTTAAAACAACATAAATAGTTTAAGTAAAGCAAGCCCGGAAGTACACTAGGAGCAAAATGGCAGTTTTAAACATCAGCAGAGGTTTCAGTAAAGCAGAGCTGAAAGAACACAAATGGGTTGGTTTTTTGTTTTGTTTTTTTAAAAAAGGAGAAAGAGAGATGTATACAACACAGAAGCTAACACAATGGAGCCTTTCCAAACTCCCTCCTCCACAGACACTCGCATGGTTCATCCACTTTTACCGTGTATAGTCCATGATTGTGTTCAACCGGTGTGCTATCGTTAGGACTGTGCAGCCCTCAAACTGCGTCCGGATTGTTGACTGTATGAGGTCATCTGTTTCAAGATCCACGGCCGCTGTAGCTTCATCTAAAACAAGGATTTTGGATTTCCGAAGCAAGGCTCGAGCAAGGCACACCAACTGTCGCTGCCCAACACTTGAGACAGAAAGTAAAACACACCAACAAAAACTTTAAAAATTGAATCTCTAACAACAGCCCATTTCAGGGCCAAATACCGTATTTTTCGCTCTATAACACGCACCTAATCATAATACGCACATCATTTTTAGAGGAGAAAAACAGGGGGGGGGGGAATTCTGAATGAAACAGTGGACGTATCATTTTTGTGCTTCATGCTGTGGCCACAGACATGTGATCTGATGGTGAATTTGGGGTGACCCAATGCAAAAATCCTGAGAATCCCTGTGGATCCATGCTTTGTAACCACATTTTTGCACCATTGCAGCCCCAGGCAACAGTGGGTGCGTGATTTTTTTGGTGCAGGCTGTAGCCATGGACATGCTGTGTGATCTGATGGTGAATTTGGGATGACCCAATGCAAAGATCCTGAGGATCCATGTGGACCCATGCTTTGTAACCACGTTTTAAGTGGGGAGGGAAGGAAAAACACAGAAGGGACAAGGAGCACGAGAGGGGTGTGCAGAGAAGCAGCTGGCTAAGAATGCAGGAGAGGGGTTTAACAGGAGGGAGGAAAGGAAGGCAAAAGTTTCCACCCACCCACCCAAGCCAGCCCCCTCTCCCCCACCTGCATCTTTCCCGGCTGCCTGTGAGTCCCTAGAAAGCATTAGAGCACAGAGAGGAATTAGAAGGAAGGACGCGATCCTTTCCTTTCCCCTCTGCTTGCCTGGAGGGGAGGGGATTTCCCTGCTCTTTGTTCCGTTTGAGGAAACACAGCAATGAAACAGAAGAGGGTGGGCAGTAAGACTCTGAGGCAGAATGCAGGAAAGCAGCAGCTTCCTCTCTTCAGGCTTCCCTCCTCCGCGATTTGATTTTTGCCTCATTTTTGCCCCTGCACTCGCACCAGTCGGCTCCAGGGACCACACATTCGCTCAATAACACGCACAGACATTTCCCCTTACTTTTTAGGAGAAAAAATCTGCGTGTTATAGAAAGAAAAATATGGTAGCTAATTAATAATGTTTTTAAAGATCATACTTGAATTAGCCACTTTCACTTTTATTCTGAAAAGAAAAAGCAGCTGCAAATGTGCGCCCATGATCTGGGACCCAGAAAAGGCCAACCTTGTAAAACAACAAAATCTAAACAGCTTATTTAAAAGCTACTGCACAACTCAATTCAACAGTCTCTTTCGAAAAATATCTAACATTCCTTACTATTCTATGTCCCACAGGAGGCAGAAACCTGCATTCTGTGGTCATGAGGAAAACGACCAAATAGATCCTCTGTTAAAAAGCCGAGCAAAACCCTAAGAACCAGATTTTACAGGATTTCGCTTTGATTTGGATTCCAGTAGAGTCGTACCTTGGAAATTGAACAGAATCCGATCCGGAAGTCCATTCGACTTCCGAAACGTTCGGAAACCAAAGCACAGCTTCTGATTGGCTGTAGGAAGCTTCTTGCAGCCAATTGGAAGCCACGGAAGCACCTTCGGACACGCAGCTTCCTAAAGAACGTTCGAAAACCAGAACACTCCCGGTTTTAGATCGCTCGGGAGCTGGAACGTTTGACTCCTAAGGTTTTCAGGAGCCAAGGTACGACTATATTAGACTTAAGCAGAGACACACAAAATGAGGAGTCAGCTCTCACATACAGGGTTCCATGTGACTCGCTAAGGCAGCTTGAGTTTCTGTTTCTAATATTGCTTTTTCTGCAATTACGTGTCCTCACCCAATGCTCCTAAAGTGAGGACTCTTTTACAGCCCAAGGGAGTGTGCCCCTACAATATATTATGTGGAAAAAATGTGGGTTTTGCACTTTAGGGTTTTTTTTACAGTGTGGGACTTGGTTTTAAAATAAGTGAGAGTGAAAAGGGTATTCAGATGTTGCTACCCTCAGCCAGACTTGCACACACGGATGCTCAGAGTTCCAGAACAGCACAAAGAGATTAATGTTGTAGCTCAGTGTTTCTCAATCTTGGGCCCCCCCCAGCTGTTGTTGGACTACAACTCCCATCATCCCTGACGACTGGTCCTGCTAGCTAGGGATGATGGGAGTTGTAGTCCAACAAACAGCTGGGGAAACCTAAAATAACGGGATTTGAAAGGAAAATAAAAAGGGGCAGAAGCTGTACAATACCTGAGGTTCTCTCCTCCTTCGGAACACTCGTGGTTGAGTTTATCAGGGAGTGCCGAGACAAAGTTTTTCAAGTGAGCGAGTTCCAAAGACGTCCAGACGTCTTCATCGGAGTATTGGTCGAAAGGGTCCAGATTCATGCGCAGGGAGCCAGAAAACAAGATGGGGTCCTGTTTGGAGAACCGAAAGCCATCAATCTGGTCTGCAGTGCACATTTCAGAAATTTATAATAAGGTAGGTGTGCGCATTAGTCTACAACAGAGGTAGACAAAATGGTGCCCTCAAAACGTTGCTGGCCTACAACTCCCATGCTCCCTGACTGCTGGTCATTCGGAGAGGGGCTGATGGGAGCCAGAACCCCATTTCCTCTCTCTACCTACACGCAACTGCTTCCAATGCACAAAACGCTTGAGCCACAAGCGAAGTGCCCTCCAAGAGACCTCCTTCCTGCCTGGGTATCTAGAAATCAGTCTTGGCAGCAGGACTGGGCAGATCTCAGCAGAGGTCATGTCCATGGGACCAGTGGGTTACACACTAACAAGGATGCAATGTGGGTGTACTGTAGGAACCAGAGGCCACCGGTTGTGCGTCCAAATCCCTTCAGAAATTGATGTGCACATTTGCACTTTAAGAAGAAACAAGGTGAGCAAACAGATACTAGAGCATTCCTTTGTAGGCACAAGTTTAATCTCCTTTTAGGTTCATATGTATATATCCTGTTGGCATCCGTCTGTCTCGATAAGACAGTGGAGTGTGCCTCTGGGAGTGAAGTCAAACTGCTGTGCTTGCAGCACCGAAGAGACCCCCCCCCCCCATGATGCAAGCCGGGGCAGTGTGCATGGGGGTCCTGGGCTGCCCAGACGACCAGACTCCCCTCTCAGCCTAAAGGAAAGCAGAGCAAGATGCTTGGCACCAGCATGGATGCGGGAGTTGCCGGAAGGAGGCGTACAAGGCGCCGTCCAACCAACTCCAGGTTTGTGTAGGGTTTACTCCTTAGCCTTCTTCTCTTCCCAAAAGATATCCTGCAAGGCAGCAGAGGTTAGGACCAGAGTTTTCCTTCTCTTAGATGGGCTTCCTTCCCAGGTTGATGAGGCCCACTGCCCCTTAAAAAGGTAAAGGTAAAGGGACCCCTGACCGCTAGGTCCAGTCGTGGCCGACCCTGGGGTTGCGGCACTCATCTTGCTTTATTGGCCGAGGGAGCCGGCATACAGCTTCCAGGTCATGTGGCCAGCATGACTAAGCCGCTTCTGGCGAACCAGAGCAGCGCACAGAAACGCCGTTTACCTTCCTGCCAGCGTGGTACCTATTTATCTACTTGCACTTTGGTGTGCTTTCGAACTGCTAGGTTGACAGGAGCAGGGACAGAGCAACGGGTGCTCACCCCGTTGCGGGTTTTTGAACCGCTGACCTTCTGATCGGCAAGTCCTAGGCTCTGTGGTTTAACCCACAGCGCCACCCGCATCCCTACCTGCCCCTTACATGTGTGCAAAAAAATGGGGCTCCACCCTCCATCTACAGAGCAGAGACCATTTGAAAGTGAATTCATCAAGAACGTATCTGAGCCAACACAAAAGCTGGGCTTGCCCTTTGCTCATGCCAGCAAATACCAACTCCCTCCTGAAACTGCCTTGATCAGCCATCTGACACGGCCTTGCAAATATTTGCTTCCCCTCTGCGTTTGCGTTCTCTCTCTTGGCACCACCTGAAATGCTTTGGCAGAGAAGCTGCATATGAATGAAGGAAGCAAATAAAACCAGGCACCCATTAAGATCCGTGGACTCAAGCCTGTAACGAGGCGGCATCAGCAGTGAACACGGCCAAAGGAGTTAGAAAGCACGGCTCATGGGCATGAGCAGAGATTCCCGCTTACCTGGGGGATAATCGTGACCTTGAAGCGAAGGTCGTGGAGCCCAATCTTTGCAATGTTAATCCCATCAATGAGAATCTCCCCTTCGGCTGCCTCGTTGATGCGGAACAAGCCGAGAGTGAGGGACGACTTTCCAGCTCCCGTTCTCCCAACGATGCCCACCTATTGAGAAGGGCAGAAGGGGGTGGGGGAGGAGCCACGATGCTCTTAGTTCTGGAAAGCAAGGCTGGAGCCAAGAGGACGAAGGATGCAGGCAGTATCTGAAGGGGATCTTCCTGCCCATCCCCTCCGGACTGTGAAACCTGGACTAGCAAGCTCTGCTTGGGAAACTCTGCAGCTCTGCAAAGCGGAAAAGACACTGCTTTTGTTATGGCATGGCCAGGGAACACCTGCGGCCGAGCTGGATGCTGAAATGCAGTTTGCATCATCCCTGCTGATGGGAGCCGAAGAGCCACACAACAGCTGAAAGACCACAGGTTCCCCGGCCCTGCTTTGTGGACAAAGCAGTCAGTCTTGGCACACGGGAGTCTTGGAAAACGGAACGCCCAGCCTTGAAACTGCTGTTTTAAGTTTCAAGTTGTCTGAAGACACGGAGAGGCAATGGGCAAGGGGTTTGTTTGTTTGTTTGTTTGTGTGTGTGTGTCCGTCATGTCTTCAGAAAGTAACATGCCAGGCAGCCCTAAAAAAAACCCTCTCTCTTCGATACTCTTCTTGATCAAGGCTCTTTTATTGTCTCCTCTCACCTCCCACAAATTCTGCCTTTCCAGCTTTCCCTTCCACACAGCTTCTTTTCATCCTCAGCTCTTCCTTTATTTATTAAATTTATATACGTCGCCTGGAGATCACTGGGCGGTTTACCACATTAAATGCAGAATGAAAACACAAAAATATTTACAGTAAATCAAAACCCTCCTGCAAACACATTTGAAAGGCCATAGATTTATAAATCAGACCAAGGCCTGGTTGCAGAGGAACTGTTTTTGCCTGGCACCTAAAGATACACAACGAAGGTGCCAGGTGAACTTCCCTGGGGAAAGCATTCCACAGATGGAGAGCCACTACAGAGAAGGCCCTGTCCTCGTGTTGCCACCCTCCAGACATCACATGGAGGAGGCGCAAGAAGAAGGGCCTTAGATGATGAATGCAGTGTCAGGGACTGTTCATATGCGGAGAGGTGGTCCTTGAGATACTGCGGCCCTGAGCCATTTAAGGCTTTGTAGAGGCTCCACTTCCCTCCCTCCTCCCCTTTCCTACAAGAGCACCTTCTCTGCCTTCTTAACTCCACCCCCCCCGGCTTCAGTGTCCATTAATGGGTCCCGGCACTCACTTTTTCTCCTCCATCTATGGTGATGTTGATGTCCCTCAGGACCAAATCCATGTTGTCCCTGTAGCGAAGGCCATAGCCTCTGAACTCCACTTTGCCTTCGTGGGGCCAGTTGCTTGGTGGGGCTGTTTGCTTAATGGTCCACTCTGCCTGAAAGAAAAAAAGCCAGGAGCTTCCATTATTAGCCTCTGATGTGCCACCTAGTAGACCCCAAGAGCATGGGGGAGAACCACCTCCCATCACCCATGTCCGTAGAATGCAGTTGGAAGGGACCATAATAAACATCTAGTCCAAACCCCTCCAATGCGGGAATCTTTTGCCCAATGTGGGGCTCGAACCCACGACCCCGAGATTAAGAGTCTCATGCTTCCTGCTCTGCTTGTGAGCTTCCCAGAACCACGGCAGAAAACCAGGATGCTACTCAAGATGCACCTCTGGTCTGACTTAGCAGGGCAGCTATTCCACTATTCGGTGACTTCCCTTCTTCTCTTTCCATGGTTCATTTTGCATATCATAAATCCCTGCATTCTTTACATAAACCAAACCATTCAGTCTTCCATTATTACATCCATCAAAACTTATTTACACTGCTGAATTGATCTTAATGCTGCCAGCGTTTTTAAGTGTACCCAAATCCCTCCCATATATTCAATAAACATTTTCCAATCTTCTCTAAACACACTTTCTTCTTGTTTTCTTATTCTATATATTGTCTGCAAGCTGCGCATATTCCCCAGCTTAAGTTGCCATTCTTCTTTAGTTGGGACCTCACTCGTTTTCCATTTGCAGGCTAACGAAACACAGGCCGCAGTAGTGGCATACATAAATAGCCTTCTTCTTCTTTTTTTGATACCTGGGAATTTCCATATGAATTATCCCCAACCAATGTACCACTACTTTATACCACCATATCACCCCCAGTCCTCTGGCATAGCAACCTGGAGCCAAATGCTACATTCTTGGCCTCAGAAACAGAGTTGCTGTGCATAGTAATAATAGCAGTAGTAATAATAATAATAATAATAATTTTATAATATATATAAATTTTATATATAATATATAATTTTATAATAATATAATTTTATTATATGCCGCTCATCTTACTGGGTTGTCCCAGCCACTAAAAAACACAATAAAGCATTGATATCTTCCCTGTACAGGGCTGCCTTCAGGTGCTTTCTATAGGTCACCCCTGTGCAGATCCTGTTTTTCCAATAAAGAGTTAACTTCACTTTGTCCATGTGATTTACTGCTGGCTGGCTCCTGACACCCATCATCTGAAGACCACTGCCCAGTCCCCACTTGATGCACCAAATAAAGCAGAGTTCACGCCACTGTAAATCCTGTGGCCTCTTTAAAGCAGAAGGACAAATATGGCTGCATCTGCAGAATGATCAATTCTAAAGAGCATCGATGGGCTTTAAAATTCAGCCCTCATCTGCTGGGAGACCAGCAGGAAATGCAGATCCCTGTACCTGGGTAACCTACAGGCTTACAACGTGCCCTCAAAACTGCAGCTAGAGGAGCGGTCTTAAACTTACCTCTTTCTCCTTCTCGGAGTATTCTTTGACTCTTTCCACAGCAACGATGTTTGTTTCCATCTCGGACGACATGCGAACCAACCAATTCAAGTAAGTGGTGATCTAACAAAAACGAACAGAGGCCCCAAATACGTGTTTTGCATACATCACAGCAAGCTGCCCATTCAAGTTCTGCCTGCTGAACACACTTGAGGACTCATGTATTGTTTCAGACGTTATCTCCTCCTCTATCTCCGGGTGAAAATTTTGAAGCCAGGGAGGTTTTGGCAAACCATTAAAAAGTCTACATCTTCATGAAGCACTGCCTTGTTTAACAAGGAGGTCTCAGGCATGCTGTCTTTGTTTATAGAGTTAAGAGCCAATCTGCACACGCAGAAAACGCAAGAGAGAGAGGCTCAGATCAAGCAGAATTTCAGAATTGCAAGAGGAAGGACCTAATGTCTGAATGTTAATTCCCAGACTCAGAGCACAGACAGAACAGCTCCTCGTTTGAGGGCTGGAATTGTTTTATTGCAAGTATTATCTTTTTAACACAAGTATCTTACCTGGGCGGCCGGGGATGAAGAAGAGAAATTCCACAGTTGGTGGAAGTCTGGTGGCTTATTTTTCCTCACCCCTGCCCACAGATTAACCATCCCAGCTCGATGAGTGGCATGGTTTTAGGGCAACGATGGAGAACCTTCAGATGTTATGGACTACAGCACCCATCATCCCTGACCATGCTGGTGGGGGGTGGGGGGAGTTGTAGTCCTAGCAATATCTGGAGGGCCAATTCCTGTACTAGGGCCAAGGGAACGAGACTGCACAGATTCTATGGGTCCACTGCCTTCATCACACTAAGACTGCCTCCAGGGATTGACCTCACTTTCTTGCAGAAGAGGGGGCCTACAGCGCCCTCAGCCGCCTTCCCAGAAAGCAACAGGATTGCTCCCTTAACATCTCCTAACCTTTCGCTAAATGCTACCTAGAAAGCACAATTCTCTCCTTGCTGAATTATCTATGTAGCTTTACAAAACGCTTAGCCACCAAGTATGAAGAGCTGCACCTCTCAAAAAGGTTTTCTTAAAAAGATTATTAGGCTTCTGCTCCAAAAGCAAACCCAGCCTGTTTTCCGCGAGCTACCTGCAGTGAATAGGAGATGGAGAGCCCAACCAGTCCAGGGCTCAGGCTATTGCGGGCGATGACGGCAAAGAGAGAGGCAAAGAGGACGATGAAGTTCCCAACGTACTCCAGCCGGACTGCAAGCCACCTGGAAGGAAAGAGGGGGCTTCTTTTAATACCGACCAGGCCCTTGCAGGCCACCTGCGTGAGGACGGGGGGGGGGGGAGAGAGAGCGATCCCTGCAGGGGGGGGGGAGAGAGAAACAGGGGGAGCAGTATACACTGGTGGTCAAAATTGTAGAAAACTTTTGGGAAAGGGTTTGATGGCTCATAACACCACCTTTTTTCTTTTTTCTTTTTGAGTAATGCCATAAAATTATATATCAATGGAAATATAATTTAATGAGAAATGTACTGCAGGCTCGGATCAAGCATTTCCTGGTGGTCATCCAGCAGATGAAGGCAGAATTTTAAAGCCCATCAGCGCCCTTTGGAATTGATCATTCTGCAAATGCAGCCATATTAATCTTTCTGGTTTAAAGAGACCAGGGCGTTTACAGTGCCATGAGCTCCTGTAGGCAAAAACCTGCTTTATTTGGTGCATCAAGTGAGGACAGGGCAGTGGTCTTCAGATGATGGGTGTCAGGAGCCAACCAGCTGTAAATCACATGCGCAAAGTGAAGTTAAAAAAGTGGTGCTATGAGCCATCATTGCCAAAACAAGATGAGACCTGAGTGGCTCTCTAAACACTCCTTTTTCTGGTTATTTGGCTATAACGTCTGATAGAATACAGATAATTGAACAAACATTCTTACATTACATTCTTCATTAAATTATCTTTCCACTGATACATAATTTTATGGTATTACTCCAAAAAAAATTGTTACAAGCCATCAAACCTCGGAAATACACTTTTTCCATGATACAATGAATTTCAGTTAGGGGGGGATTTGAGGAAGTCAGATAACAATGAAAGTTAAAATAGGTTTTGAAAGTAATATGTGTTTATATTTTTATTTCTTTTTTCTTTTAGTATCGTGATGTGTTTTTTTGTGTGTGGTTTATACGTCATATTTGTTAGAAATGTGAAAATCAATAATTTTGTGGGAGGAAAAAAAAAAGGAAATACACTTTTCCCAAAAGGTTTCCCCAATTTTGGCCACTAGTGTATATGGGTGTGTAGTTGGTAGTGAAAAGCTTGCACATGGAATTAAAAGCTGGTCGACACTTAGGAAACAGATCCTCAGGATCAGCTGACATGCTCAAGGTGCCCCAATTTTAACTAGCGGTTGGAGTTTGGGACTCTGGAATGATTCTGCTCGCCTCCACAAATGTCCAGCAGGGGGCCTCAAATTCTGAACCAGCTCCACTGAAGTGTTGTTGGAGCTGAAGGACCAATGTGTATGAAATCCCCCAGGTACAGTGGTACCTCGGGTTACAGAAACTTCAGGTTACAGACACTTCAGGTTACAGACTCCGCTAACCCAGAAACAGTACCTCGGGTTAAGAACTTTGCTTCAGGATGAGAACAGAAATTGTGTGGCGGTGGTGCAGTGGAAGCAGGAGGCCCCATTAGCTAAAGTGGTACCTCAGGTTAAGAACAGTTTCAGGTTAAGAACGGACCTCCAGAATGAATTAAGTTCTTAACCTGTACAACTGTACTCATACAGACTGGTAGCAGGGAAAATATTTCTTTAACTCAAACCCAACGTTCCTTGGGTCGTCCACCCACCTGTTGGCGACGATGCTTGGGTAGTAAGCTTTTTGGTTTTCGTCCACCTTCACGTCACTCTGCTTTATGAAGCGCTTCTGCTCTTCGAAGGCTCGGATGACGCTGACCCCCAGCAGCGTCTCGTTGAAGTGGGAGTAGACCGGGGAGCGGCTGACCGACTCCAGGCGCTTCAGCTGGCGGGAAGTGGCTACGTAGAAGCGCTGGAAAGGGGCAGGTCAGAGAAATCAAGGCGATGGGTAAGAGGCCGCTCACATCCACTCTGCTTCTGATAGCCAATGTGAACTACAACTCCCACCAGCCCCTCTCAGTGTGGCCAATGCTCAGGGATGATTGGGAGCTGTAGCTGGAGATGTCAGGGAATCCTGACGGAAACAGGAGTGGAAACTGTCCTGTGTCTGGGATGCAAATCAATCCAGGGAATATGATCCCTCTTAGCTGCTGCAGCTGCTGCTTTTCAGCCCATAAACTATATATAAACGCTGACTTTCCCGACCTCACCCATTTGCACTGTGTTTCCCCTGCACTGACATGAATGACCATGCACTGAAATGACTGGGTGTGGAATAATGTAATGCTGCAATGAAATGTGTAATTTATGACATAGTCAATGATGTGACATTTTGCTGCAGCAGACACAAAGATGCATAATGTTGTCAGAAGCTGAACTGCAGCGGACTGGAAACTGCGCTGCATGCAACAAACACGCACTGCTTCACTACCACAACAGGAAACCCGCTTCAATTCTGCACCCGTTCATCCTGCCGTTTAAGCGAGGATTAAATTTCCTGCTGTCTCTGTGCATGGGGATGGGGAAGCAGAGTGGTGAATTTGTATCTCTGGCATCGATAAATATGAAGGGTGCTTGCTGCCTTTTGGGAAAGGACCTCTACATATATTATTTTCACCCTAGAAGCCAGACGTTGTGCTTCCAAGATGGAGCTGGAACTCCTCCATGATGGAGAAGCAGCTGCAGGCACAATGAACTGGCCAAGTGAGGAAACAGAAATATGGAGACCTCTAGCAAATGAACTAATAGTAGGAGTTATCTTCTGCTCATCTGAATAGGTCACCCCGGCTGCACTGGGTGGCTTCCAACAAATATAAAAACACAATAAAACATGAAACATTTAAAAATGTCCCTATACAGAGCTGCCTTCAGATGTCTTCTAAAAGTCAGATAGTTGTTTATTTCATTGACATCTGACGAGAGGGCGTTCCACAGGGCAGGCATGACTACTGAGAAGGCCCTCTGCCTGGGTATATGATTACGGAAGAAAATCACCACCATAATTAAATTGACTCTGGGAACTATGAATTTTTATTATACAGTGGTACCTCGGTTTTTGAACGCCTCCGTTGACGAACATTTCGGTTTCTGAACGCCGTAAACCCGGAAGTAAATGCTTTGGTTTCTGAACACACCTCAGAAGTCAAAGATGCCAGACAACTTCCGCCAAGTGAAAGATCATAAGGCCTAGCTGTTGGCTCCTGAGTTTTCGGTTTTCAAATGTTTCAGACCTAAACGGTCTTCCAGAACGGAATACATTCAAAAACTGAGGTGCCACTGTAGTTAGATTTTGTTTATTTGCTTGCAGCACTTTGACATCAGTCCATCTATTTTTGATATCCTGCTTTGTATATTTAAGTTGAGCCGTCACTGATCCAAGACTGGTTCTGCCAAGAAGTACCTTGTGCCTGCCC
This sequence comes from Podarcis liolepis, assembly GCF_965112155.1. Lineage (NCBI taxonomy): Eukaryota > Metazoa > Chordata > Lepidosauria > Squamata > Lacertidae > Podarcis > Podarcis liolepis. The sequence continues at coordinate 9,947,860 of NC_139569.1, read as the reverse complement.
AGCAGACTCTTATTTGGTTCCTTCACCAAATAAGCAATCTGAGAAGCTTTGGTTACTTGGTTAATGAAGAGCGAACCTCCTAAAAGGGGTGACGGAGAAAGACACACAGCGAATGTCTGGCGTAAGTGTGGCCAGTTTATTCTTTGATGGAAGAGCACACAAGAGGGGTTGTGATTATATTAGAAGGAGCGGCACCCACTGCTATGCCACACCAACCTGGTGTCTTCATGATGCTCTGGACTACAACTCCCATCATCCCTAGCTAGCAGGACCGGTGGTCAGGGATGCTGGGGGTTGTAGTCCAACAACGACTGGTAGGGACCCACGTTTGAGAAACACTGGCTTAAAGGACTGGATGAAGATTCCCGCTCGAAGCGGCAGCCAACTGCGGAGTTTGCTAACACGGTCTCACCAAGAACCAGCTTGGCTAAGGGGGAAGTCTGAGGCAGAGCTGGAACCAGGGACAAGAGCTTTGCGTACCTGTACAAAGAAGTAGATGAATCCCAGGGGAGGAATGACCACAGCAGCCACTGGCGTGGCCAGGAGGATGATGATGCAGGCCCCGAGGACATTAAACATGGAGCCCATGAACATCTTGATGACCTGGGGGATGATGGAGTCAATGGTGTCGATTTCTTTGGAAAACCGGTTCACCAAATTCCCGCTGGGCGTCCGCTCAAAGAAGCTCATGGGGCACCGCAGAATGTTGTGGAGCAGGTTGACGTGGAGACGGCGGGAAGCAAATATCCCTCCAATCGAAACAGCCATGGAGTAGCCAAACACGGCAATACCTTTAGGGAGACAGGCACAACAAACACCCTTAAGTGACGGTGTCTTTCTCTTCAACTTTGCTTATGAACGAATGGACTGAAGACCTTATTAACACAGCGGGCTCGCAAATGGAGCCTACCGCTGTCGAAAACTACTCCACAGTTCCGCTGAAGGATTTTCTTCTGCAGGGTTTCACATTTTGTGTTTGCCTTGAATTTCTTTTCTGCAAGGAGCTGAATAAAGTCTGGGATGTCCCGAGAGACTGGGGGGCGGTCTAAGGTGTGCATGTGTGAGGGGGGTGGGGAGAGGAGAGAGGTGCAGGCCCTAAACGGGGGGGGGGTGGCAATCCATCTACTGCCTTCTGTTCTGTTATTGTTGTGGTGCCCCTCGGCTCAGCACCCAGTGCCAGCAAACTGGTTGTGCCCTGAGAAGGAGCTAGAACTTGGGCTAAGCCCTTTTGCCTCCCAGGCCACTGGAATCCCCAACTCAGAATGCACTTCTTTCTAAAGGGTTTACCATTCTCTGCAGAAGAAAGCCAGGAAGCAGTCCGACCCCAGCTTCCCTCCTGTCTGTGATCTTTCAGAGCCACGACCTGGACTGAACCCTTCCCAGCCACTGAGCTCTTGGAAAAGCTCGGAGAAATGTTGCCAAACAGAATCGAGTGTCGCTGTGTCCTCAAGCAAAGGGTGCTCCGGCCAGGAGGCCCAGGGCAACTCCCTTGACGCCTATTCGAGGCTGCTGACTTGCGTGCAAAGGCACCCTATTCCAGGCCCCACAAACAAGGGGGGAAGGAGGAAACTGACAGGGTTACTACTGCAGGCAGTGAACATGAGCACGTGACAGGAGCCCTTCTGGATCAGGCCAAAGGACCATCCATCCCTGCCTCCTGTCCTCACCGTGGTCAGCCAGATAAGGGAATGGCTGTAGTTCAGGGGCAGAGCATCCGATTGTTAGCAGGAGGTCCCTAGAATGCAGCTGCCAGTCAGTATTGAACTGAGCTTGATGGACCAATGATCTGCTTGTCTTAAGGCAGCTTCCTGCATCCCTACACCTATGAGAATCCCCAAATCAGGACTGCAAGCCGGGCCCAAACTGGAGGTGGAGGAACTCCTTCAGAGGAGTTGGATAAACTGAGCAAGGCGACGAGAACCAAGAGAGATTGCAAGCAGACCTTGAGACGTTCCCAGCGCTCCATACACTCCCAGCCGGAGGTCTGTGTGCTGCTGCGTCCCATTGATAACAGGGTCGTCCGTCCACAGGCTTAGCCAGTAATTGGAAGCAAGCGAGGCTATGTGGTTGCAGAGAAAGAGGAAGATGCTCATGAAGGTGATGCAGAGTCCAATGGCTTTCATGTACTCCCAGTAGACAGCTGGCTTCACCTAAACACAGAAGGGATCGGACTTAGCACACCACTCTTGGGACGCAACTCCCCACTTTGACTCCCACCCTGCCAAAATCCTTCGCCCCTCTTGCTCTGCATAGGCTTATTAGTCGTCTAAACCCTCCACGGCTCCCCCCCATCTCACTTGGTTTCTTTATCCCAACACGACCCCTCTGGGTGCTGTCAAGCCGTCAGCTGTCCAGACAGGTGCTGTGGGAAACCCACAGGCGGGACCCGAGTGCAAATCCCTGACAGGCTCAAAGTTCGAGGGGGAAACTGAGTCAGCGCTTGTGCTAGCCCATGAAGAGCTGCCGAGAAGGTATGATTTCTAACACCCAGAAAAGGAGGAAGAGCATACTCCAAGTGTCACTAAGACCTGTTTCCAGAGAGGAGAGTGCTTTTTTTGGGGGGGAAGCGCTGCAGAGGCGGTTTTATTAATGTGCTCAACAACAACAAAAAGCACACAACATCAAATGTATGGGGGGGGGGGGGCGGTGGCAAAACATATACTAACCAACCACTTATTTTGTAGTTCTTGGGCTTAGTATAAATCCATATAAGCTTCAAATTACCGTAATTAATCTTATTTACAAAGTTAATAACTAAAGTGTGTTTATGTGCCATTTCTTTTTACCCTGATGTCTAAAAACCATAATTAAAATCATAATTAAATTGCAGGGACAAATCATAGCAAACGGCCGTTTTGGCTTCCACCACCAGCTCCTCAGAAGCTACTTTAAAAGACTAGTAAGACGAGTGCAAGGGCCACATGTCTCTGCCTTGAAAGTGCCACACTGGGGGTGGTTCAGTCATAAAGCTGTGAGAGGTGTTGTTAAATGTGATAAGACTCGCCTAACAAATGGGATACGGTTGGGGGAAGAGTATTGTGAACTGCCCTGAGATCTAAGGATGAAGGGCAGTATACAAACTAATAATAAAAATAAATATTCCAGCACTATCCCAGTTTAAGTAAACAGAAGCTGTGCAAGCAGATAGCTCCTGTTTATTCCAACGGGGCTTGAACTGGAAAACTTTCCCTCCAGCACCAGATTATATCCCACATTACCATGCGGCATTTTCCTGCCTCCAGGACCCAAACGCACAAGGAGAGCAAGGGTGGGCAACCTCCAGATGTTGCTGGACTACAACTCCCATCAGCCCCGGCTAGCATGGCCAAAGGACCAGGGATGGTGGGATACGTGGTCCAGCAACATCTGTGGACCCACGATGGAAGAAGGCTACTCTGGAGGGCAACAGGTTGCCTGCCCCTGTTCTATAACAGACTCTGAAGGCAGCCCTGTTTAGGGAAGCTTTTAATGTTTGACAGACTATTGTATTTTAATATTTTGTTGGAAGCCGCCCAGAGTGGCTGGGGAAACCCAGCCAGATGGGCAGGGTATATATAAATTATTATTACTATTACTATTACTATTATTATTATTTTTTTCTGCAGTTTATCCAACAAGGTGAGACTGCACAGTGTTTCAGAACTGGGCTGCAGCTCCAGAGCTGAGGTGCAATTAAATGTACAGTTGTACCTTGGAAGCCGAACGCCTTGGGCTCCCAAACAAATTGGCCCCCAAACAATGGAAACACGGAAGTGAGCATTCCAGTTTTCAAACGATTTTCAGAAGCCGAACATCAAGCGTGTCTTCCGATTGGCTGCAGGACTCTCCTGGCACCAACTGGAAGCCGCACTTTGGTTTTTGAATGGTTCTGGGAGTCAAACGGACTCCTGGAACGCATTCTGTTTGAAAACCAAGGTACCACTGTAAAAATTTAGGCTGCTGAAGAAAAAGTGTTTCTTTAGAAGCAGCAGCAGCAGCTGCAGCCTGGTTCGCAGGCCTCCCATCAGGGAAAGACAAACATACACATGCCCTTGGCCCGCAGGAATTAAGGACCTGCGCTTGACAGTGGAAACTTGGAGTGGGGCCAGATGTCTGGACTCCAGGTCTTCCAGGCTCCAGGAGCCAAGCTAGAAGCTCGTGGCATCTTTTAAAGAAACGAAACAAAACACAAAAACAATCCAGAGAGTTAAAACATTTCTGGGGTCGGACGACTCTCGAAACGGCTTCAAAGTAGTTGCGCTCATATAATGAAGGCTGTGCTGTTCGACTGATTAATTGGTTGGCTGAACAGTCTCTCTAATTAAAAGGGTGCCACAGATGAGCTGGGCAGCAGTTCTTTCTCTCCCACCCACCCCTTCCAGCAGTGTCCAGTGCTAGCCCTACTCAGAGTAGACCCACATAAATCATTGGGCATGACTAATTTAGGTTCATTAATATCAGTGGGTCTACTCCCCATATAACTTAGCTAGGCCCAACTCAAAGGCTTGAAAACGGGGCGAGCAGATGCTAGGAGCTTTAAAAACAGTCCCTCAAACAGAGACTCCAAACTCCAACGCTTGTCTTCAGAACCGGGTGTCTCCTACAGCAAAACAATGGAGGAGGGCTTTAATTTACAGAGGTACCTCTGGATACGAATGGGATCCGTTCTGGAGCCCTGTTCACATCCTGAAGTAAACGCAACCCACGTCTGCGCATGTGTGGGTCGTGATTCGCCGCTTCCATGCATAATGTCATTTTGAGCGTCTGTGCATGCGCGAGAGGCGAAACCCGGAAGTAACGCATTCCATTACTTCCAGGTCACCGCGGAGCGCAACCCGAAAGCGCTCAACCTAAAGCAACTTCAACCCAAGGTATGACTGTATTTGTTTTTTGAATTGAAGCTACACTCATCATCAGTTTGTTTGTGTGTGTGAACCAATTTGCTTGACTGAAAGGTTGCTGTTCCCTTTGGGGGAAGAGCTGGACACGCAATGGCAGAAAACATGCTCTGCATTCTGAGTGTCCCAGGCTCAATCCCTGGCTGAAACCCTCAAGAGCAGGGGTTGGCAACCTGTGGACCTTCTGCCAAAAGCGGCCCACGGGGGTCGTTTAAATAGCCCATGAACCACCCCCGAACCAAGCTGCCTGCTCGGTGAATCCCCACATGCTGTGCTAAACCGGTGCAGCGTGGAGCAGGGACTCGCTTCCATAGCACTGGAAATCGCGTCTGCGCATGTGCAGAAGCTGGAAATCATGTCTGTGCACATGCCGGAAATCCATCCAGCCCACGGAGCAATCTCTGCAGGAGTGAACCGGCCCAGGAAAGGTAAACCTTGCTGACCCCTGCAGAGCAGTGTAGGCCAAGGGCAGCCAGTTTGGTGTCATCCAATGCACATTATGGCTTGGGCTGAAGGGAACTGGGTGGCTGGAGGGAGCAGCACCATGCTAGCTACTCTTGGTGTAGACAATACGCAGCCAAGGTGTGGCGCGGCGACAAGCCGGCATCGTAAGTTGCTGGAAACCAAGAGATTTTCACAAATGAAGGAAATAATCAGTTCACCTCTCACCTTCCCAGTCTTGGCAGTGTCCGCTTCTGTTAATTTCCAGGCACCTTTTTCTTCCGGCGTCTTCTGCAGCTCAGCTGTGCTGTTCTGTTTCAAGGACTTCCCAGTTTCCCCGCTGTGCATGGAAGAGTTACTGAGCTGCCTGTTAGAAAATGCGTGATGGCTTAGAAATCAAGGCACGCCAGTTACTTTTATGCACAAGCTTAAGATGCTGCCCGTGAGCATGAGACCCTTAATCTCAGGGTTGCAGGTTTGAGCTCCACATTGGGCAAAATATTCCGGCATTGCAGGGGGTTGGACTAGATGACTCTCACAGTCCCTTCCAACTCTACAATGCTATGACTTTTTAAAACAACTACAACCACACCAGTGTTTAAGATTTGGGTGTACTGTGCTGATATACCATATTTTTATTTTTTGCTCTTTAAGATGCACCCGACCATAAGACGCACCTAGTTTTAGAGGAGAACAAGAAAAAAAAATTCTCTCCCTCTCTGCACAGCGCCTCTCCAGCAAAGTAAAGTCAGAACAGCAAGAGGGATCAGTGCGCAGCAAAAGCAGCGATCCCTCTCGTTCTCCCGGCTTCAGGGATAGCTGTGCAGCCTACATTCACTCCCTAAGACTCACACACATTTCCCCTTACTTTTAAGGAGGGGAAAAGTGCGTCTTATAGAGCGAAAAATACGGTATTTCTGGACAATTAACCGTAGTAAACTGATGGTGGTTTCATTCGTTTCATTGTATTAAGATGCCTGTTTATGGTCTCGGGGTCCCCTTTGAGGGCTGAAACGAATTATATAAATATTTTTAATAAAATCAACGTCAAGGCTGGGAAAATCCACAGCACTCCCTGCAAAATCTGGGAGTCAAGAATTTGAACTTTTAGAAACAGCCACTTTCACCTCTCCAGTGTCCTGCAAGGAACAAAAGCCTGCTGTGGGTCTGAGCATATTTGAAGCCTTTCACAAAGTTTCTCCAGAGCTTAACCGAGGTCTTGAAGACCCCGTGTTTCTTCTTAGGCCTAAACCATGAGTGCGGTTCTAACACACATCACACATGTCATTTGGAGGCGTGTGAACATCTGGCAATCAGTTTCCCTAATTTAGACCACAAAGTGAAAACTTACACCGGGAAGACAACTCTACTTTCTCAAGTGTACTCCTCTGTTCAGGCTATGCAAAATGCATGCCATATCACTACTTAAGCCGGTAAAGAAATAATTCTCCCAGGGGTAGGGAGGAGAAATGGCAGACTTTGCAACAGAAAGTAAGAACAGAGCACTATTCTTCCCCACCTGCCATGCAGAGAAACCTTAGTAGCGTTGCTCAGAGTGGAGGATTACAGAGGGATTAAGGAGAGGGAGAACCTTGACTTGCTAGTTTAGTGTTTTCAGTTTTAGACTGGGGTGTTCAACTGGCCACCCTGGCAATTTCACCTGGCCTTCTGATAACCATAGCCCCACTGATTTTAAAACAGTTTGCCCACCATTCCACTAGTAAGGAATAAAACCTCCAAGTTGTTTTCAAGTTATAAGGAATTGCAGTGCCACATGTGAGCCTGAGAGCAAATGCTCCATTGACACAAAGCTTCTTTCTGCCAGGCAATGACAACTTTACCAAGGAGACTTAAGGGCTCATGAGGTGTCAGTCTGCAGATGCCACACACTTCTGGTCCTCCGGTCACTGTCAGAGCAGCTCCCAAGAAGACAGATGTTGGGCCATTCCTGTTTCAGATCAGAAACATTATCAGGGCATATTATTCATTTAAAACAGTGTTCCCCAGACTTGGGTCTCCAGCTGTTTTTGGACTACAGCTCCCATCACCCCCAGTTAGCAGGACCAGTGGTCAAGGATGCTGGGATTTGTAGTCCAAAAAACAGCTGGAGACCCGTGTCTGAGGAACACTGAGCTACGACTTTAACCTCTTTGTGCCGTTCTGGAACCCTGAGTGTATGGATGTGTTTTTACCAGCTGACAAAACATCAGTACTGTTGGCGCCTGCTAAATATTCGGGTGAGGTGGGTGAGAGAGGCCATTCCACAAAGTGGGTGCAATCACAGAGAAAGCTTATCTTCAAGGTGGTCATGAGATGGATACTTGTAGGTCACATCACAGCCAAGAGGGCTTCTTTTGATGACAGTAGTGTCCTGGGAAGGGTGCTTTTTTCAGCAGAGGTTTCTTTCCCCACAAAGCCACCAGGAAGACCATGTCAAATCAACTTCAATGCAGATCCAAGAAGCTTCCATACCTCATGACTTCTTTTCCCGAAGCTTCATTCACAAGAACCCCATTTTCCATGTGCTTCCCTTCCTTTGTGGTTGGGCTGTTTGCATCTGTAGAAGCGAGATGAATAACAGCACGAAAAGGGTGAGAGCAAATTCCGAGTTCCCAGTGCCAGAAGGCTACCCCCAAATGAAACCTGCTGCCCCCGACCAGGATTAGCATCTAAACTAAACACATGCGTTTGGTTTAAGCGTCACACGTAGGTCCATCAACTACCTGCCCCTGATACGAGATGCATGGAACAGAGAACTTTTGCTCCATAGCCAACTGAAGCCCAGGTTAGATCTCACGGCTAGCATTTTTATTCATCAAGAAAATGTCTGTTTTCATTAGAAGTGAGCGAGGAAATCCACGAGACCACCCAGTCTACAAAGTGTTTTAATTCAAGTACAGAAAGCTGACAGAGAGGAATGCCAAATGCACTGTTTTCTCCTTAAAAGCATGCTGGGCACAGCAGACACTTTTCAAACATTATTAAAGCCAATTGGGGGGAGACTTATCCCTTCCTTGAGTGAGCAGAAGTGCTTATTTCTGATCTTAGGCAGTTCGAGAAACAGCCAGCAGCCCACCCCCTCCATCTCTGACACCTTTAACAACCTCATTTTAAAAACTTGAGGTGGGGGCCGGGAGATGGGGACAGAAGTCCAAGATCTCAGCCCCAAGGAAGAGGATTATTCCAGTGCTTCTTCAGGCCCTATTGCTTTCAGGAGAGGAACGAAAGTATGGGAAAGGGATGTGGAGCAGTTGGGGCTGCATTCTGCAGCGTTCCTGCACAGCTCCCATGCATTTCAACGCACAGCGCCTTCTCCTCTCCTAAGCTCTCCCCAGATTCTTCGCATAGCCTTGTCAGGCATGGTGTGTCTCTCTGTGCGTAAATTCTTCTGACGCCAAGTTTGGGATTCGAAGGAATGTTCACGCAGATGAAAGAAAACCTTTGCATGGGAAAGCAGGACCCTCAGAACCACCGCCTGAGTGGTTCATGGCAAATGTGCATTTTGGTGGCATGACTCCAGCTTACAACTCACATCTTGGTGTTCTTGCTGAAAAATACTGTTTACGGAGGTGTTTCATGCAACTCATGGAAGTTGGAAGGCACCCCACTGCTTTAACCCGCTGCAATACAGGAATCTCAGCTAAAGTAACACAGATGACCATCAAACCTCTGCTTAAAAACCTCCAAAGAAGGAGAGTCCACAGCCTCCCGAGGGAGTCCATTCCACTGTCAAACAGCTCTTACTGTCAGAAAGCGTTTAGTTGGAATCTCCTTTCTTGTAACTTGAATCCACTGTATCAAGTCCTACTCCCCAGAGCAGCAGAAAACAAGCTTGCTCCATCTTCCATGCAACAACCCTTTAGATATCTGAAGATGGCGCTCATATCTCCTTCCAGTCTCTTCTCCTCCAGGCTAAACATACCCAATGCCCTCAACTGTTTCTCACAAGGCTTGGTTTCTAAACCCTTGATCATCTTGTTTACCCTCCTCTGCATACGTTCCAGCATGTCAACATCCTTCATAAAACTGTGGCGCCCAGACTGGAGACAGTGCTCCAGGTGGGGTCTGATCAACGCAGAATAGAACAGTACTATGACTTTCCTTGATCTGGACGCTGGACTTCTGTTGATGCAGCCCAGAATCGAACCACTATTTTTTGCTGCTGCATCACACAGGTGATTTGTGTTAACCTTGTGGTCCTTTAAGACCCCTAGAACCTTTACATACGTACAAATAACTGTGCTGTAGAGTCCATGAGGGTATAAATGGTGGTATCATGCCCCAACCCAGCAGACACTTGCACAACAACCTCTACACATATAAATGCCTGTTATTTAAGACTGCACCTGCAGAAGATAATGGCTGTCCTCCAGGCACTCCCATCTTACCTGGCCATTATTCGCCACACTGTATGGGGCTGATGGGAGTTTGAGCCCAAACACCATTTGAAGGGCCACGGGTTACCCAAAATAGATGCCAATCTCAGCCTAATCAATGAACACCCATTTAGACTTCTGTACAGCTGAGTACCATCCCTGCGAAGGAATGCAAGTGACAGAATCTGGGGTAGTTTTCTCAACAAGCAAACAAACACAAAAAGTAGGGGATCTGCTTAGGAATTCCTAACGACCATTTCCCCCACCTCTATAAAAACTCGGATCCTACAAAACAGACACTGGTTTCATCTCAAACTCCAGGTCTCTCTAACGCCTCAAGAATCAAGATGGCAATGGAGGTAGTGGAAAAATTAAACAGAATTTCAGGAAAGGAGGATGAACGTTGCCTAAGTCAGATCCAGTCGCACTGCAAACAAGAGCCTTCCAGAGTTGAACGTGAAGGAAGGAAGTCTTAAAAAGCAAGCCTCTATAAATATTCTATAAAACTTAAACTTGTCAACTGACTACATTTCATCTGAGTGGTTAGACACTGACTCACAAGACGAAGCCTCTAACTGTTCCATGAATGTGAGATCTAAAACTGAACCTTTCGTGATTAAGACAAGAGTCCGAGGTCTAATTACAGAGCCCACTTAAGTCAGATTTGAACTATTCACACTGCCAGGAATCTCCCATGTGGGATTTTTTTTTGGGGGGGGGGGGACGGAGGTTCAGAGTGCAGAAATTTCTCTCTTATAAACCTCACCAACACAGTCCCAAACCCTGTGGGGATAGGAAACAGCTTAAAACTGCTGAGGTCATCCTGTCACTTTTCATGCATCTTTTTTGCCATTTTTTTAAAAAAATAAAAAAATTAGCTTCACAAACGGCCAGTTCAGTAGATATCAGACCAGCAAGAAGCAAACTCACGGCCTACTTCTACTAAGCAAGCAAGCAGGGGAGCCATTCTTCCAAGCGTGCAAGGTTTCTGTTAATAGCATTCGAGTCCCTTGCAGAATTCACAGCTGAGAGAAAATGGCTGGGATCCAAAGGAGCACACATCGTTGCTCCATGTTCCCAAGGAGACTTGGGATTGAGTTTCTCAAACAGCAACATCCCCATGTCACGTGGCAAGCCGTGGTCGGGCTGAGAGGACTTTGCAAAAGCAAACTGTGATATGACCTGGGAGTGCCGATCTCCAAACGCAAAGAAGTCAGAAGTCTCAGAGGGCGCGCCCAAATTCTTAAGTGACCCTAAGTGGTTGAAACTTGACAACAACAACAATACAGAATTAGGTAATAGGAGTTGGCAAAGGAAGAATAGCCAGTTCCAAAAAAGAACCACTTCATCATTCATACATATTGGATTTGCCAAACCATGCTTGCTTTCATCTCAGACGAAGCGGGGTTTTTTAGAACTACAGCTTCTAACAACATGCACAGAAACCTTTCCAGTACCACAAACCTTCGTCCTCATCTGACCTGGTACCTGCAGATTCATGTCAGAAGGAGAAATTAGCAAAAAGAAAAATGAACACAAAGTGAATTCAAGAGAAAACTGTTCTGTTATGGTAAAGAGAGACAAACCTTCTCCTCTCCCTGAGGCTGTGTGGTTTTACAACAGTGAGCAGAAAGAAGAAAGAGAGAGAGAGAGAGAGAGAGAGAGAGAGAGAGAGAGAGAGAGAGAGATTGGGAAAGCAAATTATAGATTTTGGATGGCAAGTACTTCTTATGGAAGTGTACCAAGGCACCAGGTAGCTCTGCTGCACAAGCACCGCTGAAATGAACGAGGGCTAAGCTTTGCTGTTCAAAAGAATACCGCACCAAAATCACTGCAGAAACACAGCGCAGCACACTGAGCCGGGCCACTGGTCCACCCACCTAGCTCAGCGGTGGGGAACCATTTTCTGCCTGAGGGCCACATCAACCACTGGGCAATCATCCGAGGACCACATGCCAGCGGAGGGCTGGGCCAGGGGCAATAGGGGGCAGAGCAATTCATGCAGATTTTGCAGTTGTAAACTAGCTTCTTTATATATATAATTTTTATTAATTTCAACATACTAATTATTATACATTCCACAGAACTTCACATCTTATACATTCTTTTTGGACTTCCATCAGCACCTCTGATGATCCACCATTTTTATCATTTCTTCTGCATTTCTTAAATTCCTATTGTCTTTAATTATCTTAACTCACAATCCACCTCTTTAACCATTTTTGCAATAATTCAAATAATTTACCTCACAAAACTTCTTGCAAACCTACAAACGTAATCTGGTCATCAAGTTGTAAACTAGCTTCTACATATGCTCCCACACATAGACCTCTCTTCTCCATCTGGAGAAGGAAGAGGCATTGCTACAGTTCAAGGACACATTCCAGCCGGGCAAAGACATTTGGCATGGAGCGGTGCCAGGAAGAGGTGTGACCTGAGGAGAGTTTTGAGGGCCGGACAGAGAAGCCTGGAGGCTGCATTCAGTCCCCCGATTTGAGGTTCCCCACCCTTGATCTAGATTAGCATTTCCAACACTGAGCGGTAGTGGCTCTCCAGGATTTCAGATAGAGATCTCTCTCTCTCTCTCTGCCCAACCTGGGGTTGCTGGGATTGAACCTGGAACCTTCTACATCAGTGTTTCTCAACATTGGGTTGTTGGACTGCAACTCCCATCATCCCTAGCTAGCAGGGCCAGTGGTCAGGGATGATGGGAGTTGTAATCCCAATGACAGCTGGGGACCCAACGTTGAGAAAAGCTGCACATGCAAAGCAGATGCCCTACCACTGAGCTATGCCCCCCTCCCCAAATGGAAGAAAAAAGCGAATCCTGGTTGTTTTATTAAGAAACAGCTGAAGGCCTGGAGATAGCAACGGGTTCTAAACTTATCTAGAACGTTACGAGGTTTACCCTGTGACCCAAAACCATCCCACAGAGCTTAACGCTCAGAAGGACGGCCACGACAAACCCTATTTCGGGCAAAGCTGAGGCAGAAACAATGCTGCGATACACAGGAGTTGGGGGCCGATTACATGGGAGGAAGTTATGAAACTGAACAAGTCCTCTTCCCAACCAGGGCAAATTACTCCAGGCGGTCACGTCAGTCTGAAAGTTAATCTGCTCCAAGATTAACGTTTTCACCAACCTATGAGCAGATTTGCCATTGAGCCTTTAAATGTGTTTTACCTTAGGGTAGCAAGCAAGTAACATGTCAACAACAACAGCCTCCTCCTCCTCCTCTGTTGCTGTTTTTCGTATCATCATTCCCATCATGCATCGCAAGCCCCCAGGGTCACTCCCAACCCTGCAATTCTACCATTCTTTGATCAGCATCATCTAGGGAGCAAGGCATGCTGGGTAAGTTCCCACGGTCTCCCCATGCAGCCCATTTAGCTTTAAGCAGACATACGGAGAGAGAGACCCTTACCTTCCTTGTCCACATTCTGTTCCGCACTGGCGTACGTGCGCAGGAACTCTGCAAAGGCCCTGTCTTGCTTTAGCAGCTCTTGGTAGGATCCCATCTCGGAGATTTTTCCTTCCGTCATTACTACGATTGTATCCATAAAGGGCAGATAACCAACGCCATGGGTTACCAACACTCGAGTCTAGGTGCCCAAAGAAAAGAAAAAACAGTTAAGAGAGCCAGGGTGGGGACCTGGAGACTTGCACATTTGTTGAACATGCTACACTCTGGCAGTTCTTCCGTTTATGGCTTAGATTGTCTAACTCAAGGTTTCCCAAACTTGTGTCTCCAGCTCTTGTTGGACTACAACTCCCATCATCCCTAGCTAGAAGAACCAGTGGACAGGGATGGTGGGAATTGTAGTCCAAAAACAGCTTGGGAGAGCCTGGTCTAACTATATGTTCAGAGTGGCTCAGTCAGTAGAGAGCATGAGACACTTAATCTCAGGGCTGTGGGTTTGAGCCCCAAGTTGGGCAGAAGATTCCTTCATTGCAGGAGGTTGGACTAGAAGATCCTTGAGGTCCCTTCCAACTCTACAATTCTATGACTGGCATGGAAACATTTCCAAACAGCTTTCCTGAACTTTGCAAAGCATCTCCCCCCCCCCACCTGAACAGAACGAAGCTACCTGCATTCTAAGCATACTTTGTTTTTGAGGATTCCCTTTGGTCCAATGACTTTCTCAAAGATGTGCTTCCCAACATGAGCATCGACAGCTGACAAGGGGTCGTCCAGCAAGTAGACATCAGCGTTACAGTAGACGGCTCGGGCCAGGCTGACCCTTTGCTTCTGGCCACCAGACAGGTTTACACCCTGGGGAAGAGAAGGGGGGTGGAAATTAGACCCTGCAACTGTCCACCGGAAAGGGCTTCTGCTTTGTGAAAGGCCTGGTTTCCATTTCCACAAGGGCTCTTTTAAAAAGCAGCAGTTTCACGGGGGAAGGGAAGAAATGGAATAAAGATGCACGTGCACAGACGAGTCTCAGTCCATGCAGCACTCACCTAAGAGGCAGGCACAAAGATCCATCTTTGCTTGAGCAGAAAACGGGACAGGTGAGCTCTGGGAGTTATACTTGAGGTGCTACACATATTCAGGATCTGTTCTCACACCCCAGGAGCAAATGTGAGAAAACAAATTTTGGAGCCAGTGACCACTATAACACGTTAAATACCTTTTCTCCAATTTCGGTCTGGTCTCCTGATGGGAAAATCTCCAGATCCGGCAAAAGGGCACACGCCTCAATCACACGCTTGTAATAGTTCTCCTTCACTTCTCTTCCAAATATAATGTTTTCCTTCAGAGTTGCGTTTTGGATCCAAGCTTGCTGAGGGACGTAGGCGATGGAGCCCTGCAGAGAAGAGAGGTTGAGTGGTGCAAGATTCTGGTCCATGTTGAGAGGTGTTAAAAAACAACAACCCTGTAGGATGCATCAATCCCTAGAACTGTCTTTCCATGATGTTCTCTGTTCCCCATCACTCTCCCAAGTCAATTCTGACATCTCACAATGCTAGCTCATTCAGTTAGATGGCCGGCTCATCCCAAACTACCCTAATCTTCTTTGGGACAACACAACATTCACCTGACACATCAAGCCCCTAACAGACAACCCCACGCAGAAAGGAGCGGACAGGAGCCAGTAAGGTGCCCCACCCTGGATGCAGTGATATTGTGTACAGAACAGATTAGTATGACCATCCAGAGAGCTCAGGCAGTATCACATGCTCACAGGGGAAGCAGGAAACCTGTGGGGTCACTAGTCAACCAAGAGAAAATTCCTTCCTAATTCCAGCCAGGGTGACCCCTGAGCAAGCAGCAGTACTCAGCCGCCAGCTGTCTCAAAGATATGTGCTGCTGAACTTTAAAAAAAGAGAGTCTATTTCTTGGCCGTACCACCAAACAGCCTGCACATGTCCTTTACGCATTTCATTGAGGGCCGGCATATTCTCTTCTTATAATTTTACATCTAGTATGTTTTGCAGGGGAGCTGTCGTACCTTGAGAGAGATGAGCCCTTCTCTCTTTTCCATTTCCCCCAGCAGAGCAGACAACAGCGAGGATTTGCCGCAACCGACCTGACCGACGACGGCGACCAAGCGGTGTTCTGGGATCGCAAGACTGATGCTGGAACGAGGGGCAGGGGAGGGTGGGAAGAGAACACAACTTCAGCTTTGCTGGACTGAGATGCAACACGGAGAGGCAGTGATAGAGAATAAATCTGGATAGAGCAAAGGGCATTGGAAATGCAATTGAAAGGGAAGACACTCCCTGAAAAAAGTCTGTATCTGGGAGTGGCCAATGGGAGGGTGCCACTGCAGACCTGTCATCCCATCAGCCCTAGTCAGCACGCACAGTGGCCAGGAAATGATGGGAGTTGTAGTCCAATGGAAGCTGGAGAGTCACAGGCTCCCTGTCCTGGCATTAGTGCGATTAAAACTATTTCATGGGAGAGGAGAAGGAAGAAAGCCGCAACTCTTACTTGTTCAAAGATGGAGGATCACTTCTTGACCAGCTGAAGGTGGCACTCTTCACAATAATGCTGTTTCCATCAGCTAGCAAATAATGAAAGAGGTTGTTTTCATGCAGGTCAAAACACGAACACAACCGAAAATAGGTTACATGCATACAAAAACAACTAAGGGAGATTTAATCCCTGGAATCTCCATGGAGGGCTTGGAGAGACTCCTGCCTGAAGCTCCAGAGAGCTCCAACCTGTCAGGTGGACAATACTGAGTCTGACTCCATGTAAGGCAGGTTCCTGTGTTCCTAGGAGTCTTCCAGTGAGCTTCTTGGCTGTGTTGGGGAATATGCACCTTCACCTCCCAGGTCCAAGGCTTATAAGTACTACTCTGAATAGGGCAGGGAAAGGAAGACTTGGAGAACTTTGTGGTCCATCTGTACCTGGATGCAAACTAGACATTGCCACAAGCTCCATTCAGCATCAGAGAGCTGAGCCGGGCAAGAGAGGCTAAACACTATTCTTCTTAAATGGGGCTCAACAACTTTGACCTGAAAAACGGGGGTAGATCACTACTGGTTTTTTATTCTGTGAGTAGACCGCTGTCTCTTGGGAGTTAGAAGAAGCCACCTTGACCTTGAAGCCTGAGCAATGCTGACTGGATAATCTGGTGGTGGGAAGTGGCAGAGGCAAATGAACTGGGAAACTCCACCCCATCCACCTAATAAACCTTGAACTTACAGTCTTTGATGGAACCTCTGACGATGCTGTCTGGATCCAACTCCTCATGAGACAGGAAGACTCGGAGACGCTTCAGAGACACACTGGCCTAGGCAACAAAGCCGAGAGGTTGTGTTTTCGGGCGTCCGCCAATTTTGCTCTCACAAAATTTTGGCCAGACGATGCAAAACAAACACATGGAATCTCATGGCACAGGATGTGCTTGCTGCCACTAGTTTAGGTGGCTTTAAGAAGCGGATTAGGTGTATTCCGTAGGAATTTCCCCCCTCCTTTTGTGGAACTGCTCTTCCCACAAGGACCCACCTGGCCACAATCTCATTCGTCATTTCGGCACGAGGCAATGAGATTATTAAGTTTCTCATTGGCACTTACGTGATGCCTTATAAAATAAATTCTCCAGGCATTGTACAACCCCCGCCTCTCAATACATTAATGCTAAAGCAATAGTACAATACACTAGGCACCAGGCCCACCAAAGCAAACAGGACATGAAGGCTGGCAACATCAACCCTGCCCTGTGGGGAATCCCTTGCAGATGACTGCAGTGCTTGGAGACAGACAGGTCATGCATCCACAGCAGCAACCAGAGGAGGAATGACCGCTGGGCGGAGCATAGAGAGAAGAAACGCCATGGTGCATCTGCAGCAGCACAACCACCAGACGCCTTCATGTGCCCCAGCTGCAACAAAATATAGCCCTCCTGTATCAGTCTCTACAGCCACAGCAGGTGCTGCGACTCTCCAACAGTTTGACTTCACCCCCAAAGGTGCACTCCTCCATTGTCTCCTGAGACAGACAGATGCCAAGCAGTACAATTCAAATCTATGGTGTGATCTATCAAACACTAATGACAATGATAACCAAGTGCTACCTCCAGGAAGGAGGCCACCGAATCCCAGCTGCTCTGGGTCAACCATGGGAGGGAGCTGTTGCCTTCGTGCCCCAATTAAGGGCTGCCCAGAAGCAACTGGTGGGCCAATGTGGAAACCACAGGAGGCCCCTCCAGCCTTCTTATTTGGCCTTTAGGAATTCCCACAAGGCTACAACACTCGCTGGCTTGTTCTGCACCCTGAGTGCTTTCGCTTGTTTTCCAGCCCAGGAGTTGTGTTTCCTTGTAGCCAGTCTACCTTGGGCCACATTCCAGCAGTGAGCAAGGACAGGAGCAAAAGAATATGCATGAGACTCTTAACTGTGTACAGTTGGCTGCAGTCCCCTGCCCCCTGCCCGCTCCCGGCCCAAGGCAACTGCCTGCAAAGAAACCCTTACTTGCACGATGCTGCTGATGACCATCGGAAGGATGTTCAGGGGGAACCGGAGGATGTTAAACAATGCCAGCGACACAAAGGCCTTCTGAGCATCCAGGACATTCTGGTCGGCAGTTTTCACAAAAACAGCAAATGTTGACAGAGCAACCTGGAAAAAAGAGAAATCAATGACATGTTGTGCCTGGTTGTGCCTGGTTTTGTGTGTGTGTGTGTGTGTGTGTGTGTGTATCTACACACACACACACACACACACACACACACACACACACACACACAAATTGCATCTTTATAAAAAGGAGGGAGAAAGAGCGATTCCACTTTGCCTGTTTACTGCAGCCTTTGTCCAACTTGATATCCTCTATGTTTTGGACTACAACTCCCATCAGACCCGTGGCTTATGGGAGTTGTAGTCCAAAGCATCTTAGAGGGCACCATGTTAGGGAAGGCTGTATTTTTTTCAGTAAAAAGAAATGTGTGGGGGTTTTGGGGGAGGTGGAGAGAGATGACACTTTGGTACCAAAGAACCAGTGTCTTCAGAAAAATGTTGAGCCCAGGGAGGAGACATGTTTCTTCTGCCATATCTCCCTGAGGCCAGACCCCTTGCATAGGCAAGAGAAAGTGTGGGTAAGCCCTCAGTTGGGGCATGACAGCTCCATGGCGTAGACAATGCAGATGGATAAGCAGGTATAAATATTTGGAATAAAGTCTTTCGAAAAGCTACAGGATGGAGACACTTGCAATGGGCTCTTTGGTACTCTCAAGAAGATGCTTTCGGTCTACATCTTAGGAGGACCTTTCAGCAACAAAGTACTTAAATCAAAGGGTTCCTTTTCAAAACAGCTCTTGATTATTTTGCTGTTCTTAAGAACACCCATGGTGGACTTAACAGGCTTCCTGCACATGGCCGTGGCTGGGTCACTCATTGTCCTCAGGACTGTGCAAATATTAGTGTTGTGTAGAGAACGTGCAGAAGGGCGTTTCACATTGCAAACAGTGAACCATGACTGGAGTCCAGCTTAAGCAGAGCTGCTGGTTTTCAAAGATTTCAGGAAGCTGCCTTAGTCTGACCTGATCTATTTGCCTCTCCTGCCCAGTATCATCTACTGCAGGAGTGGGGAAACTCTGGTCCTCCAGACACTGCTGAACCACAACTCCCATCAGCCCTAGCAAACGTGGCCAATGGCCCAGGAAGATGGGAGTTGTAGTCCAGCAACATTTTGAGAGCTAAATGTTCCACACTCCAGGCCAGGCAAGTGGCGCCCTTTGTTTGAGCCCAGCACAGCAAACCATTTTCATGCAATCAGAACCCAATCCAGCTGGTGAAAAGTAAGCATTACAGAACATGGCTTCATATAGGAGGTTCCTGTGCTGCCATGAAAAATTGGAAAGATAGTAAAGATAAAGGGACCCCTGACCATTAGGTCCAGTCGCGGACGACTCTGGGGTTGTGGTGCTCATCTCTCTTTATTGGCTGAGGGAGCTGGCGTGCAGCTTCCAGGTCATGTGGCGAACCAGAGCAGCACACGGAAACACCATTTCCTTTCCTGCCAGAGCGGTACCTATTTATCTACTTGCACTTTGATGTCCTTTCGAACTGCTAGGTTGGCAGGAGCAGGGACTGAGCAACGGGAGCTCACCCCATCGCGGGGATTCGAACCACCGACCTTCTGATTGGCAAGTCCTAGGCTCTGTGGTTTAACCCACAGCGCCACCCAGACTCAAATTGGCTCTAAGCAACAGATTAAGGCTGGAAAAGACCATAAAGTCTTTTTGCCAACACCTGCCCAAGGACGGATGCTGTCAAGAAGTTAGGTGGGTGATGACCAGGGAGGGGGATTTTTTTCTTGGTGGTGGCACATGGAATGTCCTCCCCAGGGAGGCTTGCCTGGCACTAAACCTAAAACACTTCCTTTTCAATGCAAGACCTTCTGAAACTGCCCAAGCCTTTCAGACAAGAGCAGCTTTATTAAATTCTGTTGGTGTTATTGCTCCAACTGTGTTTGTTTGTTCGTTTTGCTGATCCTGCAGCATTAAAGCTTTCTTCTTCTTCTTGCTATTGGGTTATTTTACATTCTTTCTTTCTTTCTTAGTAGCAGTTGCTCTAGGATTTGTTTAAGCTGAAGGACGGCATAAAAATGTACTATGGCTGCAATCCTAAGATTGGTGGTGGCAGGGCTGGGAAAGCTGGTGTTCTGTTCTGAACACCCATCCAACGCCTTTGCTGGGCCCTTATTTATTTCACAAGACTTATATACCGCTTGGTTGTAATAAAACCTCAAAGCAATTTACAAAAAGAAGGGACCAGGGAGGAAGTAAGGTCAGAGGGCAGCACTTGTGCTCCTTGTATGCTCTGCTTTCCCCTTTTCTTTTTTTTGACAGCAAGAAAAGGGGAAGGGAAATCCCTGGGAAAGATTTGGGCCAGCTTCTAAGCTGGTCTAAATCTCTCTCTCTCTGGTTTGGTGATGTTCTGGGGGACCAAGAGAACTTTGGATCTTTTGGACCCAAACCATGTCCCAGCCCTCTCCCCCAGCATGCAACCTTTCTTGTTCCTACAGACATCAATTGGGCAAAGGTGTCTGAAGTTTCCCACAGCAGGCAGGGATTCCCCAGGCCACAGGACTGCATGCTGCATAAAATGAAATAAACACTGGGCAACAAGGATCTCCTAGCTTGAATGACGACAGCATGACAAAAACACAATGTATGTTAATATTCTTGCAGCATTCCCTCTTTGAATGAGCGCCCAGATGCGTGGCAAGCGACAAGCAGAGTTCTATGCACAGAAAACAGCAGTCTGTAAGAATACCATCTACCAGCAGCTTTTTGAAAGCACTGCTTTACTCACCAGGAACGGGGCACACACCCACGTGAACGTCCCCACTGCAGAGAGGTAAGCGGACTTTTTGAGCACCTTCAGCTCTTCCTGTCTGATCCCCAGGACTTTCTCTTTGAAGGCTAATTCCCAGGCATAAAGTTTTAGCACTTTGATCCCATTGAGAATTTCATTCATCAGCTTAATCCGGTTGTCCTTGCAATTCATGTGAGCAACCTGAAACGAACCCAATCAAAACAAAAGCAAGTTGAGGCAGCTCTCTCTCTCCCCCAAGTCAGCCTGCGATAAAACTTTTGAACAGTAGCCGTCATTTTAAAATGTTGTTGTTGGGTTTCTTTGTAGCTCTGAGCTATAAAATGAGGCAGCTTTAAGAAATGGAAACTGTGTTTTGTAAAACTTACAACTGACACGTGCTAGCAAGCCATCAATAGGAAAGGAACAAAGAGATGGTTGCAGGTGAAAGCATTAGACTGGCTTGAGTAGCTCCTTCACAAGACAGGAAGGCTGAAAACACCACTGATAGATGTAGATGTTTTAGCAACATCTTAGTTTTGTAACAGCATCTTAGTTAACGATGTGATTTGCCTAACCTTGCAAAACAAGTCCAGAGGAGTCATTAGCCCTTGAGTACACTAAACATACGTGTTTAGTTATCTGGGGTCTAAGCAGAAAGAACCATCTTTTGCAAGATCACTTAGAGAAGGTTCTTTCCCACCAGAGGTGCATAGTGATTTACAAGCAGGGTTGACCGTCACATCAGACCACAAGATACTGATCTTGCTATTACTGGCTGGTATGGTAATTTGCAACATTCTTCCGTGAGGCACAATAGACAGGAAGTCTCAACACGTGCCTTAGAGACGGAATCAATCGTTCTTGGGCAGAAAGCAAGTCTCTTACCTGATAGGTCTTTGTTTTCATTGCTATCACAGCATTGACTGGAACCAGGAGCAGCATGACAGCCACACCGGCCAACACCGAGGCACCTAAATTCTAAAGAGAGCATGTTTAGAATGAAGCATAACGGAAGCACAAAAAACCCGCGGTCCAAATAGTAACCTAGAAGGTGAACCGTTGCAGGAATGAGCAGGTACTTTCCTGCCTTTTAGCCAGAGGAAACTGGGGAAGAGTGATGAGTGGGAGAGCACCTGCCTTGAAGGCAGAGTCCCCGATTCAACCCCTGCCATTTCTAGTTAAGAGGTTCAAGTAACAGAGTGTGGAAGAAACTGACGAGCCACTGCCAGTCAGAGGAGACAGGAGTCTGATTCGCAGCTTTGCATATTCAGATTCCAGTCATTAGTTGAGGGTTACAGCATGAGAGTGTCAAAGAGCGAGCTGGCAGTAAATCACACCATTCAAAGTTGGAGCTAGCTCTTTATTAATGGTTGGTTGTCAGGCCTAATGAGCACAACAGCTCATCCTCAGCAGGTCTGACCCCATGAATCAGTTGCGAAGACTGAAAGTCCCTGCCTCCCCAGGGCTTTCCCCAAACAATTAGAGACTGTGCCTGCGTGAGCCTGCCACTGCTCTGCCCATTTCAGCTCTCTTCTGGTTCTGGGAGACCAGCAGGGAGGGAAGCTTAACACAGGAGGATGGGGAGACATCCATGCTCTGCGTCAAGCCTGACTCGTCTCTGCTTCTTGCCTCCCTCCTCTCCTGCTTCAGTTTCTGCCTCTGATTCTGGACTTCTCTCTGCCACAGATTCTCCCTGCTCACAAAACCCTTCAGCTTCTGACACCTCCTCCCCCCAGCCTTCTCCCTGTGACTACTCATCATTGTCCCACCGCCACTCCCTGGGCTCTGAGCCTTCTTCCCTTGATGGTTCCCCAGCTGGTTCCGTCCACCATTCCTCTGCATCTTACCAGTCCAAGACAGAGAGCTGCCTGCACTTCTTTCCCTTCCCTGTTATCCCATCCTGGATTCTGAAGCCCTAATCCTTTGATGACAGGATTCTGGCTTTCCCTTGAGTAAAATAAGCACCATTGTTTAGCTGCAGTAAAGGAAACAATGGACGCACAGTACTTTTACCTGCCACAGCAAACAGAGAGCCAGTATGACTTGCAAAGGTGCAGACCAGACCATGTTGATGTAGGTAGCCAAGTCCATGAACCTCTGGGCATCCACTGACATCAGGTTGACAATTTCTCCAACCGTAGATGTCTTCCTTGCTGAATTTGTGATGACCAAGGCCTTGGCAGGGTAGAGGAGAGGAAGACAAAATGAAAAGTCCAGAGGCTGGAAGGTTTGCTGGGGCATAAAGAACTTTGATTGGCAAAATCCTACTTCCCTAGATGCAGAGGTTTGGCAGCAAAGGTGCTGGATAAACACACACACACACACACACACACACACACACACACACACACATATATAAACACATGAACTAAAGGGAAGCCAAGCATGGGCTTAAAGTTTGGGACAGAATGCTCTCAAATGGAAAAACTGTCATGCCTAGAGCTTTAGAAATCAAAAGAATTTTTCTTTCCCTCTTAAAAAAAATAACCTCCAAAGGTTTTGGATAGGTCATACCTATAAGCCAGAAACATCAATTAAATAGTGAGAGGTTAACTAAATAAGCATATATCATCAAACAAGTTGAGTTTATGAACTTGCTAGATGGTATGCAGACGGTGTTTGGTGGTAGAGAACATTCTTTTGAAAGGAGGAGCTCCCACTACCAACCTCTGGCATCTTCGACTAATCAGGGAGAAGGTGACTGGAAAGATCTCTTTTAGCCATGGACCCTGAGGAGCTACTACTAATCAGGACAGGCGATACTGGGTGAAATGAACAGCTGGCGTGAACTGGTGTAAGACTGTCCTGTCATCGTTTCTGATAGAAGCAGGCAGTGTCTCTAAGGTGAATTTGGATCCCATTCAAAACAAACATCACCAAGAAGAAAGGAATGAAAATGCCACTGGGAGCCTAGGAAGCTGGCTTAATATGTAGCCGGACTAGCTATCCATTGAGCTCAGTATTGTCCGCACTAATGACTGGCAGCCGCTCTCCAGGGATCCAGACAGGGAACGTTCTCAGCCCTAACTGGTAGGGAAGAAGCCACAGCCCTTCTTCCAGTTGAGTAATTAAAGCACATCGGCTGCATTTGCCATCTGGAGCAAGCCATTCCCCAAAGGATAAGGGGCAGTGTTGCTAAGCTACGCTTCTAGGCTGGAAGTCATTTGTGAGCAGCTGCAGCCAGGGCAGCGTCTCGAGATGTGGGCGAGGATCATCACAGCTCCCTATGCAGCTGGGGACAAATGCAGCAATGCTACCCCAGCCTAAAGTTAAAGCCAACCGTGGGGGTTTAGGATGAAAGCTTATTGAGAGAGACATTTAGTCTAGTTCACTGCGAGTGCCAATCCCTGTGGATAAAGTGATGTCAGGTGGGGTTAGGGTATACATCTGCAGGTCTCTACCTTCCGATAGACTGCACCGATCACAGCTGTTTTAAGCCTCATCCCCGTCACGAAGCAGATGTGGAAGTACTGGTGGAGGACCAGAGTCTGCAGGCCGGTGGAGACGAAGAGGAGTGCTGTGTACAGGTAGCCTTGCCAATTGGGGGCGTTCTTGTCATTCACAAAGTTGATGAGCAACCTGCAAACGAAGCAGGCATTTGAAAGGAAGCCAGCGAAAAGCCCTGGTTAGACAGTGAGCGAGGGACGTTCACTACCTCCAGTTCCCTACAGGTCCAAAGATGGCGGTGTGGGCCTGCAGGGAAACGAGACTGAAAACACTCTGGCCGTGAAACAGGTCAATTAAAGAGAGTGGGGGTGGAATTCCAACCAGCTCTTAAATGCAAATATTTTTGAAGTGGCTAACGAAAGAAACAGACGACAATACAATTTTACAGCTGTAAGGTCTCCTAAAATCCAATTAAATAGCTGCTAAAAATATATTTGAACGCATGGGCAAATTAAAAGTTTTTTTGTTTTTTAAAAAATATCCTTGCCTGACACTTAATGGTATGGACCAGGCAAGCAGCCTAGGGAAAGCGTTCTGCAGAGCCACCACTAAAGAGGCCATTGGCGATGCTTGATTATTTCAGAGTGCTGCCTTTGCTATGCAATAACCCAGCCAGGGAGATTTAAAGTGGGGAAAATACATAACTTATGAGACCGGACAGACTTCCAAGCATGTCATGCACAAGGGAGGTTTTTGTGGGTTTGTTTATTTGGCTTTCTTACCCCGCCCTCCACCACAGTAAGATTCCAGGGGTTACAATTGTATAAAAATTAGAATCAGTTAAAACAAAGTGCGTTCCAAAGTAAGTACGGTGTGGGCTTGCCACTGAGATTTCAGCACCTCCTTCCCAAATATTTCCTTAAAAATCACATTGCCCGTGTTCTCTATCTAAAACTCCAGGGTGTGATGTTAAGAGAGAAGCACCGGAGTTTGATGGAAGAGCAAAAAAATTGCATTTATAAGGGTCAATCCCAGACAGCTCTGGCTAAAAGCAGAAGGCGGAAGGCGGAAGGCAATACAAAAGGCATCTCTCTGCTGAAGATCCTAGAGTGCTATTATGCACCAGAGAAGTTCATTTTGAACAAGATGAACAAATCCGCTTGACTTTCATATGAGGCACAGCCCATTTACATGGATCGCTGAGCAAACGTACTAGAGTTCAATTGCAGTTTTATGTGAACAAAGTGTTCCTGCTCAAACACAGCCACATTGCCCTGCAGTGAAGGGGAAGGCCAGGAGAGGGTTAACATGCCATCTTCAGGGAAGATGTTCTGTACCTTCTCACCAAGGAATGCTTGAAAATCTTCCAAGCGGATTGCCAAGAGTGCCTCCAAATGCTGTGAAAACCGCTGTTGTAAGTGGAGGAACAGAAACACCATGTAAACTCCTGGACAGCAGTTTTCCTAAGCGTGCCAGACTGTATGAAATCTGGGGACATCTATTTCTGGTTCTGATGAGTGTGAAAGTGGGAAATGGCTAGCTCAGGCACCCCCAAACTCGGCTCTCCAGATGTTTCGGGACTACACTCCCATCATCCCTGACCGCTGGTCCTGTTAGCTAGGGATAATGGGAGTTGTAGTCCCAAAACATCTGGAGGGCCGAGTTTGGAGGTGCCTGGGCTGGGAGACCCAAGTAAACCACTCTCTGCTTTATAAAGGGAAGAGGAGCATCAAAAGCAATCAACAACCACCCATGGAAAAGTTTGATAGCAGCAGCAACTATCCATGCACTCTACAGTGATGGGAGCAAGACAGCGCTCTGCTTACCTTAAGAGTTCAGGTCCTGTAAACATCATAAGGTCGTGGAAGGCCTTGAAGAGGAAACTCATGAGGAAGTATGGCCCAAACGACTTGTATAAGACCTTAGCAAGAGACGGCTCCTTGTCCCTTTGAGAAGGTTTAATGATCAGAGCTTCAGCTTCTTCCATCACATCCCCGTTCGAGCCACTGGATTTTGTAGGTTTCTTGGGCGAGTACAGCATTGGCGTCGAGAGCCTATCGAAACAGAAGCGTCCAGAGATTCTGTATTCACTGGCATACTTTATTTGCACACAACGTGTACTTATGGTATTTTCATATTTCTTTATTACAACTGTGAAAAAAATGGTGTAGAATTCATCGCCGCCACCGCCCACTCCAGATATTGCTGAACTACAGCTCCTAACATCCCTTGAATGCTGGCCAGGAATTGGCAAGCCAACATCACCTGGTGAGCAAGTTTCTAACCCCAGGTACAGGTGGCAGGTCAGGTGCAGTTCTCCACCTGGCCATTAGCTGCTGCTTTTTGTGAGGGGTGGAGGGAGAGACGAGGGCGGTGGCCACATGCAAAAGGAGTCAAGTTGCCTGCATGTTTAGTAGCCATATAGAAGAGAGAATTACAGCAGCTTTACCTTGCGGGACAGGCTAGGCTCACTGAAATATTCTCTGAGACGCCCCAGGTATAGGGCGGTATATAAATTCAATAAATAATAATAATAATAATCTGTTAAAGGTGCACCCTGGCTTCTTTTGCATCTGGCTGCTTTAAATAAGAGGGAAATGGGTTTCAAAGTTATGCAAAGTCTTGCATCTGTAAGAAAGTCAAAGAAGAGGCGGAAAATGCCTTGGCAGAGAAGCAGGCCTGCGTTCCTTGGAAATATGCTGTAAGTCAGGGATCGGCAACCTAAGGCCCATGTGTGGCCCATGGGGGTCGTTTAAGCGGTCCATGGACCCCCGCCGCCCGCTCAGGGACCCCTGCTGCCCGCTCAGTCGGCTCCCATGCACCACACTAAATCGGTGAAGATCAGAGTGGGGACCGCCTACCGCGACGCTGGCCAGCTTCCCATTGGCTGCAGGAAGCTCCGGCCCAACGCGGCGTCTGCGGGACCATGTACTGGCCCAAGCCACAAAAACTCTTCCGACCCCTGCTGTAAACCATCCGTTAATTTTGGAACTGCCTGAGTGCAACTGTGTTTCGGAGTCTGAGGCTTTGAATAGCTGCAAGGCAGGGTTTGCGATTCAGCTACTCATTGACTTTTTTGCCTTCTCCCCTCTCCTGGACTCACCCAGCGTTTCTCGCCTTTTGCAGAGCCAGGACAGAAACGGTTGAGGAGCCCCTCCCCCCCCCCACTTCATGCTTTCTGTTTTACAGACTTTGTTGTAGAAAGGAAGTTTACAGAGAAAATGAAAGGTGAAACCTCAGTGGATTTATACTGAGAATGATTTGCACTACCCCCTACAAGCCCTAGCCAGCACAAGGAATGATACTCTAGCAACATCTGGCAGCCACCGGCTCCCCACCTTTGGATTCTTAGTAGTTTAACACTGACGGTAAACTTAAAATACTTACGTTTTTGCCTTCGCATACTCCTTCGCCCAGTTCTGAACCATACCAGGCACCACTTCTTCAGATGTATCCTCCTTGTTTAACGACCACAGGTCTTTCGCTTCCAACGGCTGCCGATATCCTTGAATCATCAACCTACGTTAGAAAATGTGCAGCAGTTAGTCAAAGAGTGCATAGAAAATCAGAAAACCGAGGCCTTCCCCCCTGCAAGCCAAAAGTTATAGAAACAGCTGCAATTTCTCCTCTACTGAATAGCACACCAATTGGCATCATGGTTTTATAGTGTGATATAATCCCTCTCTCTAGAACAATATGGCCTCCCTCAAAAGCTCTCCATTCTTCTCCAGTCATGGGTAGCTTGTGGCTCAGGGTCCCTTCTATCCTCAAAACAAGATCGGCTTGGCCTTAGAGCGGAACTTTTTTGCTGCTTGCGTCTATTTTACAAAAATAGAAAAAGCTTTCTTTACTGTATTCAGCTGAACTCTTTTTTACCTGGTTTTACACAACTGTATTTATTCTATTCTATTTACGCCGCTGCTGTTTTTTAAGTACAGTGGTACCTCCGGTTGCGCACGGGATCCGTTCCGGAGCTCCGGTCGGATCCCAAGGAATTCGCAACCAGAGGTGCTGCTTCTGTACCTCTGTGCATGCGCGCGCAAAACCCAGAAAAATACTTCTTTGTTTGCCGCATATATGTTACCGGAGGTGAAAGCAACTAGAGTTACCACTGTATTTGTTTTCATGCTGCTTTTTAATAATAATAATATTGCATATTGCTTTGGGCATCGCCCAGTGGCAAAACCACTTACAGAGAACTGCAAGTATATATAATCAGTATTTCTGTAGCAGAAACATATGAAATGCAAACATAGGTGAACGCCTTAGGCCAGCAGCAGGGAACTTAAGCTCCACTAGATGGGTGCTGGACAACAATTCCCATCATCCCGGATCATTGGCCATTGTGGCTGAGGCTGATGGGAGTGGTCAATGACACCCCCATCCCTGCCTTAGGTAAGAAAAGAGGAAGGAAGGAAGGAAAACAGAGAGAGAATGAAAGAGAAAGAAGGAAAGAAAGCAGCCAGCCCACTGTCTTTGAGAATTTCAATGCTTCACCCCTCAAATATGCTGTTATTCATATGGTCATTGGTTTATTTCACTTGGAATTCTTGATACGCAACCGTTTTTGTTTCTCATTTCTTTCTAAGGAGGAGCCAGCACCCAATATGACTTATATGTCAAACTGCCAAGGATAACAGAGCCTCGAGCAAACCTTAAACAGGCATAGGGAAAGTAGGTTGATGGAGCTCAAATGTGAACCATTTGTCCTCTTACCCAGTGATCCACCAGAATGTGATCCTGGACAGAAAAGAAGCGCTGTATTCCGGGCAGGGATTCTAAGGAGTGAAAAATATTCAACCTGTTACAAATCAGATTTAATATTTCTGCTTTTCTGCAGAATGTAACATTCAAGTGCTTTTTCTTAATCCCAACAAAGCTTGCCACACCTAGTTTCTCATTTCCATGCCGAATTTTAGTTGTATTACACACGCTAACTTGCACGCAAACACTAGGGGTTCCCATTTAACATTATGAATTCAGTTCAATAATGCGTGCCAAATTAAAACCAAGCACGTAGACGGCACGTCTCACAAAACCCCAGCGTGTGTATGTATATAACACATGAGAAACATTTTCAAATGGAGCTCTCTAACAGCGATAGGGAGAAGTACCAGATTTTTTTTGGGGGGGGGAGTTTTTATCATGCTGAACCCCCAAATTGGAGCCACTAGCTAATTCTCAGCTGCAAGGCCCCACTCCCTGCCTCTGCAATTAGACTCTAAGTTTTAAACAACATGTTCGAGAACACAGGAAGCTGCCTCAGAGCACCTCCTTTGCCTGTACCATGTCCCAAGGCTGACCCTGACATCTCCAGCTAAAGGCCCCCAATCGAAATCCTGGATGATGCTAGTATTATTTATGCCGACAGGTAAGACTCCTGCAGGATTTCAGGCAGGGGCCTTTGGCTGGAGAGGCCAGAGGCCGAACTTGAGATCTTCTACATGCAATGCAGCTGACTCTGTCTCCGAGCTATACTGCCCTTCACTCAAATCCTCCTGCCACAAACCGAAAAATATTCCGGTCAACTGGAATCAGCGCTGCTTGGCTCCAAAAGCACCTTAGCGCACATATGGCAAGGATGTCAGCAGTTTTATTAGAGCTATCAGGAAAAACTTTCCCTTCCCCAGCGTCAGAAACCCGCAGCCAAACTAGAAAATATTCGGCGTCTCAGTTCCTTCCAACAGATTAAAGGCCCGGCCAATTATACAACATTAAGTCAGGGTTACGGAAAGGGCAGTCTCCCGGGTGGTGAGACAGCGCTCAGTCCCTCACTTCCATTCTAGCTCAACGCCCAACCGCACTGCTGAAAAGCAGCCGCCAACTTCAACAGAGAGCACATTCCCAAGGAGGAGAGCCCTTCGCACCAATCCTGGTTGGTGCTCACTTCCTGGAGTGGTGAGCACAAAAGCCCACGCTGGCACTGCTCAAGTTCCTTTCCCCAGGAATGAGAAGGCTTATACTTTCTGTTCTGCAAAAGCTGTCTACTTATATGCCCCAAACAAATGAAATACCGTGAAAATCCCTGAAACGAGAAGTAATCGACTAGAAATATTATCTTATGGAAATGGACTAAATAAACCTTAAATGACCAAAATTCAAAGAAAGGGGGTAGAACTCCCAAAAATTCTGAAGTATTATACTGTAATCCTAGCTCGACTTAGGTGAAGCAAAGGTCGTTTAAGGTTTATGATTTTCCTATTTCTTTCTGAGGAAACTGAATAGTTCAGTGAAACGAGGTTTGTAGCCGGCATCCCATTAAGGCTTTGTTCAATTTTAGGTTTTTCTAATTTTTTCCCTTAAAACTTTTGATTTTTATTATTTAGTCCATTTCCATAAGATAATATTTCTAGTCGATTACTTCTCATTTCAGGGATTTTCACGGTATTTCATTTGTTTAGTGCAATTTCTCGGTTCCGTGACTGTCTTTTTTCTACTGCTGTCTACAGTCATACCTCGGGTTGAATATGCTTCATGTTGAGCATGTTCGAGTTGCGCTCCGCGGCAACCCAGAAGTAATGGAGCGTGTTACTTCCGGGTTTCACCACTCACGCAGACGCTCAAAATGACGTCATGCAGAAGCGGCGAAAAGCGACGTGTGTGTACGCAGACATGCCATCGCTAGTTACGTTTGCTTCTGGGTGCGAATGGGGCTCCGGAACAGATCCCATTCGCATCCCGAGGTACCACTGTACTTATATGCCAGCTTTTGCCAACCTGCCGCTCTCTAGCCCTGGCTGGCTTTTGCCACCAGACAGCCTCCACCAACACCCCAATCCCAGCCACCATGAACCTGTCTCGGCCTCTTGGCTTCACGAATACCTCACTTGGCCTGTTCTTATCACCACCACCACCTGCAGGAATTCGGCTGGGTCCAGGAAAGGGAAGAGGACTGCTTTGGGCACAAAGAGCCAAGCTGAGCGAGAACTCACTGCTCCTGGCCCAGCAACACAACACATTATAAAGTTATTTCTCCGGGCTGGAGACAAGGCACTCTCTGTCCTTGCTTTCCGCTGAACAGTCCAGAGTGTCCCTAACTTATCACACAGCCGCTGGAGCCCCAACTGCCCTATTAATCATCTGTGTCTGGAAGCCTGTTTACATATGGCAGGGCTTGTGAGGTCAAAAACAACACACTGAGGCATGGTGGTGGTCCCCACCCTCTGGTGAAGGCGGAAAGCAGCAGCTAAAAAAACAAAAGCCAATATGCTCTTATGTATCATCTCAGGCGGATGAAACCAGGCACAAGTTATGCTTTGATTTAAAAGCAAGGGGGAAAAGCGGCCGCTACCACCCACCCGACCATGATTATTATTTCCAAAGGAATGCCAAGGGGGTGGCGTAAGGATCTCCCCGATTCCTCTCCTAGCTTTGGCACAGCCGGCACAATCACCGCTTGGTTACCGAGAGCGTTGTTGTGAAGTATAGAAGAAGCCAAGCACCTCCTGCATTATCGCATTCCTTCGTGTGCTCAAGTTTTCCATGGAAGAACACCATACGGACAACTCCCAAAAATAATAGAAAGCAGATCTGCATGGAAACCCCTCTGAACTACCGGAACAGCCAGTGGCCATTGATGAATATGGCTTAAAGGCAGTGAGATTCTCAGTTCTGGATCTGGGGAAAGGATGAACAGGCACAACGGGAAGGGGAGCCTGGGCCGCCTGCTCGCCAGCCCCACCAGCAGCATTTTGCTATCTATCAAAACTAAGCTACTTGCAAGAGCCAGAGAGCAAGATTTTATCTGCCCCAGAGATCAAAAGAGGCAGAGAATAGGCTGAAGACAAATATTTATGTTGGCAGAAGTCAGTGGCAACAGGTCAAACACGATGAAGGGCTTTGACTGCTCTTTCTGACTGATTGCATTCCTATTAGGAAGAAATGCCCCCCCCCCCTTTTGAAATGAATCAATTCACAGCAAAACAGTCGCTGTAACCAAAAAGACCCGAGTTCAGGTTCCAAGCAAATTCTGCCTTGGATTACATTACCATTCATTAGAGTCTTCATTAAGATATATTACTTAAACAATGTAACTCTAAATGGGCAGCAGCAGCAAGTACCATAATCTCGTCAGGTTTGCAACCACTCGGGTGAGGTAGCTCTCTACTCACAAACAGGGAACTGAAAGCAAGTCCCTAGAGTGGGTAAGATTTGAACACAGGCCTTTCCTTCTGGAGAACATTTCTAACCTAGAAGTCCTATCCAGTTTTTAACCAGAATAACTGCTAACTTGTTTTGTTTACCTATTAAGAGTATCGTTTGCCATCGTTTCCATTTCGGAAGAGTGTTCTACCGCAGCATGCAATCAGCCAGCAGTGCTACAGGGACAAGACTACTGTAAGAATTCGCACCCATTACAGGGGTTCTTCAAGCACTACATCAAGTGGTGGTTGGGCGTAACAAAAATAAAACCAAAGGAATCTTGGGTTCACATATTCTGTTCTTTCTTGGCACTCCGAGATTAGCAACTTTTCAAACCTGG
This sequence comes from Podarcis liolepis, assembly GCF_965112155.1. Taxonomy (NCBI): domain Eukaryota; kingdom Metazoa; phylum Chordata; class Lepidosauria; order Squamata; family Lacertidae; genus Podarcis; species Podarcis liolepis. The sequence continues at coordinate 9,915,528 of NC_139569.1, read as the reverse complement.
TTTCACAGTTTACTAATTGAAAGAACTGGGAAAGTAGAAATTGCTACCGAACCAGGAAGTCATCGATCAGTGGCTGGGTTGGGCAATCATTCCAGGGTATCCCGGCTTATTTCTCCTAATTCGTTAACCTATTGACATTAATCCACAGTTCCCCTTTTTCAAATGTAACAGGGAACTCTGGCTTAATAAAAGCCAGGATCATAGAACCATAGGATTGTAGAGCTGGAAGGGACCTCAAGGATCTTCTAGTCCAGCCTTTCTCAACCTGTGGGTCCCCAGATGTTGTTGAACTACAACTCCCATCACCCCTAGCTATCAAGGCCAGAGCTCAGGGATGATGGGAGTTGTAGTCCAATCCCCTGCAATGCAGGAATATGCAGCTGTCCCGTATGGGGACTGAACCTCCAACCTTGACGTTATGAGCACCATGCTCTAACCAACTGAGCTACCCAGTGACAGTGTGCTGAAACCAGCATGCAGCGGGAAGGAGAATTATCGTCTCAACTGAGCCACTGTGTGAAAGGAAGGAGAAGCGTATGCAAGCCAAAAGTTTGTTCTCGTGTGTGTCTGGAATGCCCCTGCTGGCTGCAGCTCAGAGCCAGAGCATCTGTTTTGCATGCTGAAGATCCCAGCTTCAACCCTCAATGGCATCTCCTGTTGGGCTGGTACATAATTCCTTCCTGAAACCCTGAAGAGCTGCTGCTGCTGCTGCTGCCAGTCAGTGTAGAGAATTCTGAGCTAGATGGACCAATGGGCCTGACTTGGTATAAATCAGATACTTATGCAAGTAACTTTTATTCAAAGTACAGTCATACCTTGGAAGTCGAACAGGATCCGTTCCGGAAGTCCGTTCAACTTCCAAAATGTCCGCAAACCAAAGCGTGGCTTCTGATAGGCTGCAGAAAGCTCCTGCAGCCAATCAGAAGCAGTGGAAGCCCCGTCGGACATTTGGCTTCCAAAAATAGTTTGCAAACTGGAACGGTCACTTCCAGGTTTGCGGCGTTCAGGAGCCAAAACGTTCGAGAACTAAGCTGTTCGAAAACCAAGGTACGATTATATACCTGCTGAAATGTGACTAAGTTAGGGACACTGATTTCAACCAGTCTACTATCGGGAGAAGTAAGCTGAATAGCGCTGACTGCTCCTCTTTTTCCAGTTTTATCCCGCTGCTCAGTCCCAGCTCAAACTCCCAAACCAGCTCACCTGTTCACTAAAATCAGTATCATGGTCTGGCTAAGCAAATACATAAACCACCAGAGGCCATTTAAGTCCACAAGGTACATCACCGTCTAAAAATAAGAACTTGCAACTCTGGACCTAATTAAGAGCTAAATCACAACTGTCAAGCCAGGGAAATGGTGCTAATCCCACGAAACAGAGAGAAGGCCTGTGCACAAACGAGATACCAGAAATGACCGCTTCCCGGTTCGTGAGCCTCTTTGCAGAGATTTTTGAACAACAGTTTAGGATACACAGACACACAAGTTTCCACGCTGCAGTATTTATAGGACCAGAAAAATAGGAAGAAAATGACCTTTAAGAAACAAAACCACCAACAACAATTCGGCCAATAAACTTGCTTCTTTCTGGAAACTCTAAGAAGAGAGTTCCAGAATTCTTATTTTAAGATTTTGTTTGCATATAGCATGGTCAAACAAAATCATTAGAAGCAAACAGGTAAGAACATTGACAGGATGACTGTAATAACCTGCAGTTTTAGAGGCGTATATATTTAAAGCGGATGAATAAATGAGCAAATTAAGTTAATTTGGATATGCAGAATGTATTAAAAAATACATTTAAGGAACCACAGAAAAAAGGGGAAGGAAGACAAGTTTTCAAATGCTAAAATGAGTATAAAATTACTGAAATGTATAAAATTGAAAATCAATCACTCACAAAATTATTAGAAGCAATCTACTTAAGCAAATTCCCAGGCGTCCCTCAGAGAGGCACCTCCCAAGGCAAAATCACTTACAGGGTCATGAACTGTTTCCGAAAACAAAGGCGGCCTCTCAGGGAAACAGGATAGTATCAGCTGGATTAGCACCAAAGCGAAATAGATGTAGAATGTAATATAACGAAAAACATCGACTTCGGAACCCTAGAAGAAGACATTGAATGCTGCAGTTAGCGGACTAACAGAAACCAGCAAAATAACATGCGTTGTAGAGAAAGGAGATGGAGAAAACTCTCTCATCAATACTTGGGCGCATCAGACAAAATTGATCAGCAGGAGATTCAGGGCAGAGATAAAGAAGGGCGTCTTCACACAGGGTGTAACTAATTTATGGAATATGGTACGCCGTAAAATGTGCTGACTGCCACAGTTTTAGAAGGTTTTGAAGGGGGTTAGAAAAGTCCAATGAGGAGGAAGATAAGGGGATTCCAATGGCTATTATTCCATGACAATCTATAGCATGGGTAGGCAAACTAAGGCCCAGGGGCTGGATCCGGCCCAATCGCCTTCTAAATCTGGCCCGCAGATGGTCTGGGAATCAGCGTGTTTTGACATGAGTGGAATGTGTCCTTTTATTTAAAATGCATCTCTGGGTTATTTGTGGGGCACAGGAATTCGTTCATTTTTTCTTTCCTTTTTCAAAATATAGCCTGGCCCCCTACAAGGTCTGAGGGACAGTGGACCGGCCCCCCGCTGAAAAAGTTTGCTGACCCCTGATCTATAGACTCGCCATGTTCAGAGGCAGCTCTGCACACACCTGAGAACGAACCATTTCCTCGAGGCTTGTTTTGTTTTTCATTATTTACTTGTTTTTATCCTGCATTTTATTCTGTGAACTGCCCTGAGAGCTTATGATGGGTAGTATAGAAATAAATAATAATAATAATGTAAAAAAGCTGTAGCAAATGGAAGTGTTTGCGTTTTACAGCGTGCTAGAATGTGCAACCGCATGCACACACTAGTTAACACATCTTAAAAAAATAAAAACGCAGAAAATTCTCCGCATAATGGTCAGGGGAAAGAACAAAACATTTCCCCAGCTCTTTCAACAGCCGCTGCCCACAGCTTTGGTCCAGGGGGGGGGGGGCATCTCTGAACTGCACTTCCAAGGAGGCTGTAGGGCTGTTTTGATAGTCCCTTGACAAGCTCATCCAGGCTTTGATTTGAGTTTCAAACAAAAAGGGAAAAAGGAAAGGGAGCACGCTTTAGTGGCCTTTAACGCTTCGGAATGAGGTTTAATGGGTCATTAACTCACTTGTGTGGCTGCACAGAGATTGCCAAGAAGAATCCCGAGTTTAATCATTAAACAAGCAACCGATTCCCTTCACGATTCCAAAGAGTCATCTGTGCTTAGCGGAGGCTGCTTACCGTACTTGAGGCGTGCATAATTTTGGATCTAAAAGTTACGGTGGCGCACAGGAGCGCAATAAGCCAGAAGAGCAACATGACTCCTGAAGACTGGGCTCCTTTCATCCTCTCGTACTGTATCAAAAATGTGGCAAGCAGCTGTGGAGAAATCAAAGGGCAGGAGATCACTGTTCCATCAGAACGATGATGGCAAAGCAAAACAAGAACAAGGCCACAAATCTTCCCCTTGGACACAGCTCAGTCGGTTAGAGCACGGGGCTGATAATGTCAAGGTTGCAGGTTCGATCCCCATATGGGACAGCCATATATTCTTGCATTGCAAGGGACTGGACTAGATGATTCTCAGGGTACCTCCCAACTTTATGATATTTATTGATCTACAGTTGTACCTTGGTTTTCGAACAGCTTAGTTCCCGGACGTTTTGGCTCCCGGACGCCGCAAACCCGGAAGTGACTGTTCTGGTTTGCAAACTATTTTTGGAAGCCGAACATCCGACGTGGCTTCCACGTCTTCCGATTGGCTGGAGGAGCTTCCTGCAGCCAATCAGAAACCCGCTTTGGTTTCTGAATGTTTTGGAAGTCAAATGGACTTCCGGAATGGATTCCATTTGACTTCCAAGGTACAACTGTACTTTGTTTTTGTTTTTAGACATAATTTTTATTGATTTTCACAGGTTTTAAAAATTTACTTATATTTCAGCATATGTTTTTCTTAAAATTTTGACTTCCCACCCTTACTCCTGTGATGTTTTTATTTCCACCTTATACCTACTGCTTTATATGACATACTTTAATCTAATATAATTATCTTCTATTTCACTTATCATTGTTTTCATTCTGTGCTCGTGATTTGAACCCTGCCCGTGTTTTCATTTGACTATAACAGTATTTCAAATAGTCCGAAAAGGGTCTACAGTTGGTCTCTTTTATCACTGTAGATTTCACCATTTCTGCTGTAGTCCATTAGATTTTACCATTTCCACATAGTCCATTAACTTTTGAAGCCATTCCTCCTTGGTTCTCTAATCAGGAGTTGTGCAGGAATCCGATTTGGTAAGGCTGCACCAAGGCAGGACCAAGCTACTGCCCGGATTTGCAATCAGGACACAAGCATAACGAGATGTCCTATAGGTGGAAACGGCTCGTTTTAGCTGTTCCTCATTGTCCTTGGTTACAAACAAAACAAGTTCTGCTGCTAAAATGAAGCTGCAGTAGAATAAAACATCATTTTCACTCACCATTGTTATGCCCAAAATCGTAGGGCTGACTAAAAAAACAGGAGCTCGGAAAATGTTGTGACTTCTTTCCCAGAAAGAGTAGAAAAGGTCTGCCCAGCAGACTATCCACAATAAGAGGCCCAAGGCCTGAAACAGGAAGGGGGGAAAAGATCGTTTTCAGATAAATAGTCCTCATGAAACATAGAATTAGGAGAAGAGGCTCTCTTAGCAGCATTTTATATGGAGCTGCTTTGTGTGCGCGCGCAAATGGACTGGGCTGGTGGAACAATTGATTCTGAAGACTTTAGCTTTCATATATATCATGCAGACCCTCCAAGTGTCCCTATTTTCCAGGGGCTTAAGAGAAGCCATCCCAGTTTTTGATTTGATCCTGGAATGTCCTGCTTTTCCTTAGGATGTCCCTATTTTCATTGGAGAAATGTTGGAGGGTAGGAAGTTATCCGACACAGCCCCCCCCCCCAGCCGTCTGAAAGCATTCCTGTATAGGGAAGTTTTAAAATGTTTAATGTTTTATTATGTTTTTATATATGTTGGACGCTACCCAGGCAACCCAGTAAGATGTGTGGAGTCTAAATAGTAAAATTATCATTATGGAATGGGATGTCCTTATTTTCATCGGAGCATGTATGCACCACTTACTGTTTTGGCTTTGTTGAGATGTGACATTTGGATGTATCCCCTGTCATGGCGCTGGAGGTACACGAAGTAGATTGGGAAGCAAGCCCAGAGGTAAATGCAAGGGATCCAGGTGAGGACGGTTTTCTGAAAGCACTTGGTGAAGTCTGGGTTCTCGGTGTACCATGTTAAATTCCAGTCCTGAGAAAAGAAGGGAACGGGTTAGCACGCTGTAGAGTTTGCAGGAGGCCCTGGGTTTAATCCTCAGCATCTCCAGGTGGGGATGTGAATGTTCCCTGCCTGAAACCCTGGAGAGCTGCTGCCAGTCGGTGCAGACAATACTAGGCTACATGGGCCTGTGGTTTGCCTCTGCATAAGACAGTTCCCTCTGTTCCCGCTTCTTGCAGGCCACCTGGAGGGCCTTCAAATCAAAAGGCAGAATAGAATCATAGACTTGGAAGGGAGCGTATGGGGTCATCTGGTCCAACCCCCTGCAATGTAGGAATCTTTTGCCCAATGTGGGATTCGAACTCATGACCAAGAGATCAAGAGTCTCATGCTCTACCAACTGAGCTATCTCAGGAATGCCATTTGGACAAAAGTTTTATGAATCGATCGATCAATCGCCGCCAAATAAACAACAACAGTAATACAAATCAGTAGCATTATTCTCTTGTGGTGACGTTGAAAGGTCAATGAAAGTAAATACATTGAGGATTGGGTCCTGCTGATAAGCAATGTTACTTGGTGGGGTATGTATGCCTTTAACGGCTGAAGGGCAAAGAGGAAGCCCAAAAAGCAGTGAAGATTTTCTTTCCAGCATGGAAATGCGAGGAAGCGAGAGAGCTGCGCCCACTGAATACCTCCCTTGTAGGTGATAAAGGTAAAAAAAGATGCTGTCAGGAGAAGGCGAATCTCCTTGTTAGCAGATATATTTATGTAATTAAGTTAGCATTGGCATGCTTCCTCCCTGTCTGAAACCCCAGAGAGCTATTGCCTGTCAGTGTAGAGAGAAGCTAAATGCACCAATGAGCTCTTACAAGCCAGCTTCCTATGTTTCTTTTCAATCACCTTTCTATTTCAATTGGAGGGGGTTCTTCCTTCCTTGCCTGGGCCTTTGCTGGAGACATGGGACTACATTTCCTTGCAAGTGGGTGGCTGTGTGTTTCTGGGGAGGTGTTTACTCCTCTTCTGTTGTTCTATTTAAGCTTGCTCTGGCTCTATTTATACTTGAAACTATATCTGAATTTCATGTGCTGCTTATACCTTCACTGCTAGTGCCACACACTGCTAGTTGTGTCTGCTACGGCTTTTGCTTCTATCGACTGACAAATTTATATTGCTTACTGTTTACTGATACGGCTGTGCCAATGCTTATCTATTTACGCTGTTTGCTGCTTTGTATTGCCTGCAATACTCTTGTCAACAAATAACAAGAGATAATCTAGAGATTAGATTTTACTGAGATGCTGCAACTTTACTCAGGACTGATGCTATCACTGCTGCTCAGGGAAACAGAGGAAGAATTTGGAAGCGAGATTTGTTTTCCGTTTCTGAAAGTCACTTTTTAACTCTCATGTTTCTGGCGTAACAGGCAAGGAGCATCAAGGCGAAGTTACTGAGACCAGACACGGTCTTTGGGCAAGAAAACTTTTAAGGGAGGCTCCTCTGCTCGCTTCCTGTTCCTCTGTCTCATTAGCCTGAGGCCAGACAAACTGGGTGCAACAGGGTCACCTGCTGTATTGTTGAGATGGTGCTTGTACCAGGCCCTTTGCTTAGTGGTTTTCCTGTCTGTCTGGTTCATGCCAACTCAGAAACATTATGCTCCTCCAGTCATGTGCAAGTCAAGTCTCCAAACACTGACCTAAAAGTTCACTGCTCCACTCATAAAAGTGAGTTATTTTGTCGCTTAAAAACAGCAACAACAATCAACAACACAAGTGGGCTTATTGGCCCATCTAGCTCAGTACAGTCAACACTGACTGGCAGCATCTCGCCAGGGTTTCGGGTAGCCATACATAGGGTTGCCAGGAAACAAACCTGTGCCGTTCTGCATGCAAAGCAGGTGCTCTGTTGTTGATCTATAGCTGTTCTCCAAAAAACCCGAAACACTGAGTTTTGCAAAGCTTTCCTACTAGGTAATCTACAGAGCGATTCTGACTTATTGCAGCCATTTGGGCAAATGGCAATTCACAGCATTTCCCTGGTTGCCTCGCCTCAAAAGGGATATTTGTAAGAGTTGGGAAAGGTTCGGAGAAGGGCAACAGGGGATGGAGCGGTTCCCCTACGAGGAATGGTTGCAGATGTGAATGAGAGGAGATGCAATTGAGGTGGATTAAATTGTACGTGGCATAGAACAGAAGCAGACAGAAAGGAAGTTTCCTTCCTCCTCTCTCATAGCGCTAGAACTCGTGGACATGCAATGAAGCTGAACGCTGGGTGATCTGAGACGGATAAAAGAAAATATTTCTTTAGGCAGTGCATAAACTATGGAGCGCTCACATGCAGGAGGCAGTGATAGCCCCCAATTGGGATGACTTGTAAAAGAGCACTGGACAAACATGAGGAGCAGCTATGATGGCGGTGCTCTGCCCCCAAACCTGGAAACAATATGCTTCTGAATACCCCTTGCTGGAATCCACAGGAAGGGAAGAGTGTTCTGGTGCCCGGGTCCATAAGCATCTGTGTAGCCACGATGACTACCCAGATGTGGAAACAGATGGGCCCTTGGCCTGATTCAGCAGACACTTATTATGTTCTTATGGATGTGTGTACCTGGGTGCCAAAGCTTAGACTTCCCTAACCTGTTCCCTTCAGATGTTTGGGCCCAATACTCATTTTCCCTAGCCAATAAATGGTCAGGGTTTCAGGGAATTGTAATCTCAACACACGCTGAGGTCACAAAGTTGGAGAAGGGTAGTGTTGGTGTTGGTGCATTCCATGGGGAAAATCACCCTGCATCTTCCAAAAAAAAAAAAAAAGGTAAAGGACCCCTGGATGGTTAAGTCCAGTCAAAGGCAACTATAGGGTTGAGCGCTGATCTCGCTTTCAGGCTGAGGGAGCTGGTGTTTGTCCACAGACAGCTTTCCAGGTCATGTGGCCAGCAGGACTAAACCACTTCTGGCGCAACGGGACACCGTGACGGAAGCACAAGAACACAAAAATGCTGTTTGCCTTCCCACCGCAGTGGTACCTATTTATCTACTTGCAATGGCTTTCGAACTGCTAGGTTGGCAGGAGCTGGGATAGAGCAACGGGAACTCACCCCGTTGCGGGGATTTGAACCACCGACCTTCTGATTGGCAAGCCATCTTCAAACCTACACTGGCGTCTTCAAAAGCACACCTACAAGCCGTGCCAGAGTGCTAATCAAATTGGCAGTAACGGATATTATCAAAGTTCTAGCCAACTCAGTTCAGCAACCTTGTAATAATACAGTTGCTTCCTACCCTGCAAGATTTCACCTGTAAGCAGCTCTGCTCTCTATGAAGCCTATCAAATTCTATGCTGGGGGTCCTTCCAGCATTGCAAGAGGCTGCAAGGAATTTCACAGCACCAGCCTGATTTCAGCAAGAGGAGGACGCCCAGCAAAAAAAGCGCCTTCCAGATCGCACCCACTGAGTTTTTGGCGCTTGTAATGACACAGCATCCGATTACTTCACAGCAATGCCAGAAATGCCCTAACGAGATTAGCTTAGCTCTCCCGGTAGCCCCTCCAAAATCCTGTGAGAGAGATTTGCTGGCTATTTTTAATTATGAGCAGAGCGTGGGCAAAGGGAAAGCTATTTTAATGGAAAAAAACAAAAGATTAAAAAGCTCCCAACCAATTGAGCAGCAAGCCAACCGTAACAGAAGGATGGTGAGAATAGAGAAAGTACCTTCCAAAGGAAATGGGAAGTTGGATCAAAATTTGATCCGAAGATCAAAGGGCAGTTCACGACACACACTCTTGTTTTTCATGGAGACACCTTCCGAGGCTTCTATAAGCCAGGGTAAAGAAGGTACACGAAACCTTCCCGAATGAAAAAAGATAAGGGTTCTGGACATGATGTCTGTGCCTGCAGTGTACAATGGTCTCCTGTCCCATCCCATGCGTGGAATTTGGTGCCCAAGATGGGGACTGAGATGTACTGGCACAAGGCAAGGGATTCAGTGCCCGATGCAACTCCTTGTCCTTATTCATGGCTGTTCATATCGATTTGATTTTTTTATTGTGTGCAATCCCAGGGCTGAACACAAAGAAAACAATGTCTGAAAAATTTAAAATTAAAATCAGGCCAAAGGACAGCACAGGTGGTGGCAATTCATCAATTCCAGGTGGTCAAAACAAAATCAGCCACCCTGAAAAGCCTGGGTGAAGAGGCACATATTCTGCAAGTTCCCATCACTTCAGCCCACCTAGCTCCCCTATTCTCCTGTTCTCTGTTTAGAAATTCCAAATTCTTGGGGAACCTGAGAAGAGTATATAAATGACGCAAAATAACAGTGTGCTATTTCAGCACCGTTACAAAACACACACAACAACTCTAAAACAATTTCATAGTTTCGTAGCACATCTAGCAAAAGGCATTTAAGGATCACCTCTCTGCAATGAGGACAGAGTTTATTCTTCTTGGAAATCAGGGCTGATATCTCCACCTTTTCAGAGACTCATACAGCCTGGCAGCTTTCATAATCTCTATACAAACACACAGGTTTGAGGTGACAGCTTTGCTTTTGGTTTAAGTGGAGAGTTGTAGTTCAGTCATCGGACGAGGAGTACAAAGTACCTTGCGGCTTTTGTTAAGTCTGCACTGCATGGTTGGTGCTGCGCTCACAAGCCTTCCAGCCTGATCCCAAGAACGCATACAATGAAATAAATCCCATCGTGTTCAACAGGACTTAAAAGCGTGTATAGAATTTCACTCCCCTAACCGCATGTCTTTTGCAGCAAAGGCTTCTTGGCTATTGCTAACCCACGCCTACAGCATTCCTTGCAGGATTTGTGATGCAACACAGAGCTTACGTTACAGAGCATATCAACACTTAGCTTTAAGAATGTTGGTTCTGTTGTGTACCAATTTCACCCTCTTGCCATCAAGCTCCCCGCCCCTTGCCCTGTTGGGAAAAGGAAATCCTGGTCTGAACAAAAACTCCAGAGATCAAGTAGAGAATAAAACAAGTTTGTCCAGCCAAGTTCAACTCAGATTCACTCAAGTCAACAGACCTAAGTTAGCCATGTTCATCGGATTCCACAGGGTAGGACTAAGATAGGATACAACTCATTAAAAATAATAAGTTTATACCCGACCCCGTCACTCAGCAACCTGCTTAGAATTCATCCACGGGGAGATTAAGCCCAGAATGTGAGCTCCCTTCTCACAGAAGAAGCACGCCCCAGCTTACGTGATTGCAGCAAGTATATATAAGAGGGGAGGGGGAAACCAAAGACTTTGTTAAATGAGGAAGCGGGGGAAGATTTTTAAAGACAGGAATGCTCAGAGCTAAAAGAAGGAAAATGCAGGGCAAATGCAAGGGACTATATTTGCACACTGGGGCAACGGAAAGATAAGAGACGGGAAGCCGTTTTTGCATGACCTGAATCTGCACTCCTTTGTTGACAGCTCTGCAGATGTTAAGAGGAGCCTCTGGAAAGTAGAGGAGGGGTGAAAGCATGACTCACATTTTATTTGGTGGTGGGTGACCCTGGGTGAACCCGGCGCTGAGTGAAGCCTCACATAACCTTCCCAGGGGCTGAATATAGCAAGGCATCTTTCAACCCCAGCCTATGCCTGACGTTTGAGCACCTGCCTTTTCAATCTGGGAAGCTTATTGAGCCTGCAAAAGGATGCACATACCCCCCCCCTACACCAGATCTTACTTTAAAAATTAACATAACGAAGACGAGGCAGGTGCCCTTCCTGCCCTTTCCTGTGCCCTCCAGAGATACTGAAGCTTTCGCACCACTTCCGCTAGCATTATCAGTACTTCAGCCTTTCAGGGCAGTTGCACGCACTGTCAATCCTGCAATAATCTGGTAACTCACACCACATTTAAAGGATGAGCTTAGGGTCAACACCTGCTTATTCATCCCTTGGAAAGGCACCCAAAAACAGCAGCAGTCTGGTTGCAACAGACTATTAATAATAATGATGATGATGATGATGATTTATTTATACCCTGCCCATCTAGCTGGATTTCCCCAGCCACTCTGAGCAGCTTCCAACAGAATATTAAAATACAATAGTCTATTAAACATTAAAAGCTTCCCTAAACAGGGCTGCCTTCAGATGTCTTCAGGTGGCAGAAGCTTTCAAGGGCTAGTACAAGGATGGGCTAGTACAAGGTGTTGCTGGACCGCAGCTCCCATCATCACTGGCCATTGGCTAAGCTGGCTGTGGCTGATGGGAGCTGAAGTGCAGCAACATCTAGAGGGCACATTGGCTACCCATGGTCCATGACTATTGGGCATGTTGGCTGGGTTGATGAGAGTTGGAGCAGACTAGAGCCTCAGTCCATGAACATTTTGTTTATGGGGTGTTAGGGGAGGGGTAGTACCTCTGGTGGGGGGACGACACGTTGTGCTCCTTCTGGAGTAGTCTGTCCATCTTTGGTCCCCACCCTGCACTTGGCTCTCGCCTGTGGCTCCCAAAAGCTGCCAGCAGGCAACAGCAGCCACGTTCCAGGAAACGGCTTTGACTGGCCAGCTAAACCAGGGGAGGGGTCCCAATGGGTCTCAAACTCTCAGTGAGTTAGTAGGCACTTCCCCTGCGTGCAAAGACAGGCTCCAGTGGATTGAGCGGACAAGACCAACGGTCAAGAAGGCAGTTTCTGCACATGATCTAGCGCAGTGGTTCTCAACCTTACGTCCCCAGATGTTTTTGGCCTACAACTCCCATGATCCCTAGCTCACAGGACCAGTGGTCAGGGATGATGGGAGTTGTAGGCCAAAAACATCTGGGGACCCAAAGTTGAAAAAGGCTGATCTAGCGGGAAGTGAGGGGCACATGGAGCTCGTCAACCTGGGAAGCCCATTTCTCTGCTCTGCTGCTTCAGACTGAGGTTCATGGCAGGGGAAATCACACAAAAATGTTCCTTCATCCAAAATCTGAGCGGAAGGTGTGTGTGTGTGTGTGTGTGTGTGTGTGTGTGTGTATATATATATATATATATATATATATATATATATATATATATGTGCCTCGCAAGACAAAAAGAATCCGTTCTGTGATTCTCTTCGTCTAGCGGTTTTTTCGTCTTGCGAAGCAAGCCCATTGAAGGATTAGCGGATTAGCGCTATTAGCGGCTTTTAGCGTCTTATCTGCTGATCGGATCAGCTGATATGCGGCTTAGCGGCTTAGAAAAAGGGGGGGAGAAAAAAAACAGCAGGAACTTGCAAGACATTGTCATCTTGTGAAGCAAGCCCATAGGAAATTCGTTTTGCGAAGCACCTCCAAAACGGAAAACTCTTTCGTCTAGCGAGTTTTCCGTCTTGCGAGGCATTCGTCTTGCGGGGCACCACTGTGTGTGTGTGTGTGTGTGTGTGTGTGTGTGTGTATATATATATATATATATATATATGAAAGAAAAATCCCAGAGAGAGAAAATAAGATTATCATGGAGATGACAGTTCTAGACTAGCTTTCTCAACATGCTGCTTATCTACATAAAGGGAATTTTCTTCACAGGGAAACATCCAGCCATACAAACTCCCACTTGCTGCCTGAAGCGATAACTGCCCAGAAACAGACTTGCCACCTTATCTGCTGCTTGTGCAAGCGTGGCCTTAATTAGCTAGTGCCAGTGCTTTGCTAGGCACTAATGTTTTTATTTGGCATACAAAGCAGATTATTCAAGTGGGATGAGCCTTGTATATTTCTCTCCACCTCTGACGTTTTGAACTATTAGAATACCATGACCTGGGATGGATCCTGGGAGCAAAACAAACACCGGCTCTTAAAGCAGGTCCCTTCTGACCCCTGTTATATTTGGGGGGAGCCGAAGCAACAAGTAACAGGTGGGTGATTTGCGGAAAGGTTCCCCAAGGAAGAATCCTCAGCTGAACAGGGTCATCTTAAAGGTCATCTGAGGGCACATCCAAAAAACTTTGACCACCTTGAGAAAACCATACACACCTCCCCACCAACTTCTTCCACAGGTATTTTCTATGACTTAACTGTGCAATGAGATGCAATGCATCGAAAATGAAATTACTGCAATATGCTGCTACTTCATGGCAGGGTGTGCCATCCCTATGGCAAACACTGCCGCCCCCTCCCTGAAAAAATCCTGCAGGTAATTACAGCCACTGGCAATTCAACCAGGTCTTCTGCAAAGAAAACGCCTGGAAAATCTATCTCTGCAAATCAATGAACATCTGCTGCATGCATTTTACCTCAAACAGCACCTCAAAACAACCTTTGCCACTGTTATTTTGCTTTTACACCGGTTAACTACACACAGAAGTTTGCTGTGTTCCTAGCACCAAATTGAAAGATCCTGGCAATCTGCAGCTTTAACTAGAGGAAATAGAAAAGAGCAAGCAAGTTGCTACAAAGAGGCTCAAAAAGATGAGCAATGTCGGGTGAAAATTCCAAGCCAAAAAGGTGGACAAAGCAAAGCTGCCGGTTCCGAGTTCAAAACGCTTAACAGCCAATTAATATTACTGTTCACCCGTCCACAGAAGTGTGCACCAATGGAGACCGCAACAGGTATTTCTAGAATTTTAATCCTTTGAAGACAACTATAACCCGAATTAGTAAACTACATTTTTTTTTTTTTTGCATATCAGACACTGGACACAGAAAAGTCACTATCAGAAAGCCTGCATGTATGTACTTTGCAGCAACCATCAACTACGTAGGCAAACATTATTATCTGATCCGATCCGGCCAGATCTGTTTCTGCAAGGTTATTAGGACATATTAACAGAGCAACTCACTTATCTCAGAATAAGAGCAATCACACTGTTATCTGCATCGTGCATCATTAAGCCCTGCAGTTACATTATAAAACAGATTTGAAATCAGCCTGCCCAATTCAGAAGCACAAGGGAATTCGCTTGCTGGAAAAAACAAGTAAAAGATATTGTGAAAAGCAGTCTGAAGGCACATGATCCAGCCACTACGCTGAAGCTAAGCAACTGAGTTTGGCTCAGTATCTCAACAGACCCCTTGTAAATGCTGCACTGAGTTCCACAGGCGGAAATAATACCGGCAATAAAATAAAAGCAACAGGCACAAGATTCAGAGGAAATTCATGGATGTGTCAGTAACAAAGATACTGACACATTGGCTGTACAGGTAAGTAGAAAACCATTTATTAAGTGAGCACAGTTCCTCTCTTCTGAGCCGAACGGAAATTCTACAAAGTGTCCTGATTTATGGCACCTCTTGGGAAAGGAAAAATGGGAAATACCTAGAGAAAGGGTCATGGTGTACTGGAGTTGTGAACCCAAGAGTGAGCTAGTTGTAAAAGCCAAGCAACTGATGAAACAACAGCTTGTTGTAAGGGCAAGATTTACTGGGTATATGAAAGGCATGTGGGGGGGGGGGGACTCCACAAAACAAAAATTAAGCTGAAAGAATGCGGACAATAAGCTTGACTCAAATGTAACTTATAGCAGAGTTGCCTCTACAGTGGTACCTCGGGTTAAGAACTTAATTCATTTCGGAGGTCCGTACTTAACCTGAAACTGTTCTTAACCTGAAACACCGCTTTAGCTAATGGGGCCTCCTGCTGCCGCCGCTGCATGATTTCTGTTCTCATCCTGTTCTTAACCTGAGGTACTATTTCTGGGTTAGCGGAGTCTGTGACCTGAAGTGTCTGTAACCTGAAGCGTCTGTAACCCAAGATACCACGGTACTGTGTGTAAAGGTAAAACGTAAAGGGACCCCTGACCATTAGGTCCAGTCGCGGACGACTCTGGGGTTGCGGCGCCCATCTCGCTTTACTGGCCGAGGGAGCCTGCGTACAGCTTCCAGGTCATGTGGCCAGCATGACTAGGCCTCTTCTGGCAAACCAGAGCAGCGCACGGAAATGCCATTTACCTTCCTGCCAGAGCAGTACCTAATTATCTACTTGCACTTTGACGTGCTTTCGAACTACTAGGTTGGCAGAAGCGGGGACCGAGCAACGGGAGCTGACCCTGTTGCAGGGATTTGAACCGCCGACCTTCTGATCGGCAAGCCCTAGGCTCAGTGGTTTAACCCACAGCGCCCCCCCGCGCCACACTACTGTGTGTAGTGCCACATACTAAAAGCACTGGCCTTTTCAAACAATGCCTTTTTCCCCACCGCTCTCGTTTCCTCTCCTGCAAACGGCATTCACGGGGAGAGCACCAGATCAGCAGCCCAAAAACACACGGGAAATGTCCAGATCAGCTTTGACAGCGGTGCTATTGATTAGCCAGAGTCAGAAGGCTACAGTGCCCACCAGCAGGCAGCGAAGGCACCCTCTCAGCATTTAAAGCCCAAAGAGAAGCGATAGTCCTCAAACAAATTGCTCCAGCGTTGGTCACACAAATGCAGAGTAAACAGATTTTCTTTCCCATTCTATTTCAGCGGGTTACTGGAACAAACTGCAGCCCTTTAAACAGCGGTCTCTTTTTCAGGGATGTCAAGCAAGGTAAGAGGCCCACGTTTTCCTTCCAACAGCGGTGCAAAAGGTAGAATTTTGCTATGCGCAGTTTCTCGTGGCAGGAAGAGATGTTTCCTGCACGACTTCAAAAAGCAGAACAGCCTTGTCCTAAAGAGAGTTAGCCCAAGCATTTTTATGTCACAGTAATAATAATAATTATTTTTTAAGTACTGTGCAGTAACAGTTCCAAACTTTAGTTCTCCTTGCACAGCATTCATCATAATCATGAGTCATGAATATCTGCGGAAAAAAGCACTGACTAAGCCATGGAAACAAACAAAAAGATGAGCTGGGTAGAAAGTCTGTTGCTGCATGGAAGAAGGAGTCATGGGAAGATCAGGAGAAAAACTCGCTTCTATCTTTAAATTAACTGAAGTTTACCACTGTATCCAAACCCAGACAAATGTGGCAATTCTTTAGTATGTTTGAGTGAAACCAGCTAACAACAAACCATAGTTAAGATTAACCACAGTTTAGGGTTCAGACAAAACACTGAAAATGGAAGCAAAAGCTTCCGATCTCTCCTTGTGGGGCGGAGGCAGAAAAGCACACAAAAGTTCAGCACCTTATCTGAATATAAGGTAAAATGCAGGAGAATAGTGGCACAGTTGTAAAGAGGGTGCTAAATCCACAAAAAAGCAGAGACATCGCCTTGCCAACAAAAGTCCGTATAGTTAAAGCCATGGTTTTCCCAGCAGTGATGTATGGAAGTGAGAGCTGGACCATAAAGAAGGCTGATTGCCGAAGAATAGATGCTTTTCAATTCTGGTGCTGAAGGAGACTCTTGAGAGTCCCATGGACTGCAAGAAGATCAAACGCATCCATTCTGAAGGAAATCAGCCCTGAGTGCTCACTGGAAGGACAGATCCTGAAGCTGAGGCTCCAATACTTTGGCCACCTCATGAGAAGAGAAGAAGACTCCCTGGAAAAGACCCTGATGTTGGGAAAGATGGAGGGCACAAGGAGAAGGGAGGACAGAGGACGAGATGGTTGGACAGTATTCTCGAAGCTACCAGCATGAGTTTGACCAAACTGCGGGAGGCAGTGGAAGACAGGAGTGCCTGGCGTGCTCTGGTCCATGGGGTCACGAAGAGTTGGACACGACTAAATGACTAAACAACAACAAACAAATCCACAAAAAGAGCTGTTCTGGCTTGAACCAAGGCCTACATCCCAGTCCTAAAGTGGCTGATCAGATGCCTCACAAGCAATATGTGCCTCGTGCTCACACTTTGGGGGAAAGGAGGTTCAAATGCAACCATGGCTCTCTGCCTATATGAGAAACCTGTTGAACTACTGAAGCTTGCAAGGCTTACCAGAGAAGGGGTAATGGTTAGAGTATTAAGAGTACAATCAGGGAGAACCTGATCTCCACTCAGCCATGAAACACACCAGGTGACCTTGGACCAATCTCTTGTCTCCTAGTCCTACCTGAGCAGGGTACAAATAAGATAAAATGCAGAGGAGTTTTCGTATGCATCCCCATGATCTCCTCGAAGGAAGGGCAGCATAAATATAACTAACAATACCAGGGAGAAGCGAAGAGGGTATCCCTGAGGAGCAAAAATATTCTCTAGCAGAGACACATAGGAGCCGATCCGTTAAATGTTTTCTCCAGGAATTTGGCAGTTTCAAAAAAAGCAAAAGCTCTAGAGATGGATGGTCCAGCTCTCAAGGCCTGTTTGGCAACATTCAAAGAAAAACATCTTAAAGCCTTAAAATTATATTTTGTGTGTGTGCGTCACTGATTGATTGATTGATTTTATTTCCATGTCACTTTTCATTCACGTGAACCACAAACTGTCTTACAAACAATAAACGATAACCTAATATAAAATCAAATACAACATAAACCATATAGAATAATTAAGAAATCACCTGTAAAATGATTACAATCTATAAGACACTATTTACAAAGCAGCTCGAAAAAAAGCTGAATGGCATAATTACAATAAAAAATTACAATAGAAGTCATATTATAGGATTCACAGCATTCTTAATCTATAAAGCAGCATTAAAAGCTTTAACAAACAGCAACCAAAAGTAAACTAAGCACTGTTGAATTCATACAAACACGTTCCCCATCCTCATGACTCATAATCTTCCACACTGTTCAGGTCTTCAAAAAATCAGCAACACATATACATAATGCCTGCAGCAGCAGTTCCCTTCTGCAGGCTCCTAGGGCTAGAGGGTGGGGCAAGGCAGGTGGGACAAGGCAGGTGGAAAAAGCCATTGCCTGAAGGGACCCTGAGGATCATCTAGTCCACCCCCCTGCAATGCAGGAATATGTAGCTGTCCCATGCGGGGATTGAACCGGCCACCCCGGTGTTATCAGCACCACGCTCTAACCAACCTAGCTATCGCAGCTATGTGGCCAGCATAACTTCTCTCTCCCCTTACCATCTGTTTGTGTATTAATTCTGTTTAATATTTTTAAAAATTCATATATTTAAATATATTGTGTATATTAAATGTATTATGAACCCTTTTAATTTATGATGTGGAAATTAATTAAGCGTGTGGCCCAAGAGTTCTGTGTTGAATAACTCTTGTGGCCCACTTGGTACGAAAAGTTGGACTGCCCTGTTCTAGAGAAATGGCACATTCGCTCCAATTAATCATCTTTCTCGCCATAAATAAATCACAGTCATCACTACTGTTCAGCCTCCAACATACTTGTATAACTTATAATAATCCTATATGCCTGGCACATATCCCCATATGCATATTAACTTTCAGTATTATTAAAGAAGAGGTGTTTATTGATTTAACCATTGGCCCTATTCCCAATCCCAGCAGTTCAGCTATAATTTCCAAAACTGTGATGGCAACCCATGCTACGTGGGGAGATAATCTGGTAGGAAGGGAAGAGCACTAAGAGGCTTGAGTTTTTTGCAACTCAAATTTGTTTCAGTTGAGCCTGTTTAGGTGAATTATCCGTTTTCACTGGGAACTCAGGCTGTTACAATCAGCCTCACAGCTCCATTCCTAAAGAGAAACAGGACAAAGCCATTCTTTTTTCAATCATTACTAGAACGACTACAAGTTAGCAGGCAAAACAGCAGAATCAGAAAACAGTAATTGCTCCTTTAATTAAGGCCACCAAGGCAGGACTTAAATGGAACTGGGTAAAGGTTTTGGCTTTCTTGTCAAACTCTGGAAAAAAGCCAAAAACAGAAGCGAGACAGAGAGTGCATGATGTTCAGTCAATTACTACAGTATAAGGAAAGGGACGTCCACACATATTGAAAACTAGACACGCTGAACTTTGCATACTGCACCGATGGAAACTTTTGCTAAAAACTGTAAGAAAGGAAACTTAGCAGGGAGTTAGCATGACCTTCAACAAACAATAAACTCCCTTTCTTTCTGCCCACAGCCAACTCAGTGTTGAAAGGCTTCTTCCGATGACTGCATTCTTGAAACATCTAGGCCTTCATGTGTTTTGGGAATCAATGTTAGAGACATGGTCTTACACCTGAAACAGTTAACTTGTGTGGAAGACTAAGAATTCTCCATCTGCAGATAGGCCCACCTTCCCCGTCTCTGCAAGAGTCACCCATCTGAAGGATGCTTTCTAACCAGATGGAGGCAATCTGAAATCAGCAATTGCTACAGAGAGGCAACAGGTAGCCTCCACGGAGAAAAGGTTGTTTCGCTGTCTGCGTCAGCAGTGACTGAATTATGCAAACACAGGGGATGTAGGCTGGAGGAAGAATTACCCTTCCCAGATGGAGGCACACAGAAAGGAAGACCAGAGCAGTGAGTCACACAGAGGCACAGCAGGCAGTCCCCTCTGTCTATGAATACTTTGGGCTCTTGGCACTCTAATAGTTACCCTTAGCAGTGCTTTCTTCTGGGGGGATGCAGGGGTACACATACCCCTAAACATTTTGTGAATGTTTGGCCTCATTGAGGGGCAGTATTTCCATATGAGTAGGAAAATGAGAGCACCCCTAAACATTTTTTTTAGAAAAAAAGCACGGACCGTGAGGCTGAGGAAGATGACACAACTTGTTTCACACCATGCCCATCTAACTGGCTTAAGTAGGCCTATATTTTCTAGTCTAGAGTGCATAATACTGCAGCTCTACAGTGGAACTAGGAACCCACAAATTCCCACCAAAATCAAAGCAGGTACAGGAATGCAAACAGCAAATTACTAGAGGGGAGCAGCGTTATAAATTCCCCAGGCGCCAGGCCAACTTATACCTGGGTTACTGGTGCTGCAATGGAAAGTATAGGCACTGTTTCCCCCTCAATGAAATTTCTTTTTCTTATTTATTTCATTTCTATTACGCTTTGTATTTTAAAGGAAAAAATCCTAAAGCGGTTTACAACATGTTAAAACATCAAAGGAAAGAATCCAGAATACAGTCATACCTTGGTTCTCGAACAGAATCCGTTCCGGGAGTCCGTTCGACTCCCGGAACCATTCAAAAACCAAGGCGCGGCTTCCTGCAGTCAATTGGAAGCCACGCTGGATGTCGGCTTCCGAAAATTGTTCAAAAACCAGAACGCTCACTTCCAGTTTTCGGTCATCCAGGAGCCAAAACATACAAGTTCCAAGGCGTTTTGCAACCAAGGTACGACTGTAAAACAAATTCAAGCTTCCAGGAAAATATTTCAGATCCTTCTCCAAGTGACATTTTGTTTTCCCCACATCTATTTACCTGCTTAATTTACAGAGCTGCCTCATAGCAGAAGTATTCTAGAAAGCATTGCACAAACACCCCTTACCAATTTTGTTTAGCTGCACACAATTGGAATCTGATTTAAGGCATGCATCCCTCCAGTAATACCAACACTGCCATCGCAAGCAAGGCAGAACACACAAGAAGTGCCTTCTAGGAAAATCTGAGTCTCCACAGGGAACCTCCCTTTCAACAAGTCTCCGCTGCAACTTTGGCTTGTGCAATAACTATTTCCCAGCCGGTGGGTCCAGTTATCAAGGCGTTCCAACCTTCAGAAGTCCTTCATTAGTCACAAACCTTCGGCCAAAATAGCAAGCTACAACTTATCCTGACTTTACAAGGGCAGCTAAGTGAGACTTCAAAGCCACTGGTTCTTTACCCAGTCAGGAAAGCAAGAACCTATTTATTGGCTTAGCAATTGCAAGCACCTCAGGGCAGGGACGCACCCCCATGAACACACACACACACACACGGAGCACTGTGATCCCAGTAAGTCAGGCCTCTCTCCTTTCTTGTTGCAAATGGTGCTCTGAACGCTCATTCAGCCAACAGCGACAGATCACTTATATATAGAGTCTTCTGTGCAATTTTCAGATGTAGGTAGACAGCAAGTGGTAAATCATAATATTTGCATGAGGGAGAGGAACCCCATTGTATACACCCTTGCACAAGTCTGAGGACAGACAAACCAGTTACCTAAGCAGTAACCCACAGTATTGGGCATATTCTCAAATTCCCTTATGACCAGGGTGGATCTGATTTAAATCAAATTGATTTAAATCACGATTTAAATCACTAGTCAGTAAGACTTGATTTAAATCATTTTTTTTTTACATAAAGACATTCCTGCTGGTATAATCTTAATATTTACAACCAGATGAAGGTTTCATTTTTGGAATAATAAATTTTCAGAGCAGTTTTTACAGTTATATCAAAAATTACTGATTTGGTTATACTATTAGAAATGCATAGACAGATCATTATGAAATTATTGTGAGGTTTAATAAGTTAACTGTTTATATTTGGACAACTTTTCTGCTGTACTTTATTGGAAGGAGAAAAATAATCATTTCCTTAATAACAATTTAAACCACTTATTTAACTCAAACAATAACATTATAGCATATGCATCCATGTTTGTTAACTGATGTGGTTAAACTTTAAAAAAACCCCAAAACAAAACACCCAACTTAAGCTGAGTTTCAGCACACATGAAAAACTTAAAACAAATTCTTATTTCCTGATAAATAGCCTTTGGACTATAATACGTATAACTTAAACAGAAAACTATCTTTAGAAATATTTTTTCCTCCAAAAACATTTTATTTTGAAAATCCAATATAAATAATAAAAAAATGATTTAAATAAAAAAAATCCATTTTTTATTTTTAAAAAATCATTGATTTTTATCCACCCTGCTTATGACCATTATTAAAATTTCAGCATGGAGGAAGTTTTTACACAAGGTAAAAAAAAGGAAAGTGGCTGACAGAGATGCCCATTTTAATCACTCTCTCAAATTTCCCACCAATATCTTACTAACAGCTGAATACTTTTTTTTGTTCTTACTTAAGCATAAAAATGGTAGCCCCCAATGGTAAGCTATAAAATGTTGTATTTAACTCATTTATATCCCAAATTTCCCATTAAAAAATATTCCATCAAAGTAATTTAAATCTCATGCAGAATATCAGATTATAAAACACCCACAAAAGTCTGACGCAAGAACAGTACAAACAGCAAAGGGAGGAAAAACAGACATCGAGCCAACCTCTGGAGGCGTGAAAAAGCAGGAATCTTTGCCAACAGATGCTTTAATGGATCCATAAAACACCAGGCAATCAATTTACTGCCATGTCCCAGGGGGGAGTTTCATAAACAGGGTGCCTGCCACACAGGACAAGGCTCCACTCTGGTAACTTAACCCAGCCTTCCCCAATGATTTGAACTTTTTAGTCTAAAACATCTGGAAGGAACCAGGTTGACGAAAGCTAACTTGATCTCTTTCAAAGAATGGATGTGTGCACAAGGCATCAGAAGCTGATCTAAAGGAGCAGGCAGGTTGACACACCCAGCTTTACGTCAGATCAAATGGGTGCATGCAAATTAGTGCCAGGCTTCCTGGTGGTGGCAAGGCTCCTTTTTCACACAGTGCAATTAATGTATAGCAGTTACGGAGCCACACAAGTGCCTGCGAGAGGTGCCTCTGCCCCAATTCAAAAGTTAGACCAAGTCTTCTCCAACATGGCACCCGCCAGTGGTTTTGGCCTACAACTCCCATCAGCCCCAGACAACGTGGCCAATGGGAAAGGATGAGAGCGGTAGCTGAACGACACCTGGAGGGCATTAGGTTGGGGAGGGCTAAACTAGAAGCTGATGCATGCAGCTGATACTGGTGACTGGGGACAATGGGGATTGTAGGCCAAAATTATCCAGAGTTTGGGAACAGCTGGTTTAGACAGCGGAGGGTCAGTGCTAGGGGAGGCAGCTCTGCATATATGAGGTGCCAGATTGAACACCTGGATTTTCCAGTTTTCTTTTTTAAAGAAGAATCAAATGGCACATTATGGGATACTTCTTTTCAGGTTTTCCCTGGCCCACAAGATAGGACTCTGTTTCATGTGTCTGAATCTTCTGAATTTCTGTTTTACTTCCTTTTCATACTGTTGCTTACTGGTTTTAGGCTGCATTTTTTGTTTCAATTACAGAGTTTTGTTATTTTAGACTGTACATTGCTTAGAGGTTCAGAAAATTATTTTTTCGCTCATTTTTTTTCATGCAATTTATATACTGCTTGCTTGTTTAAAAAAATAACCCTCAAACAGCTTACAAAAATTATGCAGCATAAATGCTTTTAAGCAAATAAGGCCCCCTTTATTTAATAATAAAGCCACTTTATTAATGTACAACACACGAATGACAAGAACCAAGTAAAACCAACTACCGCCAGCTTTCACTGGTTAAGAAATTCTAAAGAGAAAGTCATGATGAGACATAATTTCTCCATGCAAACTTTCACCGAACTGGAATCATGCCACTTCACTTCACATACCTGCATCACTCAAGAGCACTAAGACTCATTATTGCAGTACGGAGCAGAAAAGTAAAAGTACCGTATTTTTCACTCTATAAGACGCACCAGACCATAAGACGCACCTAGTTTTTGGAGGAGGAAAACAAGAAAAAAAATATTCTGAATCCCAGAAGCCAGAACAGCAAGAGGGATTGCTGCGCAGCAAAAGCAGCGATCCCTCTTGCTGTTCTGGCTCCTGGGATAGTTGCGCAGCCTGCATTCGCTCCATAAGACGCACACACATTTCCCCTTACTTTTTAGGAAGGAAAAAGTGAGTCTTATAGAGCCAAAAATGTGGTATTTGCCCCCAAGTGTCAGATTCTCTCTAAAACACGTGTGCCAACAAATATACCGTATGTCAGAAATAAAGAAACTTCCACTAAGAATGCAAACCTACACGTCTACTCAGACAAAAGTCTGAGTTCATAGAGTTCAATGTGGTTTATTTCTTGTTAAGGGTACACAAGATTGCAGCCTAAGTAGCTTCTGCACACAGAAATTAAATCCAAAGGAACAGATGCAGAAGTCAGCAAAAACACGTTTTTGTTTTTTAGAAAAGCAACAGGAGTTAAGACAGCAGCATTTACCACTTCCTTGCCCTGTACTCCAATATTACAATCTCTTAGGTGTGGGCCTGTTATATAAGCTGTTGGTGCACACAGTTGTGTGTGTGTGTGTGTGTGTGTGTGTGTGTGTGTGTAACATATCACATCGCTTCGTAACAAAGACAACCCTAACCACATTAAGGATAGAAGCCACTTCAGAACAAGAAAAAGGAATTGGAATGCAAAACAAGTTCAGGGCGTCTTCTGAAGTTTTGCAAGAGGGTAAAACATGCCGTCTGAAACACACAGCTTCCATGTGACGTGTTAAACATGACACCAGCACAAAAGCAAACACTTCTACAAAAGATGAACCAGAGATTAGCCACAATAGCAACTGCCAGGCGGCCAGTCCCAGCAAAGCAAATCCAACAGATATTTTTAAAAAACAGACATGTTGCAAAGGCTTCTCCCTTTTTCTGCTTTATGAAAACCGTACCACGTTTAGAAGCAGGCCAGGGGAACACCTGAGGATTCTGAAAGAGAGCAGGCAAAAGCAGAGCGGGTGCAAACCTGATTTCTTTGCTCCAGGTTGCATTCAGTGAGCAGTTGGCAACATCATAGAATTGTAGAGTTGGAAGGGGGCATGAGGGTCATGTAGTCCAACCCCCGCAATGCAGGGATCTTGGAATGAGTTTAACACAGTCTATTCATGGCAATGAAGGGGGATGGGGGACTGCTGACTGTTCTAATGCAATTTTAAACATAATTTGTTAAGCCCACTTATATGAAAGACTATGATCCCATGCACACGCACCTGGGAGTAAGCCTCACTGAGCTCTATGGGACTTGCTTCCAAGTAAACATGTACAGTGTGTGTAAATTACAGACTAAAGCAGGCAGCAGAAAAACAGTAATGGAGCCCAAAATGCACACACATGACTCAGAAGCATATGCAACTGTGCTTACTCCCAGGTTAATGAGTGTGAAGTGTGGCTGTCTAGCAGTGCAAATCCTAAATATGCTTACTCATGAGCAGGCCCTGCTGTGTCCTCAATGGGGAGTTACTCCCCTAGTTAAGGTAAGAACATCACAAGTCCAGCATCCCATTTACCACAGGGATCAACCAGAAACCCCAACAGCCCACAAGTAGGACATAATTGCAACTGGCCTTCTGTAACTCAAGAGACTAAAATTCAGACGCATGGCGCCTCCTCTGAGCCTTGAAGCAGCACAGCCACCATTATGGCTAGGAGCCATTGGCAGCTTTATCCCCCTGCAAATTTTTCCAATCCCCATTTGCCACAGCTTGTGGCAGCGAGTTCCACAGTTGAACTGTGCAGTCGGGCAAAGGAAGTGGATCATCTCCCAATTCTTTATTGGCCTGTTCAATCTGCATACCGCCTTTCCTCTGTAGGTCTTGGGGGCAGTTCACAGCTGCCAGGATAAAGACCTCCTTTTCCCCAGAGCATGCACAGAGTTCACACACACAAAATCACCTCTCCCCAAACATTGCAGCTTTTCCTCCTCGCTGCTGCTTGCCTTTAAACACACAGCCCGCCACCAATAAAATAAAAAATTATCAGGAAAAAAAGAAACACCCCCACAAAAAACCCTGCACCTTTTCCAAGC
Source organism: Podarcis liolepis (assembly GCF_965112155.1). Taxonomy (NCBI): domain Eukaryota; kingdom Metazoa; phylum Chordata; class Lepidosauria; order Squamata; family Lacertidae; genus Podarcis; species Podarcis liolepis. The sequence goes on along the minus strand of NC_139569.1, from coordinate 9,889,786 downwards.
TCTGTAATAAACAAATGAAAAATAAAACCGGGGGAGGGAGAGATGCAAAGAGAAAGGGGAAGATATGGGGGTCGGTGTCTTTGTCCTCACCCTCCCAGTTTCCCCACTGAATCCCAGTTGCTGAGGGTGGAGGCGGCGCACACAAAGGGGCTTTGCCTCGCCGCTGCCAGGCAAGGCGGGACCCCCCTCAAGCCCCACAAAGCCCGGCCTCTGGGTCCGGGGCTGCTGCCCCATCTCTCCCCCATCCCACCCTCTCACCCATAAGGGCTCGGAGCCGGCCGGGCCCCTGCAAAGCCGCTGGACGTCCATGGCGGGCGTCGGCGTCGGCGCTTGCCCAGGCTGGCCGGCGAAAGCTCTGCCTCGCTCGGCGGCGGCGGCTTCGAGGGAAAGGAAGCGTATGCCGGGGAGGAGGAGCCGCCGGCCGAGCCGGGCCAGCGCTGATTGGGCTGAGCGGTCGGGGGCGGCGAGGGAGAGGCCCCCCTCCGGCGCGGGAGGAGCTGCCTCAGAGTCGCGGCCTAGGCGCGCCCTCCTCCTCCCCGGCCCTCGCCCGCTTCTCTGCCCGGGGGGAGGAGGCGACGTAGCGGTCCACGGGCGCCTTGCTCAGAGTAGGCCCCCTGGGCTGCAGCAGGCCCCGTTGGTTTCGGCCGGGGTCTGCTCTTGGATAGGGGCCCGTCTGCACAGTGCGGTGGAAGCGCCACGGTGCCGCTTTAAACAGTCATGGCTTCTATATATATACTATCTAAATATAATATTATTCTGTGTCTCGATATCCTATAGGCGCTGTCTAATTGAATTATTTGCTTTCCTGAATATATATATTCCTGGGAACTTCCTCTCTGCCCAGAACGTTGGAGGCTATACACCACACCCCCTCAACAGTATTTATAGGAACTCAAACACTGAGATCCTGCTCTGTTCCAGTAACAAGAAGCCGAAAGCACCAGCCTGAAGATGACGAGTGAGACCTCGTCGAAACGTCGCCTAGACACCCCAACTCTTACACGGGAAGACACCCGAAGACACCAAAACCTGCATTCCTGTACCCGTGAAAATCTACGGGTATTACACTACACTACGAAAGTGTAATAATTCAATAATAATAGGCACAGTCTAACGGAATTATTTGCTTATAAATGTCTGTGTGTATATATGTGTGTGTGTGTGTGTGTGTATATGTGTGTGTGTGAGTGTAATAATTCAATAATAATAGGCACAGTCTAATGGAATTATTTGCTTTACTGAATATATAAATGTGTGTGTATAATAATTCAATAATAGGTGCTGTCTAATTGAATTATTTCTATACTGAATATATAAATGTGTGTGTATATATGTGTGTGTATAATAATTCAATAATAATAATACAATTAGCGCCTATATGATATCGAGCGACAGACTAATTTGGCCGCGATAATAAGGACATTTTGCCCATGATATGATTATTTCCCATCTAGTCATTTTGACACGTTGGCCCCCTGTTTGCAAAATTGTAACAATTCCAAAATACAGACACACTTGGATAGACTGGATTGGATAGACTGCCTTCAGTTGTGCTTGAAGGTCGGTTTCAAAAAATCCCACCACGAAAGCATTTATGTCCACGTGGAGATGGCAGCATTGAATCAGTAGCCCGTGTGCTTCTAGCTTGCACTCTTTATAAAGATTTGAGGTTCTTGCCCCTCTACTATCCATACCAGGTTGTGTCCTTTCTTCCAGCAGATCAAGATAAGCAGGTGACAGCAAAAAAACTGCAAACATTTTAGCAGGGACAATTAGAAGATCTATTATTTGATTATTGATGTAAACGTCCAGAATGTATTTTGTATAGTTAAGTTTTTGCCTCTATCTTCAGTACATTTTATTTTATTGGCTGATGCAATATTTCAGTCTCTACCTCTTGTCCCCCAATAAACCTCAACAACTTTTTGAAATATGGCAACCCTACACAAACATATATATGCACATGATATATACATTTATCAGTCACATATATCAGTGTCTATAGCCTCAGCAGGCACCTGCAACCTTCCTAAAATTTGACTTCGCCCGCAGGGTCACACTCCTCCAGTGTCTCCTGAGACAGATGTAAACCGTGTATACATGCACATACATATGTATATGTATACAGTCACTGTAAAGAGAAAGTACTCCCGCTTTGAATTCTGTGGTTTTACATATTGAGGACTTAATAACTACCTGTTGCTTAGCAGGTCTTAGAATTAGGTAAATACAACCTCAGATGAACAGCATCTGTAGTGGGAAACAACCCCAAATGCACAGCAGGGTGGAAAGAAGAAATTAAGTCACTGCACCAAAAGCCTGTCTAAAGGTTAATACAGTGGTGCCTCGGGTTAAGTACTTAATTCGTTCCGGAGGTCCGAACTTAACCTGAAACTGTTCTTAACCTGAAGCACCACTTTAGCTAATGGGGCCTCCTGCTGCCGCCGTGCCGCCAGAGCATGATTTCTGTTCACATCCTGAAGCAAAGTTCTTAACCTGAAGCACTATTTCTGGGTTAGCGGAGTCTAACCTGAAGCGTATGTAACCCAAGGTACCACTGTACTGGCCAAACCACACCATCATTATGATCTTCACTTCCCTATCTCCACCCCTTTTGTAATCTTTTAAGATTACAACTCAATAAACACAGTACTAGGAGGTTGGTAAACTGTTCTGAAAAGAGATATATAAATGCTTTGGAAATTAATGTAATATTAAAACAGTTTCAGGCTGCAACCCAAAATACATTTTTCTGCAGGCAGCCCCAATGAATGCAGAGCTAGACTTCTGAGGAACGATGCTGAGAGATTTGCATTTTAAAGCAGCAATTCCACCCACACTGGCTTGGAACAAATAACTTCCACTGACACCATAGGGCTTTCTGAGTTAACAGGCACAGAGTAATAAAGAAATTATTTTATTGGTTTATGGCACCATTACATTGCTCACACGCCCCCATATGTCAATTGCAAATAATGGTTGCACTTCCTTTCCTTATCGTTGTTCTGCTTTCTACAGTAGCATTAATTTCCAACCCCTCTTTTATACATGTTTTGATCCATTCTTTGCATTTATCCTCAGATATGTCTGTTTATATTGAAATAGAATAGTTTTAAAAAATCTTGTTCAACAGGGCTTATTCCCAAGTATGCATGCAATGGCTTGTGTGAGCTGTTTCAGATGCATCTGGGAAAGTAGAATGAAAATGCTACTATCACTACCACTATTACTACAACTACTACTACTAATAATAATAATATTTGAAAGCAGGGCTTTTTTTCAGCTGGAACTCACAAGAACTCAGTCCCAGCACCTCTCAGGTGAATGCCATTGCTATTATAAGAGTACAAGGGGGTGTTTATGGTGAGTTCCAACACCTCTTTTTCTAGAAAAATAGCACTGATTGAAAGTGTCATTGAAATTATTGCGTCTCACTTGAATAAGAGTGCTTAGAAGATCAAGTTTCAACCAAGCACCCCCTGCATCTTGTGGCACTGAATGTTATTCTTGGGGTGCGGGGGATTAAATAAAAAGAGATTACATCAGCAAGATCCTTTGTACCATTGGGGGTAGCTCACCAGGCCCTGGAGATCTAAATTAATTAAAAGTAGCTAGGTGTTCCCTTACCTCCTCTTTTCCTATCTTGAGCTGCAGCTCCCTCATTGCATGGTTTATTTTGTTATCATCAGGTTCAGCACTGCTTTCGTTTTGGATAAAGGCAGGCAAAGCAGGTGTTGGGTAGTTCTGCCTTCTCTCTGTCACTCAGTAGCATTTATCCATCTTCTCGATGCAGAGGACCTACTACTTGCCTGTTCTTCTCTTGCTTCAAACATAGCCAAATAAATATTTCTATTTTTATTTTTAACCTCTCTTGCAAACCTGAGCCCATTCTGAGCTTTAGCCCTCCTAACCTTCTCCCTGCAACTTGTGTATACTCCTTTGTGATTTCTCCTTTCTTCCATTTCTTATACATTCCCTTCTTAAATCTCAGCTCATCTGTAAGCTCCTTATGCAGCCACACTGCTTTCTTTAGACGCCACTTCCTTCTTGTTGGAAATGTCTGCATTTGTGCCTTCAATATTTCACGTTTAAGGAACTCTCATCCATTATGCATTCCCTTCTCTCTGAGTATTTCTGACCATGGGATCTCTCCCAGTAGCTCCTTAAGCTTTTTGAAATTGCCAATCTTAAAGTCTAGAGTGCATGTCTGACTACACTCAGCTTTCCCTTGCCTCTGTATCATGAAACCCAGGAAGACACGATCACTTCCTCCCAATTTTCCAAGTACTTCCACTTTGTCGATCATTTCCTTCCTGTTGGTGAGGACCAGGTCCAAGATAGATGATCCATCCCCTTGTTGCTTATTCCACCTTCTGGGAAAATGAAATTGTCAGCAAGGCAACTGAGGAATTTGTTGGACCTTACATCATTGGCAGAGTTTGAGTTCCAGCAGATATCGGGGAAGTTGAAGTCTCCCATGACTACCATAGCTCTCCTTTTTTGAATGTTTGGTAATTTGCTCTAGGAAGGCATAATCCAAGGCTTCAGTATGGCTGGTGAACAATATGAACATCATAATAAACCTCAGGGTTTAAAGCCAGTGACGTGGGAGATGGATACCCAGAGCAGAATCCTCCTAGTTTCAGTGGGGATTGTGCCCCATAATATGCCAATTTCTAAAGCCCTAAACAGGCTTGGTAAGAATTTAACTGCAGCCAGGAGTGCTGCCAGGCTCTAGTGTAGCTACGTTGAATATAGCCCAGTTTTCCTTTTGCACATCTCTCATCCATATCTGTGGGGTTACAGAGGAGAACTGCCACCTGCATTCGCAGTCTAGTTCTATCCACCCCGTTCTTTTCCCCAAATCGGCCTCCTGAGGCACACCTTTGCCTCACCTTATCAACTCTGCCCATACAATAAGTTATACGAGCCAAATTCAATCCGAGGATGAGCTTGGTGCTCACAGAAAACAAGTTTTACAAGGAAACCATTACGCCAAAGAGGCCAGCTGCCAATTCAACAATAAACTTGACGAACAATAACGGCTTTTCCAAGGGAAAGCTGAGGAACAGAGTCAGAGCGGCGGGAATGGATCAAGTGCGATTAACATCAAACGGATCAAGACTCCTAAACAAAGCCATCCATTCTTTGACATTTTCCAACAAACATAGCTCACGGAGTTTCCACAGGGCACCATTTACGGGAAAATAAATTTTCCACAGGCTGGCGTTCGTACGCTGCTTTGGGTTCCTGAGGTGGACACAAAACAGCTTTTTAGGTGTCACCTCAATCCTCAACACGTTTCCTAAGTGTCACCCCTTAGCAGCAAGTTCTCAGAAAAGAGCTCTTGAGATTTGAGTGGCTTGTTTTATTTTTCTGACAGCTTTTCATCACAAAGCAATTTCCAGCATACCAGTAAAATAACACAGACTTGGAATTCATGACAAGCCATTAAAATATGCCACCCCCTGTGTTTCTTTTCCTCGATGGTACTCAGCAGTACAAAGTACTGTCCTCTCTTTTTTTGTTGCCCATGGCAGCCATTTTGGCAATCTCTTTTATCAAGATATGAGTACCAGCACCACATTTTTTACCAAAAAAGGCACTAGCCAGCCCTATTATTAGGCAACATATGCTGATGAGATCAGTGTAGACACAAATGTGTGTGAAAAGCATTCTGCCCTATGCTAACTTAGGATCCTTTAGTGAATAATTTGGCAGCAGATTCAGGACAGACAGCATTTGACATGGCATAGGTTTACTCTATGGAACATCTTATGTGTTGATGGGCACTAGCTTCAATCGCTTTAAAAAGAAATTAAGCAAATTAAAATGGATAGTAATAGTAATGGGGAATGGTTGTGGCTCATCAGGAATACTGTGGGGATGTGGTGTCCAGTTCTGCGCACCACAATTTATGAAGGATATTGACAAGTCGAAACATGTGCAGAGGAGGATGGCTAAGATGATCAAGGGCCTGGAAACCAAGCCTTATGAGGAACGCTTGAGGGAGTTGGGTATGTTTAGCCTGGAAACGAGGAAACAGAGAGGAGAAATGATAGCCATCTGCCAGATATCTCAAGGGCTGTAACATGGAAGAGGGAGCAAGCTTATTTCCTCCTGCTCTGGGAATCTTCTGCGGCTCAAGGGCCAGAGGCAAAAGTGGGCAATACAATGAATGCAGATGTTATCTTTGTACAGTAGGCTTGTTTCTACACTCCAATACCCCTCTTTTTCCAGGCAAGCAAGAGGCATTGGCAGAGTTCAAAGACACATTTCAGCCAAGAAAGAAAGAAAAACAGGGCTAGCAGGTCTGTGTGGCTTAGAGAGATTTCTGAGGGAGGGAGACACCTGGATTTGGCTGCTGGTCCACCATTAATTTACAAGGAATGCTCATTTTTCCTACCATGTTTCCATGCTCACTAAGTATTGTTACAGAGGTTGCACAATACCCCAATCTCTGCCTAGGAGTAGCGAGATTCCAGGGGGTTCCAGGTGCTCACCAAGGGTTAAGTTTCCATTGAGAAATCAAGGTACTCTGGAGACTAGTGTCTTTAAGAAATATGGTTTATTGTACCCGTATTTACACCTGGGTCTAACTTTGGAGAGAGTTCAGAGCATGGCATCTTAAGAGGATTAGGAGCCGACAGAGGGGGTTTCAGTCCCCCATATAGAATTTGAGGAGGCTGCTGTCCCCTCAAAGTTGATGAGCGTCGCCTTTCAAATGGTGTCTGTGCACCATTTGATCGATTATGCAGAGCTTACTTGGGTCCCCCCAATATTGTATTCAAGTTGGCACCCCTGTTAAGAGGGGCTTGTTCCCCACAGCAGGGGAGCGCTGGAATCCAGGGCAAAGTGCACACCATTTCCATACCAGTGTCCTAGCCTGTCAAGATGGTTCTGGCCTCCTCATCAGCTCATCCAGTCATCCTCATTCTTCCCCAATCTCTAAATTTCCAAAGGGCACATTTCCCCCCTGTGTTTCATCATGCCCCTCCATTACCCTAGCAACCCCATCCCCTCTCAATTCTGCTGTTGTCTTCTGCTAACCACTGTGCCGCTTGGGCTTGCCGATCAGAAGGTTGGCGGTTCGAATCCCCGTGACGGCGTGAGCTCCCGTTGTTTGGTCCCAGCTCCTGCCCACCTAGCAGTTCGAAAGCACGTCAAAGTGCAAGTAGATAAATAGGTACCTCCCCAGCGGGAAGGTAAACGGCATTTCCGTGCGCTGCTCTTGCTTCGCCCGAAGCAGCTTAGTCATGCTGGCCACATGACCTGGAAAAACTGACTGCGGAAGCAGACAAACGCCAGCTCCCTTGGCCTGTAAAGCAAGATGAGCGCGGCAACTCGAGAGTTGTTCGCGACTGGACTTAATTGTCAGAGGTCCCTTTACCTTTACCTTTAACTAACATTGAGCTGGTCGGAGGGAAGGGCAGCGTTTGCATGGTCAATTGCTCTCCTTGTGCTTTTAATTGCAACATGATAAGTGATCTTCTGAACAGGAGAACTGGTTCATCCTGTATTTTTCATTGGCCCGGCATCTTCCCTTCATTACCCGCAAATATTATCTAAACTCTACCATGGATTAATGTATAACTTTCACTAACTCTTGCAATGATGGGTGCTCTTGCACCCCGCAAACTCTACTACCACAGATTTGGAACAGTATCATATATTGATGCCCCCCCACCTTAGTAACAGATGTTACGTATCTGAACCCGGATGTTAAGGCAGCTTCTGACAAACCAGAATTGCATTTGTGGTTAATCAGCAACTTTCACTCTCTTCGACATATGCAAGATGATCACTTCCTTCTTTTTCATTTAAAGATACCCTCGCTGCAAATTGGGACTTGGCGAGTCCAGATTTGCGGGAATACCGTGTCCAATCCTGGGCGCCACAATTTAAGAAGGATGTTGACAAGCTGGAATGTGTGCAGAGGAGGGCAACCAAGATGATCAAGAATCTGGAAGAAGAAGAAGAAGAAGGAGGAGGAGGAGGAGGAGGAGGAGGAGGAGGAGGAGGAGTTTGGATTTGATATCCCGCTTTATCACTACCCTAAGGAGTGGCTCAAAGTGGCTCACAATCTCTTTTCTCTTCCACCCCCACAACAAACACTCTGTGAGGTAAGTGAGGCTGAGAGACTTCAGAGAAGTGTGACTAGCCCAAGGTCACCCAGCAGCTGCATGTGGAGGAGCGGGGAAGCGAACCCAGTTCACCAGATTACGAGTCCACCGCTCTTAACCACTACATCAATGCTGGCTGGTTGTGGACTCTCCTTCCTTAGAGGATTTTAAGCAGAGGTTGGCTGGCCACCTGTCATGGATGCTGTAGTTTCCTGCATTGGACTAGATGACTCTTGGGGTCCCTTCCAACTCTTCAATTCTATGATTCTAAGAGTTGAGGAAATCAACTGAAGCTCTCCTGCTTAAACTAAGACAATTTGCTAGGTTCCTTGGTATAATGGCAGAGACGGGCAACCCATGGCCCTCCAGAACTCCAACTCCCATCAAACCCAACCAGCATCACCAATGAGCAGGGATGATGGGAACTGGAGTCCAACAATCTCTGGAGAATCATAGGCTTCCCAGATGCTTCTTGAACTGTCCTCATGCAAGCATTCTTAATGCAGGGATGCCTGCAGGAAAAAGTAGGAAAAGCTGCCCCTGCTAAATTGGCATAATAAAGAAAAAATGTAGCACCTCCATAAGCTTTTAAAAGGGATTTTTTAAAAAAAAAATTGGCATACCTTTAAGATTACACTCTAAGTAACCTTTTGCATCCCTTCAGCACGGCTGTCAGGTCCTGACTCAGAGATCATACTCCCCGTTTGTGGAATGCTTTCCCCAGGGAAGCACACCTGGCACCATCATAGCCAGCTTTTAAGCATGAGACTAAGACATTCTTGTTTGTCCAATCCTGGGCGCCATAATTTAAGAAGGATGTTGACAAGGCTTTTGGTCATTACCTAGGATCACACTGTAGTGGATACCCGCCAACATCCTGCTGATCTAAATTAGGATGCTCATTTTTTGGTCCCGAGCTCTTGTAATTGTAATTCCCCTGCCTGACATAAAATAAATGGAGTATCTTCCATTTCTATTAGTTCATTCAGTCGCTCTTTCTTTTCTGTCGGAATTTGTTGCACTCCTTTTTGCTTCAAAAATTCCTCTATTATATCTATATTTTCCTTTCCAGCTTTTTTGTATAACTGTTTATAAAAGTTTACAAAGCCTTTTCTAATTTCTTTCAGATTCTCTACTTCTTTTCCTTCCAATATTATTTTATTGATTGTATTTTGGGATTTTCTTCTTTTTTATTTGCCAAGCCAGCCGAAGAAGAAGAAGAAGAAGAAGAAGAAGAAGAAGAAGAAGAAGAAGAAGAAGATATAGTTATATAGTTACAGGTAGAAGATGGGATGTTCAGGACTATGGCTAACAAAAAAAAAAAACGTGCCAATAATAAACACATGCATGTACCATTGCCCTCTAGTGTACAACATAGAAAACAGCTGCCTAGGGCAGAGGTTTTCAACCTCTTTGAGTGTACCGCTCCCTTGACCAACTTTCTGTGGCTCCCCTGTGGGGAAACGTGCTCCGAGCCTCAGAATCCAGTTATGTCACCCCTTGCCTGCAAAACACCCTCCCTTGTGGAGTGTTCCCTCAGCCTCCTCTCCTCTTCCCCCTCTCCTTGGGAGCTCTCCAGGCAGAAGCTGCCGACAACACAGTCTCTGATCCACTGCCCGCCCCCCCCGCTGCCCCAAAGAGAAGTGCCCCCTCACGTCACCCCACAGGGACCTGGAAAAAGGATGCCCCCAGACTTAGTGGCCCGACGGCCCAAATGTGAACGTGAAGCAAGCAGCCGCACAAAGCTTTGGGGGGCAGAGATGCGAGAGGGCATCCGAGGAGGGAGGGAAAGAGGGACCGAGGGCAGTGTTGCCTGGAGCACCCCTGACTATCATGTCAGGCACCCCAGGGTGCCACAGTGCACTGGTTGAAAACCACTGGCCTAGGGCTATCTAACGTAGATGTGAACTGGGAACTGTCAAAAGTTAATAATTAGACTCATCAGCATTCAACTGGTGGGTCTTGACCCACTACAGTGAGACCTTGGTTTACAACCATAATCCGTTCCGGAGGTCCGTTTGTAAACCAAAACAGTTTGTAACCCAAGGCGCACTTTCGCCAATGGGGCCTCCAAATAAAATTTGTTCGTAATCCCCCCCAAAATGGGTTGTAATCCAAAAAAAGGTTGCAAACCAGGACACGCATTAAGGCATCTAAGCCTTAATGGTTGCAGGACAAGTAAGAAGTCCAACAGGTAGAGAATTTATTTCCAGCGTGGAACTGCAAGGAAGGTGGGCACAGCATCACCTGTTGAGCATCTGCCTTCCATGCAGCAACGGATGCTGTTGGGCAAGGAGGGAAGAATTTATTAGCGTTCACTAGTAAACCAGCAATTTTTTTTCCACGCCAAGGAAAAAGTCCAAGCCCGAGGAAAGGAAAGGGTTAACGGTTCCCGATGAGCTTATTGGCTGAGCGCGCAGCCAGTGGGGAGCAGATAACGCCGCCGGGGGGAGGGAGGCGTGCGCTCCTCAGTCCCTAATGCGCACGCGTGCTTTGCGTCCGAGGTTGCCTTAGAGACCGAGAAGCCGGTGTGTTTATATCCGGGAACTTTCGGTTATTTCTCCCTTCCCACTTCCGCCTCCGGTTGCCCCTTCCAAGATGGCGACCATAACAGAGTTGAAAGCAGGTAAAGGGAAGCGGGAATATTCTTTTTCATTTGTCTTGGGGCGCGGAGGAGGGGGGGCACTTGTTTTAAACTTATTTTTCACTGGGGGGTGTCTGCCCTCCCCCAGCTCTGCGTCTAAGCCTTTAAGAGATGCATAGCAGGTGGAAGTTCACCTGGTGCAGCTGCTATTCTGTTGTGGGGTGCTGCACCTGTTGCCTGGCTGCCTGTCATGGACTTGATGGGGAGACGTTTTATCATGCCAACAAGGAAGCATATTTAATTCTGTCTGCTTTACAAAAAGACGAAAATCTCATTCTTCTTTGTTAATTTGCAATTTTTTTAAATGTCCAGCATTTCTAATGAAACTTAGCTTCCGTCCAATGCAGCTTATGAGAACTAAAGGCTTAGCTATTGTTGGTTGTTCTTTCTTTTTTTGGGGGGGGGATATGTTTGTTTGTTTTCGCACTTGGAACAGCTACAACTGGGTTTCTAGTTAATAGAAAAGCTGCCTGGTTTTGTACTCCCTAGTTTTAACAGACACGCTGGAGAAGAGAGGTACACTGGGACAGATCAAAGCAAGGATCAGAGCTGAAGTTTTCAACGCGCTGGATGACCAAAGCGAACCACGGCCATCCTTGTCCCATGAGAACCTTTTAATCAACGAACTGATCCGTGAATACTTGGAGTTCAACAAATACAAATATGCTTCATCTGTTCTAACAGCAGGTGAGCCTTTTTCCTATTTCCTTTTCTCTGTTGCATGGATACTGTCCAATAAATAATGAATATGGAAATGGAAATCACAGAAGTTACAGTCCTACAGAAATGTGTCTCTGGGTGGATGGAGATTTGTGGCTGATGAATAGTGATTTGTTTGCGAGCTATGTGTGATGGGGGTTACTAAAATAGCTAGGTACATACAATTCCTGCATTGCAGGGGGTTGGACTAGATGACCCTTGGGGTCCCTTTTAACTTTTGCAATTCTATGATTCTATGAATCTGAGTTCAGAAAGGATTGGGAAGATTTAATGTTCACATGTTCTGTTTTTCAGAATCTGGCCAGCCTGAAGTTCCGTTGGACAGAGAATTTCTTGTTAATGAATTAAATATAGTTGAAGATCCAAACAGCAGATCAGTGTAAGATGACATAGTCCATATCTTCTCGTTCTATAAACTCCCTCTTGATTTTGAATGCCTTAAGTGTTGATATATGATGAATACATTCTTAATCATATATGTGCAGGACAACACATATAATGTTTTTCCTACACTTCAGGGGCTCTATGATAAATTGCTAAAGCTATAATCTTATACATACTTACCTAGGAATAAAGTCCCGTGCAGTTCAATAAGTCTACTTCTGAGTAGATAAGATTATGCTGTAAGTGTGCCTCCAAAGAGTGCTTACAAGGAAGTCAATTTCCTTGGACCCAGAGGGCCTTGCTTCTGAGTTACAATCATATGGCAATTGTTTGTTCTTTGCTGAAAATCTGCAAGCATAGTCCAGCAAAGATTCCCCCTGTGCAAGTTCCACTGAAATAAATGGGAGTGGCTAATGATCCTTTGCCCCTTGTTTCTTCAGCTCTCTCTATTCAACATTTCCCCCCCATTTTTTAACAGGCCACTTCTGTATGGAATTATAAACCAGCTGTTACATGGTAATGAAGAAAAGGTCTGCAATACATTCCCCAGAGCACCTTCGTTACAGGTTTCGAACCAACCAACGAAAGGAGTCAAATGGGTATGGTTTGGTTAGGGTGTGTGGGAGTGTATATAATGCAGGAGTGTTTAACCTATAGTTCTCCAAATGTTGTTGGACTACAACTCCCATAATCTCTGGGCTGTGCCAGCAAAGTCTGATTGGAGTTGGAAGACCAAAAAAATTCTGAACCATAGCTTTGCCAACCCGAGTGGGGCTTGCAAATAAACTTTACTTTCAAGGGAAAGAGAAGTTTTACTGTTCTGACACTGGCACACATTGTCATTGGTACTGAGACATAACCAAACGTAAAACCTGGCCACCTTGGGGTCTACTTCCTCCTGAATTAAGATGGAGAATCTGATGCTCTCCAGATGTTGTTGGATTTTCACTCCCATCGGCCCCAGCCAGCAAAGGACAATGGGAGTTGTAGTCCAGCAATGTATGGAGGGGCATAAACGCTCCAGTCCTACATGAATTGGCCATGTTGTTAAGATTTGCTTTGGAGGTTCAAAACTCCATCATTGTTGGAATCAATGTTGATGGCAACTGGAGAGAGAGCTTTCATTGCGGTGCCTTCTGGGCTTTGCAACTTCCTCCCTTCCACTGAGAGCCAGTGTGGTGTAGTGGTTAAGAGTGGTAGTCTCGTAATCTGGTGAACTGGTTTCGCTTCCCCGCTCCTCCACATGCAGCTGCTGGGTGACCTTGGGCCAGTCACACTTCTGTGAAGTCTCTCAGCCCCACTCACCTCACAGAGTGTTTGTTGTGGGGGAGGAAGGGAAAGGAGAATGTTAGCCGCTTTGAGACTCCTGAAGGGGAGTGAAAGGCGGGATATCAAATCCAAACTCCTCCATTGTCTTTGTTTTAATTCTCAGGCGCCGCTGCGGAGCCAGGATGCATAGCCGGCCCAAAGCTTGAAGATCTGTTGAGTTCACGGGGTAAACAGATAAAATAAACCATCATGGGTCTTTAATGCACAGCAGGTGTTTATTTGTTACTGTGCAAAGTTTTAAAGATTGATTGGTAAAATGGGTAAGGACTATTTTGTAGAAGTGACATTTCTAATCAGCTTTGTGCTGTGGTTTCCCCTACAGTTCTAGTTCAAGGTATATTGTTGGTAAAAGGAGGGATATGTTAGTGTGGAAACATAAGAAACTGTGACAGTTTTACAGCATCAATCTTCTCTTGGTGGGTCAGAATCCATTTATTTTCATGGCATCATAAATAGTAAATAAAGGGGGGGGGAAGCAGGTTTGGGCTATAGGTGGGTCCGGGGTCTAAAAATTAAAAGCATCCAGCGTTCCAGCTCAGTGTCATACTGAATTCTATTTTTGGTTCTTTGTACATGAATAAAAGATAATTTGCCTTAAACTTTGACTTGCGAGGGTGTCTGATAATTGAATCCTGATGTGGTGGAAATAGGGACTTTTCACAACAACGATAGGGACTTTCCACAATAATTGATGTTAGCAATTACTGTACAGAAATGGGATCATGTTATTTTAGGAAATGTTTCAGTCTTCCCTGCAAGCCTGAAGTGTTTCCCGGTGTTCAGCAAAGAACAGTGTTAATCTTCAGCTAAGGATATTATATAGATTTAGGACCAAGCTAGGGGTTTGGTGCAGATGTAATGCTGTTGAGCTTATGTGCTCTGCCTTTCCTTCCTCTTCTCACATGCCCTGATTGAGTAGAGACTTCCTGATTTCCTAACCACAGTTTCTTGTGACATCCAAACTAGGAAACTCTGGTTTAAGCACTGCCTACAAGCCAATATTGAAATTTTGGGTGCAGTAGGATAAAAGACTTGAGCTCCTAGCTGCTTCTCCTCATTGGAGCAGCACTGCAGTGTTATGATTGAGGGCAGGTTGCTCTCCCTGGTCTCACACTGAGAGCCAGTGTGGTGTAGTGGTTAAGAGCGGTAGACTCGTAATCTGGTGAACCGGGTTCGCTTCCCCGCTCCTCCACATGCAGCTGCTGGGTGACCTTGGGCCAGTCACACTTCTCTGAAGTCTCTCAGCCCCACTCACCTCACAGAGTGTTTGTTGTGGGGGAGGAAGGGAAAGGAGAATGTTAGCCGCTTTGAGACTCCTTAAAGGCAGTGAAAGGCAGGATATCAAATCCAAACTCCTCCTCCTCCTCCTCCTCCTCTTCTTCTTCTTCTTCTTCTTCTTCTTCTTCTTCTTCTTCTCATTTGGCAAAATTTGCAATCAGAAAAGAGGATAAAAATTAAGATCTATATGTAAAATAGGAAGAATACAGTGATCAGCTAACAGCTCTCCCAAGCCACCCTTGGCTGAGCAAATGCTGTGATGTCATGGAATGCTCACAAACATTCAGGCTTCTTTGGGGGGCAATTGTCACTTTAGAGGGGAGTAAAATGTAAGGTTGGGTTAGGAAACGCCCTCAGACAGGGTGTAGATTAATGATGGCTAGCCAGCTCAAATCCAACACATATATAACATTTCTTCTGTTCTATTGTGAGTTACAGTAGCTGCAGCTGCCTGTGCTTTAGTGAAGTACTTAGCTTAGCTATCTGATCTGGCATGCTCACAGGAATAATTTTAAGAGACACACGCAAAGGAAACCTGTATCAGACTAGCTCTGGACAAGGGGAAGTTTTCTGTACACAACAGAAGGCATTTCATGGGTTTTTACTGTAGCTGGAGTGGCTGGAGCAACCTGGTCAGATGGGCAGGGTACAGATAATAATAATAATAATAATAATAATAATAATAATAAATTTATCACCATCATCATCAAACTGACCCGCTTCAAAATGGAACAGCAGCTTGCCATTCCCATGAAGCTGGAACTTTCAAAACACTTTGGTCCTCATACATGCTTTTCCTCACTCAGGCTGTGGCTGTCTAGGATTGAGGCCTAAAACTATGTTGTCACTTACTTTCTAGGAAAGTGTGCCCCCTCCCTGGCCCCACAAGGATCTGTGCAGTTTTAGGCACAATAGTTTCTTTTTCTTACACATACACTTTTTTTCCTTAGAGGCTAGAAAGTTGGCATACTGCATTTCATATTGCATCAGTCTGCTTTTAAGCAATAACACTGAACATGTAGTAATCTTCTTTTTTTCTGCTTGCCTGGCTGAAGGATGATTGTCCCCCGATATCATTTATTGCTTTACAAAAGCCCCTTTCATGAGATGTGCTTTTGGGTCTGAATGGCTGGGAAAACTGACCTTCAGTGCTCAGATGGTTGGAGTTCAGTGGCTAGATAGAAACTTGAGCCTGCAACAAAGTTATGATGTCTGTTTTGCAGAACAAGTGAAGCGGGCATTCCACTTGACACTGCTGTATTTTCTGGGAGGCGGGGGCACAGAAACTCAGGTTAGATTCTACACTTTGAGCCTGGAAAGTACTATTTCTTGTGTAAGCTTATCTGCAAGTCTCAGCTAGCAATGGTATCGTTTCTCTATATTGTGGGTAACACCAGCCCTCCTTGTGTTACCAAGAATCTCTGTTGCAACTGGCACTCTGCATATGCCCCAAGATATTTTGCTTTTGCTTTTGCTTTTCTTCAAGCAGTGAGGGCAGCACCATTGCAAGGAATTGGAGAAAGCTACTGTAGTTCAACCTAAGTGTCAGAGGAAACCTCACTGGTTCGTGCCAAATATCCTCTCCCATAGTAGCTGCGGTTCAGGGGAATGTCCTCACAGTAATATGACCCCATTATGCAGATTGATAGGTGCAAGCCTAATTGGTCTCCAGAACTCCCAACTATATCTAATGCAAGCAGACAACCTTATTTAGCCTTAATGAACTTGAGACAGGAGTGGAGGCAGCCTCCAGCAAGCATCTCCCCTGAGGAATTGGATTAATGTTCATTTCCTGAGAAACCTCTCCATCTTTCTCTAGGAGGAACACCTTAGTCAGCTGATGGCAAGTCCTGATTTTCCAGAAACGGCTCGTGACCTCCCTGCCACTCTCTGGCAGGAAACTTGCATTGATTATGTGTGTAACAACTTGCTACTTGAATTAATGTTCTACTGTTCCTTCTGCCCAGCCCTTTCTTTAAAGAGAGCACCCTTTGGTGTCAGAGCTAATACAGTCATACCTCGGGTTACAGACGCTTCAGGTTTTTTCACGTTGCGGACCGCCAAAACCTGGAAGTACCGGAACGGGTTACTTCTGGGTTTTGGCAGTTGCACATGTGCAGAAGTGCCGAATTGCAACCCACACGTGCGCAGATGCACTGTGCAGGTGCACTGTTGCGGACGTGCATCCTGCATGGATCGCGTTCGCAACCCAAGCGTCCACTGTACTCATCAGGAATATTCTTTCCTATAACTGGACACCCCTGCCTCACCCCCAGTCCTTCCCTGGATTGGTCTTCTGCCAAGGTGTTTTACCAGCTGCAACAAGACTGCTCTGGGATTGTCTCCAGTTCAGCCAGCTGCTCAGGATGCTGTTCCATTTCGTTAGGAATCCTCCTTTGAGACTGCTCCCCTTTGCTCTTCTTCGAACCTGCTCTGATCCTGTGGGTGCCTGCGGCATAAAGGCTTCCAATCTAAAAAAACAAAACAACCCATGGCACAGAAGGGAAAAGGGATGGGGAGGGAAGAGGAGGGGAGGGGAGGAAATGCAAACTCGGGCACCATTTCTTAAGTGGTGGTTCCTATAACAACCAACTTGCATAGTGCAGGGGTAAGGAGATGCCTGGGGGAGCCTTCTGCTTCCCATCTCTCCCCCCCGCCCCTGGCAGTCTGATAGAATGGCTGTTGAGGGAAAGGAGGCCTGGTGGTGCCTGTCTGCCAAAGGGAAACTCTGTGCGTCTTGTAGTGCTTGCCCCTTGCCCCCTAAAGCTAGCCTGTTGCCAGTGTTAAAAGTTAAGTTTCAGCTGCCAGTCAGGCTGGCTTCTGTACACTGAATTAGGAAGGAGGGCCACCTTGTCTTTCGCTTCACGTTGCAAACTGGGAGGTCTGGATTCAAATCCTCACTCAGCCCTGAATCTCCCCAGGAGGCTCCCCTGTATCTTGGCCTCCCTGGTTTGTTGCAAGATAAAATCAGGTGGGAGGATAAGGACCATGTGTGCCAGCCTGGGAGGAAGGATGTGATATAAATGTCATAATTGCCAGGAGGGGATTGTTCAGGAGGAGCCACCCCATGCTACGGTAGCTGATGTCATGAGTAGTTTGGGTTTTAAGTTTTAGAGTTCCCCAACCTTGGGTCTGCAGTCAGATGCTGTTGGACTACAACTCCCATCATCCCTCATCAATGGCTAAGCTGGCTGGGGCTGATGGGAATTGTTGTTGGCACCTGTCTGTCTTGAGAGACAGCGGAGTGCACCTCCGGGGGTGAAGTCAAACTACTGTGTTAGCAGTGCTGAAGTGACCTCCCCAGGGTGCAAGCCTGGGCAATGTGTCTGGAGGTCCTGGGCTGCCCAGATGACAAGACCCTCCCTTTGCCTCACTGATGTGGCCCAAAGGGAAGCAGAACAATACATTTGGTTTAGTCCAGGCATAGGCAAACTCCAGCCCTCCAGATGTTTGGGACAACAGTTCCCATCATCCCTGACCACTGGTCCTGTTAGCTAGGGATGATGGGAATTGTAGTCCCAAACATCTGGAGGGCCGGAGTTTGCCTATGCCTGGTTTAGTCCAACAGCATCTGTTGAAGAACACTGGTCTACAGAAGCCCCTTGTACTTGCCCACCCACCATCTAGGATCTGTGCAGACCTGGTGAGGAGGAACACCACCAGCCTGTTCTCTGCACCATCTTGTCTGTAGAACTGGGCAAGGGGTTTCCCCTCTGATGCCAGCAGCGAGAGGCCCTCTTCTGAGAGATTTCGGCAAGCCTCAGTCAAGCATTGACACGTGATGCTTTCAAATCACCCAGCCGCACTTTTCAGCTGCCCATCTGAACAGAGCTGGCATCTGAGGGCGGAATCGCTTGACCTTGGCAATTGCTACTCGGCTCTGCTTGGTGTTCTGCTCTGATGGCACAGCTCACCATCTCCCTAAGCTGCCCGACTTAAACTTGAAGCCGTCCTAGTCCTGTAGACTCCAGCATCAACTAGAGGGTCCACACACAGGTAAGTGAGCTCAGCTTCCAGGCCACGGCTGGATGTGTTGATTTTTATTTAACACACTTGCGTTCCGCTTCTCTTTCATTGTGGACCTGCATGCCCTCAGCCCCTGCAATGAATCGTCCTCAAGCTTTCCAGCTCAGCTCCATATCGCCCCATAAATCATCTGCCACTCTTTGTTCTGTTAGGCGCACTTGTCTGCCAGCAGCCTCTGGATGTACGTGAACGCAAAGAATGGGAAATAATTTCCACTCCTTTTTAAGCTACGACCATTGAGAGGTGCAGATAGTTACGAAACAAGCTTTATAACTCTTCCAGGGAGAGCACCACAGAGCCTTGTTTTAAGGTGGTTGCTACAGTCGGGTTGCGTGCTCTTTCGAAGGGGGCATTCAGCTTTACAAAGCAATAACTTGAAAACTTGGCCAGAAGGTGCTTTCTCCTAGTTTGCATAAATGGAGGGTTGTTTTTTTGAGTCCCTCGTTTCTCTTTGCAGTTCTGGGCTTTTGCGACATCCAAAACTGCTTCAGAAGATGCAGTGTGGAGCCAGTTAGCTCAGTTGGTGAAAGCGTGGTGCTGATAACCCCAAGGTCACGGGTTCGATTCCCATATGGGCCACCTGCAGATTCCTGCACTGTAGAGTGTTGAACCAGATGACCCTTCCAATCAATTCTATGATTCCACCCAGCCCAGTTTCGTACATCCTTCCTGGCAGTGTGTCTCAGCCGTGATGTCCATCACCTCCAAATACCTGGCATCTTTTAGGAAGAGAAGACTAGGACAGCAGAGCTCTCTGGCCTTGGGAAGGACCTTCCATTAGCCATCGTTGAGGGTAGCACCACGGGACAGAATGGCCCATAGCTCAGTGGCAGAGAACATTGGCTCCAGAGCCCTGGCATCTCCAGGGAAAAACCTCAGTCTGAAAACCCGGAGGGTTGAAGTGGGTCAGTGTGGACTAGGGGTCTTCAACCTTTTGCGGGGCCCATGAACAAACCTGAAAGCCAAAGGGAGTGTTATGGGCATTGTTCATGTGCAGCAACCCTGCATGTACATGCTTACACTCCATCCCTGGCCAGCTATTGAGTTTGGAAAAAGTGGTTTTCAAAACCCTAAGGTTGGGAGGGGGAATGAGCTACTTGGAAAGCATAGGCGAAATGCGAGAATTGCAAGAAGGCTAGTCTCACCTCTCCGCATCTGTTAGGCTTGAGAAAAGCCTGGAGTTGGAGACAATGGAAGGCTATAATCCCATGCCTAATTTCAGTGTGCGTATGTGTAGAGGGGAAGGGGCCCTGGGAACACCTGGTGGTGTCTCTAGGCACCATGCTGCCAATCCAGGTCTACGTAACCCTGGTCTCTCTGGACCAGGGTAGGACCCGAAAAAACAATGGATCCAAGTTGCAAGAAAGGAGGTTCCAACTAAACATCTTTCTGACAGTAAGAGCCGTTTGACTGTGGAACAGAGTCCCTCAGGAGGTGGTGGACTCTCCTCCCTTGGTGGTTTTTAAGCAGAGGTTGGATGGCCATCTGTCATGGATTCTTTAGTCATGATTCCTGCATTGCAGGGGGTTGGACTAGATGACCCTCAGGGTTCCCTTCCAACTCTATGATTCTATTTTCCAACTTGGTGAAAGATAGCTCCTCCTATACAGTGGTACCTCGGGTTACAGACGCTTCAGGTTACAGACTCCGCTAATCCAGAAATAGACCTCGGGTTAAGAACTTTGCTTCAGGATGAGAACAGAATTCATGTGGCAGCAGCGGGAGGCCCCATTAGCTAAAGTGGTACCTCAGGTTAAGAACAGTTTCAGATTAAGAACGGACCTCTGGAACGAATTAAGTTCTTAACCAGAGGTACCACTGTATTCCTATTTAACTCTGCTCTATTTAAGTCTGCACAAGGAAGGCTAGAATCTTCCTTTATTTTGGGAGGGAGTGTCAGAGCCCCTGCTTTGCACGCCAAAGGTACCAGCTTCATTCCCTGATCTCTCCAGCTCAGATTCTCTGCCTGGAGAGCTGCTGCCAATCCGTGTGGACAGTACTGAGCTAGATGGACTCTTTCAAAAATACTTTTTGTGCAGAGTTTCAAAACAAGCATTTTGCAAAGGCATTAACAGAAAAGCAAAGGCATAGGACCATGACGGTTATGGATAACATTGCTGGGCTATTAAATAAAGGATCGCTGTGGTGACGTTGAGAAGAAGTTCAGGGTCAAACGGGGAAGAGAAGGGTGGCGGTTGTGTTTCTTTGGGCCCAGGTGAGTATAGATCAAGTGACTTGTCCCAGATGGACCAAGGGATTACCTACAGGTAGGACTTGGGAAAGATCCTTTGCTGTGAAAACTCAGGAACCGCTTCTGCTCAATGCAGACGCAGTCCTGGCCTGGTGGTCCACGGCAACTTCCTGCATAAGTTAGCAAGCCTTGCTGCGTCTCAAGAACTCCTCCACCTTTGGTTCCTGCAAAACTCTTTGCGTCTCCTTGCCCGCCCACCCCGGTCCATCGGTCCTCTGCTTTTGACATGGGGCTCCATATTTAGGCTGCTGCTGCTGCAAGTGGGGCATTTTGTATCCGGTATGTTGATGGGAATTCCTGGAGGATCCTCGCATTCCCTTTTTGGGATGTCTGAGAAGCCCAGGCCCAGGCAAGGGAGACGCACAGAGAGAGGGAGAGAGAGAGAGTTTGGAAGTCTGAACGCATAGAATTTTGTTTTGTTTTTGAAACTTCTGCTGGCCTTGATGAGGACCAGATTCCTCCCTCCCCAAAGCTGGATGCAGGCACCTCTGTCCTTCATTCCTCCTCTGCCAGCTGGTCCTGCCTGCCTCTTCTTCTTTCCACAACACCGGAGGCACCCATTCCATCCTCCCTCCATCCCTCCCTCCCTCCCTCTTTCCCCCCTGCTCCCCCCACACTCCAATGCCACAAGCCATTTAACAGTTATCTTTTCCCATTTAAGGACAGAGGGAGGTATTTATATATATAAATTATGTGCAGTACTTTCTCAGGAGGCTGGGATTCCCTGCAAAACAGCCGCTTTGGCGGAGAGCTGGTTGGGGCAGGAGCTGGGAAAAAAACGACCCTTTCACTCCCCAGAGACAGGCCAGGCTTAAAACGGCCCAAGGTTCCCAAATGTTACATAAACACGTGGGAGATGTGGGGAGACCTCTCCTTCCAGGGCTTGGCTTGGCTTGGGAAGAGGGACCTTTCGTCTCCCCCTCCCACTTCCATGGAAGGGACCCTTCTCATGGAAATGAGCATACTTTGCTCTTATGTTTTGAGCCGGACATCAAAAGGCCGATGAGAGATAACACTGTTTTTATGGCAAGGGAGAAAATTTGGGAGTCTCCACTCTTAATCCTTCCTAACTGATGCTTCTCTTTTTCTCTCTCTCTCCTACTTTTGCTGTAAACCCAGAGACATGAGAAATCAAGAAGGGGTTGAGAAGGGTCATATTGCTGCTTTGCAGACCAAATAACCCCCCTCCATTATTTCTGGGAAATGGCTTATTAAAAAGTGAGCGTGAGAGAGGAGTCTGATAATTTCGGAGACATCACACAAACTTCTCCCGCAAGCCACGACGAACAAAAGACAGAAACCCCAATTTATGGGGAGGTGGTAATGAGATCTGTTTTAGCCACAGCTTAAAACAACCTAAGAATGTACAGACAGTTTCTTTATTTGTTAGCCCCCCCCCAGGTACTGTCAGGGTTTTCCAGCAGGGGGCGGTCTTTGGGGACCCTCCCCATGGGAGTCAGTCCGCCTCTATATAGGGAGGTTGCAGAGGGAGAGCAGCCTTGGTCTGCCCCAGCTGTTAGCAGTATCAGTTCCGGACTCTCCCAAGACATTTTCTGCTTTCCCAATTGGACCCCTGTAAGTACTCTTTTTGACAGCAAATGATTTCTCTTGCTTAAGCCAGCGCTGCTGTGAGTTCAAAGCGAGCTCTGCTATCAGCCTGAAATTAATTGCTCCTCTTTGTAAGATGCAGTTAGGAAGTTTCCTTTGGGGCAGATGTAGAAACCGCCATGGCTTGGCATATAGAACTTTCTTAGCAGGTGGGTTCCCAGTGTGCTGAGCTTCCTGGAGATTTGCTACTGCTTTTTTTTAGGGTGGTTTTTTATTTTATTTTAACAAATGCAATTTGTAAGGAGGAAGGGTGTAATATTCTTAAATGGCTAAGTAATTGTTCTTACCAAAACCACTCAGAGGCAAGGTGTGTAAAGTGTGCCATTCATTTATAGGAACAAGGTTAAGAATGAAAATCTTTGCAGGGTTAATTATGTTATACGAGGCTTTAAGGAGCAGAGATTCAGCTGCAGCTTTCTTAAAAAGAAAACATATGCTGAGAAATCATTCATGGCAGGTAACTGAATTTTGACATTTTTCATCTTGGCAAATTGCCTTTTAACAAGCTACTGACATGAGAGAGGATTTGTTGCCAGTTATTACAGTGATGAATGAGTCCCACGGATGGTTCAAATTCCCCTAATGAATCGGAGATCTTGGTGCAAATGTATTCAAGCCATCTACTCGTTTGATCTTGGATTGCGGCATAAATACCAGCTTTTCCTTGACCTGTCGTTCTTCAGAGTTTGTTGGACTACAACTCCCAGCCTCCTTAACCACCGGACATGAAGGCTGGGACCGGTGGGAGTTGGAGTCCAATAAAATCTGGCAGGCAACAAGTTGGGGAAGGCTGTCAGCAGGCATGAGAGTATCTATCAATTTTCAGTTTTCTTAGTTTCTCATTTCCCCCCTAAATTCAGTTCTCTGTTCCTCTGCAACAATTTTCAGCCCCCCCAAAAATCCTCAGCGTTTTTGTGCTGATTTTTCAGAATAAACACATTTCTTGCATGCAGCGTTGACAAATATACACATAATATTCACTAATAGGTGCATACTTTATCCTAACACTGCTTGGTTGGAAGACTGCACTGCAAATGTGCATTTGTCAAGGTCGCCTTTAAACGTAAACTGAATTGGCTTTCTTTCTCCCCCCCCCCTTCACCCCATCCCTTCGTTGTCATGCGTGATAAGGCCCTACCTTACAGGAGAGGTGGTCACAGTCAAGCAAAAACCTGTTTTTTTTCTTTTTTCCTTTTGGTTTTTAAAAGGTTAAAAAGTCAGATCTGTCCAGAAGGAGCTGAGGCAGCTCCAAGGGCGTCTTTTTTTTCTGGTGACATTTGGTTCCTGGTTTGTTTTGTTTCATCCTCAGAAGGACAAATAAGGCAAAGGAAAGTCTTAAAGCTTCAAATCAAAGTAAGGGGAAAGTCAGTAGATGGCAGTAAAGGAAAGCGACAGCCTTGGGGGTCGTAGCAGATGATGCTCACAAGCCTTCTATGCGCTCGACACAAGGGCGACTCCACACGCTGTTACATGGCCACAGCAGGGCTTGCAGCTGAGGTCCCCATTGACAAGAAGCTGCAGCCACTCTTTGTTATATATTTACTGCATTGATGGCTCTCCTTTTGCTCAAGGGGGCACTCAAGGGGGCCTATGTGGCCCCCCCTCATATAACCCCCACAACAACCCTGTCAGGCAGGGCAGGGGTAAAAATGCAGCAGGTAAAAATGCGAGACTGAAATTAGATAAAGTCATTTGCAATCGGACTAGGGTGGGTCTTAAAAATATACATTTCAGGTTTCTGTAGGGAAGGATGTAGTCTTTTAGGCAGACCTTCCAAGTATCCCTATTTTCCAGGGACGTCCCTGATTTAGAGAAGCCGTCCCGGTTTCTGATTTGATCCCAAAATGTCCCGCTTTTCCTTAGGGCATCCCTATTTTCATTGGAGAAATGTTGGAGGGTGTGGAGTTATCCAACCCCCGAGCCGTCTGAAGGCAGCCCTGTTTAGGGAAGTTGTTGTTTTCATTTATGTTTTATGCTTTTATATATGTGGGAAGCTGCCCAGTGTGGCTTGGGGCAACCCATTAAGATGTGCAGGGTATAAATTATCATTAGGGAATGGGACTTCCCTGTTTTCATCAGAGAAATGTTGGAGGGTATGCCTTTCAGGTATTCAGGGCCTGAGCTGCTTGGGGCTTTAAAGGCTAACATTAGCACCTTGGATTGGGCCCAGAAACAAACTGGTGTGTGTTTTTCTCCTTCATTCATTAAATTCTTTTTAGGTTGCACACTTGAAAAGTGTAGCACCTGAAGCACACCTAAAAGATTCATTTTGTGTAATCCTCCGCCACATCCACACTAAACACTTGAAGCTCTGTGATGCCACTTTAACTGTCATGGCTTCCCACAAATAAACCTGGGAGCTGTAGTTTGTTAAGGGCGCTGAGAATTGTTGGGAGATTCCTATTCCTCTCACAATGCTACAGTTCCCCGTGTTCCCCTCGAAGAGGGATTAATTGTGAAAACACTGTGGATTTTGTAGCTGGGATGTGCATGGAATAGGGGGCCTCCAATCAACTCTCAGCACCCACAACAAACTACAGTTCCCAGGATCCTTTGGGCTGGGGAAACCATAACTATTCAAATGCTAGGATATTCCTTTAAATACGTTGCATAATGGCCGATGTGCCCGTTATTAAACAGTGGCTCAGAACAAGAGCATTGTCAGGGAGTACATCAGAGGCATGATCTCCTTCTCTTTCCCCTCTCTTTTGTAAAAACTCTCTCTCTCTCTTTTTATTACTTTGTTTACAGGGCGGCCGGGCGCACTTGCAAAGCTGGCAAGACCCCAGCTGCCTGCCATCTTAATTTGCCCAGAGGCAAATTAGCTTACCTTAGCATATGCAAATTTGCCTCAGGAGCACCCCCCCCCCAAACCAGGTGCTTGCTTGAAGCGGCTAGCAAAATCCACCCTGCAAGGGAGGACAGATCTGTGAGAGAAAAGAACCTCAAAAAACACTGAGGGCAAAAACCATCTGTCCGAAAAACGCCTCTCTTTCGCTAACTCGGCACCAAACATGCAAGTCGAGGTTTTGAGAGACGCGTTAATTCCCAGTGTCTTCTTGACGGTGGCCCCCTCAGGTCCTGCCCTCCTCAAAATATTGACTTGTCTGATTAGACTCATCAGCCACGCTGTCTCAGACACGAACGGTACCATTTTTTTAATTGCCCGACATGGCAAAGGACTTCGTTATTCCCTAAAAGGTATTTGTTTTGAACTTGTTATCGTTGGATTTCCTTTTTTTCTTTTTTGGCCGATCGGCTAGTAATGAGCAGAACATGCCCATATATGGTAGCCTACGTGGACCTCTCGCAAACAGATCCAGGGAGCTTTGCAAACGACTTGGACTCTTTAGTTACGGGGATCTGGGTTCGCCTTTGAAGCTCGGTCAGTTTAAAAGGAAGGCGGCCAGGCAATCTCTTTCGGCCACCCCCCCTCCCACTCCGTTCAGCGACAGTTTGTGTGGCGTAGGTCCTACTTTCAAAAGAGAAAACCCCAAGCGCAGGCTGCAGATTTAATTAATAAAGCAAATAAATTTCAAAATATGCTGAAGCGGCGCTCGTGGCTGTGAAGGCCACATCGCACAAGACACCCTCCCTCTCAACAATGTGTTGCTATCTCAGAAAGAAGCGGGTATCTCATAAAGACTTAAGATGGCCATGCCGGTGTTTGAACTGTTGGACTAGCAGAAAAACAGACGTCTCATTTACGTGCCGCCAAAGAGAAATTCGACCCATTATCCTTCTGTTGCCTCTTGGCAACCTTTTCCTCTTGTACAGAGAGGACCAAGCTCACAAATACACAGAAAGCTTTGGAGAGATTGAATGGTTTGAAATATCCATGTTAAATATCTTAATGCTCCTCCATAATTCATCGTGATTGTTTTCCGTCCCGATGGACTTGAAAAGTTTATTAGGTTTCCCCCCAAACACTTAATAAACATAAAAGAAGAATATCATAGAACTGAAAGGGACCACCAGAGTCATCTAGACCAACCCCCCTGTAATGCAGGAATCTTTTGCCCAACACGGGGCTCAAACCCACGACCCTGAGATTAAGAGACTCATGCTCTGCCGATTGAGCCATCCCAGCTACAGTAATGGGGCTTGTAGTCATAAGCACCTGGAGTGTGCACCAGGTTGGTGAACTAAGTTGTGCAAAATTATTTTTTGTTGCTGGAGCAAGACGGTTTGAGCATATTACACCGATCCTGGTCTGACTGCACTGGCTACCAATTAGTTTCTGGGCCCAGTTCAAAGTACTGGTTTTGACCTAGAAAGCCTTAAAAAGCTCAGGACCGCCATACCTCAAGGACCGCCTTGTCCCATATGAACCTACCCGGCCCTTGAGATGATCTTCTGAGGCCCTCCTTCGTGTGCCTTCTCCTCGAGAGGTCTGGAGGGTGGCAACACGAGAACGGGGCCTTCTCTGCAGTGGCTCCCCATCTGTGGCATGCTCTCCCCAGGGGTGTTTGCCTGGTGCCTTCATTACATACCTTTAGGCCCCAGGCAAAAACATTCCTTTTAAACCAGGCCTTTGGTTGATTTACATCCTATGCCCTTTTAAAATATGTTCTTCTTTTTTTGGGGGGGGGGCTATTGGGTTGTTTTTATTTTCATTATGTATTTTGTGGTTTTATATCTTGATTTTATTCTGTGAACTGCCCTGAGACCCCTGGTATAGGGCAGTACAGTGGTACCTCGGGTTACATACACTTCAGGTTACACACTCCGCTAACCCAGAAATAGTGCTTCAGGTTAAGAACTTTGCTTCAGGATAAGAACAGAAATCGGGCTCCGGCGGCGCGGCGGCAGCAGGAGGCCCCATTAGCTAAAGTGGTGCTTCAGGTTAAGAACAGTTTCAGGTTAAGAACGGACCTCTAGAACAAATTAAGTACTTAACCCAAGGTACCACTGTATATAAATTCAATTAATAATAATAATAACAACAATAATTTTAAAACTTTTTTAAAAAACTATTTCTCTCAGGTGCCCATTAAGTCAAAATGGCACAGAAAGGCCAGCTGAGCGATGACGAGAAGTTCCTCTTTGTGGACAAGAACATCCTCAACAGCACGGTGGCGCAGGCGGACTGGTCGGCCAAAAAGCTCGTGTGGATCCCATCCGAGAAGCATGGGTTCGAGGCGGCGAGCATCAAGGAGGAGAAAGGGGACGAGGTGCTGGTGGAGCTAGCGGAGAATGGGAGGAAGGTGACTTGCAGCAAGGATGATATCCAGAAGATGAACCCCCCCAAGTTCTCCAAGGTGGAAGACATGGCCGAGCTGACCTGCCTCAACGAAGCCTCCGTCCTGCACAACCTCAGAGAGAGATACTTCTCCGGCCTCATTTACGTAAGTCTGCGTTTGGTCCGTGGGCTGCATGCGCCACCTGTTGTGGTGGCGATTTGTCACTCGCCCTGAGGCAGGTCACAACATCACAACACGGTATCTAAAACAGTTTAAAACAGCTTTAAATCATAAAGGTCAGGTGGGTCCTGAAAATACAGATCTCAAGTGTTCCCTCATTGCAAGAAGTGAGGCTACAGGGAACCAGGCAGAGGGCCTTCTCGGTAGTGGCGCCTGCCCTGTGGAACGCCCTCCCATCAGATGTCAAAGAGATAAATAATTACCTGACATTCAGAAGACATCTGAAGGCAGCCCTGTTCAGGGAAGTTTTTAATATGTAACGCTGTACTGTTTTTAACACTGATTGGGAGCCGCCCAGAGTGGCTGGGGAAACTCAGCCAGATGGGTGGGGTATAAATAAATTATTATTATTATTATTATTATTATTATTATTATTATTATTATTATTAATATTATTAAAAAGAGGTGTGTCTTCACCCAGTAGCCAGAAGATGTGTAGTGAAGGTGCCAGGAGGACCTCTCTGGGGAGGGAACCCACAGCTTACAATAATAGAATCCTAGAATCGTAATAATAATACGATCTGGCTGGGCTTCTCCAGCCACTCTGGGTGGCTTCCAACCAAATATTAAAATACAGTAATACATCAAACATGAAAAGCTTCCCTGAACAGGGCTGCCTTCAGATGTCTTCTAAAAGTTTGGTAGTTGTTGTTCTCTTTGACATCTGGTGGGAGGGCGTTCCACAGGGCAGGTGCCACTACCGAGAAGGCCTCAGGGTTCGTAGGGTTTGAAGGGACCCCAAGGGTCATCCAGTCCAACCCCCTGCAATGCAGGAATTTAAACCCAAGTATCCATGACAGATGACCATCCAACCTCTGCTTGAAGTCCTCCAAGGAAGGAGAGCCTACAACCTCCTGAGGGAGAGAGTTCCACTGTTGGGCAGTTCTTCCTTTCAGAAAGTTCTTCCTGATGTTGAGTCAGAATCTCCTTTCTCATAGCTTGAAGTCACTGGTTCGAGTCCTACCCTTCAAAAGAAAACTTTCCCCCTCTTCCATGTGACGGCTCTTCAGATATTTGAAGATGGCTGCCATATCTTAGGGGCTGCCACAGAGAATTAACTTTTCCCACTTCACCAGTATTAGCAACCAAGAGGGTCTGTAGAGAAAGGAGTGCTGTTTCACATATTTGGTGCCTGAGCTGTATAGGGCTCTAAATACTAAAGTGAGCACCTTGAATTGGATCCAAAGGCTTTTGCCTTTCAGTTGGTGACTGGGAGCTGCTGGGTTTTGTTTTATTTGTTAATTAAACACCTATCATGCCCTTCCTCTGGTCGGCAAACAGCAAAGCAGTAAAATTACACACACACACCACACACACACACACACACCCGCATCCAAAACCTGTGATGTTCAATGGTGTTAAAAGCCTTTGTGCAACCCTGTCTCTCTCCCTGTTAAGGTCACCAGGCAGGGCAAACAAGTATGTTTCAGTGCTAAACCTATGCCTGAGGCCAGACTGAGGCTGGGTAATAATAATAACAATTAGTTGTTGTTGAGTTGTTTAGTCGTGTCTGACTCTTCGTGACCCCATGCACCAGAGCATGCCAGGGACTCCTGTCTTCCACTGCCTCCCGCAGTTTGGCCAAACTCATGTTGATAGCTTCGAGAACACTGTCCAGCCATCTCGTCCTCTGTCGTCCCCTTCTCCTTGTGCCCTCCATCTTTCCCAACATCAGGGTCTTTTCCAGGGAGTCTTCTCTTCTCATGAGGTATTGGAGCCTCGGCTTCAGGATCTGTCCTTCAAGTGAGCACTCAGGGCTGATTTCCTTAAGAATAGAGAGGTTTGATTTTCTTGCAGTCCATGGGACTCTCAAGAGTCTCCTCCAGCACCATAATTCAAAAGCATCAATTCTTCGGCGATCAGCCTTCTTTATGGTCCGGCTTGCACTTCCATACATCACTACCGGGAAAACCATAGCTTTAACTATACGGACCTTTGTTGGCAAGGTGATGCCTCTGCTTTTTAAGATGCTGTCTAATAATTTATTATTATACACATAGAATGTACACATAGAATCTGAGTATCCAACCATCACAGAATTGTAGAGTTGGAAGGGACCTGAGAATCATCTAGTCCAGCCCTCTGTGGATTGGACCAAGAGGTTTGTTTAGTGTAGTCGGAGCAGCCAGCAAGATATTTCTGGGATGCTTGCAAGTAAGGCGCGCTGAAGCCCTCATCACCTGCCATTGTGGATTTAGCTGTGACAATTGCCCAGGCTGGATTGATTCTGTAAACAGGCCCAGCGTAGGCTGACAGTCCTTGAAGGTAGGATGTACTCTGCTGTTCTGGAGAGAGAAAGAGAAAAAAGCAAACCCCCCCCCCCCTTCAGAGCCAAAACAGAGCCCTGAAGAATGAGTTGCTACGGACTTACTGAACCTATGCAGTTCAGCCCAGGGCATCTTAGCTGTTCTGGTCCTCAGCGCTGCCAACAGATATTTCTGCATTTGCTTTCATGCCATATAAAGTGTTTAGTTTGTGTGAAAAGTTTGGGCCGTCTCCTAATATGGTCAAGAAAGGGAAACCCCAGGCTTCAAATCTGTGCTGAAGGACATAGTGAGTTGATTTAAAAGGTCAGCCTCGGATGGTTTTTGTATAATTACATACTTGGGAGCTTTAATAAGAGATTAAGAAAACTGGGGGTGGCGGTGGAGAGAATTGGAGTTGTTGCAGAAATGCCCTCGGTGGGTGCCTGAACCAGGTGCCTTGATCCCAAATTTTGCACAGATGCTTGGGGAAGAAGAGAGAGAGAAGGGAGGAAGATGTGGGGGAAATATATGTCAGGGGTCACCCCTGAAAAAAATGTGTGAAGTAGTGCATAATAAAAAAAACCTGCATTTTTATCCTAGAACAGTATTTGTGTTCTTACTGTTGGCAATGATCTTCAGCTTCTCATGTTGCAACACAGGCCTTTGTTGTTCCTGACATGTGTGATGGTAAAATTCTACTGTGGGAGAAAGACATGATCGAACTCCCTCCCTGGAACCCACTGGGCTCCTCCAACGAAGCTGAACGATAGGAAATTCAGGACAGACACCGCTTCATGTAGTTGAACTATGGAACTCACTGCCACAAGAAACAGTGATGGCGGCAGCCCATTTTAGTAGGGGGATCGGACAAATTCGCAGAGGGCAAGGCTAGCCGTGGTGTCTAAACAGAGCCATGGGAAAAGAGAACTGTAGTTGCGTGACAGGCCTTTGTTATGTTCTTAAGCATTGCTGGCTAACCTGTGCACTCTAGATATTGTTAGGCTACGGTTCCCATCATCCCTGACCATTGGCACTGCTGGCTGGAGCTGCTGGGAGTTCGAGCCCAAGGACCTTTGGAGGGGCCACTGCTTGGCTACCCCTATATCTTGTAGGTGCGGGTATCAAGTTGTTTGCCGCTGTGCATAATTGCTGAGATACAAAAGAAATGAAAGAGGTTTATTTAGCTGCAAGAGTCCTTTGCTGACTGGACTGCAGTAAATGGGTGACAATGCGATTGTCAACTCAGTCAAATACACACACATGGAGAGGTCTCCTGGATCAGGCCAATGGTCCGTCTGTTCCAGCCTCCTCTTCCCACAGTGGCCAAGCAGATGCCCGTGGGAAACCCACGTCCAGGATTCGAACACAAGACGAAGTCTCCCCTCCTGTGGTTTCCAATAACTGCTATTCAGAAGCATCACACCTCTGTTGGTGGAGGCAAAGTTTAGCCAAACTGGCTACCAGCCACCGATTGCTTATTCTCCATGCATTTGACCAGTCCTTTCTAAAAGTCAGCCAGGGTCGTGGCCCTTGTTGCCTCCTGCAGGTGAGAGTTCCATAAATAGGGTTGCCCTATCTTGAAGAGCAAAAAATAGGACAGCCCGAGACGCTGCTAGCTTGAGCTGTGGAAATAGGTGTGTGGAGGCAGGTGTGGCCGCGCAGGCCGAGCCTGAGCCCCCCAAAATGGACATTTCCTTTCAAATGTAAAAATCCGTCTGGATGGGCATGTTGCCTCCCCAAAAGAGGACATGATCAGGTTTTCCTGGACATATGGCAACCCTACCATCATTTAACTATGAAGTGTGTGAAAAAGTAATCTTTGTCTGTCCCGAATCTTCCAACATTCTGCTTTATTGCTTTATTGGCATAGCTGTCAACTTACAGATTTGAAAATAAGGGACCAGCAGCCAAAATAAGGGACCTGCAGCCAAAATAAGGGACCTGCAGCCTCACCTGTTCCAGGCCCTCCAGTCTTCCTGTCCTCCTGCAGTCTGGTCAAACTCATGCTGGTAGCTTCGAGAACACTGTCCAACCAACTTTGTAACCAGAGGTTCAACTGAATAGAATCTGAATCACATGCACCACAAGGCCTATGCAGCCTCAGCTTAAGATGGCTCCCCGGCCTGGCTTCGCACTGCAAAGTTTGCAGCAGCACGTGCAACAAAATGGCGTCCAGCATTCAAAAAACCCCTCAGCTTGCATTAACTAGCCATACACGAGGCATGCAAGCTCCACCCCCCCGTCGTTCTTAGACTTCTTATTGGGTGAGCAACTCAGCCAAGCAACACAGTTGGAGCCTCCCTCCTCCCTGGCCGGCAGGGAGGGAGGGAGAGGAGCTGCTTCCTTTGAAATTTAAGGGACATTTAAGGGACATCCATCAATAAGGGACAGCAGCGGGACATGGTGGTGGAATAAGGGACTGTCCCTTCAAATAAGGGACACTTGACAGCTATGCTTTATTGGATGCCCCTGAGGTCTAGTGTTATGACAGAGGGAGAAAACTTTCTTTTCTTTGCATCATGCATAATTTTATAAATTTCTATAACGTTCCTTCCAATGTTTCTCTGATGAAAATAGGGACTTCTTCTTTCTTCTTTCTTCTTTCTTCTTCTTCCCCTCCCATCTGACTGGATTGCCGCAGCCACTCTGGGCGGCTTCCAACACATATAAAAACACAGTAAGATATTAAACATTAAGAAACTTCCCTAAACAGGGCTGCCTTCGGATGTCTCCTAAAAGTTGGACAGTTACTTATCTCCTTGGCTCGTGGGGTATCATAACTCCATTTCCTCCATCATTTCTCCAATGAAAATAGGGACATCCTAAGTAAAAACGAACATTCTGAGGTAAAATCAGAAACTGGGACGGCTTCTGTAAATCCAGGAATGTCCCTGGAAAATAGGGACACTTGGAGGGTCCGCTTTCACATTACATCTTACACACCTTTCCTCTAAACTAAAATGTCCCCCAACACTGCAACATTCGTTGTTCCATCCTCTTGATCATTTTGGTTGACCCCACACACTCTTAACTTAGACCAGTTTCATATCCCTTGAACTGTCATGGCTCCCTCCCCAAAGGATTCTGGGTACTGTAATTTGTACACAAAACTGCAGCTCTGTTGAGGGGGCAAAGGAAAGGACTATTAAGGGTAAAGGTAAAGGGACCCCTGACAGTTAAGTCCAGTCGTGAATGACTCTGGGGTTGCGGTGCTCATCTCGCTTTAGTGGCCGAGGGAGCTGGTGTTTGTCCGGAGACAGTTTTTCTGGGTCATGTGGCCAGCATGACTAAGCTGCTTCTGGAGAAACCAGAGTAGTGCACGAAAATGCCGTTTACCTTCCTGCCACAGCGGTACCTATTTATCTACTTGCACTGGTGTGCTTTCGAACTGCTAGGTTGGCAGGAGCAGGGAGCGAGCAACGGGAGCTCACCCTGTCGCGGTGATTCGAACCGCCAACCTTCCGATTGGCAAGCCCTAGGCTTAGTGGTTTAGACCACAGCACCACCCACGTAAGGGAATGTAGGGAGCTTCTAAAAAAACAAAACCCACGTCACATTGTTGGTACGTTTACTCTCTTTACAGACTTACTCAGGTCTCTTCTGCGTGGTGGTAAACCCATACAAGCAACTGCCGATCTATTCAGAGAAGATTATCGACATGTACAAAGGGAAGAAACGTCACGAGATGCCCCCACATATTTATGCCATTGCCGACACAGCCTACAGGAGTATGATGCAAGGTAAGGCTGGGCAACTTGTTTCTAAGCGTCACAAAAATAAATACCACGTGGAAAATGTTGTGCCAACTTTATCTGGCCAAAAGTAGGCCAAAGAAAATGATGGGCGATATAGCACTTTGGTGGAGCCCCTGCAGAGAGGGTCTTGGGTTCAGTTTTTGGCATCGCCAGAGGTCCTCTCTAGGGGAGAAGCTGCCAGTCAGAGCAGACAGCACTGAGCTACATGGAGTAGTGGTCTGGCTGTGGTATAAGGTCTCTGACGCCAATGGATCCCTAGCACACAGTGGTAGGGAACATGCGTTACATTCAGAAGGTCCTGGGTTCCATGATTATTTGCATTTATTCCTTGCTTTCTGCAAGATGATGGCTCAA
Source organism: Podarcis liolepis (assembly GCF_965112155.1). Lineage (NCBI taxonomy): Eukaryota > Metazoa > Chordata > Lepidosauria > Squamata > Lacertidae > Podarcis > Podarcis liolepis. Next base: position 9,855,645 of record NC_139569.1, on the reverse strand, counting down.
AGGGACTTACGAGCCCATGGAATACGAAACAGCTTGCCAGTCATTAACAAAAAAAGAACCTTGAAATACATCCGGAAAATGCAGCAGAGCAAATTTCCTTAAAAGTGCTCATCCAACCATAACAAGGACAAATCCTGCGCTCAGGTAAAGATAACTGCCACAAAACAGGCCAGAAATCACACGTTTTCCTCCAAGTTAAGGAGGAAAAGCCTGGACAGACAAGAATGTCTTAGTTTCATCCCTAAAAGCTGACTATGATGGTGGCAGGTATGCTTCCCTGGAAAGAGCAATCCACAAATGGGGAGCCACCACTAAAAAGCCCATGCACAAATTGCCACCCTCCAGGCCTCCCTTGGAGGTAGCACATGGGGAAGGGCCTCTGCCGATGATCACATTGAAAGGGATCTCAGGAGGTAGCAGAGTTGGAAAGGATCTCTCTCAGCCTGTTGCCAATTGGAGCAAACAATACAGCCATAGCTTGGATCCTGAACGCCCTTGAACTTGGATGTTTTGGCTCCCGAATACTGCAAATCCGGAAGTGATTGTTTCGGTTTGTGAACGTTCTTTTGGATCCCGAATGTCTGACAGGGCTTCCGTGGCTTCTGATTGGCTGCAGGAGCTTCCTGCAGCCAATCAGAAGCCACGATTTGGTTTTCAAACATTTTGGAAGTTGAATGGACTTCTGGAACGGATTCCGTTCGACTTGCAAGGTCTGACTGTACTGGTAAAGTGAGCAAAATGTGTATATTCTTGGAAAGTGCATGTATCATTGATAGTAACACAGGAAATGCACTATATTAGCAGAAATTGCTTGCAAAAATGTGAATATAAGAGAAGATGTGAATGCTGAAAATTTTCCCTGAGGTTTTTTTTTAATAAAAGAAACTGGAAGCAGGTGTAGCAATGTGGAGAACTGAATTTGGGACTGGAAAACAGAGAAACTGAAATTCCCAGATCCGTCTATTCCTAGTCCCTGCGCCAGTTCCTGAGGTTTGCCGTTTCCACCCCGAGCACCGTAAGGGGCCAGCCCTAGCTCCTGTCTTTGCTTCACGACTTGGGGGCAAGGCGGGCTTGCAAAAACATTCCTAGGAATCCTTTGGCACTGTCTGCCATCCACCATCTGACTCAAAAAGGGAACGCTCCTCTCCCTTTGCCCGTCTGGGCCAGGCGTGTGGGCAGGGTCAAATGCTTCGCAAATAGTTTTGGCAAATAGGGGCATGGAGAGGTGCTCCCCGTGGACTGGTGGAGGCAGCTGCTCTGCCATCTGGGAACATGGGAGTATCAGATGCTGCCTTATACTGAGTCAAGACCATTGGCCCATCAAGCTCCATATTGTCCACTCCGACTGGCAGCAATCATCCGGGGTTTCAGACCAGAGGTGTCGGGGACTGAACCTGGGATCTTCTGCATGCAGACCAGATGCCCTGCCACTGAACTGGCCTTTCCCAGTAGCTAGAAGCCTTCAGAATCCCCATGTTTGTCAGCCTCACCTCTGGTGCATTTGTGAATTTCATCTTTCTAGACTCTTGCCCAACATATAAGGCAGCTGCTGCCAGTCAGAACTGCCAGTGCTGGGCTGCAGGGATGACAAAGTCCAGAACTTGAGCCATTGGGACTGGGTTGCTGCTGAGGTTCTCAAGAGAGTGTTTCCTCCTTATGTGACTCCCTGATGAATTGCAAAAGTTATTTTATTTATTTTTTTATTAACTATGTTTACAACCCCACCCTTTAGCCAGAAAGGCTTTCAGTGAGACTTGCTCTACAGTGGTACCTTGGTTCACAAACTTAATCCGTTCCGAAAGTCCCTTCCAAAACCAAAGCATTCCAAAACCAAGGCACGCTTTCCCGTAGAAAGTAATGCAAAATGGATTAATCCGTTCCAGACTTTTAAAAACAACCCCTAAAGCAGCAATTTAACATGGATTTTACTATCTAGCGAGACCAATGAAAGCAATGATCAATGTACTGTACTATAAAATAAATAAGACAGTATTGTAGATGATAAAAATGAAAATTTAATGTTTTTCTTCCCTGCACTGATGATAGTCATTGTTTGGATGGGGGGGGGGCTTTTATCCACTTCTGCAGTTACTCAATCAATCAATCAATCAATCAATCAGCAGCTGAACTGGGATCCACATAGTCACAAAAACAAATGAACCGAAAAAGCCTCAAAAACAAAAACACAAAATAAATAGCAAAAACATGCTGATTCCTGGGCCATCCGTGGGCTGGATTTAGACGGTGATTGGGCCGCATCCGGCCCCCAGGCCTTAGGTTGCCTACCCCTGAGCTACAGTATATGGGCCTTTTTCAGTTTAGAAAAATGGCAAATTTCTCCTATGCTGTTTTGACTAATGTATATATTTCTGCAAGTAATTCACCCTCCAACTGGGGAAGGATGAAGCTGTCCATTTCAGTTTCTCTCATTTCCACTACCCCCACCTTAAATCTAGTTCCCCACATTTCTGCAGCAGTGTGCAATTTGTTTTTAAAAATAAAAAACATCTTCATGAAAAATTGTCAGAGTTTTCTCGCGCGTTTCTCCCGATGAAGACATTGCATGCAATTTTAATTGAGATACTTGGGGGTTTTTTGCAGCGAATTTCCCCTCTGTGTCACCTGGAGAATTGTGAATGTCAAAGGAGAGCTGTGTTTCGGTTCACACATTAGTTCAAGAAGTGCAAATTAGGCCGTTTCTCGTTAAAATGCAACCGAAACCGTATTTCTCCCCCAATCCCATCTCCAAGTGCAGGCAACATTCACAACAGCAAATGTGTTTCATCTTTTGGATGTTTGGGAAACTTCTATAGAATGGGTCTTGATTTGGCCAAGAGGAAATAAGCTTGCCAAAAAATGGGCAGTCTCTGTTTTCCTTCTGTCCATCTCCATCTTCCACTCCCCCCCCTTGCTCTCTGCTTTGTCCCTTCTTTCCCTGCCTACATCTGGATTGTTTCATCATTTGTCAGCATTTGGGCGCTTCAAAACGGACAAACAGGTTGAACACATTTGAGCTTCCGAACTGGGGCTGTTTTGCTTCCTCTGCCTAGCTCCCTCCTCTGAGTGTCTGAATTACGGTTGTAATTTTCACTCGGTTTAATTTTTATTTTTTGTTTCGGCTGCTATCCTTCACATAGATTTACTGCCAAGATATACTAACAACTGCTATATACAACTGGAAGGTTTTAAAGGATCCGAATGCGTATAAAACACAGAAGTCTAATTAAGCGGCTAAAAATATACAGCTGTGTGAGTCTCCAGCACGATGCTCAGAAGCATTGCTTAAAGTTACGTCCTTTTGTTCAGACGCAGCAAATGCAGCTGCTCCGTGAGTAAACATGTAACTTCCTCCTAGTTAAAGTGGTCTCTGGAGTTTGTGTGTTGAACGCAGCCTCTTTGCCTCCAGAGAGCAGTTGGGGAAGGAGTGTAGCTTAACAGTAGAGCATCCTCCTTGCATGTTCCAGATTCAGTCCCCAACATCTCCAGATAGGATTGGGAATGTCCCCTGCCTGAAACCCTGGTCAGCCATTGCTGCCAGTCAGTGTAAACAGTACTAAGTTAAATTGACCAATGGCTTGGCCAAGCATAAAGGCAGCTTTCTATATCTGCATGTTCTGAATATGGAACTGCAGGAAGGGAGGGATCCAGGCAAATGGGGACTATTGCTCTGGATGTAATATGGGATGGGATGCGAGTGGCGCTGTGGTCTAAACCACTGAGCCTCTTGGACTTGTTGATCAGAAGGTCGGCAGTTCGAATCCCCGCGACAGGGTGAGCTCCCGTTGCTCTGTCCCAGCTCCTACCAACCTATCAGTTCAAAAGCACACCAGTGCAAGTAGATAAGTAGGTACTGCTGTGTTCCGTTGCGCCAGAAGTGGTTTAGTCCTGCTGCCTACATGACCTGGAAAGCTGTCTGTGGACAAACGCCAGCTTCCTCAGCCTGAAAGCAAATTGAGCGCCGTAACCCCATAGTCGCCTTTGACTGGACTTAACCATCCAGGGGTCTTTTACCTTTTTACCTATATGATGTAACCACATTTGGAATACTGGGTACAGTTCTGCTCAGAAAAGGATGCTGTAGAATACAGGAAATGCTTAGATTCAAAGGATCAGGGGTCTGGAGAAGTGGTGTAGCGTGGCCTGTGACCCACCCCACCATGCTATACCACTGGTCTAGAACAGCTGCCTTATGAGGAAATCACTTGGGTTTTTTAAAGTTTTTTTGGGGGGGGGAAGTGAGCAATGGGGATGGACATGGTAGAGGTGTCTAAAATTATCTTAGGTGTAGAGAAAGGACAATGATGATTGTCAGAGCTGCTTGAAGATCCTAGCTCACAGAGGATCACGCTAGCCAGCGGTCATTAAGTAAAAGTCTTTATTGAGTTACAGTTTCCATTCTCACGCTGCTGCGCGCAACTCTACGCCTAGTAGCTAGGTCGGCGAAGCTCCGTCTGAGTCTCCGCCCTGTGTGCACCAACTTAATATCCTAGCCTTGCTCCACCTTTTCCTCCTGACTGTCCTCCTCTGGGTCCCTCTACCCCCCGGGGCTTCTTCCTTCCGGGATTCTTCTGACGCTGACCCAGACCCTCCTGCCTCCTTGCGCCGGGCTTTAGGACCTGGCTCTCTTTCGGGGCTGCTTACTGCGCCGCCTTCCTCTGCATTTGAACTTGGCGCGCGCGCCCAACCTTCCACTTTCCTCTCAACCGTTTCTTCGCTCCCCGATGGAGGTGTGGCCATCCCCGACTCATGTCCTCCCTCCTGTGGAGGTGTGGCCACTCCTGACTCATGTCCTCCCTCCTGTGGTGAGCTGCCAGCGCTTCCCCCCTGGCTCCCTTCCTCTTCCCTGCTTCCTGGCGGTGACGCTGGTCCCGATTTCCAGCTGCTCCCCCCTGAGTCCTCTCTGGCTCTGTCTTCCTGGGGTGCCCCCCTAGACTCCCCACTTGCCCTCGCCACTGGTGCTCCTTTCTGTGAATCCTCTGATTCACTGGAAAGACTAGGAGATCTCGGGTCGTCGTCGTCACTCATCTTTTCTTCTGCCTCCTCCCCTTCGCTCTCTGTTTCCTCCCTTGCCCGTGCTTCTGCTCCTAAACCCCTGACATCCATCCCCCCCTCGAAGCCCCCCATTCCCCCCTCCCCTCCTTCCGGTGCTGGAGCTGGGGGCTGCTGTTGCAAAGGGACGAACGTCGGGTATCGGTCGCTTCCCGTGGCAGGCCTCCATCTGAAGTCTCCCGGGTCTTCCTCCCCGCTCTCGTCGACGACAGTCACCTCCGCTTCCATCTCTGTGCCGCCGTGCTCGAAACCAGGGTCGTCCCCGAAAACGTCCATGTCCGTCTCTCCCTCACTTCCTCCTGTCGGTGTTGCTCGTCCTGGGCCTTCCAGCCACCGTCTGCGCCACTGCTCCTCTGGCCTATCGTCCCACCAATACGAGGGTTCTGATGCAGATCCCGAGGGTGACCCCTCCGGGGAACGGACGTCTTGTGTCGGGTCCTCGTCCGAGTCGAACCCCCGGAAAGTGCTGGCCGAAAGTGTGGGCGTGAAAAGCCAGTCGTCAAAATAGTCTGCTGGCATAGGTCTATGGGGAAAGAGGGCATGAAACTCGTCTTTGAGGAGAGGTTCGTCCAAGGCGTAGCCCGGCACCCAGCTGTTCGCACTGGCCGGGGTGCCCTCCTTGGCGAGAAGGTATTCCACCCCCTCTTCCCCCCATCTGGAGTCCAAAATCTCAGTGACTTCGTTGATGCGCTCCTTCTGTGCCACTTCCGCGTGCCCTGTTCTGTCTCTGACCGGACTCGGCGCTGTTCCGGGTTCCTGGAACCTGTGCGGTGCCTTGTAGGGAGTGAGCACCGATCTGTGGAATACCGGATGCATTCTGGAACCCTCCGGAAGTGCCAGTCTGAAAGCTACCGGGTTGACCTGCTCTTCGACTTGGTAGGGCCCCAGTTGCTTATGCCCTAGTTTCTTCTTGGCCAACGACCTGGCCGGCACTGCGTGGGCTGCTAACCAAACCCAGTCTCCCACGTGGAGCTCTTCTCCAACCCTTCTGTGCTTGTCTGCTTGTACCTTGTATGCGTGCTTGGCCAGCTCCAGGTGGCGCCTCAGCTGATCGTGGACCTCCTGCAGCTCCAACGCGAACGCATCTGCTGTCTGCGGCTCCCCCTCCCCCATTCTTTCCAGTCCCGGGAAGGTTCTGGGGTGCCTCCCGTTGTTGGCGAAGAACGGCGTGACCCCCGTGGACACGTGCTTCGTGTTGTTGTAGGCGAACTCGGCAAGCGGTAGGTAATCCACCCACGTCGCAGGCTGTTGATTTGCATAACATCTCAGGTACTGCTGCATGATGGCATTGACCCGCTCCGCTTGCCCGTTGGTCTGCGGGTGTCTCGCCGACGCCAGGTTGATCTTGACGTTCAGGAAGCCCATCAGCTTCTGCCAGAAATTCGAGATGAACTGCTGCCCCCGGTCGGACAGAATAGACCGTGGCAGACCGTGAACCTTGAACACGTGGTCTATGAACAGTTTGGCGGTTTGCTCCGCCGTGGCCACCTTCGCACACGGAATGAAATGCGCCATCTTGGAAAACAGGTCCACCACCACCAGCACTGCCGTCTTGCCCCTTGAGCTGGGCAGATCCGTGACAAAGTCCAGAGCCACCCTTTCCCAAGGTTCGACCGGAGTTTGCAGCGGTTCCAACAGTCCGGCCGGCGGTTTGTGCACTGGTTTGGCCCTCTGGCAGGTGTCGCACCTCGCCACGTAGTCTGCGACCTCCCCTCTCATTCCAGGCCACCAGAAATCCCTGGCTACTAATTCCACCGTCTTCTCCTTGCCAAAGTGCCCGGCCGTGGGCGCGTCGTGCAGCTGCTGCAGCACCTTGGCTCGAAGTTCGTCTCCCGGCACGTAGATGGCCCCTTTTCGGATGAGCAATCCATCTCGTAGCCGGAAACCGTCGGCCGCTGCCTTGCCCCTTTGCACCTCTGCCATCTTTGCTTGTGCGAAGGAGTCCTCCTGCAACGCACGTCGCACCGCCTCTAGGTCCACGGTCGCCGCGGCGCACGCCCACACTGCTGGTGCGAAGATGTGCATGGCGGCCGCTGGCGTTGGGTCCTCCAGATACTGTGGCTTACGGGAGAGAGCGTCTGCCATGATGTTGGTGTCCCCCGGGACATACTCTATTCGGAAGTCGAAGTTTGCAAAGAACTCAGCCCAACGTATCTGCCTCTGGTTCAGGAACTGTGCCGTGCGCCAGTGCTCTAGATTCTTGTGGTCCGTGCAAACCTGCACCGTGTGCTTGGCGCCGATCAGAAAGTGCCTCCACGCCTTGAACGCTGCGTGAATGGCCAGCAACTCCCTGTCCCAGATGGTGTAGTTCTGTTCGGACTTGCTGAGCTTCCTGGAGTAAAACGCTCCCGGTCGCCACACCCCCTGCGGGTCTTTCTGCAACAGGACCGCCCCCACGGCTCTGTCCGAGGCGTCTGTCTCCACCCTCATCGGCTTGCTGGGGTTGACATGAAGCAGCTGCTCTTCCGACGCGAAGAGACGCTTGAGTGCCTGAAAGGACTGCTCCGCCTGCGCTGTCCAAACGAACTTCTTCTTCTTGGAGCTAAGCGTGTCAGTGATGGCCGCTGTCTGCATCGCGAAGCCCTTGATAAACTTGCGATAGAAGTTCGCAAAGCCGACAAACCGTTGGACCTCCTTCCGGTTGCGCGGACTCTTCCAATCCAACACCGCTCGAACCTTGGCGCTGTCCATGGCGAGCCCCTTGTCAGACAGCTTGTAGCCCAGAAAATCCACCTCCGGCACGTCAAATTGGCACTTCTCCAGCTTGGCGTAGAGCCTATGTTGCTTTAGCCTGCTCAGCACTTCCTTGACGTGTCCGTCATGCTCCTGCTGCGACTCCGAAAAGATCAGGATGTCATCTAAGAAACAGACGCACGTCTTGTAGAGAAGTCCCGCCAACACGTGATGCATAAACGCTTGAAAAACGTGGGAGCCATTTTGCAATCCAAAAGGCATAACTCTATATTCGTAGGTCCCCAGTGGCGTGAACATGGCTGTCTTCCACTCATCTCCTTCCCGCATGCGAATGAGGTTGTACGCCCCCCGCAGGTCCAACTTGGTGAACACTCTGCCCTTCCGTACCTTTGCGAGGAGGTCGTCAATACGGGGCATGGGGAAGTCCGATGGCCTAGTCAGACTGTTCAAAATCCTGTAATCCACTACCAGTCTTTTCTGGGGCGTGTCCCGCTTCTTAACAAAGAATACGGGACTGCCCCCCACTGCCCTGGACTCCCGGATGAAGCCGCGTTGCAAATTATGGTCAATGAACTCTTTGAGTTCCTGCAGTTCGTCCTCTGACATGGAATACAGTTTCCCTTTAGGCAGCGCCGCCCCCGGCAGCAGGTCAATTTTGCAGTCATATGGTCTGTGAGGGGGTAGCCTGTCTGCCTCCTTCTCGCAGAAAACTTCCAAAAATTCAGCGTACTTGTGTGGAATCGCTTGCAGCGTGCCTAGCAGCAGCTGTGACTCCTCTTCCTCTCCTTCCTGCCTGGGCACGATGCAGTGTTCAGCACAAAAGGAAGAGCCGAAGGTCAGCTGCCTCTGGTACCAAGCCATCGCTGGGCTGTGCTTGTCCAGCCAACTCATGCCCAATACAATGGGCGTGTCAGATAGTCGAGTGACGTTGAAGCTGATGATTTCTCTGTGATTCCCAAGTCGCATCACCATTGGTGGCGTCTGCTTCACCACTTGCCCCCCGAGCAGCTCCCTGCCATCCACCGTGACAACCTGCAGGGGCAGTGTGGCCGGCAGCAACTGCACAGCGTGCCTGTCGACAAAGTCCTGCCCTATAAAGTCCGCATTGCTGCCTGAGTCAATGGTGATTGGCACGTCCATGGTGATTCCATTGGGCAGTTGGAGAGACGCTGTGAGCCTCACTACTGGTTTGGGCGGGAGGGGGTTCACGGGCTGTAAAATCGCTGGGGACTGCGTCACTAACACGTCTGGCTGGGCCCCAGTGCCTCTTCCTCCAGCCAGACAGCCTCGTTTCCCTGCTGTGGTCCTCCTTGCTGTGTTGCTGCAGTCACCATTGCTGAGGCTGCAGTGAGCTTGTGGGGCCTCTGGGGACACTCTTTCGCCATATGCCCTGGCTCCTCACAGACGTAACACTTCCTGTTCCCTCTAGGAGGCTTCGCTTTCACTGCTGCTGGTGCTAGGGCTCTGGTTGCTGACTGAGCCCTTGCACCTCCCACCTCCATAGGTTCGGCTCCTCCTCCTGGCGGAGGCGTGGATTGCGCCCGCGCTGCTTCCCTGGGAAAGAAGGAGGGGCCCCCGGCTGGTTCGCGCCCTCCACGCCCTTCGTCCCTGTTCCACGGACGTCCTTCCAGCCTCACCCCCACTGCCAGTGCCCTCTGAACGACCTCCTGGGTGGTTCGGGGTCTCTCCCCCCTGGCGATCTCATCTTTAATCGAGTTATGCAGCCCCTCCCAAAAGAGGTCTCTTACAGGAGCCGAATCTCTGTCCCATTCCAGGGCACTGACCAAGGCGAAAAAGCGGGCATGGTACTGCCTGACGCTGGCCCTCCCTTGTCTCAGCCCATGCACCTCCTTCCGTGCAAGATCCACGTCAATACTTGATAAAAAACACCCATCCATTGCTTTAATAAAGGCATCTGCATTCTGTAGCGCCGGATCCTTATCTCTCCATAAATTACGTAGCCATGCTCTCGCATCCCCATGCAGATGGGACATGATGAACCCCACTCTCTCTTGTTCATCTCTAAAGTCTTTATGCAGCAGTTGCAGTGCGCACAGTACGTCGGCTCTAAAGTTGGGATACTGTTGCAGGTTCCCATCGAAGGGAGAGACCAGCCCGCCTGTCCGTCTCGCCAACCCAATGCCCTCCTGCCGGGGTGTCTGCTTTGTCAGCACGTCTAACCTGACCTGGAGATCCCTGCAGGCTGCGGCTGCTTCCTCCTCCCTCTTCCTGGATGCTAGAGCCTCGGCGTTCAGTTGTGCCACCGCGTTTCTGAGTTCCTCTATCTGCTGCTCAGCCGTCATGTCGTCTGCCGTTCGTGAGCTTGCTAGTAGGCACCTGTGTCTCTCCCCTCCTCGAGGCTGTAGATGCCCACAAGTGGAGACGGAGCTTACTGTCAGAGCTGCTTGAAGATCCTAGCTCACAGAGGATCACGCTAGCCAGCGGTCATTAAGTAAAAGTCTTTATTGAGTTACAGTTTCCATTCTCACGCTGCTGCGCGCAACTCTACGCCTAGTAGCTAGGTCGGCGAAGCTCCGTCTGAGTCTCCGCCCTGTGTGCACCAACTTAATATCCTAGCCTTGCTCCACCTTTTCCTCCTGACTGTCCTCCTCTGGGTCCCTCTACCCCCCGGGGCTTCTTCCTTCCGGGATTCTTCTGACGCTGACCCAGACCCTCCTGCCTCCTTGCGCCGGGCTTTAGGACCTGGCTCTCTTTCGGGGCTGCTTACTGCGCCGCCTTCCTCTGCATTTGAACTTGGCGCGCGCGCCCAACCTTCCACTTTCCTCTCAACCGTTTCTTCGCTCCCCGATGGAGGTGTGGCCATCCCCGACTCATGTCCTCCCTCCTGTGGAGGTGTGGCCACTCCTGACTCATGTCCTCCCTCCTGTGGTGAGCTGCCAGCGCTTCCCCCCTGGCTCCCTTCCTCTTCCCTGCTTCCTGGCGGTGACGCTGGTCCCGATTTCCAGCTGCTCCCCCCTGAGTCCTCTCTGGCTCTGTCTTCCTGGGGTGCCCCCCTAGACTCCCCACTTGCCCTCGCCACTGGTGCTCCTTTCTGTGAATCCTCTGATTCACTGGAAAGACTAGGAGATCTCGGGTCGTCGTCGTCACTCATCTTTTCTTCTGCCTCCTCCCCTTCGCTCTCTGTTTCCTCCCTTGCCCGTGCTTCTGCTCCTAAACCCCTGACAATGATGATAATTATACCCCGCCCATCTGGTTGGGTTTCCCCAGCCACTCTGGGCAGCTTACAGCATATCTAAAAACATAATAAAAACATCAAATGTTGAAAACCTCCTGATACAGGGCTGCCTCCAGATAGTTCTTTGTCTCCTTGACATCTGAAGGGAGGGCGTTCCACAGGGAGGGTGCCATTACCAAGAAGGCCCTCTGCCTGGTTCCCTGTAACCTCATTTCTCACAGTGAGGGAACCGCCAGAAGACCCTCATAGCTGGACCTCAGTGTCCAGGCTGAGCAATAGGGATGGAGACATTCCTTCAGGTATACTGGGCTGAGGCTTTTTAGGGTTTTAAAGGTCAGCACCAACACTTTGAATTGTGCTCAGAAACGTGCTGGGAGCCAGTAGAGATATATCTGAAGAAGTGTGCATACATACAAAAGTTCATATGAAGAACAAACTTAGTTGGTCTCTAAGGTGCTACTGGACAATTTTTTAATTTTTAAAATATATTTCTACTGCGTCAGACCAACACAGCTACCTACCTGAATCTAGTACTGGGAGCCAGTGAAGATCCTTTAGGACCGGTGTTATATGGTCTTGGCAGCCACTCCCAGTCACCAGTCTAGCTGCCGCATTCTGGATTAGTTGTAGTTTCCAGGTCACCTTCAATGGTAACCCCACATAAGAGCGCATTGCAGTAGTCCAAGCAGGAGATAACCAGAGCGTGTACCACTCTGGCAAGACAGACTGTAGGCAGGTAGGGTCTCAGCCTGCGTACCAAATGGAGCTGGTAAACAGCTGTCCTGGTTGCAAAATTGACCTGCGCCTCCATGGACAGCTGTGAGTCCAAAATGACTCCTGGGCTGCACACCTGGTCCTTCAGGGGCATAGTTACCCTATTCAGGACCAGGGAGTCCTCAACACCAGCCCGCCCCTGTCCCCCAAGAGCAGTACTTCTGTCTTATCAGGATTCAACCTCAATCTGTTAGCCTCCAACCAGCTTCAGAAATTCCTTCTCTCATAATCCCAGTACCCAGTGGGACCATCCAATAAGAGCAGAATGATGGGAGACTTGGGACAAACATCTTCACCCAGTATGTAGTTAAACTATGGGATTTGCTCTCACAAAATGTTTTGAATACCAACAATTCAAACGGCTTTAAGAGGGGATTAGACGAATTTATAGAGGCTGCCTTTCTTCCAGGCAGATTGTTTATTCAGGGTTCATCCTGATTCGCCCGCACAAAGCTTGTGCAGAAGTTAGCCTTTATTCATTCAGATTTCTTTTCGGGGAGGTCATGCAACAACAAACATTTGTCCCGATTTGCTTGCGCAGAGTTTATACGTCTTTCTGTTAATCTTCCATGCCATGCTTTGCAATTCCTATACCTGTCACTTTCCAAACCACAACAAGGTGGATTCATCATACAGGCTCAAAAGAGCACAGATTTTAATTGCCCAACCAAAATTTATGGTATACCCTTGAACCCTGCCCCCAACCACTGCCCAATGCTTTTAGGACTATTTTAGATGGCCTTCCAGATTTATTTATGTATAGACGTATTTCTCTCCCATAAAAATATCAGACTGGTGTGCTCATTTGCTCATCCTGATTCATTTGCCCAGAGATTAAACAACTTTTTAGTTGTTTAGTCGAGAGCCAGTGTGGTGTAGTGGTTAAGAGCGGTAGTCTCGTAATCTGGGGAACTGGGTTCGCATCTCCGCTCCTCCACATGCAGCTGCTGGGTGACCTTGGGCCAGTCACACTTCTTTGAAGTCTCTCAGCCCCACTCACCTCACAGAGTGTTTGTTGTGGGGGAGGAAGGGAAAGGAGAATGTTAGCCGCTTTGAGACTCCTGAAGGGGAGTGAAAGGCGGGATATCAAATCCAAACTCTTCTTCTTCTTCTTCTTCTTTGGCTATCTTTGGAGTATTCATTCTGATTTGTTTGCGGGAAAATTACATGACGTTGTGCCACACGGTTGTGACCACCTGCTTCCTAGTGCATTTCCCCATAACTTTCTTATTGGGGGGGGGGGGGAATGATTTTTGGGAGAGGGTGGGGAGGAGAAGTGGAATTTTTGCTCAAGAGCACCGCTCAGCTTTTATTGGGCAACCTGAAATGCTGGTGTGTGGTTGAATCCCACCGGAAAACAAAAAGAGCCTGGAGACTCCCTTGTGCTCCTGTCCATTTCCTTCTTCCCTCTCCATCCCACTGTTGACATGGTAAGTCGGGATGTGGCAGAAATTCAACTTAAAGGTGAACCTGACCTAATTGCACTTCACAAAACAATATGTGGACTCAAGAAACAGCCATCCTTCGAAATGGACACTTTTCTGAATGTTCTAATAAGGCTCTCTGGCCAAGTAAGGGGTGTAAAAGTACACATCCCGCAGTGAAGTGTGCCTAAAAATGCATATATTAGCGAAGTACTAAAAGGATGCATTGGGGCTCGTAAAATGGCTTTGCATGCATTTGTATATGAGACAAAGTTGTTTACAAACTCCTGTACATTTGGATAAATTTGACTAAATGCTCGTGAACTTTTCGTAGTGACTTTTCACAAAATGCAAAAGCTGTTAACTGGGGAAACACGGAGAACCAAACTTAAGATCAGAGAGGCTGATAGGGCCCGAAATTGACAGGTCCATCTATCCCTGGTTGGTAGTCAAATGGCAGCAGCCGTAAGAGGTCTTCTTCCTGCTGTCCCCTCTCTCTCTCTCTCTCTCTCTCTCTCTCTCTCTCTCTCTCCCCAACTGCGCTGGAAACATGCAGAAACCCTTCAGGGAGACCAGCCCATAATAAAATGTCAAGAAGCTGCAGGCCAGGATGCCCGATTCTGTTGCTTTCTCCTTTTATGGTCAAGCTGCCAGCTCAGAGTCGCTTCCTTGTGATAAACCATCCGATTCAAGGCTGCGATTAAGCAGAGCAGGCTGGTCCTCCGGGAGGGAAGCGGGGGCGCAAACAGAGGCTGGAGGAGGAGGAGGAAGGGGGGGTCCAAAAGAACGATGTTGTTTTCGAAGAAGGAAGCGTGGGATGCTGGGGGAAAGCTTGTGCTTTCAAAGTGGTACCATTTAACTCAGTCATCACCTAGGGAGGAAAAAGAGGCTTCGCTGGATGTCTCCTCTGCTGTATAGATAGTCATTTGGGGCTGAGGTCCAGCCCAGGACCCCCCCCCAAATGTCCCCCCAAGAATGTCACATGATGGAGCAAGCAGCAAGCAGATCCTGGATCATGGTGTGCATAAAACACTTGTGGGGCACCCAGGAAGAAGACCGTGGAGGAGAAGGGACTGCCATGCCTTTGGTCCCCGTCCCCCAACTGTGTTGTCAGAACTTTTGACATGCCCCTGCTTAATTTCCCGGGCTGTTCTCCTTTTTAGCGTTGACTGTTGGCGTAGCTCAGCCCGAGTGGAATTCGTTCTCTGCTAAGTGCACCCAATTAAATTTGTCAGCAGGGGTGATTAGCAGGATTAAAAGGAGGGAGCAGAACTCTGAGCCTGGAACTGAGGAAAAGCTTAATGAGGACTCTCTCTGACTCTGCCAGCTGGGGTAAATTCAAGCGTGTGCAAAAACTTATATAGTAGTACCTCGGGTTACATACGCTTCAGGTTACAGACTCCGCTAACCCAGAAATAGTGCTTCAGGTTAAGAACTTTGCTTCAGGATGAGAACAGAAATCGTGCTCTGGCGGTGCGGCAGCAGCAGGAGGCCCCATTAGCTAAAGTGGTGCTTCAGGTTAATGACAGTTTCAGGTTAAGAACGGACCTCCAGAACGAATTAAGTACTTAACCTGAGGTACCACTATACAGTCATACCTCATGTTGTGTTTGCTTCAGGTTGAGCGTTTTCAGGTTGCGTCCCGTGGCGACCTGGAATTAACAGAACGGGTTACTTCCATGTTTCGTGGCTCGCGCATGCGCAGATGCTCAAAATGACATCATGCACATGCGCAGAAGCAGCGAATCGCGACCCGCGCATGTGCAGACGCGGGTTGCGTTCTGCTCAGGTTGTGAACGGGGCTTCGGAATGGATCCCGTTTGCAAGCAGAGGTACCACTGTACAGTCAGAGGTACCACTGTACAGTCATACCTTGGAAGTCGAACGGAATCTGTTCTGGAAGTCCGTTTGGCTTCCAAAACATTCAGAAACCAAAGTGTGGCTTCGGATTGGCTGCAGGAAGCTCCTGCAGCCAATCAGAAGCTGTGGAAGCCCAATCAGATGTTTGGCTTCCAAAAATAGTTCGCAAACAGTCACTTCCGGTTTTGCAGCGTTCGGGAGCCAAAACGTTCGAGAATTAAGCTGTTCAAAAACTAAGATACGACTGTAGTTTGATCACAGAGATTTCCTTCCAGAAACATAGAGAGCTTTGGATGTGTCCTGAATATATATAACCAGATCTGTGTGTGCTCTATGCTCTTATGAAGTTTGTCAGTTGATAGATGCGGTAAACACCTTTCTGCTACAAAACGATGCTTCCCCTTTTGCTCTCTGTTCCGTGCTTGGCCATTCTGGCTGCATACTTTTAGAACACACCCGCTCACCTGCAAAGAATCCTGGGAACTGTAGGTTTTTTAAAATGAAGATGCTGTGGATTGTGTGAGAGGTAAACTACAGTTCCCATGATCCTTGGGGGCAGGGGAGAATGTGCTTTAAATCAGTGGCGTAGCGTGGGGGGTGCAGGGGGTGCCGGCCGCACCGGGCGCAACATCTGGGGGGGGGGCGTGCGCTCGCACTCGCAGCTCTCTGCCCCTACCTGGCTCACTCACTCTCTCTCACTGCAGTGCTGGCTGTGCGAATCCGATCCGAGCCGCTGGGTCGCCGCCCACTGTGGGGGGGGGTGCCAGGCGTGCGGTGCGAAGAGAGAGCGAGGGACTATCTGGGGGAGGGACAGTGCAGCGGCCATCCAGCGCAGCGCTGAGCGCGGGAGAGAACCACACCAGACCAGACCAGGCAGCAGCAAGAAGAAGCTGGCAGCGGCGGCAGGTTAGGGGTTAGGGGGCGCAAATTACTTGCCTTGCCCCGGGTGCTGACAACCCACGCTACGCCGCTGCTTTAAATGTATGGTGTATATGCAGCCCCAGAGTTTAGGAGGAGAGAGGGATTGCAGTCTGGCCTACATCGCTGTTACGTCAGTTTCTTCTCTCTTGGTTTTTGTGGCAGCCCCGGGAACTGTCCAAAAACATCACATCCGTTGTGGACCCATGTTTAAAGAACCACCGTTCTATTGGGAACTTGTCCGTTTCTATTTTTGAAATAGAAACAACTTGAATCTTTAACCTTTTGTCTTCAATGTTGTCCCAGAGGACAAAAACCAAGAAGTCCATTGTTGCTAACCTAGGGAGTGTGATAAAAATAAAAGTATTGTGCGCGCATTGTGAGCGCCTCTGGTTTTCTGCTGATCCCCCAATGCACAGGATTGGCAAGCGATACAGACAGTGGCGTAGTGTGGGGGGTGCCAGGGGTGCCGGCCACACCGGGCGCAACATCTGGGGGGGCGCGAGTCTAGAGGGAAGGGACAAGTTCCTTCCTCCGCCGGGCTCCCCGCCGCCACCGTCAGCCTTGCGCCCTAGCGCGCGCCCCCCGCCGCCGCCGCGGCTGCGCTCCACTCACTGCTCGCAGGAGGAGCAGCCGCTGCAGCAGCGCCGACGTCGCCACCGACGCCTGGCCGGGCACGGGCAGCCTCCGCACCCCGCCGCCACCGCCACCGCCATCCCCTCGGCCCAGCCACAGGTGGAGGCTGCTTCTGCCGACTGGGAGGGAGGAGAGCTCCGAGGGGCCTCGCCGCGCCCTGCGCTCCCCAAAACCCCCCGAGAGGAAGCCGGCGGGCGGGCGAGGGTCTCCCGGCAGAAGGGGGCACTGCTGGCTCCGGCTCTCAGCGCAGGTCTCAGCCGCTGGGGGGGGGCGAGGACGGAGCACGGCTGGAAGCCCCCGGACCCGGCCGAAGGAGGAGAGGCGCTCGCCAAGCCTGGATCTGGAGCTCCACCTACAGCCCAAGGAGAGGAGGGGGCGGGGAGGAGCCCGAGGGCAGGGGGCTTCGGCTGCCTCGGCCCGCGGGGGCTCCGCAAATAATAAATTTAATAAATTCCTGCTGAGCATTTGGGGGGGTCCTTGGCTCCTTCGCTCGCCCCCAGCCCCAGTGGCATAGTGTGGGGGGGTGCAGGGGGGCCGGGCGCAACATTGGGGGGGGCCGCGCTCACACTCGAGTGCTAAAATCCATGGGTTAGGGGGCGCAAATTACTTGCCTTGCCCCGGGTGCTGACAACCCACGCTACGCCACTGGATACAGAGACTTGTCCGGATGCTCAGAAGTCATGAGAAGCAGAAACTCAGTGCTAGGTCACTGGCTTTGCCCATGTGTGCTGGCCCCGGGGGTAAGGTACCGTGAATGTAGCAGAGTCCACACGAAGCGGGGCGAGGTCCGATGCAGAGAGACGGGCGGGGAACAGGAACGCTGGAACAGAAGGCTGAGCAGGTAACAGGAACACCGGATGGTCGGGAACAGGAGGCCGAGCAGGAAACAGGAGTACTGGATAGTCAGGAACAGGAAGCCGAGCAGGGATCAGGAGTACCGGTTAGTCAGGAACAGGAGGCCGAGCAAGGATCAGGATCACAGGAAGGTCCGAAGCCAACAACGACGTTGCTCCCGCAACCTGGGGCCGGGATGAGTGGGCTTTTATCCTCTTCTAAGGTCAGGGGCGGTCCCGACCCCCAGGAGCCCCGCCTACCTTGGCCTTAAGGCGAGCACTCCTCCTGGGGGCAACTAGTTCCCTTCGCCTCTCTGCCCTAAGCCTCTGCAGATCAGGAGAGGCCGAAGGGTTACTGGGCCCTGGAGGAGGCTCACCTGTGGCCACTGAGTCATCAGGCTCCTCTGGGGCCAGGAGGACTTCACCTGGGGCCAGCTCCTGCTGCACTGCCACAGGTGCAAGCTCTTCAGCCTCTAGGCCTTGCCCCAGTTCAGCCGGCCCTGGGAGCGGGGACTCCTGTGCAGGCTGGGATTCCTCTGTTTCATCCTCCGAATCGGAATCCCAGGCCATCACACCATCCCCCCTCCCAGGCCCCCCCCTCAACCGAGGGTCCGGACCCGGCTTGCCGGGGTACGTCGCATGGAACTCTCGGAGGCAGGCAGGTGCGTGGACGTTGGCCGCTGGTTCCCAGGAACGGTCCTCCGGTCCGTACCCCTTCCAGTCAATGAGATACTGTAGCTTTCCCCTGCGGTATCGGGAGTCCAGGATGCGTTCCACCTCGTACTCAGGCTCTCCCCGAACCAACACTGGCTGCGGTTGGGGACGGTTCGGGTGGAACTCGTCGGGTGGGGCCACAGGACTCAAAAGGGACCTGTGGAAGACCGGGTGAACCTTCAGGGTTGCGGGTAACCGGAGACGGAATGCCACAGGAGAGACTTGGTCCACGATAGGGAACGGGCCGGTGAAGCGGGCGTCCAACTTCCGTGAAGGTCGAGAGGGGTGGAGATGGCGAGTAGAGAGCCAAACCAGGTCACCGACGCGAAGTTCCGGCCCCACCTGGCGGTGGCGGTCGGCCTGGGCTTTGTACGCTTCCTTGGCCTGGTGCAGTTGCTCCACCAAAAGCTGTTGCTGGGACTGGAGCTCTTGAAGCCACTCCGTCACTGCCGGGACCGCGGATGCCGGCAGCACCTCTGGAAACAGCCGTGGATGATAACCATAGCTGGCCTGGAACGGGGTCTGCTGGGTGGACGCATTCACCGCGTTGTTATAGGCGAACTCCGCCAATGCCAGGTGGTCGACCCAGTCATCCTGCTGGTAGCTGCAGTAACACCGGAGGTACTGCTCCAGCACCGCGTTCGCCCGTTCCGTCTGGCCATCGGTCTGTGGGTGGTAGGCTGACGAGAGGCAGACCTCTGTCCCGAGGGTCTGGTGTAATGTTCGCCAGAACCGGGATGTGAACTGAACGCCCCGGTCGGACACCACGCGCTCAGGTAGTCCATGCAGGCGGAAGACATGCTGAAGGTACAGCTGCGCAGTTTCCTTGGCTGTGGGTACAGATGGACAGGGAGCGCAGTGTACCATCTTGGTGAAATGGTCGGAGAAAACCAGAAGGCAGGTACAGCCACGAGACGAGGGTAATTCCACTATAAAGTCCAACGAAACCGTGTGCCAAGGGCGCGGTGGAACTGGCAATGGCTGAAGTAGGCCGGGGGGTCGCCCGGTAGGACCCTTGGCGCGACGGCAGACATCACAACCAGCAACGTAGCGAGCCACGTCAGCCTTCAGGCGGGGCCACCAAAACTCCCGACTGACCAAATGGGTGGTCCGATACCGTCCAAAGTGCCCTGCTGCTGGGGCATCATGGGCCATCCGGAGAACCTCCAGCCGTAGTGGCCCTGGCGGGACGTACAGACGACCGTGGTGCAGCAGCAGGCCCTGATGCAGGACCAGCCCCGGATATTGTGGACTGGACCCTTCAGCCAGCTCCCGGAGACGATCCTGGGCCCAAGCGTCGACCCGCTGCTGTTCCCGCACCCGAACCTGCAGTGGCTGCGCCTCCTGGGTGGCCAGGAATGCAGCCGGAGGTAGAATCGTGGTGGGTTCTGCTTGCTGTACCGTGTCTGCGTTGTCTTCAGGTTTCCGGGACAGAGCATCCGCCTTCTGATTCTGAGAGCTAGGGATGTAGCGGATCCGAAACTGGAACCGGGAAAAGAACAACGCCCACCGGATCTGTCTTTGGTTCAGCTTGCGGGTGGTCTGGAGGTACTCCAGGTTCCGGTGGTCGGTTCTCACCTCCACCGGATGTCGTGCCCCCTCAAGATGGTGGCGCCAGACCTCGAAGGCTACCTTGATAGCCAGTAGTTCCCGCTCCCACACAGTATAGTTACGCTCCGCTGGGAGGAGCTGGCGGGAATAGAAGGCGCAGGGTAAAAGTGGCGCTTCCGGTCCGTGCTGCTGAGACAAGACGGCACCGAGAGCCGTACTGGAGGCGTCAGTCTCTACCACAAAGGGTCGAGAAGGATCCGGATGCTGCAAGATTGGCGCTCTCTGGAAACAGGCCTTCAA
This sequence comes from Podarcis liolepis, assembly GCF_965112155.1. Classification (NCBI taxonomy): domain Eukaryota; kingdom Metazoa; phylum Chordata; class Lepidosauria; order Squamata; family Lacertidae; genus Podarcis; species Podarcis liolepis. Next base: position 9,835,696 of record NC_139569.1, on the reverse strand, counting down.
CCCTTGAAACGCCTCCTCCGCCTCCTTGTCCCAGGAAAACGGCGTCTTGGGGCGCAGTAGTCGGGTCAACGGGGTGGTGCGGTGAGCATAGTCCGCAATGAAGGTTCGGTAATAGTTGGCGAACCCCAGGAAACGCTGTAGGTCCTTGCGGTTCCGAGGTGCCGCCCATTCTCGAACCGCTGCCACCTTCCCAGGATCCATCTGCACCCCACCTGGTGAGAGTCGGTGACCCAGGAAGTCCACTGACCGCTGATGAAACTCGCACTTGCTGAGCTTTGCATACAGACGATGCTCGCGCAAGCGCTGCAGCACGGTCCGGACATGGCCTTCGTGGCACGCCGGGTCACGGGAGTAAACCAGAATGTCATCCAAGTACACCACCACATACTTGTCTAGCAGGTCCTGGAACACGTGGTTGATGTACCGTTGGAACACAGCAGGCGCGTTGCACAAACCAAAGGGCATAACCAGGTATTCGAACTGTCCGTACCGGGTCCCAAATGCGGTCTTCCACTCATCCCCGGCGCGGATCCGAATCAAATTGTAGGCACCCCGGAGGTCTAGCTTGGTGAACACCTGCGCCCCTTGCACCCGCTCCAGTAACTCCGAAATAAGGGGCAAAGGGTACCGGTCCGGGATGGTGATTTTGTTCAGGGCCCGGTAATCATGGCAAAGGCGGAGCTCCCCACATTTCTTTTTAACAAAGAGCACTGGCGCAGCAGTGGGCGAGGTAGAAGGCCTAATGAACCCACGCTCCAGGTTCTTGCGCAAGAAGTCCTGTAAAGCCTCGCGCTCTGGCTCGGTTAACGAGTATAAGCGACTCACCGGTAGAGGCGCTCCGGGCTGGAGGTCTATGCCACAGTCAAAGGACCGATGCGGCGGTAGCTGGTCTGCCCCCCGTTCCTCAAACACGTCGTGATAGTCCCGGTATTCAGCGGGGAGCGTTGCAGCAACCTCCTCAGTGGGCGCAGCTGCTAGCATCTCAGTCTCAGCCGGAGAACTGGGGTCTGGGAAGTGTACAGTCCGTTTGACCCAGTCAATCCGCACATTGTGAGCCTCCAGCCAGTCCATCCCAAGCACCAGGGGGAACCGGGGCATGGAGGCAATATCCAGAGTTCGCATCTCACGGTGCTGCTGGAGGCACAGGACCAGGGGCTGGGTCTCCTGAGTGACGGCACCCGAGCGCAGGGGCCGTCCGTCGATTGCCTCCACCTGCACCGGTTCTGGCTTGTTCCGCAGTGGCACCCGATGCTGGGCAGCAAAAGCAGCGTCCATATAAGAGCGGGTTGCGCCCGAATCCACCAGCGCATGGGTAAGAATCCATGGCCCTCCTGGAGGGTATAGATGTACCGGAACCATAAGGTGTTGTAATTCAATTGGTGCGGCCCCATTCTGTGCTGTTTGGGACCCCCGGTAGCCAGGGCCATCAGCTACTGGGGTTTGGTGGTTTCCCTGCGGCTGGTGTTTCTCAGGACAGGACCTTGCATAGTGTCCGCTTCCGCCACAATAGAGACAAAGATTCCCCTCCCGACGCCGCGACTTCTCTGCGGGGGAGAGGCGTGGCCGCACTGCCCCAAGCTGCATAGGTTCCTCCAATGACTTAGCTGGGCCCGTGGGGCTGCTGGTCGACACTGGGGCCAAGAACTGGAGGTGCCGGCGGTCCCGAGCCTGACGCCGGTCCTCTAGCCGATCGTCAATCTGTAGACTCCATTGGATAAGGGTGTCTAGCGTGGTGGGGCGTTCCATCGTGGCCAGCTGGTCCAGTATCTCATCTGAAAGCCCCTCGAGATACTGGTCCCGGAGAGCCGAGTCGTTCCAGGTCAAGTCCTGTGCCAGCAGCCGGAATTCTGTGGTGTATGCGGCCACCGTGGACTTGCCCTGTCTCAACCGCCGAATTGCCCGGTTGGCTTGACTCCCTTTCTGGGGGTTGCCGAACGCGGCCTCCAAACGATTGCAAAACCCCGTATAGTCTGCCAGCAAGGGGGAGTCTTGCCTGAGTAGCGGCAACGCCCACTTGGCCGCCTGGTCCTTTAACAAACTAATCAAAAAGTGCACCTTGGTGCGGTCGTCAGGAAAGTTCCGAGCTCGCCCCTGAATATATAGCTTGGCCTGGGCCAGGAACATAGGAAAGCTGGCCGGGGCTCCATCAAATTTCTCAGGCAAAGCCACTGGGTACTTGCCAGGAGTCGGGGCGTAGGCCCCAGGAGCCGGTAGGGCTTCTAAGCGTCGCTGAAGTGCCACGACCGCGTCACTGAGCTGCTGCACGGTGTGAGTTAAGGCCTGGTTCTCCTGGGCCAAAGTCACCAGTGCAGCCGCCTGGTCCTCCATGGCCTCTGGCTCTTCCCGAACGCACCCCTACGAAGGGGGAGTGCGGGTGTGGCGGGAGCAAACTGTGCTGGCCCCGGGGGTAAGGTACCGTGAATGTAGCAGAGTCCACACGAAGCGGGGCGAGGTCCGATGCAGAGAGACGGGCGGGGAACAGGAACGCTGGAACAGAAGGCTGAGCAGGTAACAGGAACACCGGATGGTCGGGAACAGGAGGCCGAGCAGGAAACAGGAGTACTGGATAGTCAGGAACAGGAAGCCGAGCAGGGATCAGGAGTACCGGTTAGTCAGGAACAGGAGGCCGAGCAAGGATCAGGATCACAGGAAGGTCCGAAGCCAACAACGACGTTGCTCCCGCAACCTGGGGCCGGGATGAGTGGGCTTTTATCCTCTTCTAAGGTCAGGGGCGGTCCCGACCCCCAGGAGCCCCGCCTACCTTGGCCTTAAGGCGAGCACTCCTCCTGGGGGCAACTAGTTCCCTTCGCCTCTCTGCCCTAAGCCTCTGCAGATCAGGAGAGGCCGAAGGGTTACTGGGCCCTGGAGGAGGCTCACCTGTGGCCACTGAGTCATCAGGCTCCTCTGGGGCCAGGAGGACTTCACCTGGGGCCAGCTCCTGCTGCACTGCCACAGGTGCAAGCTCTTCAGCCTCTAGGCCTTGCCCCAGTTCAGCCGGCCCTGGGAGCGGGGACTCCTGTGCAGGCTGGGATTCCTCTGTTTCATCCTCCGAATCGGAATCCCAGGCCATCACACCATGATGGCTGGTGCATTAGGACAAGTGTCACCTACCAAAAGCTCCCTCTTGCCTGCCACCCGACTTCCAACTGGTCCAGGAGTGCCCCTGCTTCTCAGCTTCCTCCTCTTCCTCTTTAGTCTCAGTGTTGCCACTTGTAGAACTCAGCAGAGAGGAAGATGGGAACAGAACTAGAATCAGATGGCTCTGCTTGTCGTGGGCTCTCTGGTGCCACCTACTGTTGACCTCCCTGCTTTTGGCCCTAACAGTCCCAATGGGTGCTAGAAGGTATTCAGTTCCGCTCTTGGCATCTCCACTTAGCACAGGGGTGGGGGATTGGATCGGAATCCTTATCTCTCCCATCCGTCCCCCCTGGGCCAAGTTTGACAGGTGGGCGTGGCTGCCCACATGCCAATCACCAGGTGCCACAATGACATCATGGGCACTCAGTTGATTGTTGCTTACAAAGCGCAGCGCAGGGAGGTTTTTTAAAGTGCCAGAAACCATCGGTGTACCTGTAAATCCCTTTAGCCCAGCTGTCTCTTTACCTGCACCACACATCATATGTGATGTTGCATATAGGGCACGTGGGCATGGTTTGGCCAGAATGGCTTTCTTTCTGCTTCTGTGTAACAAATAAGCAGTGGTATATTTTGGAAAGGTGTTTGCTTGCTATGCATTTTGGCACCTCTTAAGACATTACGGTCAAGTTTGGCGTGGTGGCTCTTGAGATCAAGGAGCAGGATTTGGCCTCTGCTTGGATACAGTGGGATGCCATTTTGAATGAAGATGGTGGGCTGAACTTTTCAAAAATGCACTTTTAAAAAAAGTTCCTTTGAATTCCTAAGCAATGCCCAGTATGACGTTGCTGGTAGATGTTTAATAAACTCTTTTGAAGATTGCTGCATTCCTGTGACTCAGATCTCGTTTCTATATGAAATGGTAGGTACTCTAGACACCAAGCCCAAATAACTCACCATACTCTTGAATATCCCAGACTTATTACCTGTTTTCTCTTTATCTGCAGATCGAGAAGACCAGTCCATTCTTTGCACGTAAGTAGAACCAGTTTGATCATGCACACCTTTCGATTTCTGCTCGCATTTTCACTTGCAGAGAGTACAACCAATATTATCAGTTGACATATGTGTAGCTCTTAGACAGAATAGCATGTTCTGGACCAAAACCTATAGGTTTGGAATTGTTTTTAAAGGCGCCCTGAGCTGTCTGTCTACCCAACCCACCTCCCTTTGTTGTCTTTCCCATTTCAAGCTTATAAGCTCCATTTTGTGGAAGCTTGTTAATTCCCCCCCCCATGCTTTTGAAAAATTGCTTCCTTTTTTTTGCATAGCTGCTAAGTGTGTGGCACTGGGCACTCTGATGGCACTAAAACAGAGGTGGGGAACTGCAGGTCAGTTACTAAATGTTGTTCTTCCATCTTCTCTGACTCGCCATCAGGATGCTCCCCTGGCTACAACCGCTCCCAGGCACTTCTCACCATCCTTGAATACTTTTTCCCTGGCTGGAATTTGTCGTCGAATGGTGATATTGCCCCCTGCTTGCCTGGATGGATGATGATATAATAATAATAATAATAATAATAATAATAATAATAATAATAATAATAATAATAATAATAATTTATTTATACCCCGCCCATCTGGCTGGGTTTCCCCAGCCACTCTGGGCGGCTTCCAATAAAACACTAACATACAATAACCTATTAAACATTAAAAGCTTCCCTAAACAGGGCTGCTTTCAGACGTCTTCTAAAAGTCTGGTAGTTATTTTTCTCTTTGACATCTGGTGGGAGGGCGTTCCACAGGGCGGGGGCCACTACCGAGAAGGCCCTCTGCAAAATATGTGTGCAGTGTGTGTATTTGCCCTATACGTTCAAAGTACCAGGCTACTTTAGACTACGGTTACCAGATTTTTTTCAATGAATCCGGGGACACGTTTCAGCTTCCTCCTAAATAGATGGATTTTGTCAGGGGACTGATTTGTAAATCCGGGGACTGTCCCCGGGAAATGGGGACGTCTGGTAACCTTACTTTAGGCAGCTGTGGCTTCTCCCAAAAGGTTCTGGGAGCTGTAGTTTGTTCAGGGTGCTGAGAGTTTTCAGGAGACCCCTGTTCCCCATCACTGAACTACAATTCCCAGAGTTCCGTGGGGAGAGGGATTGACTGTTAAAAAACTCTGGGAACTACATTACAAATCCTCCAACAGGGGCTGTGCTCTGACTTCATGCTAATCCAAGACTGATGTGGCACTACACATCCTCCAGGGGAGGCTGCCTGATGACAGCATTGCGTTTTTATGTCTATAGGAAGATATTAGGAGAAAATCCCACTAAGACTCTGATGAATTTTCATGGTGACTTTCTTTATTTTAAAAATGCAAGCTGATGTGGAAATGTGGAAAACTGAATTTAAGACTGAAAAACTGAGAAGCCAGTATTGACAGATTCACCCATGCCCTTTGTTTACCTTCCGTTTTAATGGACTGTGAACGGGAGGTGTGCAGGGTGATGCTGCCGTCTGGGGCAATATCAGTGAGCAAGGCAAGATTTTATTACATGTTGGATAGCAAACCCTTTGCTGCCAAGCAGTTGACCACAAGCTCCAGGTATAGCTTGCCAGAAATGCTCAGCGCCAGCTGCTCCAAACTCCAAGGCGCTTTGATGTTTGGGAACTAAAATGGGAGGCACCTCCACCTCCTCACTCTTGCAGCTAAAAGTAGATTCAGTAGTAGTAGTAGGTTGTTTTAATGTTTTTGTTTTAAAGGAAATATCCGCTTTCAGAGGAGCGTTTTCTCTGTGAGTCTGCAGTCTGGGCAGTGCTTTTTTTTCTAGAAAAAAATGTTTAGAGGTACAGTGGTACCTCAGGTTAAGTACTTAATTCGTTCTGGAGGTCCGTACTTAACCTGAAACTGTTCTTAACCTGAAGCACTTTAGCTAATGGGGCCTCCCGCTGCCGCCGGAGCCCGATTTCTGTTCTCATCCTGAAGCAAAGTTCTTAGCCTGAGATACTATTTCTGGGTTAGCGGAGTCTGTAACCTGAAGCGTATGTAATCTGAAGCATATGTAACCTGAAGCGTATGTAACCTGAGGTACCACTGTACTCAAGAAAATCCCTGTTTTATAGTTCAAATTGGGAAAAATAAATACAGTAAATGGACAAAGATTCACAAAATGTTTAGGGGTACAGTGGTGCCCCGCAAGATGAATGCCTCGCAAGACGGAAAACCCGCTAGACGAAAGAGTTTTCCGTTTTGGAGGTGCTTCGCAAGACGATTTTCCTATGGGCTTGCTTCGCAAGACGACAATGCCTTGCGAGTTCCTGCGGGTTTTTTTCCCTTTCCCCCCTTTTTCTAAGCCGCTAAGCCGCTTATCAGCTGATCCGATCAGCAGATAAGCCACTAATATCGCTAATCCGCTAATCCGTCAATGGGCTTGCTTTGCAAGACGAAAAAACCGCTAGACGAAGAGAATCACAGAACGGATTCTTTTCGTCTTGCGAGGCACCACTGTATGGGTACCCCCCCCCCCAAAGAAGCGCTGAGTCTGGGTGTGTTTTTGGATAGGCCAGAGTACTGATTCACTAAGAGGGGCAGTGGCCAACCTCTCTAGCAAGTGGCTACTTTGGGCTCACAGAACACTTTGGTCAATTTACTTAGGAATGGAGGAAGTTGCTTTAGAGCAGGTTAGTTGTCCGTTGAGTCCTGTACTACCGACTGATGGGCAGCAGATCTCCCCAGCTCCGGTAGCATCAACGTCTACCTGCCCCTTTCAATGCAGATGCTGAGAATCAGACTGGAGATCTTTTTCATGCAAAGTCTGGGCGAAGGCACAGAACTGTAACATTAATGATGCAATATTTAAATATTATTGGCAGCCGCATGGAGATTTTAAGATACCAGCCTCTTCCAGGTTACCTGTTTGCTAAGCATTCGCCTCGATTTGTTTGCTGGGAGGCTGGAGGGCACTGTGGAAAGTAAGCCTCATTCCACACATTTTCTGCATCACTTTCCTTACTGCAAAAAGTCTGGGTTGGGGGGGGGGAATGTTGGCTTGTCAACCATGATTGTGCAATTTGAATAGGCCATAACGTCACTCGGAAATAGCAGCAGTCTGTAAGCGATTGGGTGTGGAGCCTCCATGTTTAAAGGCAGTTTATATCTGAGCAGCAGTTGCTTGGCTGGCAACAACAACAACAACAACAACAACAACAACAACAACAAATAAATAAATTTATTATTTATACCCTGCCCATCTGGCTGGGTTTCCCCGGCCACTCTGGGTGGCTTCCAGCAGAATATTAAAATACATGCTCTCATGCCATGCTTGTTGGCTTTGCTAGAGGTATCTAGTTGTTGTCCTCGTCCTCCCCCCTTGAGAAACAGGATACTGGATTAGATGGGCCCTTTCAGGGGGATCCAACAAGGGGATCCTTGCTCTGATGCGGCAGTCTGCCTAGCAGATTTCTGATTTCAAAACTGGGGGAGGGAAAAATAGGGTCTCCGGCAAACCATTCCTGCCCTCGGGCAAAGGAAATTCAGTGGAAGAGGAAGTATGGCTAAAGTATAATAAGTGAAGTTAATGTATTTTTTTTTTTAAGCACGCTTTTGGTCTTCCCAAAAGCAAGGATGTAAAGTAGATTTATGTGAAAGCCTTTTACGCAAATGTCTTCAAACTGGCATGTTTAGTCTGGAGCCGTTCCCAGAACACTTAATTTTTATCAATAAAACATGCACATATTTCAGCTTCGGGCCCCATGTGAAGCTGCAGGCAGACTTGAAACTGTGCTAGATCAGGGTTCATCATCCCCCCCAAAGAATCCATTTGAAGAAAGAGGCTGGGTCCTTAGGCAGAGTTTATCCTGCTCCAGAGCTGTTCACTTCAGAGGGGCCTGGACAGAGAGCTCACAAGTCCTCCCTTAAGAACACAGGAGCACTGCCTTGCCGGATCTGACCAATGGTCCTTCTGGCCTCATTACCAGCGACAGCCAGGCACCAGTTGGGGTGTGTTAGCCAGGGCATTTGGGTGCCTCCTAGTTTGTCTTGTATCTCTTTGTGTTGTTGTTGTTGTTGTTGTTGAGTCGTTTAGTCGTGTCCGACTCTTCGTGGCCCCCTGGACCAGAGCACGCCAGGCACTCCTGTCTTCCACTGCCTCCCGCAGTTTGGTCAAACTCATGTTAGTAGCTTCGAGAACACTGTCCAACCATCTCGTCCTCTGTCGTCCCCTTCTCCTTGTGCCCCCCATCTTTCCCAACATCAGGGTCTTTTCCAGGGAGTCTTCTCTTCTCATGAGGTGGCCAAAGTATTGGAGCCTCAGCTTCAGGATCTGTCCTTCCAGTGAGCACTCAGGGCTGATTTCCTTAAGAGTGGGTAGGTTTGATCTTCTTGCAGTCCATGGGACTCTCAAGAGTCTCCTCCAGCACCATAATTCAAAAGCATCAATTCTTCAGCGATGTGTTGATATGGCTTTGTTATTTTTGTAGAAGTCTGCTAGGCAGTACAGTCATACCTCGGGTTACAGAAGCTTCAGGTTGTGCGTCTTCGGGTTGCGCATCGCGCCAAACCCGGAAGTACCGGAACAGGTTACTTCCGGGATTCGGTGCTCGCGCATGCACACAAACACTAAGTCACACTTTGTGCATGTGCAGAAGCACCAAATCGCAACCCGCATGTGCGCAGACATGGCGCTGAGGATTCCGGATGCTGCAGGTTGCGAATGTGCCTCCCGCATGGATCACATTCGCGACCCAAGCTTCCACTGTATAAGCCTTTGGCTTGCCAGGTTTTTATCAGGAGGTTTTGTGCTGCGTGGTGGAATAATGGGTGGTGTGCCAGGGGAATTAGTGGGGATGGGGTCAGGGACAGTTTACCTACTTCTCCTTCCTTTAAGCATGGTCTGTGTGAACCTGTTTAGTGTTGTGGGGATTTTCCTTAGTTTGTTTGAGAGGAATGGGGATGCTGTAGCCAGGCACCAGTTAAGCAACATAAAGGTAAAGGGACCCCTGACCGTTAGGTCCAGTCGTGGCCGACTCTGCGGTTGCAACGCTCATCTCGCTTTATTGGCCAAGGGAGCCGGTGTACAGCTTCTGGGTCATGTGGCCAGCATGACTTAAGCCGCTTCTGGTGAACCAGAGCAGCGCACAGAAACGCCGTTTACCTTCCTGCCAGAGTGGTACCTATTTATCTACTTGGACTTTGACGTGCTTTCGAACTGCTAGGTTGGCAGGAGCAGGGACCGAGCAATGGGAGCTCACCCCATTGCGGGGATTCGAACCGCTGACCTTCTGATTGGCAAGTCCTAGGCTCTGTGGTTAAACCCACAGTGCCACCCGCGTCCCAGTTAAGCAACATACTCACCATATATTAAACCATTGTGGTTAAACCACTGTGGGAATTGTACCTCTGTAGCAAACTACAGTCCCTAGTAGGAAAGCTATGACTTCTAAATATATACAATATACTCACCATATATTTAGAAGTCACAGCTTTCCTACTAGGGACTGTAGTTTTCTACAGAGCTACAATTCCCACAGTGGTTTAACCGTCAGCCCTCCTTCCCTGGGAGCTCTGGGAATTGTAGCCCTGCAAAGGGTCTCCTGACAACTTTCGGCACCCTTAACAAACTGCTCTTAAAGTAGTCTTGCAGCACTTTAAACAGTTGTGGCTTCCTCCACGGAACAGCACCCTAGGAAGAAACAGCGTCTAGCCTTCTTAAGGCTTGGTGCCAATGCCAAGCACCCTCCTTCCTTCCTCCTCTCGGGTGCGCATGTGGGGCTGTCGCATGGACATTTATCTGTGGGCCGGTGTTTGAGAAGCACCTCCTAATTAGGAAAAGGAATTGAGCAGAGCGAAGTTGGTGGAACAGCTCCAAGATCAAAGGAACCTCAGGCAGATTCACTCTTAACTCCTCTGCAAATGTCCTTCTTTTTTAAAAGAAAGAAAATGCATCAGTTCCCTTGCTTCCTTGATGCGTTTGTGTCTTCACTTCAGGAATACAAGAGGATGTTGGGGAGGCAGATTAATTGGGGACTGTTCTCCCGGATGGAACCATCTAGTCCCTGCTCTTAGTTACTGTTCCGACGGGAACGGGGAACCTTTTTCCAGACCGAGGGCCACAAACCCTTCTGTGAAAGCTTCTGGGGGCCACATGGCAATGGTGGGCGGAGTCCGAGGCAGGAGCAAGGAGACGCAGGGATCGGCAAGGTTTGCCTCGCCTGGGCCAGTTCACTCCAGTGGAGATCCCTGTGATTTCCGGTATCTGCGCAGATGCGATTTCCGGTGCCGCGGAAGCGAGTCTCTGCGCCGTGCTGCGCCAGTTTAGTGCAGCGCACGGGGACTCACTGAGCCGGTAGCTTGTTTCAGGGACGGCTCGTGGGCCGGTTAAACAACCCCCATGTGCTGCTTGCGGCCCATGGACCCTAGGTTGCCTACCCCTGAAGGAGAGCAACAAATGTAAATGTTGCCTTTGTACAGTTGGCTACTTTCTATACACCCTGTCCCCTCGGTCCTCCGTCCAGGCAAGCAAGAGACATTTTCAGAGTCGAAGGGCACATTCCAGTCAGGCAAAAACACTTAAGGAAGGTGCAGAGCAGGGCCGGTGAAGGGTATGTAGCCCTAGGGAGAGAATCAAGGGCCAGGCAGGGACTGAGGGCCAGGTTAGAGATAATGTGAAATAACATTTGTAAGCCCAAACACCCAGCTGTGGATATTTCCAAACCCCTGGACGACATCCCAGACAAATGAGTAAGCTTTAAGGCTTGGTTATCCACTCCTGCGATAGCTATCTATGTCTTCGTGTTGTTTCCACATCCTTCCCCCAATATTTTAAAAGATGTTCATTCAAGACTGAAGGAACTTGGAACCAAGGCAAAAAGCTCTCCAGCCCTTTAGGACTCCTTACTCCTCTCAGTTTAATATTGGATAAGTGGCAAGCAGTATGAAAGCCAGTGTGGAATAGTGGTTAGAGTGCTAAACTAGGTCCTGGGAGAAAAGGGTTCAAATCCTTGCTTAGCCACAAAGTCCACTGGGTGACTCTGGGGCAGCTGCTGTCTCACAGTCTACCCTACCTTGCAGGGTTGCTGGGAGGATAAAATGGAGAGCAGCAGGGTTGATGATGATAATAATAATAATAATAATAATAATAATAATAATAATAATAATAATAATAATTTATTTATACCCTGCCCATCTGGCTGGGTTTCCTCAGCCTCTCTGGGCTGCTTCCAACAAAATATTAAAATACAATCGTCTATTAAACATTAAAAGCTTCCCTAAACAGGGCTGCCCTAAACAGCCCTTCTCATCTTGCAAACTCATAAATATAAACAACCTAAAGTAATGGTTGACTCCATTGAGTACAGCAAATATAATAAAATTAAGTATGTGTGTTTAATCTAGCATTTGCATGGACAGGCGGAGTCCCCCAAACCCTGGGCGGCCCCCGTGTGGAATAAAGACTCAAGACAACGTGCTATGGGATTAAAATTGGCTACAACTTGATTATGTTTCAGATGTGGGTAGACCTTGGCTCAGGCATTGGGGGTTTATCCCTCCCAGTCCCCCACCGGGGATCTGGGGAACATCAGGGTTATGGGGAGTGGGGTGGGCTGAACGTATGTTCAAGCAGAGCAAGCCTGTCCCCATTACGCCGCCGTCGCAGGGGAGAGCAATGACAAGCCTCCCCTCAAATAACCCTTTTAAAGGGAACCCTGGTATTGCCACCGCAAAGAGGAGGGGGGCGTGGGTCACCACTGAACGCCCTTCCCCATTTAGGGAAGATAGACTAAGGATTCCACCCAAGGCCTGATACTGCCAAAGTTGTGACGTTTTGCTACAGTAAAGGCAAACCTGCCAATGCAGGAGAATTCCTTTCCGGCCCTTTAACAGCGACCTTAACGTAGCAGCACCCATGTACCTGTGGAGAAAAGGTTAACCTGCAAATAAGTCTTAACTGAGCGTGGGTAGGGTGGGAGAAGCTTTGGAGCCAACTGACGATTCCCAGGTAAGATCCTCCCCCTATTGTGTGGGCAGGTGGTCCCTCCCCCTACCTGGCCTGATCACCGTGGCAACGCCTCCCTAGGCGGGATTGGGCAACTGGCTGAGGTAGGCGGAGACCTCCAGGTATCCCACCTGGGGAAGGCGAAGCCAAGCCTGTGCTAATGGTGCCGCATAGGGTCCAGGGGGCTGCATGCGGCCACACAAAGGGTGCCCCCCACTTAATATGGGGAGTGGTCATTCTCTGGGGGCCAGCAGACATCAGAATGAATGGGCTTCATCTTGGCTGGGTCTGTCTCTCCCTCCCTCCCTCCCTCCCTCCCTCCCTCCCTCCCTCTCCCCTAGTGGAAGTAGAATAACACTCAGCTTGTGGCGCTGTGGTCTAAACCACTGAGCCTCTTGGGCTTGCCGATCAGAAGGTTGGCAGTTCAAATCCCCATGATGTGGTGAGCTACTGTTGCTCTGTCCCAGCTCCTGCCAACCTAGCAGTTCAAAAGCACACCAGTGCAAGTAGATAAATAGGTGCCGCCGTGGTGGGAAGGTAAACGGTGTTTCCGTGCGCTCTGGTTTCTGTCACGGTGTTCCGTTGCTCCAGAAGCGGTTTAGTCCTGCTGGCCACATGACCTGGAAAGCTGTCTGTGGACAAACACCAGCTGCCTCGGCCTGAAAGCGAGATGAGCGCCGCAACCCCATAGTCACCTCTGACTGGACTTAACTGTCCAGGGGTCCTTTACCTTTTCCCTTTCCCTGATTGTTGAGTGGTGGGAAAGAAATGCAATTCTACCTTCCCTCTCTCCTCTCCTTTCCTCCTTAGAGGGGAATCTGGTGCCGGCAAAACGGAAAACACCAAGAAAGTCATTCAGTATCTGGCTGTCGTGGCCTCCTCTCACAAGGGCAAGAAGGACACCAGCATCACGGTAAGGATTTTCTGGAGCAGCCTGTTCTGTCTCAACAAACAAAAACAATGCAAATGTCTCCTAGGGGAGCACTGGGATAGTCTTTAGCGAATGATGGTACCTGGACCAGGCCGGCTGCTTTGCAGCTCAGGCCGTTTTCAGCATCCCTTTCATTGCCAAATTGCTGACATATTACTGAGAGGACACAGTTATGTCACAACCCCTGTGTGTTTATGGAAAAAGGGCTCTTTGTTTGACATCCCCTCCTTAAGCGCAGGCAGGCAGGAGAAGAGCGCATAGCTTTCCATATGCGGCTCCTCCTCTGGGGAGCTGCTGATGCTGGGGAAATGTGGAAGTCCCCTCTCCATCTTTAAAGTTTATGGGTGAGACAGGGCTGGATCCTTTCCTTCCATCAGGCCTGCGGGGTGACCTGTGGCTCTCTGGGTGATGTGGGACTCCATCTCCCATCAGCCCCCAGCCAATATGGCCAATGGTCAGGGGAGATGGGAGTTGGGAGTTAGGGACAGCGTAGAAATTCAATTCAGCTTGCATATTTTAACATGGACCTGTCCGAAACAAGATGTGAACCGGGTGCCTTCCAAAATCTGCACTTCCCCAAATTTTTGCAGTGTGGCCCTCTAGCCAATTCCTGTGTGCAGCAATGCATTCCATAAACGTAAAACATGCAATATATGCCAATATTGGTGACAGTAAGATCCCAGCAAATGTTGCATTTGGCAGAAGTGATGTTTTTTTTAATGCACCTGTTAGAAGAAATCCGCACTCAGATTCTGATGAATTTTCACGAGGGCTTAAAAGAAAAATGGCAGGTTGATGTGAAAAAGTGGAGAGCTCAATTTAAGACTAATCTACCACCTATATTTCCTCCCCCCCCCCAAGCAAAACATTTATTTGTTTGGATCTAGGTCATATCTAAACGTACCAGTGCAGATCCACAGGTTGGTCCTTCTGCCTCTATTTTCCTTGAGGAGGTGTGTTGTGTGTCTGTTTGCATATATAATATACATGCATACATACATATAAACACCTGCCGCTGTGGATTGTGAATTCAGGTGGAAACACCTTTTTTAAAGAAAAGTATTTCGGGATGTGACGGGAATGATACTGACAACTGTTTTATGCCGTGTTATCTGACTGCAGCAAGGTCCATCTTTTGCTTACGTGAGTAACCTGGATTATTTGGTGTGTGTGTGTGTATATATATACAAAGGCACGGAGTGTAGATCTGCATGGTGTTTTTGCACTCCACCTTCTAGAAGAAATCACCCAATGGTTCGATGTGACAAGATCCCTCATGGCTCAGGGCAACAATAGTGTTCACGTGTATGTTTTCCCAATGCCCTGATCTCAAACACACCATCGTCGGAGTTAGCGGTCTGGGTTTCAGCTGGTCTTGCTCCCAGAATCACAGTCTTCATGAGAACTGAGGCCACGAGAGTTGCTTTTCCCAGTAGCACTGCTCGGTTTTGCACACTGGAATCGTTTCCTCTTTCCAACACATCTCGGAAGAGCAAACTTGTGGCCAGAAGTGTCGTTTCCGAGCGGTGATGCGCTTCAAACTGGACCGCTTTTGAAAGAGTGCCTTACTCTCCCCAAGGATCACAGTGTGGTAGTTGATTGACATCATCCTGGTCTGCTTGCACGCTGTTCGTTTTTTGACATTGCTTGCTGCCTGCCCTGTGCTACACCTGCAACAAACCTCCTTCCGCATGCCTTCAAAGTGGCCAGGTTATAACAATTGCCATGCAAAAGAATTAGTATTTTTCGCTCTATAAGACGCACCAGACCACAAGACGCACCTAGTTTTTGGAGGAGGAAAACAAGAAAAAAAAATATTCTGAATCTCAGAAGCCAGAACAGCAAGAGGGATCGCTGTGCAGTGAAAGCAGCAATCCCTCTTGCTGTTCTGGCTCCTGGGATAGCTGTGCATCCTGCATTCGCTCCATAAGACGCACACAGATTTCCCCTTACTTTTTAGGAGGGAAAAAGTGAGTCTTATAGAGCAAAAAATACGGTAAGCTTTAAACTTTGGGAATTTATTTAATACAGACTTGGCAGTTTTGCAGCAGCGATAGGCGCCAGTTATGCGGGAAAGAGCAGCTGAGTGAGACATGGCAGAGACCTCTAGTTTGTGTACAAACCAGACATTTAGGGCACATTTGAAGTGTATTCCCTGCCCTGCAAAAGAACCCTGAGAATGGTAGTCTGTTAAGGGTCCTGGCAATGGTAGCCCTTTGCATCCTCAACAAACTACAGTTCCCTGAATTCTTTTTGGGAAAATGTGTGTGCTTTAAATGTATGGTGTGGACACAACCCTAGTTCTGATCTCCAAGGTTTCAGAGGCCTTTTTGATTGGTGCTTTCACAAAGCACCCCCCCCAAGGACAATGGAAACCTCACATGTGGGGCTCCTTGTCCATCAGTAATTTTGAAAGTTCAGTTCTGGTTTCATAAATGATCCAGTATTCCTTCAGCTCTTGGCAGAGAATGACTTGACTAAAACTCCAGAAGCAAAGTGCCAATTGAACAGCTGTTCTGCACAGCATAGTCTACAGATGTTACTTGTCCCTCTGTCCACTCCTCTCCAAACAACTGGCCTAGTGGCGAAGAAATGAAACATAGTTATTCACCCATATTGACAGCTTGAAAGGAAAAAAAGGAAACCGTTCTCTTCCAGTTCACGGAAATTTTGCTATCTAGTCACCTGGAGCTGATTCATAATCACCACAGGTGATGAGTGGAGGAGACCGTATAGAAGCCCAAAGCAAAGTATGCCTCTTGTGGATTCGCCTCCGATATTCCGCCTTCCTCTTTCTTTGACCTAAATCTGTTAACTGGCCTGTTGTCATTGCTTTCAGAATCTGCTTAATTAGCATTTGCCTGGATACATTGCATGGCTTGTGTGTGTGTGTGTGTGTTCATCATCATCATCCGTGTGTAACTGCATGCATGCATTTGCACAGGGGTTGGGGAATCTGGATATTTTTTAAAAACCCAAAATAATGCATTGTCATATTCAACCTTTTCAAAAGCTCTGCATTTAACATGATTAATAGATGCGGCGTAATCTGCTTTGTGCTGCATTACCTTTCAGGTTTTTATTTTTTGGCCATTTCTTTCCCTTGCCTAATTTACAGCATTGTCCCCTTGCTGAGTAAACGCTTCGACACTCTAGGTCCGGGGTTTGAGGGGGAGGGAGGAGTTCGTAGCAGGCCGTTCCAGAAGTATCATGACCAGACTTTGATGGAGCATTGGACACACAGTGAAAAGAGTTGTGTTGCCCTCTGTTGCAGCCATCCGAAGAAAGGATTTCATCTGCAGCAACCAGCTGCCTTGTCTATCCAGAGGAGGCTCGATGGACAGCACCGGGCTAAACAAGGGGCAGGAAGAAACAGAGAGCTCAACATTTACTGCAGGCCGCTTCAAGCTTCTCATTCACATCCCTTGCAGAGATAATCTCCAAAATGCTTGTAGACTGGAATGTGCAAAGCACAGGACACCCATGGCCTCCCCAGATGTTCTTGGACTCCAAGTCCCATCAGCCCCAATAGCCAGGGATGATGGGAATTGTAGTCCAGCAATGTATGGAGGGCTAGACTGGTATAAAATACCCAGTGCTGTGGTTCCCACCTCTTTACGCTGTGTGTGTTGTAGTAGAATGCTGACTGGGGTGCCCATAGCAAAAGAAAGCCCTGTGCGGTGTGCATTACAATATACATGCATTTTTTTAAAAACAGAGATTATTTATCTGTAGGGGAGGGAATCAAGGCTGGACCTGCCTTGGCCGAAGCCTCTGTATGCATCTTGTGTGTGACTGTTTACAGCGGAGAGACTTGTCCTCTTTCTGAGGATAATAGCATTTGAATCCGTTTTAGGGTGAGCTGGAGAAACAGCTGCTGCAGGCGAACCCCATCCTCGAAGCTTTTGGGAATGCCAAAACCGTGAAGAACGACAACTCTTCCCGATTCGTAAGTTGGAAGTGATATAATACTGCTTTGAATGTTATAGACCAAGTGGGACTTGACTATGAGCTATGGGGTGCCAACAAGAATGCACTGGGCCCAGCACATTCATTTGCTTCTGGGAAACTAAGCTACAAGGTGTATGGATCTCAATGACACAGTGCTTGAAAGCATATCCATTGTCCCATACCCTCTGGCATTTATCCGATGAAAATAGGGATGTCCTAAGTAAAAGCTAGGGACGCGGGTGGCGCTGTGGGTTAAACCACACAGCCTAGGACTTGCCGACCAGAAGGTCGGTGGTTCAAATCCCCGCGACGGGGTGAGCTCCTGTTGCTCGGTCCCTGCTCCTGCCAACCTAGCAGTTCGAAAGCACGTCAAAGTGCAAGTAGATAAATAGGTACCGCTCCGGCAGGAAGGTAAACGGCGTTTCCGTGCGCTGCTCTGGTTCGCCAGAAGCGGCTTGCTCATGCTGGCCACATGACCCGTAAGCTGTATGCCGGCTCCCTTGGCCAATAAAGCGAGATGAGCGCCGCAACCCCAGAGTCGGTCACGACTGGACCTAATGGTCAGGGGTCCCTTTACCTTTACCTAAGTAAAAGCTGGACGTTCCTGTCTCAAATCAGAAATTGGGATGGCTTCTGTAAATCTGGGACAGCCTCTGGAAAATAGGCACGATTGGAGCTGGAGATCCCTGCTTGAATCCAGAAAAACAACGGCAATCACAATTCTCATCAGCCAAGCGAGGGGTTACCAGTGTGACCCCCCAGTGCAATGGCCCCCTTAAGGTCTTCCTCTGGTACCCACAAAACCAGGGGGGGCCCTTCAGTGCCCTCTTGGTCATGAGGTGGTGAGAGTTACCCATTTCTCGCTCAGAAAGTACATAGAGCTGAAGGGAGAATCGGAAGAATTCTCTTCCTCTTTCAGCTCTATGTAATTTTTGAGGCTCAGTTCCACTGGATCCAACTTTTACGCAGATCCCTCGGGGAAAACCGAACTCTGCATGCGCACATGTTCTCTCTATCTGGGCAGCTGGGGGAGCTGATCTAGGAGAGGGCAAGCGGAGTGACCAGAGGGGGTGGCCCTCAAAAATTCAGATCCGCCCATGTGTCCAAAAATGGTTTTAGAACTACAGACATACCTCATGTTACGTTTGCTTCATGTTATGTTTTTTCAGGTTGCGTCCTGCGGCGACCCGGAAGTACTTCCGGGTTTCGCCGCTCGCACATGCGCAGACATGCAAAATGACATCACGCACATGCACAGAAGTGGTGAATTGCATGTGCGCAGACATGTTCTTTTCATGTTGCGAACGAGCCTCCGGAATGGACCCGTTCGCAACCAAAGGCACCACTGTATATCTCTGTGCAGAGTCCCTTCCAGCTAACCCCCTCCCAATTTCATTCTGGTTAAGTTAGACTGGGGAAGCCTATAATTCTCATGTTGTGCTAGCAGGTATCAAAAGCCATCTTCTCTTATCACCGACAGGGCAAATTCATCCGCATCAACTTTGACGTAACCGGCTACATCGTGGGAGCAAACATAGAAACCTGTATCCTTTTTTTGGCACGTGGGATGGAACTTGGAGGAGTACGAGAAAGTTGTAATCAGAGCTCAGAGTTGTGCCTGAGAAAGGCAAACATTTCCAAGGCCGGGCGGGGAGAGGAGGCAGGAGGCTGATGTGGGTGGCTCTGTTTGGGGCTGATCCTGGCAGCTTTGCTGCCTTCGTTCATGGTGCAGATCTCGAATGGCTGCCGGTTGAGTTTGTGCGTCGCTTTGGGGAGGGCAAGAATGTGCTAGGTTCTCATGAAAGTGTGAATCAAAATGCCTAATTTCTTCCTCATCCCCAGATCAGGAAGAAGAGGCACTCCAAAAGCAGCAGGCCCAGGTGTTGGACCCAGCGTGGTTCCTCGGGTCAGCTGACTCCAGAGGAGCAGCAATAGCTCCTTCTGGCCACCCAGAGTGGGGGCACTAAGCCATAGGAGAGAATAGGCTAGGACAGGGGTTAGCAAACTTTTTCATCAGGGGGCCGGTCCATTGTCCCTCAGACCTTGTGGGGGGGGTGGACTATATTTTGGGGGGAAAATGATGCAAGAGCCCTGGGAGCCCCAGTGGCTGCTTACCCGTGTCTTGTGAGCAGCAGGGGCTGGCGGCGGAGGAGGAGGAGGGATGATGAGCGGCTTACAAAAGGGCTCCAGAGAGGGGCTGCTTAAAATGGCGGCCGCTCAAGCGCTGCTGCTGCTGGCACCAACAAAGCCCAGCCCCTTTCCTCCTCTAGGCAGGGCGGGGAGAAACCAGGAGGAGGGAGGGAGGAGGCACTGCCACCGCTGCCAAGGGAGGGAGAGGAAAAGAACATGCGCTGGCGATCCACCTGGCGATTCCTGGACTGTCCGCAGGCTGGATCCAGAAGGCAATTGGGCCTGATCCAGAAGGCGTTTCCTGCTCTGTTCCGTGCCGGTTTAGTGCGGCGCACAGGAGCTGAGCGGGCGGCGGGGGTCCGTGGGCTGGTTAAATGACCCCCATGGGCTGCTTGTGGCCCGTGGGCCTTAGGTTGCTGACCCCTGGTTTAGGGCTTTCAAGGTCAGCACCAACACTTTGAATTGTGCTCGGAAATGTACTGGGAGCCAACGTAGGTCTTTCAAGACCAGTGTTATGTGGTCTTGGCGGTCGCTCCCAGTCACCAAGCTGAAATGTCAACATCTCCAGCAAAAATTTGCTTTTCGTACAGGAGTGGCTGCCAGCAGCGTTTTTCCTTGGGGCGGTGTTTGTGCAGAAGCGCTTTGTTTAAACAGAGAAACAAACAAATGAGCAGATTCAACCCCGTAGTCATCCTCTGCATAAATGTCGAAACCAAATGAGTGAAGTCATTGGCAAAGCCGAAACTTCTGTGGAGCTGGAGGAGACACAGGAAAGGAGCACCTCCCTTATACAGGAAAGCTTAAATATCTGCAGTGGGGAGACGGAAGAAAAGGAGGAACATCGGGGAGAAACTCATTAACTTCATTGCAGCTGAAGCGAAGCAGAAAGCCAGAAGCAGGGCCAACATCTTACCTGTGGCAGTGGCGTAGCGTGGGGGGTGCCAGGGGTGCTGGCCGCACCGGGCACAATATTTGGGGGGGCGCGTTTGGCTGGCCCCCCTCGAGGAAGCGGGAACCTCTCCAAGGCGCAGCGCGCCGTCAGTGGAGGAAAAGAGCCGCGCAGCAGCAGCAGCAAAGCCGGGAGGAGGAGGAGGTGGAGCGAGCCTGCTAATTGCTTGCTGGGAATTAAGCGGCTCAAAGAGGCAAAGGAAAAGAGGTGGAGCCGCTGGCCCGGCCGGGAGGAAGCTGGAGAGAGCAGCGCGCCAAGCGCACGTGACGCAAAGGGCCTGCCCACGTGCAGGCTGAGCTCCGTGTGGCGGGGGCGGAGGGAGGCGCTCGCTCTTTCCAAAGAAGGACCCGGCTACTGGATCAAGGCCACAAGGGCCCATGTAGAGTGAGTGGCCAAGCAGACGCGTCAATGAGAAGCACTCAAAGCAGGACCGGGGCACAAGAGCGCTCTCCCTTCCTGCTGTTTCCAGGGGGTGGAAGCGTCGCTGCCTCGAGGGCTTCCGAGATACCCTGGGGTGAAGTCCCGCTTCACCTTCTTGGGAGTCCCTCTCTTATGCTTTGGGGGGGGTAGCAAGGGGGAAGAATAATGATTTCCTCCACCACCAGCCCCAAATTCTATAGTAAGAGAAATTGGGGGCCAAGCCAACTGGGGAAATGGTGAGTCTCTCAGAGAGAGCTCAGGTACAGTGGTGCCCCGCAAGACGAACGCCTCGCAAGACGGAAAACCCGCTAGACGAAAGGGTTTTCCGTTTTGGAGGCGCTTCACAAAACAAATTTCCCTATGGGCTTCCTTTGCAAGACGAAAGCCCATAGGGAAATCTCCGGGACAGCGGGGAAGCGCAGCGCGTCTTCCCCACTGTCCTCGGACCTCCTCCGAAGGCTGGCGGTGGGGCGGAGAGACCTTCTCCCCGCGCCAGCCTTCGGATGGCTGTCCTGAAGACTTGTGGTGGGAGCAGTGGCGTAGCGTGGGGGGTGCAGGGGGGGCCTGCCGCACCTGGCGCAACATCTGGGGGGGGGCGCGGAAGAGACTCGAGTGCTAAAATCCACGGGTTAGGGGGCGCAAATTACTTGCCTTGCCCCGGGTGCTGAGAACCCACGCTATGCCACTGACCTGTGGAACTCATTGCTACAAGATGTTGCCATAGACCAGGGAACCTAAGGGCTGCATTCTGTCATGGGGAAACTTATGGGTGCTGGGCATGGCCAGAGACAAATGTAGGAGGTCAGTAGATGAGACTCCAGCCATGTAAAAACCAGATAAGCTCACCCCCACCCTCTCCATCCGCTATCTTGGCAAGAAAGAGACACATCCCAGCAAGGCAAAAGTGCTTAAGGAGCAGAGCGTGGAGCAGAGTTGATGAGGGATATGGCTTTGGGAAAGTCCCAAGGGCCATATATCGAGGTTCTCCACTCCTGCCAATGACATCCCCAGAAAGGACTTTTAAGTGGTCTTGCTAAATCCATGCAGGGTATGTGTTCGGAAAAGGAGGGGGAATGTCACAGGGGGAATGGCTCCCTCTTCCCATACGGATGGTCCTGTGTTCAGCCCCAGGGACATTCAATTAAAATAAATTCAGGTTGGCACGAATGGGAAATCTCTCTCTCTGGCTTAGATTCTGAAAGATGCTGCTATAATATATATATATATTAGAGAGCATTTATACCTTGCTCTTGAGTCAAAAGGAGCTCCCAGATGATGATGTTGTTGTTGTTTAGTCGTTTAGCCGTGTCCGACTCTTCATGACCCCATGGACCAGAGCACACCAGGCACTCCTGTCTTCCACTGCCTCCTGCAGTTTGGTCAGACTCATGTTAGTAGCTTTGAGAACACTGTCCAGCCATCTCGTCCTCTGCCATCCCCTTCTCCTTGTGCCCTCCATCTTTCTCAACATCAGGGTCTTTTCCAGGGAGCCTTCTGTTCTCATGAGGTGGCCAAAGTATTGGAGGCTCAGCTTCAGGATCTGTCCTTCCAGTGAGCATTCAGGGCTGATTTCCTTCAGAATGGATAGTTTGATCTTCTTGTAGTCCATGGGACTCCATTAATACAGTCCTCGCCCACAGTCTAGACCAGGGTTTCCCAAACTTGGGTCTCTAACTGTTTTTGGACTACACTTCCCATCATCCTTGACCGCTGGTCCTGCTACCTAGGGATGATGGGAGTTGTAGTCCCCAAACAGCTGGAGACCCAAGTTTGGGAAAACCCTGGTCTAAACAAACATGGCGCACAAGGAAAGGGGTCAGGGAGGAAAGAGGAGGTGGAGAAATCAAACTCAGGCAGCAATTCTTAAAGCAGTTCTTATAATGACACAGCTGTCACAGTTCAGGGACCGGGAGGTGCCAGATGGAGATGGGCTTTTGGGGGGAAAGTGATGGAGTGAGTCTTCTGCTTCCCATCTTTCCCACTGAGAAGGTCTGATGTAATGACTGCCCCCACTTGACAGCTGAGGGGAGAGGAGGCCAGATGCGGCTGGCCTGCCATGGGGCTCTTTATTAAAACAACTTTATTAGGTTACATATCCCAGCTTTCCACTACAGTGGTACCTTGGCTCCCAAACGCCTTGGTACTCAAACAACTTGGAACCCAAACACTGCAAACCCAGAAGTGTTTCAGTTGCAAACTTTTTTCAGAAGCTGAATGTGCTCCATTTTGAGTGTTACAATTCCGTTTTGAGTGTTACGCTGAGGTCTGTCTGTTTTTGTTATTTATTTTGCATTTTTGTTTTTGCGGCTCTTTTTGTTTTGTTTTTGTGACTGTGCAGTTCAGCTACTGATTGATTGGTTGTGTGACTGCAGTACATTGTTTATTGCTTTCATTTTATGGATCAATGGTCTTGTTAGATAGTAAAAATCAGGTTAAATTGCTGTTTTAGGGGTTGTTTTCAAAAGTCTGGAACGGATTAATCCATTTTGCATTACTTTCTATGGGAAAGTGCGCCTTGGTTTTGGAATGCTTTGGTTTTGGAACAGACTTCCGGAACGGATTAAGTTTGAGAACCAATGTACCACTGTATTAAATTAGCACTTAAGGTGGAGATCTGATGACGACAACAACAACAAAGCAATCCAATTGCTTTGCACAATTGAAACCATTTAGAACCTATGCAAGAGATACTATGGCAAGTAGTGAAAACTCCAGAGCCAATATTTAAAAGCACCCAAAGTTTCGCTTTTTTGCTTGCTTGCTTAACATTTGCCGACAGATTTGCTGGAAAAGTCCCGGGCCATCCGGCAAGCCCGAGATGAAAGGACCTTCCACATATTTTATTACCTACTCGCTGGAGCCACGGAACAAATGAAGAGTAAGGCACTGGCAGTGACAGCTTCTGTTTCGAACCATCGGGGAGCAGGACAGGGGCTGTAGCTTGGTGGTAGAACTTTTCCTTTGCATGCAGAAGTTCCCAGCGGCATCCGTAAGCAAGACTGGGGAAAACTCCCTGCCTGGACCCCTGGAAAGCCTCTGCCAGTCAGTGCAGAAAATACTAAGCTGGGTGGAAGATTGGTTCTGACTTGGTGCAGGCAACAACTGATTAACGCGCATCCAATTGACATGAAACCGCACATGCATGCATTGCAGCAACCCAGAAGTGGCTGGGAAAGTGGGCAGGGCAGGGGCATAATGGGGCAGGGTGGGCTTTGGGGTGGGGGCTACCCGGTTGGGAAAGGTTGGGCTAGAGGGTGAATGTTACAGGAGCATATATTGGGCCAAAGGGACCATGTTAGGTTCATTCATTTCAATGGCTCTACTCTGAGCAGGACTGAGTTGGCTACAACCCTTCATTTCTGCATGTGCTTCATGGGCTGCCTTTTGAGGTTATAACCCACACAAAGCCGCTTGCAGTATGACGGGGAGGACATAAATTACCGTATTTTTCGCTCTATAACACGCACTCGACCATAACACGCACGTAGTTTTTAGAGGAGGAAAATCCGTAGGCATGCCACCCGTAGGCATTCCCTCCATAACACGCACAGACATTTCCCCTTACTTTTTAGGAGGAAAAAAGTGAGTGTTATGGTGCAAAAAATACGGTACATTAAAACGTGCAGAATTTGTTATAAGAGGCCTAAAACCCTGCAGTTTTCTTTTATAGCACTGGCTCATCTCAATTCTGCTACTGTTCACTCTCTAGATGACCTGCTGCTCGAAGGTTTCAACAACTACACTTTCCTGTCTAATGGCTACGTGCCCATTCCCTCTCAGCAAGACGATGAGATGTTCCAGGAGACGCTGGAAGCTATGGGTATTATGGGCTTCAATGAGGAAGAGCAAGTTGGTAAGGAAGAAAGCAAAAAGCAAATGATCTTTATCCATTTCTTTTCTTTCTGTATCCCGAAAACAACAACAATCTGTCACCCAGTGCAGGATGGATATTTAAGTGGGTGGTGATGGATGTTTAAAACTATCCTGATTTAGTCTGGTGAACTGCATCTCTCTCTTTTTTCGGTCTTGTATTTCATAGGAATAGTGGCATTTGGATCCAGGTTTTGCATGAAGGTATTTGAAAAGGGCCTTTCAGCATAGCTGATATTGAGAGCGGTCCAGTTATATGCATTGAGTTTCCAGGCTTAAATTAGCTTTGCTGTAGGATTAGTTTCAGATACCCTGAAGCAAAATTGAAGAGAAAGGATCGTGATTTCCAACGTTAGGCTTGTAGTCTTTATTTTTACCATCTCAAGCCTCCTCTGCAGTTCTTCAACCCCTGAGAGTGTTTATTTTAGCAACTATTCTAGTAACTGTTGGGGGGATTTTTGTTCACCAGAATTATGCTTGCAATTTACTGCCTTCTCTATTATAACCACGTCCCTGTTTTCACCTGTGAAATGTTGGATGGTTTGTGGGTAGCGTGGAATTGGATGGTGTGTGCAATATGGGAGATTATTTTGTTAATGGAGGCCTAGATTAGGGAGGGGAAGAACCACTAACCCACAAATGGGTGGGGTCTGCAACTGGATTCCACAGAGCCTCTGGGTTTCTTCTTCCTGATTATCCACTATTTAGAAGCAAGGGGAAAGGGCATTGATGATGTATGAAGTGTGCAATGGCAGCGCCTTCTGCAGAAAGGCCTGTTGCAAGAAGGTGAAAGCAGAAGGGGAATTGCCTCGGAAGACATATGCTCCTTGCAAAAGCTGAAAAAGTTTTAAGTGGTGATTTTAAAGACTTCTCCTGAAGACGTGCTACTAATCAGCCTAGACCTCATCCTTTTCAGATATGGGACCCAACTTTAACCCAGATCTGGAAACTGGCTTCTCTATATTTTACCATCTATTCACTTGGTGATAGTCACAACCCAGCTCATATCAATGGGTTTCGACCCAAGGGATGAGGACCAAAGACATAGTGCCTTTTAGACATTGTTGAACTACAGCTCCCGCGAGCATGGCCAAAGACCGGGGGGCAGGGATAGGACTTGTGGTCCAGTATCATTGGGAGGGCAACAGATTGGCTATATCTGGCACAGAAAATACTGGGTTAGATCAGGGATGGGAAGTACGTGGCTTTCCAGATGTTGTCAGACACAACTCCCATCATCCCCATCTGTCCACGATGCAGGCTGGGGTTGATGGTAGCTGAAGGTCAACAATATCTGGAGCAGTGTCATAGCAGGGGTTACCAGCACCCAGGGCCGTGTGGGAGGGAAACGGACAGAGTACACATGTGCATTCAACTGCCTAATGGCGTCTGCATCACCCAAGAGATCGCAGCCACAGAGGTAAGAAAATAAGAGTTGTTCCATTGTCTGGAGAGGTTATTTCCTGGTTCGCATGGAGAAGCCATTTTCAGCGGAGCCCAGAGATATAAGCATGCAGCTGTATTGAGGCAGCACTAGGCATTGAAATTTTGTGCCTCGGGCAACCGCTCCTTCTCCCCCATGCTATGCCACTGGTCTAGAGGACTATCCCATTCCCCATCCCTGTGCTAGATGAACTGATGGCCTGACCTGGTCAAGGTAAGGTAAAATATAAAGGACCCCTGGACAGTTAAGTCCACTCAAAGGCGACTATGGGGTTGCGGCGCTCATCTCACTTTTGGGCTGAGGGAGCCGCCGTTTGTCCACAGTTTTCTGGGTCATGTGGCCAGCATGAATAAATCACTACCGGCGCATGGAGGACCATGACAGGTGCCAGAGCATACAGAAAGACCGTTTACCTTCGTGTCGCAGTGGTACTTATTTATCTACTTGCACTGGCGTGCTTTCGACCTGCTAGGTTGGCAGAAGCTGGGACAGAGCAACGGGAGCTCACCCCATCGCGGGGATTCGAACCTTCTGATTAGCAAGCCCAAGAGGCTCGGTGGTTTAGACCACAGCGCCAAGCTTCAAATGTCTAGAACTCAGTAACTGTTTCCTTTACCACTCAGTCACATCAGAAACTTATGATCTGCATCTGTGCATTAGATTACATTTCAGACTATTACGATTACAGACTATTGTATTTTAATATTTTGTTGGAAGCCATCCAGAGTGGCTGAGGAAACCCAGCCAGATGGGCGGGGTATAAATAATATATTATTATTGTTATTATTATTATTATTATTAGATTGCAAATGAGAAACAAATTCAATTGCCATTGATTTCTCATCTACCGCTGATCATTTGCGCAGCTCTGATCAGTAACTTGTGCCGAATGAATGAGTTTTTTGAACATAGGACGCTGCCACAGAACATGTTGGACTGTTGACCCATCTAACTTGGTATTGTCTACACAGACTGGTAAGGGACGCGGGTGGCGCTGTGGGTTAAACCACAGAGCCTAGGACTTGCCGATCAGAAGGTTGGCGGTTCGAATCCCGGCGACGGGGTGAGCTACCATTGCTCAGTCCCTGCTCCTGCCAACCTAGCAGTTCGAAAGCACATCAAAGTGCAAGTAGATAAATAGGTACCGCTCCGGCGGGAAGGTAAACGGCTTTTCCGTGCGCTGCTCTGGTTCGCCAGAAGCGGCTTAGTCATGCTGGCCACATGACCCTAAAGCTGTATGCCGGCTCCCTCGGCCAATAAAGCAAGATGAGTGCCGCAACCCCAGAGTTGGACCTAATAGTCAGGGGTCCCTTTACCTTTACACAGACTGGCAGCAGCTCTGCAGGGTTTGGGCCTCTCCCAGCCCTACCTGGATCATGTACGATCACCATCAAGAATGAATTAGAATTTTTGTTGTTTTTTCAAAGGCAGCATTTCTGCAGATTCAACACCGTTGATGAATTTTCCAGCACAAAGCAGTAGCTGGAAACCTGGGCTCTGAATGTTTGAGATGCAGCAAGGGAAAGATAAACTTTTTAAGCATTCCTGTGACAGGACTCTGCACAAACTCAGCAGAAGGGATTTGAACTTCAGCCAGGAAGTACCAGACAGATGACCATTTAAAGCTAGGATTTAGGGGGCCTCCAAGCACTGACGTCCAAGCAGAGAGCTGCAAGGAGATCGGGACATGGGAGTTCGGATTGGGATTTATTTTTTTATTTTTGTAAATAAAGAGAAGCGGCAGCTGTGTTGAAAATGTTTTACGACTGGAAGAAGAGGAGACATCAGTCAGATGAATTGTTTGCCGTGGTTGTTTTTCCAAATGCTCTTCCCATTTTCTTTAAGGCTCTCTAACTGCATTTGGTGCCTAAGGGAACACGGTGTCTGTAGTTTTTCAGTCTGGTGACACCTACTGGCCCAGAAATTTTACTGCTGCCTGCAGTATCCTCCAGACAGATTTTAAAGTGTGTGCAACCGATCTTGAGATAAAAGATGCGAGAGTAAACAACTCAGAAATAAATTGTGGGCAGGGCGAACTCTGGGCTTAAGCTCAACAAATTTGGGGGTTGTCTAAAGAAAGTTCAACAACTTTTGGGGTGTCCTGGTTTTTACTTTCTGAAATAAAGGAACCCGAACATAAACTAATTTTACGTGTAAACATAGTATTATTAGTATTATTCTTAGGTATTTCTTCAGTTATATATCACCCTTTATCCAAAGATTCCAGGGTGGTGTGCAACATTATAAACATAATTTAGGCAGTATAATAATAAAAACACAGTGCACAGCATTTAACAGGCCATAGGGTTGTAACCTGGAATTCTGAGTATGAGAGAGATGCACCCAATTGGCTCTCGCTCATCTTTGGGACTTGGAAGCTTAGGGGTTCATCCTGGGTACGAAATGTAAAACAGACCTTTCCATCAGACTGTGGTAGGGCTAAAACTCTTTTCTGAGCCCCCTTGTTGACTGAGCGGAGTACGAATCTGTATATATGTTCCAGCTTCTTAAAGATGTCTCCTTTACACCCACGCAGCGATGCTGAGAGTCGTCTCATCCGTTCTCCAGCTTGGTAACATCGTCTTCAAGAAAGAGAGGAACACAGACCAAGCTTCAATGCCAGACAACACAGGTATGACAGAGGACTGTGCAGGATTCAGATTTCTGCCCTCGTTGTGAGTCCCGCCCCCCCTGCAAAAATGGACCATGTATAGTTTACAAGCAGCCATGCACACATGGCCAGTACCCAACAGCAGAAACTTGTATATCAATATTCAGCTTTTCATGGAAAACAAAACTCTGCTTTTCTGATGGTACATCTGACATCTCTTACTTGCAACTCAAGTGGGGGAAAGATGCTGTATGAAATAGTGGGTGCACAAATCAGTCAGTTTTGGTTTCTCCACATTTCCCATCCCCCCCCAGTCTTAAATTCCTTTCTCCACATTTATGCAGTGGTTTTGGTGTGGGGGGTTTTGTTTATAAAGAACCCTCCTGAAAATTCGCCAGAATTTGGGTGAGAACTTCCCCTAACAAACACATTTTTGCATGGAGTTTTGACCGACTTACACATTTTCACAAACAGGTTTTCTGAATGTAATGCATCTTGGTATGTTGTTTTCACCAATATGTGCAACTTTTGTATATGTTGGTTGGAGGAACTGCATTGCAAAATTCAGGGCATGGCAGATTTTGAAGGATAGTTGCGTTTTCGTCCCCACATTGGTTGGAAAAGTGCAACTTAGGTAGCTTCTTGTTCAAATGCAACCAAAATTGAATTTATCCATGCAACCCTAGTATAAAATGACATTTCAAATCTCTTCTGAGAGCCAGTGTGGTGGTTAAGAGTGGTGGACTCGTAATCTGGTGAACCGGGTTCGCTTCCCTGCTCCTCCACATGCAGCTGCTGGGTGACCTTGGGCCAATCACACTTCTCTGAAGTCTCTCAGCCCCACTCACCTCACAGAGGGTTTGTTGTGGGGGAGGAAGGGAAAGGAGATTGTTAGCCGCTTTGAGACTCCTTAGGGTAGTGATAAAGTAGGATATCAAATCCAAACTCTTCTTCTTCTTCTGTTCCAGCTGCACAAAAAGTGTGCCACCTTATGGGTATCAATGTGACAGATTTCACCCGGTCAATACTCACCCCAAGAATCAAGGTTGGCCGAGATGTTGTTCAGAAAGCTCAGACCAAGGAACAGGTAATGATGGCCTTCTTTCCCTTGTTTCCTCCGTTCTGGTCCTGGTCTTCAAAAGATCCAACACCCAGACAATGGGAATTTCCCCCAGCCCAGACACCAATGATTGCCATGCAGTAAAAGCTGGCTGTGGTTCCTTCATTGATTTTGGTCTTGCTTCCGTTTAACTTTTTCAACAGGCTGATTTTGCAATAGAGGCCTTAGCCAAAGCAACGTATGAACGCCTTTTCCTTTGGATTCTGAGCCGGGTGAACAAAGCCCTGGACAAGACCAAGAGACAGGGAGCATCCTTCCTGGGAATCCTCGACATTGCTGGGTTTGAGATTTTTGAGGTATGCCCCCTTTATTCAGCCCAAGGTGACCAGAGCAGCTGACCTCAATCAAGGCCAGCTCATTTTCTTGTGTTCCATGGTCAGTGCCGGATTTACATATAAGCTAAACAAGCTATAGCTTAGGGCCCCACTCTCTTGGGGGCCCCAAAAAATTTAAAGAAAAAACCCCCTGGATGTACATTTCCAAAATATAACATAAAAAACAAATAAAATAGAACCTACATACAGCAAGAGTGTTTTATGTTGTGTAGGCTCCTATGATGTAAGTAATGGGCGCCACCTGCTAGCCTGCTCCCTGAAATATCACTGGTTTGCTCATTTCTATATATAGGGTACCTACATTCTGCATGGACTGGTTGCGTGGCCACATGTGCAAATGGCTTTAGATACCTATTAGGTCCACAAATTACCATATAGCATATGTTGTTGTTTAGTTGTTTAGTCGTGTCCGACTCTTCATGACCCCATGGACCAGAGCACGCCAGGCACTCCTGCCTTCCACTGCCTCCCCCAGTTTGGTCAAACTCATGCTGGTAGCTTTGAGAACACTGTCCAGCCATCTTGTCCTCTGTCATCCCCTTCTCCTTGTGCCCTCCATCTTCCCCAGCATCAGGGTCTTTTCCAGGGAGTCTTCCCTTCTCATGAGGTGGCCAAAGTATTGGAGCCTCAGCTTCAGGATCTGTCCTTCCAGTGAGCACTCAGGGCTGATTTCCTTCAGAATGGAGAGGTTTGATCTTCTTGCAGTCCATGGGACTCTCAAGAGTCTCCTCCAGCACCATAATTCAAAAGCATATATAGCATATATTCAATACAAAAAACAGTGACAATTTGTTGTTGACAAAGGACAGCCGGACATATAAAGAGCCCCAATACCTTCAGTTGCTTAGGGCCTCATCAAACCTAAATCAGGCCCTGTCCGTGGTCCAAGGCATTTTGCTGCCTGAGGTGAAGGGCATGGTGCATTGTCCCCAGTTCCCTGTACAGAAGCCAACTGGACTGGAGCTGAATCTTGTTCGATGCTGGTCCAATGGGGCAGCATCCTCTGGCGGAGATGGTGGTGGTGGGCTTCACTCAGAGGTGGCAGGCAGACTGTTCAGCACTTGCCGCTCTGCCCTCCAACACTTCACTGCTGTCCTCCGGCAACCCTGAGGCACGCGCCTCACTCTGCCTAATGATAGGGCTGGTCCTGTCCATACTGTTTATGGGTTTATAAGCTTGTTGGTTTTATAAACTTTATGAACTTGTAGGTTTATAAAGAGACGAGTAAAGGTAAAGGTAAAGGGACTCCTGACCATTAGGTCCAGTTGCGGACGACTCTGGGGTTCCGGCACCCATCTCGCTTTACTGGCCGAGGGAGCCGGCGTACAGCTTCCGGGTCATGTGGCCAGAATGACTAAGCTGCTTCTGGTGAACCAGAGCAGCACATGGAAATGCCGTTTACCTTCCCGCCGGAGCAGTACCTATTTATCTACTTGCACTGGTGTGCTTTCGAACTGCTAGGTGGGCAGGAGCTGGGACTGAGCAACGGGAGCTCACCCCGTCATGGGGATGCGAACCGCTGACCTTCTGATCGGGCAGGTCATAGGCTCAGTGGTTTAACCCACAGCGCTACCCGCGTCCCTTAAAAAAGACGAGTAGTCTTTGTTTATTAAGGTTTAAAAGCTCCAATTGTTTTGGTCTTACCTTGATTTAAGAAGATTAACGCTGTATATGGCTGCTTTCCCCCTGCTTTCTCCCCCTCCCCCAGGTCAATTCTTTTGAGCAGCTGTGCATCAATTACACCAACGAGAAGCTCCAGCAGCTCTTCAACCACACAATGTTCATCCTTGAGCAAGAAGAGTACCAGAGGGAAGGCATCGAGTGGAACTTCATTGATTTTGGACTGGACCTGCAGCCCTGCATTGAGCTGATCGAAAGACCAGTAAGACTGCTTTGTCTAGAACATCTGGTTGAACATTCACCCATTACAACCATCTTCACAGAGCCAGTGTGGTGTAGTGGTTAAGAGCGGTGGACTCATAATCTGGTAAACTGGGTTCAATTCCCCGCTCCTCCACATGCAGCTGCTGGGTGGCCTTGGGCCAGTCACACTTCTCTGAAGTCTCTCAGCCTCACTCACCTCACAGAGTGTCTGTTGTTGGGGAGGAAGGGAAAGGAGGTTGTGAGCCACTTTGAGACTCCTTAGGGTAGCGATAAAGCGGGATATCAAATCCAAACTCTTCAGAATTTCTTACAGTCTGGTCAGGTCTAAATTAAATTAAATTAAATTAAATTAAGCAATTCATTAAATTTAAACTATTGCATCAAGTGTGACTTGCTAAATTTCTCAGTATTAAATTTGACTTCTTATTTTTAACACACAGACACACAAAATGTATATCCCACCTTTCCCTCAAGGTGCCTAAGGTGGGATGCAAGGTTCTTCCCCTCTCCCCATTTTGTCCTCACAACAGCCCTTTGAGGTAGGTTGGGCTAAGGAACAGTGCTGCTCTCCAGGCAATATTCCACCTCTCTAACCACTATACCACACTGACACCTTAGCATTGTATCACAGAGGATTGTCTACCTTGGGTATAATCCATCAATTGATCAATGGAAGCATTTGGCACCCAGAGGCTAATTTTAATCAGTTATGGCAAATTTTCCAGAGCCATCTGTTTGGCAGTGGTGAGAACAGAATGCTGGACTAGACGGGCCTTTCACCTCACCCAGGAGGGCTGCTCTTAATTTCCTACGCTAATTTTTATCTCTGTGGCCATGGTTTAACAGAACCCGAGTTTAAAGAGCAGCGCAGGGCTGTTTGCAAAAGGACTTTCTAACAGCCCTATGCTGCTCTTTGAACCTCTAAAACTGGAGTTTCTAGGCCCAGTGTGGGCCTGTTTGAAAGACGTATTGCAAACAACCCCACGCTGCTCTTTAACCATCCTAAAACCAGCTGGTTTAGGAGGTTCAAAGAGCAGTGCAGGACTGTTTGCAAAGGGGCTTTCAAACAGCCCTGTGTTGCACTTTGAGGTCTCAACAATCGGGGCTACAAAGCGTATCATCACCTGATATCAATGATAAATGGCAACCCTGCCCACCTGTCAAATTTGACCTGCTAGGGCTTGAGGAGACAATGATCTGTCCCGTCCCCCCCCCCCCAAGACTCCCCACTCCTCCTCTAAACAAATGAACACCATTTTCTTTCCAGCTCTTTACCAAATGGACAGTAAATTTCAGCAGTCAGCGCCCAATATGTTGGGAAGGTCTCTCCCGAGAGGTGATCTGATGACGTTCTGTTCTTCTCCATTTCAGAATAACCCCCCTGGTGTCCTGGCCTTGCTGGATGAAGAGTGCTGGTTCCCCAAGGCCACAGACACCTCCTTTGTGGAGAAGCTGGGTAACGAACAAGGCAACCACCCCAAGTTCCAAAAGCAGAAGCAACTCAAGGACAAAACAGAGTTCTCTATCATTCATTACGCAGGAAAGGTAAGGGGCAGGACAGGGGCATCCAAATAGACAATTTCTTTCTTTTTTTAATTTTTTCAAATTTTATTTATTCTTAATAAAGGATACAAAAAAATAAAATAAAATAAACTAACATGTACTGATACAAAAAGTAAAAATACATATACCCCTATACCACAGACACAAACCCTACATACCCCTGTGACTTCCCTCCACCGCTACTCAACTTCCTTTGGTTCAAATTTGAATATTGTCTTTTTTTCCATATAATTTTTATTAATTTCTTTTTAAACACAATATTTCCAACATTACAATAACAAATAACAAAAAAAACACTATTTGCTCTGCCGAGCTCATGACTTCCCTCCATCCCTTCAACCAGTTTTGTGTTTTCAAGTCTCTACAGTGGTACCTCTGGTTACGTACTTAATTCATTCTGGAGGTCTGTTCTTAACCTGAAACTGTTCTTAACCTGAAGCACCACTTTATAACCCTTTCTAATTATTGTTCTCATTTATACTTTACATACTTAATCCATGCATATCAACATATTCCTTTTAGAGCAGTGTTTTTCCATATATTCCTCGAAACATTGCCATTCTAATCTTAATTTTTTATTTGTCTGAAGTCTTAGGGCTGCTGTTAACCTTGCTAATTCTATAAATTCACTTAAATTACATATCCAATCTTTTGTGACAATTTCTTAGTGCACATACTTAGGGTTGCTTTCCTTTAATTGTTTGGGGAGAAAAATAGCCCTACTTGCCATAAGTCTCTGTTTCCCCGGACATTTTGCTAATTCAGCAAAAATCCGCCTGGACTCCATTTTGCTGAGCGTTTCCCGGATGTGTCAGGGAAAACCCGGACATATGGCAGCCCTACACATGCTGCCCCCTCCCTGCCGCAGGCTGAAGCACTCAGGGACAGCGCAAAGGGTTGGCATGGGCAGGCCATTGCTGTGCCACCGCCCCCCCCCCCCCACGATTCCCCTACACCTGCTCTTCCTCTTCACTGTTGCAACTTGCTTGTTCACCTACCTCTTGCTCTGGCCTGGAGGGTAATGAGCAAGCAAATAATGGCAGAGGTGAGAAGGTGGAAGAGTCAGCTCCTGCTGCCTGCTTGCTTAATGACTCTGTCTGGTAGCAGTGATGGGACAGAGAAGCATCAGCAGTTGGCAACAATGGCAGAGAGGAGGTAGACCAGGGGTCTGCAAGGCTTACCGGGTGTGGGCCGGATCACTCCTGCAGAGATCCTCCGTGGGCCGGACCGGCGCAGTGCAATGCCCAGACACTGAAAATTGCACCTGCGCAGAAGCGATTTCTGGCATCTGGGCATGTGCAGAAGTGATTTTCAGCACCGCGGACATGTGCAGATGTGATTTCCAGTGTCTGGGCATGTGCAGAAGCGGTTTCTGGAGCCGCTGAAGAGAGTCCCCGCACCGCGCTGTGCTGGTTTAGCGCAGCGCACGGGACTTGTCGAGTGGGTGGCTTGGTTCGGGGGTGGCTCTGTTGACGTGCAGAGGGCCGGGAGGCCAGCTGATAAGCCCCAGCTGTGCCGTCTCCTTCCATCGGCCCATGCTTGACGTAAATCAGTGACCCGGACTTCAAAAGCCAGGGCACGCTATTAGCAGAGTGTACTGCGCACACAGAATAGGTGTGAGGCTTGTGAAGTCATGCTCTAACTACAGATTTATTAAACATAAATCAGAACAAAGAAACATGTCTCTCTCTCATATCGTCTCAGAGAGAACAGCAAAAGCAAAAGCTATACACAAATGGAAGTTCCCAGCATACTGTGCAGGAATGTAAACAGACATGTGTCACGCAACAATCTCATGCCTGTTCCTTAAGGTGGAATGGAAATGTCAACAGGCTCATCGGCTGGTTAAGTGACCCTCATGGGCCGCTTCTGGCCCATGGGCCTTAGGTTGCTGACCTCTGAGGTAGACTCACAGAGGGAGGGCTGGTAAAAGGTATAGGGACCCCTGACCATTAGGTCCAGTCGTGGCTGACTCTGGGGTTGCGACGCTCATCTTGCTTTATTGGCCCAGGGAGCCGGCGTACAGCTTCTGGATCATGTGGCCAGCATGACTAAGCCACTTCTGGCGAACCAGAGCAGCGCACATAAACGCCGTTTACCTTCCCTACAAAGCGGTACCTATTTATCTACTTGCACTTTGACGTGCTTTTGAACTGCTAGGTGGGCAGGAGCAGGGACTGAGCAACAGGAGCTCACCCCGTCGCGGGGATTTGAACTGCCGACCTTCTGATCGGCAAGTCCTAGTCTCTGTGGTTTAACCCACAGGGCCAATTTTTGCCTTTTACAGGGTGGCATATTACCCAGATCTGCCCCTGCTGGAAGTTGCCAAGTGACAACTTGCAGTGACTCACACATGCTGGCTTTTTGTTTTTCCTGGAAGGTTAACTACAACGCCACCTCCTGGCTGACCAAGAACATGGATCCCTTGAACGACAACGTGACGTCCTTACTGAACCAGTCCTCCGAGAAGTTTGTGGCAGATCTCTGGAAAGATGGTAAGGACATGAAGCATGCAACGCCGTCCATTGAGCATAGGCCCTTCTTCATGCCAAACAGCTCCTCTGCCCCTGAGGCTTCCTCTAAAGGCTGAATGTATAGTCTCGGCTTTGTTTCAGTGGACCGCATCGTGGGGCTGGACCAGATGGCCAAGATGACGGAGAGTTCCCTCCCGAGCGCTTCCAAGACGAAGAAGGGCATGTTCCGGACAGTTGGGCAGCTGTACAAGGAGCAGCTGACAAAGCTCATGACCACCTTGAGGAACACCAGCCCCAACTTCGTCCGCTGCATCATCCCGAATCACGAAAAAAGGGTCAGTACTCTGCTGGCACCGAGAGTGAGCACATCCACTCCTTTTCCAAGTACAATGGTACCTCGGTTTTCGAACGTACCGTGGTACCTTGGTACTTGGACGGCTTGGCTCCCGTACAAATCAGCTCCTGAACGCCACAAACCCAGAAGTGTTCTGGTTTGCGAACGTCTGACATGGCTTCCACTTGAGTGCAGGAAGCTTCTGCAGCCAATCGGAAGCCGTGCCTTGGTTTTCGAGCAGTTTCAGGAGTCGGATGGACTCCTGGAACAGATTAGGTTTGAGAACCAAGGTACCACTGTAATCCATTCCAGAAGACCATTGGAGTTCTGAAAAGTTTGAAAACTGAAAACTCAATAGCCAACAGCTGGGCCTCAGGATCTTGCACTCAGCAGAAGCCACGTGGCATGTCCGACTTCTGAGGTGTGTACAAAAACCAAAGCATTTACTTCCGGGCTTATGGTGTTCAAAAACCGAAATGTTCGTCAACGGAGACATTCGAAAACAGAGGTATCACTGTATTTGTTTATGCTTCAGAAAATCCCCCAGAGCAATATGAGAACAAGAAGCTGAAACCACAACGATAATATTAAACCAAACTGTTTTCAAAATGGAAAAGACAGCAACTAGAAAGCAGCCATGTAATTCGCCAAAATAAAAATAAAACCTGAAGCCTAAGAAGAAGAAGAAGACCCCATGCACCTGGCTGGGTTTCCCCACTTGAGGGGAGGGTACAGATTAGGACCAGTGAGAGGATGTGGCCTTTGGAGTCGGGAAACTTCTCTGGGGAGAGCCCTGGGGAGTAACTCTCCACTTTAGCAGCAGTTTCAGTTGGAAACCAATTGTTGCTATTGGAACAAAGCAATGCTTGCCCATTAGCAAGCAAGTCTTACTCTAGGAAAGGAACAGTCAGGAAATCATGCACTCGATGCCCCATGTGATGCCAGGTGTGGAACAAGTGTGCAGTTTAGGGAGAACAGCTTCGTGGCCAGACATTCCCCACCCCTGCCCTAATGGACTAGTTTCCACTGTGCATGTGAAGCTGAGAATCTTTAATGGAGGAATCCCATCATTTTACCAAACTATGGTTCACATAATTGCTCCTTCAGAACCACTAGTTTTTAGTGTAGAAAAGCCTCTAGACAGAATTCTCTGCTCTGGTTTTGAAGCTTATTCACTTATATATTCCAGAAGTGAAAAAATGGGCATTTTGCAAACCCCTCCTGCCCCCTTTCCTATGCTGGGTGATGGAATTATAAAAGAACGTCTCCCTGTTTTACAGTCCGGGAAGCTAGATGCTCACTTGGTCTTGGAGCAACTGAGGTGCAACGGTGTTTTGGAAGGGATCCGAATCTGCCGCCAGGGCTTCCCTAACAGAATCGTCTTCCAGGAATTCCGCCAGCGGTAAGAGGCTTACAAGGAGCAATAAGGATTCTGTTTTTTGGCGGGGGGAGATATTGTGCAAGAGTTCCCCAAATCAGACCTGGGTCTAGGCATCTCAGTGACTGGGCTGCATGACTTGAACATGAGCAGGAGCAAATTGCTTGGGTTCCTGTAGCATGACAAAGCTACAGGAGTATGGATTGTCTCAAAATGAAACTGTAGGCTCCAATTCACCAAGATCATCTCTTTTGAAAGGAATGGGAATTGTGCAATAGCACTGTTGCTATCAGTTTGTTCCATGGATCGGAGCTCAGGATTGTTATCAAAGGATTTAATTAGGAACAGGCAAATCTGACAGCTTTTGTTTCCCACAATTTCTCCTTTTCCCAATCTTCAGTTCTCCACGTTTTTCCTTTTTTTATTTTATTAAGAATTCATCAGCATTTTAGTGTGCTTTTCTCCCAGTTTACCCATTTTTGTCTAATATACTTTGATTAACTTTTTACCTAATCTGCATTTCTCTTATATCGGCTGGATATATGAATGGAATTGCAAGACCCAAATTAGATAAATTGCAAACTAATGGAAGAAGTAAATTAGCAGGGATTCTCCCCAAAAATGTGCCAAGAAATAAATATCAAATTATGGACATTAATAGGTTCACGGATAAATTGTAATTCAGAAGCGAGAGAGACTATACATTTTATGCCATGCCACATGTTTCATACCCAAGGATTTACATGATTTGGATCACGCCTATATTCAGATGTTGCAGAATTCAGTGCTATTTTCAATGTGCTTTGCCCATAGCTATGAAATTCTTGCTGCAAATGCCATTCCGAAAGGATTTATGGATGGAAAGCAAGCATGTATACTTATGGTGAGCAAAGCCTTTTCACCCTTTGCTATATGTCCCTGGTTGCATGACTCTTGTTTTCTGTTACTTTCCTGCTCCACATTCCAACATGACCAGACTTCCTTTCACCTCTTTGTTTTCTTCCTTCTTTTTCTTGGCATTCCAGGGTTTCCCTTAAGATGTTTCATTTTCTCCACTCCGGACCAACTCTGTGTTTTGGGACGTATCTTTTAAATACACCCCGTATTCCAGAATTCATTTATACAGTGGTGCTCTAATACTGTATAAATAAATACATGCCGTTTAAAAAAACACACACACTGAGTTGCTCTGCAGCTTCCCCCAGATGATCCATTTGTTGAGCATTCGTCCCAATTCGTTTGCACAAAGCTTACGTGGAGGGTTAGCTTATATCTGGTTTTTAATTGAACAGTGCAAGTTGGTGTCTCTTCCCACCCCTATAGATCAAAGCCTTGGAACTTGACCCCAACCTGTACAGGATCGGGCAGAGCAAGATCTTCTTCAGAACCGGCGTCTTGGCTCATTTGGAAGAAGAGAGAGACCTGAAGATCACAGACGTCATCATCACTTTCCAGGCTCAATCCCGAGGCTACTTGGCAAGAAAGTACGGTTATTTCCCAAGGAGCAACCAAAAACCAAACCAAAACAAAAAACTTAGGATGGGTGGGAGGTGCAGGATCACAAGCATCAAGCATGGTCACTCCCACAAGTGGTGTGACTTTGCTGGACCAGGTGCCCTGTGTAATGGGCCCACCGAAAGGACAGAGAGCTTTTGAACAACTCATGCAAGCAAGCCAGTCTGCAAGGGGCAGGGCATTGTCAGAAGGGAGAGTCTGCAAAACTACCAGGCTCCTCCCACTTCAGCTCCTGCTCCAGGGCAGACTGTTTGCACATTGCATTTGCAGACTCCTGGTGGGTGTGTTCCTGTAACCAGAAGCCCCAAGTAAATTCCCCTTTACTGGACATTTTGCTGATCAAAATTGCTCTTCCTTGGGACGCAGGTGGCGCTGTGGGTTAAACCGCAGAGCCTAGGACTTGCCAATCAGAAGGTCAGCGGTTCGAATCCCCATGACGGGGTGAGCTCCCATTGCTCGGTCCCTGCTCCTGCCAACCTAGCAGTTTGAAAGCACGTCAAAGTGCAAGTAGATAAATAGGTACCACTCTGGCAGGAAGGTAAACGGCGTTTCCGTGCGCTGCTCTGGTTCGCCAGAAGCGGCTTAGTCATGCTGGCCACATGACCCGGAAGCTGTACGCCGGCTCCCTCGGCCAATAAAGCGAGATGAGCGCCACAACCCCAGAGTCGGCCCCTTTACCTTTATCTTTATACACAGCTGGGTGGGGTGTTTTACACGGATGGTGAAGGGTTGTATTCAATACTAGTCATCTTCAGAGCAGATCCACTGAAATGAATGGACATTGGGCCATTAATTTGGGGAGTTTCCTTTGAGCAGGACTGCATTGGACACAACACTAAGACTGTCCCATGCCAACATGCTTTTGTGAGGGTATAACAGATATCTGGCATGCACGTGTTGTACCAGTTGCTGAGGCGTGATTTCCCTTAGAAAGTAATGCAAAATGGATTAATTAGTTCCACGCCCTCCCACCAGATGTCAAAGAGAAGAACAACTACCAGACTTTTAGAACACATCTGAAGGCAGCCTTGTTTAGGGAAGCTCTTAATGTTTAACAGACCACTGTATTTTAATATTTTGTTGGAAGCCGCCCAGAGAGGCTGGGGAAACCCAGCCAGATGGGTGGGGTATAAATTTATTATTATTATTATTATTATTATTATTATTATTATTATTATTATTATTTTAACCATTCCCTTGGCTTTGGAACTTTTATCCATTTCACTCAGCGCTGGCTTCCGCACAGTCACAAAATCAAATTGGTTGCAAGAGAACTCCAAATAAACCAAAAGAAAACCAAAAAAGCTAGCCCAAATAAGCCTAAATATCACCTCTGGGATGTGCAGGTGCCCCGCTAGGCCTTGGGATCTTGCACTCAGCGGAAGCTCCTGAGACCAGCGGAAGCCGCATCGTATGTTTGGGTTCTGAAAAATGTTCGAAAACTGAAGCATTTACTTCCGGGTTTGCGATGTTCGAAAACCGGAATGTTTTTCAACGGATACGTTCAAAAACTGAGGTATGACTGTATATTTCTCTCTTTCTGATCAGGGCTTTTGCCAAGAGGCAGCAGCAGTTAACCGCCATGAAGGTCATCCAAAGGAATTGTGCTGCTTACCTGAAGTTGAGGAACTGGCAGTGGTGGAGACTCTTCACCAAAGTAGGTGCCTTCCTTGGCTGCCCCTTCCTAGGGTTGCCCTGGCCAGCTGCTCTAGAAAGCCACTTCCGCCCTTTGGAGGAGGTGGAGTTGCGGGCATCACGGCCCCACCACACACGTGGCAGCTGGAACTCAGCCAACTTGTGATTGGGGGGATTCCTGGCTGCGTCACCTCCTGGCCAGCCAATCTGTTGGCTCTGGGGGTGTGGCTTGCCTTATTTAAACCAGGACGCGGCCGGGGATCTCCCTCTCTCCTTGCCTGCCATCTGTTCCTGTTTTTCCCACCCTCCTGCCCTATAAGGTTTTCGTTCCTTGACCTTGCTATGGACCTTGGCTGGTCGCCATTGAGGGGCCTGGTAGGAATTTTCCCACTTGGCAAATTGGCACCAGCCACTTGGTTTTCGCCTACCTCGTAGCAAATTGCCACAACTTTCTGGGTATTGGCGGTTAGGCATTGGTATTGTTCTTTAGATGGAAGAGGGGAGGAAGTGCCATCACCTTCCCCACATATTGAAGGGTAGTCTGATAAAGGATTCCAGGGGGCGTGGCCCTGTCCAAAACCTATGGAGGTGAGGGCCTAAGGCACGCCCCCTAGCGATGACCCCAGGGGAGTTCCTAGTTGATGTGCACCAGCAGGACTCCGCCTACTAGTGGTTAACCCTTCCTGGACTTAAAGTGGACGGACTGAAGTCGGATATAGTTGGTTAGGACCAGTGCCTAAGCCAATACAGCTAATCACCTGTAACCAATAAAGTTTTGGCCTTATTTAGCCCATTAACCTTAATAATTGTGTCATGTGTAATTATTTCCACGGGGGGGGGGGGGCTCGCCACGCAACAGCCTTCCTCCCAAAGGCTGCTCTCTGAGGACTATATCTCGCAGCCTGCTCCCATTAAAAGGTTCCCTGGGGGAAAGACTAGGAAAGGCGGCCATGTTCTTTTTCGGGGTGTGTGTGTGTGTGGAGGGGTCAGGCAGCGTGTTTCCCGAAGTGACCATAGAAACTCTCTTCTTTCAGGTGAAGCCGCTGCTACAGGTCACCCGCCAAGAGGAAGAGATGCAGGCGAAAGATGAAGAGCTCAAGGCGGTGAAGGAAAGGCAGATCAAAGCCGAGAGCGAGTTGAAAGAACTGGAACAAAAGCACAGCCAGGTGAGCTTGCAGGGTGCCTTGACCTTTCCACCCAAAGCGCCCGGATCCTTCCTTGTCAGGTTAGGTGCTCATATAATCATAGTGTTGGAAAGGACCCTGAGGGTCGTCTAGTCCAACCCCCTGCAATGCAGGAATCTCAGCCAAAGCATCCCTGACAGATGGCCACCCAACCTCTTCTTAGAAACCTCCAAGAAAGGAGAATCCACCACCTCCTGAGGGAGACTGTTCCCCTGTCAAACAGCTCCTACTGTCACAAAGTTCTTCCAGATGTTGAATTGGAATCTCCTTCCTTGTAATGTGAAGCCATTGGTTCTGATCCTACCCTCCAGAGCAGGAGAAAACAAGCTTGCTCCCTCTTCCTTGTGACAGCCCTTTAGATATTTGAAGATGGCTATCCTATCTCCTCTCAAGTCTCCTCTTTTCCAGGCTAAACAAACCTGACTCCCTAGGCTGTCCATAGTAGGCTTGGTTTGCAGACCTTTGATTTTCTTGGCTGCCCTCCTCTGCTCCCATTCCAGCTTATCAATATCCTTCTTAAATTGTGGTGCCCAGAACTGGTGTTTGCTCCCTAGGACAGGCAAATGCAAGCAGAGGTTTGAATCAAGACGATGGATTGAACCTTTCACACCTGCCCTGATTTCAGCCCAATGGTGTGTGATGGTTTCTGAGATCAAGGAGCCATTTTTGGCTTTTCCTGGATAGCCATTTTGAAGCAAGATAGTGCACTGAGGCTTTCAAAATTTAACCAGTTATTTCCAAACTCTGCTGATTTTTTCCTCCCCTTCAAATTCCCGAGCAATGGTGGGTGCATGACTTCTTCTAGTTTGGGATGAAACGAGTTTGCCCTCGGGTAAAGAAACCACTTTGCCCGAATTTTAACATTTGCTGTTGTCCTTTGCCAGCTGTCTGAAGAAAAGAACCAACTTCAGGAGCAGCTCCAGGCCGAGACCGAGCTCTACGCAGAAGCCGAAGAGATGCGCATCCGACTGGCCGCCAAGAAGCAGGAGCTGGAGGAGATTCTCCACGAGATGGAGGCCAGAATCGAGGAGGAGGAAGAACGCGGGCAGCAGCTGCAGGCCGAGAAGAAGAAGATGCAGCAGCAAATGCTGGTACCCGAGCTATACATTTATGATCATCATCATCATCACCATTTATATATTTATTTATATCACACCTTTCCATAGGCGCCGACTCCATGGGGCTTGAGGGGGCCTGAGCCCCCTCAAAAATTCGTTTGGGGGGGCTCTGCCCCCCCAATAATCTCCGGCGCCCCTCCAGCAGAGCGCCACCGCCGCCCCTCCCCCAGCCCAAAATGCACAGGGTCGGGCTGCATGCCTCCTGCCCTCCCTCCCGAGCAAAAGCTCCACCCAATTTCCTTCGGAGCTGATTAATAGGCGCAGCACGCTCTCCCCTATTCGCTCACGAGGAGGCGGCGCCACTTTATTTGCATATTCATGAGCTTATTTATTATTCATGAGCTTTCCCGGCCGCCCCCCCAATATTTTTTATAAGTCCGCGTCCCTGCACCTTTCCCCCTTTCCATGGAGCTCAAGAGTGGTATGCATGGACCTCCCCTCCTCATTTAATCCCCCGCAACAACCCTGTGAGGTAGGTTGGCCCTCAAGGTCATCTGGTGAGCTTCATGGCCAAGTGAAGGGATTTGTCCCATTAATCGGTTGCCGAGACTGAAGGTCCCCATCTCCCCACAGCTGCCTAAGTCCTCTCCTCTCCACGTCCATCCGTGCCCCCACCCAGCAATTGGAGACTGGG
The DNA here is from genome assembly GCF_965112155.1 of Podarcis liolepis. NCBI lineage: Eukaryota > Metazoa > Chordata > Lepidosauria > Squamata > Lacertidae > Podarcis > Podarcis liolepis. Next base: position 9,792,148 of record NC_139569.1, on the reverse strand, counting down.
CCTGCTCACTGCCAGCCTCCGCCCTTTTCATGACTCTTCTGGTTCTGGGAGACATTTTGCAAGGAGTGAGTTTGTAGAGACCGAATTGAGCAGGGATTTGAACCCTGGTCTCTCGCAGGCCCTAGTCTGGCACTCTAACCATTACACCACCACTGGGTTCTCATGCTGGGAGATCAGAGGGAGACTTAAAAGCATTGCTGCAAGGAAATGGGCTTGGCTGGAGAACGGAGAGGAAGAGCGGGCTGCTGAGGGGCAGGGAAGGGAGAGATGTAGAAACGTAGAATCATAGAACTGTAGTGTTGGAGGAGAACACCAGGGTCACCTAGTCCAACCCCCTCTGACGCAGGAGTCTTTTTGCCCAGCGTGGGGCTGAAACCCACCACCTTGAGATTAAGAGTCTCATGCTCTCTACCCACTGAGTGGGAGGGTGGCCTGGAGACAGTCCCTTCCGCATACGGTGAAGGCACACTTGCAAATTTATTTTCACACCAATGAGGACTAGAAGGTTGCTTTCCCCTCAACACTGTGCCAAGTCCTTGATTGAACAACTACTTGCTGGGCTTGATTCTAATTCTGTTTGTATATTGTGTGTGTGTGTGCTGGATTTTATGGTAGTACTTTCAGGGCTGGATGACTCAATAGGCAGACTAAGCGCTAGTAAAGCAGGGACACACGCAAAAAAATATATAGAAAGATTTTGATATTTCATATAAAAACCCAACCCATGAAAGTAGTCATCTAGCGAATCTAGAAAGAAGCTACTTTTAATTTCAGCCTAATACACACACACACACACACACACACACAGAAGTCCTGTGGATACAGAGTACACATGTTCCACAGGGCTTCTTTTAAAACACTCACTATATATATATATATATATATATATATATATATATATATATATGCAGGTTTTGGTGTCTTCGGGTGTCTTCCCGTGTAAGAGTTGGGGTGTCTGGGCGACGTTTCGACGAGGTCTCACTCGTCATCTTCAGGCTGGTGCTTTCGGCTTCTTGTTACTGGAACAGAGCAGGATCTCAGTATTTGAGTTCCTATAAATACTGTTGAGGGGGTGTGGTGTATAGCCTCCAACGTTCTGGGCAGAGAGGAAGTTCCCAGGTTAGTGTGCCTTTTCTTCTTTTGTTCCTTAATTACTTGAGGGATATCTTGAGTGATTTCTTGAGTGATATTCTGAGTACCACTTAGGTGGGTCATTAGGTGTGGATTAGTTGCTAAAGCTTTCGTGTCTTGACCTCTTGAGCTTGTGAAGAGTTTTTCTGAGAAGATGGCTGTACTGCACTTAGTTGTGCTCTGGCTTGGCTTCGTGTATAGGGGCGAGCTGTGGTTTTGTGCCCTGTGCCAGCCAGATCTGTGTAGGGATTGCAGGGGGGTGCAGCATCCGGAGGTGCCACTATGGTTTGGCTACTGGATGGTGTCTGTAATTTATCTGACACCAGAACCAGAGGCACACAGAACGCCATCACCAATCAACCACACCAGACCCAAACCCAGACCCTCTCCACAGATAAATTACAGACACCATCCAGTAGCCAAACCATAGTGGCACCTCCGGATGCTGCACCCCCCTGCAATCCCTACACAGATCTGGCTGGCACAGGGCACAAAACCACAGCTCGCCCCTATACATGAAGCCAAGCCAGAGCACAACTAAGTGCAGTACAGCCATCTTCTCAGAAAAACTCTTCACAAGCTCAAGAGGTCAAGACACGAAAGCTTTAGCAACTAATCCACACCTAATGACCCACCTAAGTGGTACTCAGAATATCACTCAAGAAATCACTCAAGATATCCCTCAAGTAATTAAGGAACAAAAGAAGAAAAGGCACACTAACCTGGGAACTTCCTCTCTGCCCAGAACGTTGGAGGCTATACACCACACCCCCTCAACAGTATTTATAGGAACTCAAACACTGAGATCCTGCTCTGTTCCAGTAACAAGAAGCCGAAAGCACCAGCCTGAAGATGACGAGTGAGACCTCGTCGAAACGTCGCCTAGACACCCCAACTCTTACACGGGAAGACACCCGAAGACACCAAAACCTGCATATATATATATATAATATTTTCAATACAAGGGTCTTAATCCTGCCCCAGTTGCCATACGGTTCACATGCTAGCCTAACAGGTGGTGCTTAAAATACAGTGGTACCTCAGGTTACAGACACTTCAGGTTACAGACGCTTCAGATTACAGACTCCGCTAACCCAGAAATAGTACCTCGGGTTAAGAACTTTGCTTCAGGATGAGAACAGAAATCGTGCGGCAGCAGCGGGAGGCCCCATTAGTTAAAGTGGTACCTCAGGTTAAGAACAGTTTCAGGTTAAGAACGGACCTCCAGAATGAATTAAGTTCTTAACTCGAGATACCACTGTATCTGAAGAAGCAAATGAAATCATAAACTTCACATCCCCCCTTTTTTTACCTTCCACCTCCCATGAACCCCCAAACAGGAACTTGAGGATCAGCTGGAAGAAGAGGAAGCTGCCAGACAGAAGCTGCAGCTGGAGAAAGTAACTGCGGAGGCCAAGATCAAAAAGATGGAAGACGACATCTTGGTGATGGACGACCAGAACAACAAACTCACAAAGGTCCGTGCTGCTGAGCAAACCACGCCCTGCTCTTCGGAGCCAGTGCAGAGGTGGCGGTGAGGGAAACACCTGCTGAAATCCTAAGAAACTGAGAGGGGCAGAGGGTGCCCTCTTGGTGGTTCTGCCAGCCACAGGAACATGGGGGCTGGCAGACTGGGTGAGGGCGTTCTTTGTGCCAGCTCCCAAAATGTGGAACTCCCTCCCTGCAGAGGCTTGCCTAGCACCTTCATTACAAAGAGTTGTATCCAGCTAAAAGGTTCTGCAAGTGCAAGCACTCTGGGCTGCCCAGCAGTACTTCCCCTCACTGTGCAACTCCTAAATTTGTAGAGGGTCCCCCCAACCTTTGAGAGAAGATTTAGGGGGGGGAGGAGAAGGCGGTGATGTTCTGTCGCACAGCCAGAAGTACAGATTCGTTGAATACCACCCGTAGTTCCCGCCCTTTTGCTGAAGAAGCTACTCTTTGGCCTTCGACGGTGAAGATTTGCGTGTCGTTTTTGCGAGATCACCTCTGCTGTCTGACACAATGTCGTTTGGTTTGATTGAAATGAGGGTTTTCATATTGTGCGATATGTCTGGCTGCAACCCACCCTGGGATTTTGTGGTGAAGACGAATGAGACAATAAATAAATAAATAATAGTATAATAATTTATTATTTGTACCCCACCCATCTGGCTGGGTTTCCCCAGCCACTCTGGGCGGCTTCCAACAAAATATTAAAATACCGTAATACATCAAACATTAAAAACTTCCCTGAACAGGGCTGCCTTCAGATGTCTTCTAAATGTCAGGTAGTTGTTTATCTCTTTGACATCTGGTGGGAGGGCGTTCCACAGGGCGGGTGTCACTACCGAGAAGGCCCTCTGCCTGGTTCCCTGTAACTTCGCTTCTGGCAGTGAGGGAACCACCAGAAGGCCCTCAGAGCCGGACCTCAGTGTCCGGGCAGAATGATGGGGGTGGAGACGCTCCTTCAGGTATACTGGGCCGAGGCCGTTTAGGGCTTTAAAGGTCAACACCAACACTTTGAATTGTGCTCGGAAACGTACTGAGAGGTCTAATGGATGGATAGAGGCATCCATGTCTGGATAGACTTGCCTAAACAAAATGGTTTTAAGCAGGTGCTGAAAAGAGTACAGCAGAAGTGGCTGTCTGATGTTAATAGGCAGTGAATTCTCACAAATGCAGAATGAGTATTATGCGGCACATTTAGCAATGCCAGTTTTTCCCCTAAGTAAGTTCATGCAAACTAAATGCAATTTCTGATTGTTTTTGTGTCTGCCTCCCTCTCTTCTCCTCCATAGGAAAGGAAACTTCTCGAGGAGAGGATAAGCGACTTGACCACCAACCTTGCAGAAGAGGAAGAGAAAGCCAAGAACCTGACCAAGCTGAAGAACAAGCACGAGTCGATGATCTCGGAACTGGAAGTCCGCCTGAAGAAAGAAGAGAAGTGCCGGCAAGAACTGGAGAAGATGAAGAGGAAGCTGGAGGGCGACTCGAGCGACCTCCACGAGCAGATCGCAGATCTCCAAGCCCAGATTGCAGAGCTGAAGATGCAGCTGGCCAAAAAGGAAGAGGAGCTCCAGGCAGCCCTGGCCAGGTGGGAACAAGTCCTTGAGGCGCCCCAGATGATGGCTGGTACTTTAGGACTGTGGTTACATGACAAAGGATTTTAAAAATAATAATAATTGAATTTTATTAGTATTTTCCATGCAACAACAACAACACGAAAGATATAAAAAAATAACAATACACAACACACAAAAATCAACATTCGAAAACTAAAACAACAACAACAAATAATCCATATCTCCCAAGTTAATAATATAAACACTAAAACAACAACAACAAGACATTGACTTCCTCCAATCCCACAGCACCTCCATTATCTCTCATTCTGTCTTCCTGTTTTCCTGTTTTCTTTATCCTCTCTATCCTAACATCTAGATAGAAATCCTTCTTTCATATCCTTTCACTTCACAAGGTTATTCCAGACTCAGCCAGATTTCTGCCCTTGAACCTTGACTTTTGAGGTATTCATTTAGGCACTCCCATTCTTTTTTACTTCACTTTTTGGTTTTTGTCTGATTATGTCTGTCAATTTGGCTAATTCTAAGTCTTCTGAGAGCTTACATAGCCTCTCTCCCCTAGTGGGTAACTGATTCCCTTTCCAGTACTTAGCCACCAGGATTCTTGCTGCAGACGTTGCGTATAAGAAAAAAATAGTTTTGTCTTTTGGAATATCATCATTTAAAATTCCTAAAAGGAATGCCTCTGGCCTTTTACTATAGGCTATTCTTAATATTTTCTTTATTTCTTCTTGGAACATGTTTGCATGACAAGGGATTTGCTGTTGCTGGTGGGACACACTATGCTCTGCTGAAACCACTGCATGCTTCTGTTGCCCTCCTGGGAAAAACCAAAACGAGCCCCCAGGAGCATGATTCACACTCCTGCAATAGCTCAGGGGCAGTGGTGTATCTCCTTTGTATCTAGAAAGTCCCGGGTTAGACCGCTGGTGTCTGTAGTTAAACCTGGGGTGGGAAATCTTCTATTCATCCCGAAGGCCACATTGTCAGGAGCAAGCCAGAAGTAAATCACACCGTGCAAGTTGGAGTTAACTCTTTACTTGGTTCTCAAACTGAATCCGTTCTGGAAGTCCGTTCCAAAACCAAAGCGTTCCAAAACCAAGATGCGCTTTCCCATAGAAAGTAATGCAAAATGGATTAATCCGGTCCAGACTTTTGAAAACATCCCCTAAAACAGGAATTTAACATGAATTTTACTCTCGAACGAGACCATGGATCCATAAAATGAAAGCAATAAAGAACGTACCGCAGTCACACATTCAATCAGTCAGTAGCTGAACTGGGTTCCACACGGTCACAAAAACGAAACCAAAAGAGCCGCAAAAACAAAAATGCAAAATAAGTAACAAAAACAGACCTCAGCATAACACTCAAATCGGAAGCGTAACACTCAAAATGGAAGCATAACACTGAAAACGGAGCACGTTCAGCTTCCGAAAAAAGTTAGCAAACACTTCCGGTTTTGCAGTACTGTATTTGGGTTCCAAGTTGTTTGAGTACCAAGGCGTTTGAGAACCAAGGTACCACTGTATTAGCAAAAACATGTTCTGGACAGGAGTGTTGGGCCTAATGAGCACAGCAACTCATCTCTGGTAGGTCTTGCCCCATGAATCAGTTGCTGAGACTGAAGGTTCCTGCCTCCCCACAGCTGCCTAAGTCCCTTCCTCTCCATGCCCCACGCCCCCGGCAATTGGAGACTGGGCCTGCACATTGTCAACCTTTTCTCTGCCCTTTTCATGCCTCTTCTGGTTCTGGGAGACTCGTTGGGATGGGGGAGTTTGTAGTGACTGGATTGAGCAATCTGTGCCTTTAATGACAAACTATCAACTGCTAAGTAAGTTGGTTCCTTTAATTTTTTGGTTTTAAAAAAAGTCTTCTAAAAATCCCATCCTCCCAGGCTTGAAGACGAAACGGGCCAGAAAAACAATGCCCTGAAGAAAATCCGCGAGCTGGAAGCACACATCTCTGACCTCCAGGAGGACCTGGATTCTGAGCGTGCCGCAAGGAACAAAGCCGAGAAGCAGAAGCGGGACTTGGGCGAGGAGCTGGAGGCTCTCAAGACAGAGCTGGAAGATACCCTGGACAGCACTGCCACCCAGCAGGAGCTCAGGTGAGGACGGGAAAGGAGCGGAAAGTGGAGACCATCCCTGCGGTGGAAGCTGGTGCATGGCAGGGCAACTGGGGGGCTGCCCCGTCAAGTTCAGTCTGCTTTCTGCCAGCTAATAACAATCATAATAATCATAATAATATATTATTTATACCCCAGCCACTCTGGGCAGCTCCCAACAGAATATTAAAAACACAACAGAACATCAAACATTAAAAACTTCTCTAATCAGGGCTGCATTCAGATGTCTTCTAGTTGTTTATTTCCTTCACATCTGATGGGAGGGCACCACCACCGAGAAGGCCCTCTGCCTGGTTCCCTGGAATCTCACTTCTCGCAGGAAGGGAGCCACCAGAAGGCCCTTGGGGTTGCACCTCAGGACCTCTGGGCTGAACAATGGGAGTGGAGACGCTCCTTCAGGTATACTGGACCAAGGCCGTTTAGGGCTTTAAAGGTCAGCACCGACACTTTGAATTGTGCTCGGAAACGTACTGGGAGCCAATGTAGGTCTTTCAGGACCGGCTGTTATATGGTCTTGGTGGTCACTTCCAGTCACCAGTCTAGCTGCCGCATTCTCGATTAATTGCAGTTTCCGGGTCACCTTCAAAGGTAGTCCCACGTAGAGCGCATTGCAGTAGTCCAAGCAGGAGATAACCAGAGCATGCACCACTCTGGTGAGACAGTCTGCTGGCAGGTAGGGTCTCATCCTGCATACCAGATGGAGCTGGTAGACAGCTGGAAACAGAATTGACCTGTGCCTCCCTGGACAGCTGTGAGTCCAAAATAACTCACCATTCTAGGTGCAAAGTGAGCCCAGCGACGTGTGTAGCCAGGGGGAAGTTCTGAGGGCCACATAGAAAGGACTTGAGGGCCGCGTATGGTTCGTCTTGCAATAGGGCGCAAGAGCACTTCAAATCCTCTTTAAATTTCCTGGAATACATTTGCAACCCTCCCAGCCTGGAGGCGACGGCAGAGCCGGCTGTATCCCCAAATAATGTGGTTTGGGATGGCAAACAAAAATCACGTCTGTGCTGTTGTTTTCAGAGCGAAGCGGGAGCAGGAGGTGACCATCCTGAAGAGAGCCTTGGACGAGGAGACCCGCACCCACGAGGCTCAGGTCCAGGAGATGAGGCAGAAGCACACGCAGGCTGTGGAGGAGCTGACGGAGCAGCTGGAGCAATTCAAACGGGTAACAAGCAAGCGAGTGAATATATAAACAAACTCAGGGCATTGCTTTGGGGGTGGCTGTGCCCTTTCAGAGCCAGGATTTGCGAACTGCTCAGACTCCTGCAAGGAGACTAGAACTCAGGGCCACCCAGTGCAACGGAGCTCACACTCGCGCTGTACATTTTAATGCACCCTTTTATACCAGAGTGGTTGAGCAATCAACCCTTCTTCCCATGGAACTCTGGGAATTGTAGTTCTGTCAGGGGTGTGGGCATGTGTCTCCTAACAACTCTCAGTGCCCGCTGCAATCTAAGCATTCTTTAAATGCAGAAGTGTCCTGAATGCTGCCGAATTCAGGACAGACAGAATGAATAGGCAGACATAATTCCAAAACGTTTCTGGTCACGGGTTTGATAACAACATAATCGGTGCATGCTTTAGTTTACTTTACACTGCACGTTTTTGTCTCAGGTGTGAGCGTTAAAGATATTGGATGTCAAAAAAAGCAAAAAAAAACCCTGCTGCTGATATATTATTCCATACCCTTTCTTCGCCATATAATCCCCAGGAAGGTTTGAACAATTTAAAACACCATTCAGTCGTACCTTGGTTCTTGAACAGTCTCCATTCCAGAAGTCTGTTCAGCTTCTGAAAACGTTCGAAAACCAAGGTGTGGCTTCCGATTGGCTGCAGGAGCTTCTTGCACTCAAGCAGAAGCTGCAGAAGTCACGTCGGACGTTCGGCTTCCAGAAAATGTTCACAAACCGGAACACTCATTTCTGGGTTTGGAGTGTTTGGAAGCCAAAATGTCTGAGTCACAAGGCATTCCAGAACCAAGATACGACTGTATTTAAATAGTCGAAAACACAAGGATTTGCTGAACCAATAAATTGAAGTGGAATACAAAAAAGGGAGGTATGAGGAGGTCCGGGAAATAAGCTAAAGGAAAATAAGTAATAGAAAATATGTGTGTTTTTAACTGTTTTTATTTTGTATTTTTCTCTTTTTTCATTTTTTACTGTAATATTTCAAAAAAATTTAATAAATATTTTATTTAAAAAAATAATAGTCTAAAACAAACCCAGGTCACACGAATAGGACGGGTCCCCCAAACATTCATAGAATCATAGAATGGTAGCGTTTGAAGGGACCCCTGCAAGAATCCTGCCCATAGGATGGGCTTGAACCACCAGCCTTCTGCTTTATAGCCAGCCGCACTGACCCAGTGTGTCAGATTAAAGAAGTGTGATCGGACGGTGGTGAAATTGACGTATACAAGAGATCTGTGGCTGCCACATTGCTGGAAGACTTGTCAACTCTGGGTCCCTTCTTGGGTACGTAAACACCGAACGTCCTCTGTGCTTTCAGGCCAAAGCCAACCTGGACAAGACCAAGCAGACTCTGGAGAAGGACAACGCCGACCTGAGCAGCGAGGTCCGGTCGCTCAACCAGGCCAAGCAGGAGGTGGAGAACAAGAAGAAGAAGCTGGAAGTGCAGCTGCAGGAGCTGCAGTCCAAGTTTTCAGACGGGGAGCGCGTCCGGACAGAGCTGAACGAAAAAGTCCACAAGCTGCAGGTGACAATCCAGTGTCCCTTTTTCAATTTCTGTAGTTTTTTAAAAAATAAAAAGGATGCAGGAGCCTAGCAAATTTATTATTATTATTATTATTATTATTATTATTATTATTATTATTATTAATTTTCTGTGAGAAGAATGCTGATCAGGCTAATCCAAACACTGCTTTGCTTTGCTCTTCGTCTCCCTTCCAAGTAAGGGTGGCACTGTGGGTTAAACCACAGAGCCTAGGACTTGCTGATCAGAAGGTCGGCGGTTCGAATCCCCGTGACGGGGTGAGCTCCTGTTGCTCGGTCCCTGCTCCTGCCAACCTAGCAGTTCGAAAGCACGTCAAAGTGCAAGTAGATAAATAGGTACCACTCTGGTGGGAAGGCAAGTGGCGTTTCTGTGCACTGCTCTGGTTTGCCAGAAGAGGCTTAGTCATGCTGGCCACATGACTCAGAAGCTGTATGCTGGTTCCCTCGGCCAGTAAAGCAAGTTGAGCACCGCAACCCCAGAGGTGGTCACGACTGGACCTAGTAGTCAGGGGTCCCTTTACCTTTACCTCCCTTCCAGGTGGAGGTTGAGAACGTGACGGGGCTGCTGAACGAAGCAGAGGGCAAGACCATCAAGCTGACGAAGGACGTGGCAACTCTGGGGTCTCAGCTGCAGGACACTCAGGTAAGTACCACCGCAAGCCAAACTGAGGTTTTCAGAGAGGTTCTTGGGGAAGAGTCACCAGCAAGGGCTTCTGCTTTCTTGCTGTCCCCAGGAGTTGCTCCAGGAGGAAACCCGCCAGAAGCTCAACTTGTCCACAAAGCTTCGTCAGATGGAGGACGAGAAGAACAGCATCCAGGACCAGCTGGAGGAAGAGATGGAAGCAAAGCAGAACCTGGAGAGGCACATTTCAACGTTGACCGTGCAGGTTCTGACCATTACTATATAATAGTAATTTATTATTTATACCCCGCCCATCTGGCTGGGCTTCCCCAGCCACTCTGGATGGCTTCCAACAAAATATGAAAATACCGTAATACATCAAACATTAAAAGCTTCCCTAAACAGGGCTGCCTTCAGATGTCTTCTAAAAGTCTGGTAGTTGTTCTTCTCTTTGACATCTGGTAGAAGGGCGTTCCACAGGGCGCCACTACCGAGAAGGCCCTCTGCCTGGTTCCCTGTAACTTGGCTTCTCGCAGTGAGGGAACCACCAGAAGGCCCTCGGCGCTGGATCTCAGTGTCGGGGCTGAACGATGGGGGTGGAAACTCCTTCAGATATACTGGACCAAGGCCATTTAGAGCTTTAAAGGTCAGCACCAGCACTTTGAATTGTGCTCGGAAACGTACAGGGAGCCAATGTAGGTCTTTCAAGACCGGTATTATGTTGTCTCGGTGGCAACTCCGAGTAACCAGTCTAGCTGCCGCATTCTGGATTAGTTGTAGTTTCCGGGTCACCTTCAAAGGTAGCCCTACATAGAGCACATTGCAGTTGTTACGCTGAATTTATCCACTTTGGATGTTAAAAACAAAAACAGAACCCCTTCGGGTTCTTACCGTGCACACCCGCTGTGCGGCAGGCTGTTGTAAATTCCCATTTTCCAGGTTGAAAGATCACGGCTCACTGCGCAGAAAACCCCAGGCAGGGTTGGGCTCACATTCACGTTGCCCATTGCCAACCCCCTAGGTATGCCCCTGACGACAACAACCGGGATCCATGACTTTTATCATGCTCTCAGCAATAATGGGAGCCCAGTGATCAGGGATGATGGGAACTGTAGTCCAACAACTTCTGGAGAGCCACAGCTTCCCCGTCTTTGTTAGAAACCCCAAACAGAGGGCCAGAAGGAGGGAGCTGGGTGGGTGCATGGGCCCATCTCTACATTCCCACAATACTGTTGGATCAGCTGATTCCGCCCATTCACGGGGAAGGTGCTTGCACCTGCGTTGGTTGGGGCGCTGGGTGTCACGAGGGCTTACCTTTCTCTGAACCCCAAACTGCAGCTCTCCGACTCCAAGCGGAAGCTCCAGGAGTACGTCAGCACCATCGAGGGCATGGAGGAAGGGAAGAAGAAGCTCCAGAAGGAAATCGAAGGCCTGACGCAGGAGTTCGAGGAGAAAGCAGCTTCGTACGACAAACTGGAAAAAACAAAGAACCGGCTTCAGCAGGAGCTGGACGACCTGGTGGTCGACTTGGACAACCAGCGCCAGCTGGTCTCCAACTTGGAGAAGAAGCAGAAGAAGTTCGACCAGGCAAGAGCCCATGTGCTGGTCCTAGGGGGAGGGTACCGTGAGGCGTGGTCAAAGTCCAGTCCTGAGCTGAGGGTCTGGAGACTGTCCACCAAGGGGGAAGCAGGGTCCAAAGTAAGAAGCCGGGCATGGTCAGGAACTCTGGAAGAACAGGTCTGGGTGCTGGCAGAAACAGGTTTCCAACCTGGGACTGGGCTGACTGGCCTTTATCTCCTCTGAGGCCAGGGGTGGTCCCGGCCCACAGGTGACCCGCCTCTCCTGGCCTTAAGGCGAGCACTCCTCCTGAGAGCACTTAGTTCCCTCCGCCTCTCTGCCCTGAGCCTCTGCAGCTCAGGAGAGGCTGGAGGGTTACTGGACCCAGAGGCAACCTCACCTTCCCCTGACAGGGCTGGGAGAGGCGCACCTGCAGGCAATGGGTCCTCAATCACCTCCGGAGCCAGAGTGGATACATTTGGTGTCTGCTCCTGAGGACTCGGCACAGGTGCAGGCCCTTCAGATCCAAGCCCCTGCCCCGGCTCAGCCGGCCCTGGAGGCGGGGACTCCTGTGCAGGCTGGGACTCCTCAGCTTCAGCTTCTGAATCAGATTCCCAGGCTATCACAGCCCAGCTCCCTGCATGCTCTCTTTCTGTGCTGTCCACTCTGCTCAGAGTGACCGAAACGTTAATGGGATTGGGTAGCCATTGATGTGCCCCTTATCCAGCAATAACTTTTCCCACGGCAAAATCCCTCCCATATTGTTCACTCACAAACAGGTCCTGTTTAGGAAAGGGACCCCTGCAATGTTAATTAAATGCTTCCTCCTTGCAGCTTTTGTTGCCTTTATTGCTTACTGAGGTTTTGCACAGCACTTAATATAGTGCTGTCTTAGCCAGCAGTGCCTGTTTCCAAGACAACAAACCCTTCCATGTTATTCACTTAACATATAGGTCCAGTTTAGGAAATCCCCCCACAATGTTAATTAAATGCTTCCTCCTGGCAGCTTTCCTTTATTGCTTCTTGTCCAGTGCAGCTTGGGCTTTGATGATGATTTCCTTCTTTATTTTGCCCCTTAAGCAGTCAACTTCTCTGAGCTGTTTTGCTGTTGGAAAGCCCTCTTGCCCCTGAATCAAAATGATGGCCTCCTTGCTGAGACCCGAAGCTCACCAGCATCTTGTTCCTTGGCAGATGCTAGCAGAGGAGAAGAACATCTCTTCCAAATACGCCGAAGAAAGAGACCGCGCAGAGGCTGAAGCTCGGGAGAAGGAGACGAAGGCTCTCTCTCTCTCCCGGGCTCTGGAGGAGGCCCTGGAAGCAAAGGAAGAACTTGAGCGAACCAACAAGCTGTTGAAAGCGGAGATGGAAGATCTCGTGAGCTCCAAAGATGATGTCGGCAAGAACGTAAGTTCCCTCGAAGGGTCTCCTGATCTGCCTGAAACAATTCGTTTACCGTATTTTTCGCTCCATAAGACGCACCTGACCATAAGACGCACCTAGTTTTTAGAGGAGGAAAGGGGGAAAGCCCCGGTTTTTTGAGGATCAGCTCACAGTTGTGCAGCTTTTTTTGCAAAGGGGAAAAGCTCCTTTTTTTATGGGGTTCAACTCACAGTTCTGCAGCTTTTTTAGGAAAGGAAAGGGAACCGTTTCTACAGTTTCCAGACAGATAATCTAATCAGCCAGTCACATGTCTTTGGGGAAACAAACAGCCTCCGTCTGCAGAACATTCAACAATGGAGGCCTGGGCAAGGGGCTGGGGCCGGAAAGGGAGCCAGTGATCGACCACACATTCGCTCCATAAGACGCACAGACATTTCCCCTTACTTTTTAGGAGGAAAAAAGTGTGTCTTATGGAGCGAAAAATACAGTACATGCATCTTGTAAAAACACACGTGCATATATTTGCCAGTTGATTATTAGTTTGCAGTGACTTTTCTTTCCAAGTGAGCCCAGTCATCACATTTCCAGGTTTTGCTTTTGCCTTATTTATTCATTCACCGCTGGTGAGTTTCCCCCCTCGATCCTCTCTCGTCACTTGGCCTGCCTTTTTGCCTCCTGCTCCGAACAGGTCCATGACCTGGAGAAATCCAAACGGGCCTTAGAGCAGCAGGTGGAAGAGATGAAGACCCAGTTGGAGGAGCTGGAGGATGAGCTCCAGGCAACGGAGGATGCAAAGCTGAGGCTGGAGGTGAACATGCAAGCGCTGAAAGGACAGTTCGAAAGAGACCTCCAAGCCAGGGATGAGCAGAACGAAGAGAAGAGGAGGCAGCTGCAGAAGCAGGTATCAGCTTCCATTTTACCACCTATCTTCTCGTAGCCTCAGAGAGTAAGGAGACCTTTCCCCACAGGGCCTGGGGTATTCCGGAGTTTTGGACCACAGCTGGAGGGCACCAGCTTGAGGAAGGCCAGCGTAGAATCTAAGTGTTGGGTTGTCCAATACCTAAACATGCCTCCTCCAGTTGATGGCTGGAAGATATCTGAACATGAATGGCTTCTGATAGCTACTACCTACTGAGCAGAACTCAATATGGAAGTGTGTGTGGACAGGGGAGGACAACATAGTTTTGCAGCATGGACTTAACCAGCAAAACAAACAAGCAGCTGCAGTTTTGCAGCTCCTAAGAACTGCTTTTTAAAAAGTTATTTCCATCCAAGCTCAGCATTATAAAAGCCGCTTAAATTAAGGTTACCAGACGTCCCCGTTTCCTGGGGACAGTCCCTGGATTTAAAAATCAGTCCCCTGACAAAATCCTATCATTCCTATTGAAGTTGAAAAGTATCCCCGGATTCACTGAAAAAAAATCTGGTAACCTTAGCTTAAATATTAAGATATTTGGGGCCTGTCTGTGCTCTTTTCCTCTTCTCTCCCCATCCATGTTTCCTTTTGTGCCATCTACTTTTTCAGATGTAGACCTGTGGGCAAGGACCATGTTATTTTTCTCTTGATCTGTAAACTGCTTGTGAACTTTTCTGGCTAAAGAGCATGTTATAAATGATTTGAAAGAACAAACGAATGAATGAACTTAGCTGGACAGCATCTACAACCCAAAGGCCTTTTGGGGAAACCTAATCGCTTGCAAGGGACGTGGGTGGCACTGTGGGTTAAACCACAGAGCCTAGGACTTGGCCAATCAGAAGGTCGGCGGTTCGAATCCCCGCGACGGGGTGAGCTCCCATTGTTCGGTCCCTGCTCCTGCCAACCTAGCAGTTTGAAAGCACATCAAACTGCAAGTAGATAGATAGGTACCACTCCGGTAGGAAGGTAAATGGCGTTTCCGTGCACTGCTCTGGTTCGCCGGAAGCGGCTTAGTCATGCTGGCCACATGACCCGGAAGCTGTATGCCGGCTCCCTCGGCCAGTAAAGCGAGATGAGCGCCGCAACCCCAGAGTCGATCAGGGGTTTACCTTTTTACTAATCGCTTGCAACCACCTCTCCATTGTACAGCTCTTAAATAGATAGATATTCCCAAAAAGTAGTTGAAGAATAGGACCTTGTCAAAGACTGCCCCGCTCTCTCCCCCTAGAATGTTTACCGTTTGAGGAAGCGCTGCGAGTCTTCCACACATTTAGCCGCAAGTAACTGAGCAATGCCTTTCACAGAATTGTAGAACTGCAGAGTGGGAAGGTACCCCGAGGGTCATCTAGACCAACCCACTTTGCACGTCTAAACCTTTTACAATTGCTTCCCTGCTGCTACTTAGCTCCACGAGATGGAAGTGGAACTGGAAGACGAGCGCAAGCAACGGGGCTTGGCCGCCGCCGCCAAGAAGAAACTGGAGGTGGACATCAAGGACATGGAGGGCCAGCTGGACTCTGCCAACAAGTCCCGGGACGAAGCCATCAAGCAGCTGCGGAAGCTCCAGGTCAGGGCAACCCACTTGCTTTCACCCAGGAGGGTTGGGCGTCTGCCAGGGGCCTAATAATAATCATAATAATAATTTATTATTTGTATCCTGCCCATCTGGCTGGGTTTCCCCAGCCACTCTGGGCGACTTCCAACAAAGATTAAAAATACACTAAAATGTCACACATTAAAAACTTCCCTGAACAGGGCTGCCTTCAGATGTCTTCTAAATGTCAGGTAGTTGTTTATTTCTTTGACATCTGATGGGAGGGTGTTCCACAGGGCGGGCGCCACCACCGAGAAGGCCCTCTGCCTGGTTCCCTGTAGCTTTGCTTCTCACAGTGAGGGAACCGCCAGAAGGCCCTCGGCGCTGGACCTCAGCGTCCAGGCAGAACAATGGGGGTGGAGACTCTTGCCCAAAGGACAAGAGCCTCTTAGATCCACTGCAGTGAGGAGAGAGAGACTCTCTGAAGCAGGGGGGAGCTGGAGGGTGTCTTGCCGAAGGGCCCTCCAAACCTAGTGAGATGGGGGAGAAATTCAGTTCGGTTTGCCTTCTAAATCGAGCCTGTCTAATTCTTGCTTTCCGAAATGATGCATGGACTGAAACGCAGCCACCTTTTGAAATTCTCATTTCTCCAAATTTTTGCAATGCAGTTCTTCAGCCAAGTAATGTGCGCCACAAATGCATGTGCCAGGATTAAGTGTGCATCAAAATGCACATATCAGTAGTAATAATGTATGGTCGTACCTTGGAAGTCGAACAGAATCCGTTCCGGCAGTCCGTTCGACTTCCAAAACGTTTGGACACCAAAGCTCAGCTTCAGGTAGCAATCGGAAGCTGCGCCAGACGTTCAGCTTCCGAAAATCGTTCAAAAACCGGAACACTCACTTCTGGGTTTCAACCGTTCGGGAGCCGATTTGTTCAAGAGTCGAGGTGTTCAGGATCCGAGGTACGACTGTACTAAAAAAGTGTTATATTAGATCTCTTTGCGACAAATGTGTAGATCTGGAGGGGAAATAGCACACAAATGCATATTTTAAAAGAAATCGTATCCAAAATGCTGAATTTTCATGAGGACTTTTAAAAATAAATTGCATATTTCTGCAGAAATTGAGAGAACTGGATAGATTGGTGTGATCCCTACTCAACACCGCACATCCTTTTATAAACTATTATCATGCCCCCCCCCGCACCCTAATCGCCTATTTCTTAAACTTCAGACTCTCTTCTTTGGTCCTTGAAACATCCCATCAGGTGGAGGGCGACGCTGAGAAAGGTTTGAACCTGAATGCGGATGAGGCTCCATCCTAAACCAGTGTCTCTTCTCACTCAGGCTCAGATGAAGGACTTCCAGCGTGAACTGGACGATGCCCGGGCTGCCCGGGAAGAAGTCTTTGCAACAGCCCGAGAAAACGAGAAGAAAGCCAAAAATCTGGAGGCTGAGCTGATGCAGGTTCAAGAGGTAAACTGGAGAATCTGGGTCCTGGCTAGAACTCGAGGGATGGAGTAGCTCAGCGTCTGCCCAAGGGCTACAGTTAAGGGTTGCTGTAAACAAAAATTGCCCTTTTCCCTTATGGGGTATCCAAGAGCCCACATAGAGTCCTTACGTATGTTCCCTATCGGTAGGAGAAAATAACAGAGGCCAACCAGAGAATATTGAGAAGCAAAGCAGCTAGTAAGCCTGATCTTTATTGATCTGTTGCAACAGGGTGCTCCCCTCACCTGCAGGAAAGGAGGAGGAACCCAGAACATTGGTGTGCAAGCTGCTATAGAGACTTTTGAAATTACCACCCTGTAGATCAAGACCACCCCCAGAAACATCATGCATACATCACAGAAGGGATGTAACCTAAGACCACCCCCCAGATACATCATACCTACATCACAGAAAAGGTGGTCTAAAACAGAAATTTGAATGTTGTTTTTCGCCTGTCCTTGTTTATCTCCTGTCTGGCAGGTTACTTGATTGGATTGCCTGGGGAGCCTGGCCAGTCTTTTGTAATGATAAATACTTCATTCCTGGGCCAGGTCACAGGCTCACACCCTATTCATATCTGAAATGTGCCTTTAAGATGAGATTTGTGAGGAAAGAGACAATGGGGAGGTTTCCCACTTTGACCTTGCAGAGAAAACATTTGCTCAGTTTAGGAATCAAAATGGTTCCAGGTCGGTCTTCCTGTGCTGATCTATGTACGGGCTTGGTTGGTACACTTATGAACATTACCATATATCTAAGACCTCAAAATTCCTATCACAGGTATATTCTCAAAACATGGCGTGTATCTAATGTAGCTCTGTGTGGCGATCACACAGGGTCTCCGGACATTTAACGGTCTATTGATCCCTGTGCCACCACTGTGCTCGCTTCCCCGCTGCCACCAACCAGTTACTCTCTGGTAAAACACTGAGTCCAGTCTGTTGTTAAAAGTGAACCAAAAAAACAAGTTTATTTTACAAACGTTAACAAGTTTATGGCTTCTCAGATAATAGTCCTGTCAATATCTTTTTTATTATTATTATTCCTGTCAATATCTTAACTTTATTTTCTTTACTGGCCTATACCTTCCTAATACCTTTTGGCTGATTATCTCAACTGTTTGACTGGCTTCTCTTAACAAATTCACTCTCTCCCCCCGGACTAGCCCAACCCACAGACTTTTCTTATCTGTCTCTTCTAACTCCAGACTGTCTTCTCAACAACTCTAACTCTCCTAAAAAAACCTCTGTGCTTCAATCTTATACACAGTTAACTCTGCTCCCTGGGTTCCAATTGGTTAGTCATTTTACAATGACTTTCCCTATGAACCCAGTATGATGTCACACACATATGAGGGCAAACGCCACACTCTGCTAAGTTAAAGGCCCTTTAAACTTGCACTTGCGGAAAGTTGTTGCAGAAGGAAAAACACAAGTGCCTTACCGAAGGTTGTGCAACAGATTGCACAACGGGAACCAGCAGACTTCCACTAACACAACTGTTGCACTGGATTTCTTTGTTGCAAACATTTAAGCACTGCCACCCGCTAGCAGACGGGCCCTTGCACTAGTGAGCAGAGAACATTTGATGCGGCCCAGGGAACTGTGTTTCATACGTTCAGCCAGAGTTCACCACATGTAAAAAAAACACCCAAGTTATGAGGACAACCAATTGTTACATGTGTGACCTCTCCTGCTCTAAGGAACAGGGGAACACTTGTTCAGCCAGGGAATTGTGACCCGTACCACGATAAAAAGCCACTCCTGGTTTCTGTCCCCCGCCAAGTGTTCTAAACCACAGAGCCTAGGGCTTGCCGATCAGAAGGTTGGTGGTTCGAATCCCTGTGACAGGGTGAGCTCCTGTTGCTCGGCCCCTGTTCCTGCCAGCCTAGCAGTTTGAAAGCACGTTAAAGTGCAAGTAGATAAATAGGTACCAATCTGGCGGGAAGGTAAACGGCGTTTCCGTGCGCTGCTCTGGTTCGCCAGAAACGGCTTAGTCATGCTGGCCACATGACCCGGAAGCTGTACGCCGGCTCCCTCGGCCAATAAAGCGAGATGAGCGCCGCAACCCCAGAGTCGTTTGCAACTGGACTTAACGGTCAGGGGTCCCTTAACCTTTAATCTAATATGGGTAGAACTTATTTTAGTTTTTGCCATTGCTAGTTGCTATTTGCAAGTTGGAAACTCTTGCCAATCTACTGCAAATCTCCCAGAGGTATCTGAGTAGATCTAACTTCCGCCCAGCCTTGGAACCTAGAGTAGTCATGTTTGCTTTGTCGAGTGAGGGGCTCAATTTTGCCTCCTTTGGCAGGATTTGGCAGCTGCGGAACGGGCACGGAAACAAGCCGAGCAGGAGAAGGACGATCTGGCTGAAGAGCTGGCAAGTTCTGCTTCTGGGAGGTAAGTTCCTGGCCGGGATTTGGAGGCTACTAGAACCATGTGCCCAATTCCACTCACTGCTGCTATTTTGTCCACACGAGAAGTATAAAAGGTGCCTTACATAGCACCCTCGCCAAATATGACAGTGGTGATTATTATTATTATACCTTGCTTATTTGACTGGGTCTTTGGGGATGAAAAGTTGGTGTCAAAATTTCAAAGAAATGAAAATTAAATAGAGGACTTGGTGCATCTTTTGGCAGGCACGGGAGTTTCCCCTTCTCTCTGGGAGCTTCCGATAAGAATTAACGAGCTTCTGACAGGTTTATAGTCCTTTATTTACAACGATATACAGAGAGCAGCCTTGGGCCACCCTCCATCAGGATATCAGCTGTTCACTCTGAATCACCTCCCCTTCCACAGCAAGAAGTGCGCCAACGGCCAGCTCTCCCTCCCCTGTGCTTCTGTTGTTCCTTAACCCTTTCAGACCTCTGAGTTCGAGGGGAGGAAATTACCCACCACTCTTGAATGAAGTGTCTCCCAAATGCTCCCTCCCTCCTGGTTGCCTAGCTACTATCTCAAAGCTGTCCAACTCTTCCCCTGACTTTGCAGTCTGACTTTGAATTGGCTGCTGGGAACGTTGAAGGAAGAGGGGGGGGGCAAATTCTCCATTCTCTGTTAGAGACTGCTCTGTCTGTGTCTGCATTCCCCCATCTTCGGAGTCAGAGCAGTCTCTGGCGTCCAATTCTGACCAGCCCCTGACACCGTATGATTGTAGGACCAGCCTCCAGGATGAGAAGCGGCGCCTTGAAGCAAGGATCTCCCAGCTAGAGGAGGAGCTGGAAGAGGAGCAGAGCAACATGGAAGCTATGAGCGACCGCTTCCGCAAGGCTGTCCAGCAGGTATGTTGCAGACACCTTGATCTCTGCAAGGAGGATGGGAGTTGCAAGAAAAGTAAGCAAAAAATAATTTTGCTTGCTATTCACAGCTCCTTCAAACGAGAAATAGAACAGATTCCCCGCTCAGCAACTTCCCAAACCAAAATGCAGCTATCCTTCAAAATCCATGCTTCTCTGCACATTTTGCAATGCATTTCCCCATCCAAAAGAATGCATACTTCAATAAAGCACATAGGAGAGGAAAGCATGCACAAAAATTTGCAGATTGGTGAAAATAACGTACTAGAAAAATGTCTTTAATATATAATCTATAGACGTTTATTTCATATGTGAACCGCTTCCCATGAAGCCTCTCAAAAACGATTTCACGACTCAGTAAAAAACATACATATGAATATTGCAAACATATACACAGTTAAAATGATTATGTAGTTAAAACCTAGTTCAAATCCAATACATGCATACCCTGTTTTATTGCGCTTTGCTTTATTGCACCCCACAGATATTGATCCTTGTGGGGATGCGGGTTAACAGGCTATAGTATAGCGCAAACATAACTTTGATTATGCACTGGGAAACCAAAAGAATTATGCAACTCGGTTTGTCGCATTGTTCGCTTTATTGCAGCCGTCTGGAACCGAACCCGCAATGATCTCCCAGGGTATGCCTGTACATGCACCAACTGGGGTTAATGATATAAGGGAGGCCCCCTGAAGATTTGCAAGCATTTTGGTGTGTGCACTTATCCCAATGCATGCAGTTTTGCTCATGTGTGTTTGGAGAAATTCGCACAAAGATTGCTAAGAAATTTCGTGCGGTCTCTTATGGAAATGGAGCAAAAGATTGGGAAAATGGGAAACCGAGTTCTCACCTGCACTAAAGCGGCATCATACCACTTTAAGCAGCCATAGTTTCCCCTCTAAGAATCCTGGGAGATGTAGTTTTTTGAAGGGGGCCGAGAGTTGTTAAGAGGCCCCTATACTCCTCTCACAGTTACAGTTCTCAGACAATCCCTTTTCCCTGGGAAGTTTGGGAACTGTAGCTCTGGAAGCAACTCCTAAAGGTTCTCAGCACCTTTAACAAACTACAGTTCCCATGGATTTTTGATGGCTGCTTAAAGTGGTGTGATACTGCTTTAAATGTTTGGCGCAGACGGGGCCAGAGAGCAACTGAACAGGACAGGCTTAGCCACCCCTAATCAGACCTGTTTTCCCCGCCCCACTTTGATTGATCTTTCCCATCTATCGGTTCCAGTCCGAGCAGCTGAACAACGAGCTGGCCTCCGAGCGCACCGCGGCGCAGAAGAACGAAAGCGCCCGGCAGCAGCTGGAGAGGCAGAACAAGGAGCTGAAATCCAAACTGCAGGAGATGGAGGGAGCCGTCAAATCCAAGTTCAAGGCCACGATCACAGCCCTGGAAGCCAAGATTGGGCAGCTGGAAGAACAGCTGGAACAGGAATCCAGGTACTGGCAGTTGTGGGATTCTGCATCCCAAATCCTGTCCCAGAGCACATGCTCAAAAATAATAGGCTAGAGTAATAAAAAGAAATTGTTATTTAGGGGATTTGAATTTAATTCTAAATTATATACCGGAAACGTGGGAGATTACAAGGGGTAAAAAAAAATGGACGTAAAACTTGTCTTGATGAATTGGAAGAGCCGCAAAAAGATCCCATTCAGCACATGGATTGACAATATGGACAGACTAGTTACCTACGAACGAATTGCATATCAACGCAAATTAAGAATGGATAAATATGAAGAAATCTGGAAGGAATACTTAAGTGACAAGGCGGACAGGGGTGGGAAGTAGGGGGAGGAGAGGTGGGGAAATATTGTTAAAAAGGTGTAGTTATAGGTATATCAGTACTCAAATCTGAATTGTTAAATTGTGTTATCAGTGTCATTGTGGTTTTTGCTGTATTTTTTTTTTTTTGGTTGTTTGTATTGAAAAAATGATTAATTTTTTTTTAAAGTTAAATAATATATTTAAAGTTTAGTTGCAAAATTCTGTTGTAATACTGTAGCTGAAACAAATAAAAAACTTACTCCCGGGGGGGGGGGAAAGGCTCACCCACATATTGGAGAATACAGTATGGTTACCAGATTTTTTTCAATGAATCCGGGGACACTTTTTTTGGGGGGGGGAAGCTGAGTAGCAACAGGGAGTCAGTAGTGAGGCAAAAGACCCTGGGCCCAAGCACACATGCATATTGTATAAAGGTGCTAAGTCCTTTTGCACCCTGTGAAACATAAATGCACAGTTTTTTTAAAACTGGGCAACGGCGCGAAACACGCCTGTGACTCCCGAGCCTTCCCCAATCTCCTGCCCCCTGCCCCCTTTGTTTTGAATGATCGGGGGAGGCTTGGGAGTCGCGGGCGGCCTGCCATTGCCCAGTTTTTTAAAGAAACTGTGCATTTATGTTTCACAGGGTGCAAAAGGGCTCTGCGCCTTGCCTTGCAGAGAAACCGTGCGCCTTGCACCCCTCCTGGGCAACGGCCGCCCACCCGCCCGCAACTCTCGAGTCTCCCCCTATCTGTCAAAACAAAGGGGGAAGGGGGCAGGAAATCTGTGCCACCAGACATCCCCGGTTTCCCCTCGGCAGTGGCAGCAAGCAGTGAGCAGCTCCTGAAGCCAGCCAGAGCCAACTGCGCTACCAGGCTGGCTCCGGGCTGCTGAGGCTGCCGCTGCCACGTTTCCCAGGGGCAGATTTGCAAATCCAGGGACTATCCCCGGGAACTGGGGATGTCTGGTAACCCTAGAATACAGGTTTCTGGGCTGAGGGATTTTGATTTGGACACAAGCAGCTGAGGTTAGTCAGATTCCAACTCCCATCAGCCACAGCCAGCTTGGCCCAATAGTCTGGGATGAGGGGAGTTGTAGTCTAGCTACAACTAGGCTGCCCCTTCCCTGTTGTAGAGGGACAAAAGTTCCCAGCAGGCAGTTGCTGAGAGGAGGGGTGCGTGCTGGAATTGGACGTAAATATGCCATAATCTGTTATTGCTCAGGAGGTGTGCTTGTGAATATCTGCATGAAATTTAAAATATGCAAATATAAGCAGTGTGCTTTTAAACAACATGAACTGCTTTAACTTCTGGGAAATACTTTTGAATGATTTTATAAATATATCCAAAATGGTTAAAAAAGAAATTCTTTGTGCATTACCATATATGTGTGTGCACACATACATAAACATACTTTGTGGGGAGTTTCCCCACCATTTATTATTTTATATTATTATTTTAAAACATTATTTTATTTTATTTATTATTATTTTTAAAAAATACCGTGATGCCTCGCAAGACGAAATTAATCCGTTCCGCGAGTCTCTTTGTCTAGCGGTTTTTTCGTCTTGCGAAGCAACCCTATTAGCGGCTTAGCGGATTAGCGCTATTAGCGGTTTAGCGGCTATTAAAGGATTAGCGGCGATTAAAGGATTAGCGGATTAGCGGCTAAAAGGCTATTAGCGGCTTAGCGGCTTAGAAAAAGGGGGGGAAAGCGGAAAAAAATCGGAACACTTGCAAGACGTTTTCGTCTTGCAAAGCAAGCCCATAGGGTAAATCGTCTTGCGAAGCAGCTAAAAAACGGAAAACCCTTTCGTCTAGCGGGTTTTCCGTCTTGCGAGGCATTCGTCTTGCGGGGCAACACTGTATTCCTGCAGGAGTGCAAATTGTGGTGTGCCCTTTCCCCTTTCCTTTAGACATTACTGGGAGGGCTTCTTTGCAGAATCAGTTACTGATATTCCACAGTCCAAGCTGAAATCCAAAGCAATTTCATCCCTTAGAGAAGCTGAAAAGATTTTAACAGAGAACTGCATTTTCTGCCCTTGAATCCTGCTCAGTTTCCCTCTGACTTCCTTCACCACATCTGCATCTTCCCAGGCACAACTTTCCTTCATGAGAACTAGTACCTTTAACCTTCCCGTTCAATTCCATTGCTCCACAGAGAAAAGCAAACAGCAGTGAAGACCCTGCGCCAGAAAGACAAGAAGCTCAAGGAAGTCCTGCTGCAGGTTGAGGATGAAAGGAAGCAAGCAGAACAGTACAAAGACCAGGTGTGTTGATGTGTCACGTGGCGTGGGCTAGCCGAGAAGTCAAACCAGAAGGCAGTGTGGGAAGAGGGCTTGATCTGAAGGATTTGCTGGAAGGCTGAAAGGGAACAAATTGTTTCTATATGCAACAACAGCGGCGAGGTTACTGCTAGCCCAGGTCTGGAAACAACAGCAAATACCAACAGTAGAAGAATGGCGACAGAAGGTAATGGAATATGCAGAAATTGCCAAATTAACAGGGAAAATTAGACAACAGGGCGAGGAAACATTTCAAAAAGAATGGGGAAAATGTATGTCGTATATAGGAAAGATAAGATGAAATAGTGAAACCAGTAGAATTGAAAATAAACCTCATAACGGGAAAGTGATGGATAGTGAAAATAATAAGAAGCAAAAGGAGAGTAATATAACTACCAGTCATTGTAAATGAATATAGACAGACAACAAGAATTGTATAAACAGGAGGATTTATTTGTTTATGGATATACCATGGACAAATATGGAAAATGAATAACAATATACAAAATGGATGAAAATAATGCGATAAAATTATATGTGATATAAAAAACCAGAAGAAGGAAGGAGGGAAGTCAGCACTTAGGAGCAAGTATAAAGTAAATTTAAAATGCAACACATTATGCGTATGTGGATTATGCAACTGGAAAACTAATAAAGATTATTGGGGGGGGGGAGAGAATGAAAGGGAACAATACCATATTTTTGCGAATCTAATGTGCCATCAAATCTAATGCGCACCTCAATTTTCTTTCTTTTTTTTGAAAATTTAGTTTTTCAGGCTTTAAAATTTTACAATCAATTATCCAACAACCACCATAAAAACAAGATTCCAAAGAACCTCCTGAACTCCCCTCGTCCCCTTTGTGGGTCCTTATAAATCTAACCTTTTCCTCCTGCATCTTTTATATCAATCCAAACGCATCTCAATTTTCAAAACCCTGAAACCAAAAAAAAGTATTTTCTGGCAAGTGTAAATGCACCCTAATTTTCATGATGTAATTTGGCCCCAAAAGGTAACATTACATTAAATATGATGGTGATGGTGATGATGATGATGATGATGATGAGTGTTATTATTTGTACCCTAGCTATCTGACTGTGTGGCCCCAGCCACTCTGGGCAGCTTCCAGCAGAATATAAAAACATGGTAAAAGACCAACGCTTAAAAACTTCCTGATACAGGGCTGCTTTCAGATGTCTTCTGAAAGTTATATAGGTGTTTATCTGTTTGACATCTGACCGGAGGGCGTTACACAAGGCGGGTGCCACTACCGAGAAGGCCCTCTGCCTGGTTCCCTGTAACCTCACTTTTCCCAGTGAGAGAACCTCCAGAAGGCCCTCAGAGCTGGACCTCAGCATCAGGGCTGAATGATGGGGGGTGGAGATGCTCCTTTAGGTATATAATAATAAATAATAATAATAAAATTCTATTTATGCCCTGCCCTCCCCTGCCAGAGGCTGGCTCAGGGCGGCTAACACTAGTAAAATTACAATAAAAACATAAGGGGGGCAATTTAAAATGCAGGTTAAAATGCAATTTAAAATGCAGCCTCATTTTAAAAGTAGCCCATGGATCAAAACCGTAAGGGGAGGGAAAACATAAGGGTCAGGCTGAGTCCAACCCAAAGGCCAGGCGGAACAGGTCTGTCTTGCAGGCCCGGCAGAAAGATCTCAAGTCTCGAAGGGCCCTGGTCTCTTGTGACAGAGCGTTCCACCAAGTCGGGGCCAGTCCTGAAAAGGCCCTGGCCCTCGTTGGGACCAATCTAACTACCTTGCAACTTGGGACTTCTAAAGTGTTGTCATTTGTGGACCTTAAGGTCCTCCGTGGGGCATACCAGGAGAGGCGGTACGTGGGTCCTAGGGCTTCAGGTATACAGGAAAGCTTGAGCAGCCAAAAGGCTGGCTGAGGGCGCCAACTCTGGGCTCCCATCCAACGCCCTCCTTGCCTTGGTGTCTTCCTTTAGGCTGACAAGGCCAGCACTCGCGTCAAGCAGCTGAAAAGGCAGTTGGAGGAGGCCGAGGAGGAGTCCCAGCGCATCAACGCAAACCGCAGGAAACTTCAGCGGGAGCTGGACGAAGCCACCGAGAGCAACGAGGCCATGGGACGGGAGGTGACCGCCTTGAAGAACAAACTCAGGTGAGTGCTCTCTGCCACAACCTCCTCCCGTTTGCGGTAGCGCCATAGAGCAGAGGGGAGAATGCACCATTGACATACACCCCCCCAAAGGTTGCGCATGTGGGAACGCAGCCCTCTGCCTGAAAAAGGTCCTGCCTCTCTGATGGGTGTCGACTCTGGTGTATGGAATTGCCCACTTAAGGGTTTGTCAATGCTCCTCTGTATGTTCTGTTCCCTGCCCACAGAGTGAGCTTGGCACATATGAGAGAGCTGGTCCGTAAGGCTCAGTTAGGATGCCACAGCCTGTGGCTCCTCTCTGCCCTGGCTGTGGGAGTGGATGGGGGTCATTTATGAAGGGCCATAGCTCAGGGGTCAGGCCCCCGTTTTGCAAGCAAAAAGTCATAGGTTCAGTCCCAAGCATTTTCAGGCAAGGCTGTGAAAGACATCAACCTGTGAGCTCGGCAGGCCTCTGCAAACCAGTTGTCTGATTCGGTAGAAGGCAGTATCCTAGGGCCCCAGCTACCTTCTTCCTCTCCGCTGCCTGTTTTCTCCTGCATTTAGCAAGGAGAAATCCCAATTCTATGTACATTCAAAGCTGAATCTACCCAGTCTGCATTTTCTGAAGCAGCATGCAAACCGGAACACAGCTAGCCTTCAAAATTTGCACGTATCCAAATTTTGCAATGCAGCGTTTACCCAAAATGCATCTATTAGAGGGAAGCGTGCGTAAAAACGAAGATAGCATGGAAAATTTATTATATTAAGGGAGACGGCTTGTCAAAATTTCGTAATTTAAAATGTGTTTATTGGGAGAAATTTGCGCTTGAACGCTGATGAGTTTTCACGAGGTTTTTTTTTTTAATAAAATGGAAATTGCTGCAAAATGTGCAGCACCGAGTTTAAGTTGGGAGAAAAATGAGAAAGTGGGAGAACCAAAATGGGCAGACCCTTCCACCCCCTCCTGCAATTAAGAGAGCAGCACACAAAACACACAGAGAGAAAGGTTTACCATCTAGCATTGGGATGGAGAAACCTTTTCCAGGCAGACTAGATCTCTAAGCTCTCCCAGCAAGCCACTTTAATGTGGCTGCACGACCCCTGCCAATCACCTGGACTGCAGGTGAACTTCTTCTCCATAGTAGCATTGCTTGAGCTCAAGCCTTGGTGCAAAGGAAGATCTCAGCTGCTCTGAGCGCGGCTGGAGGTTAGCACCGAACGGCTGGGCTCAGTATCAGCAGGGATCAGCTCCACCCAGGAGTAAATTCCTATTTAAATGGCCCTGTATAGAAACTCTGCTTCCCAAGGACAAATTGGGAGTGTCTTTTAAGACGCCTGCTTGCTCCTTTGCACCTCTCTCTTCACATGACCCTCACATGACTTCATATGACGTGGGATGGGTAGGGGTGGCTTGGAGAGGCCCAGACTAGGATTCCTAATCAGGCTAATTAGGCCTGTGGACCAGAGGCTCCCGACTGCTGTTCCGGCAGAGCATGAACAGAGTGGTGTGTTTTTTAAAACAAAAACCAATAAATGACTTGGAAATAACCCTTCCTGCAAACAGATGTTGAGTGTCTCCTTCAGCTAACTGCTTGGGATACCTTCTCTTTCAGAGGGAACCCAGAACCTTCGCAGTGACTGAGCAGGTACCATGCCTTCATCTTTGCAGTCCCCTTGTGTTTTGTAAAAAAAATCAAATCAAATCAAATCCCAGTCCCCCACCCTCTTTTCTTTTTGTCCCGAATAAAACCCATGTGAGATTTCTGCAAACTCTGAAGGCTTGGATATCTAGATGTCAATGTCTTGTAGCAAAAGAGACAAATATTACAGATTTTTGCTTCGTTGCCTCCCTCCCTCCCTCCTTTCGTGAACATCTGCAAATCTGTGCTCCGTTTCACAAAATGCTAAGAGTTTGGCATAGCCTTCCTTCCCAACTTTCTCTTCTCTCGATCGTGTTTAATGCTCGCTGCCTTTGCAAAACCATAAGTACCAGCCCTCTGCCGGTGTGAGCAGAATGGCGCACTGCATTCCAGGCAACAGTCATGTACCACGATGCCTGAGCATACTGCCTCTGGGCTGCTTTTCTGTAGGAACTGCCTGAGAACTGGGGGGTGCAGTACTGTTAACTGACCGCCGTGTGCATTCACTTGGCACCAAAACAAAATGCACTGTCCTGCCTTGAAGGCTAGAAACTCACCGCTGAGTTGTGTGTTGTGTGTCATCGGCACCCTTTCTGCACGGAAAACGGCGAAGCACTGAGCTAGGGATATGCACACCCCCAACCACAGCCAGGGGCCGTCTTAGCAGTATTGAGCTGCTCAGTTGCTCAATGCTGGAACTTGCTCAGGTGTCCTGAGCTCCTTCTGCTGCCAATCATTGACGGA
This sequence comes from Podarcis liolepis, assembly GCF_965112155.1. NCBI lineage: Eukaryota > Metazoa > Chordata > Lepidosauria > Squamata > Lacertidae > Podarcis > Podarcis liolepis. The sequence goes on along the minus strand of NC_139569.1, from coordinate 9,763,745 downwards.
AAGCCCGGGAAAACCACTTGCATTCTGTAATATTTGTAGGTTCTCTTTTTGCAAGGAAACCAATCGTGCTTTGCTTAGCTGTTGCCACACAGATTCTGGTCCCCGTCCTCTTCCTCTTCCCAATAGGCACAGGGGTGTGGACATAACCATTCATTCGCACCCATCCCACCCTCCCTGTATATATTGTAAGGCTGGGACAAAATGTAACTGAGATGCTCATGGCATTTGAAACCCTAAGAACAGGCTATGTAACATTTGGGGTTCTGTAGGGGTTTTTTTTTGCAGTGGGGGGAGGTTGACAAAGGGGTGACTCAGTGGAGGTTTTAAAGAATGAGGAATATCTGGGAGAAAGCAGATAAAAGAGCAGTGCTAGAACAGTGTGGGTCATCGAAATTAAACTGGCTTGCGGTAGATTCACAAAATGCATAATGGATTGCTGTCTGCTGCAAGATGGCAGAATTGGAGGAGGGGGGGTCCCTTCCAACCCCCTGCAATGCAGGAATCTTAACTAAAGCTTCCATGACAAATGGCCGTCCAACCACTGCTTAAAAACCCCCAAGAGATGTTGGGGGGCAGCTTTGTTTCGAAGCTGAGAAAGGATAGAAAAAAATTCTGGTGTCAGAGGTGGTCTGCCATCAGAAAGCAAAGGTATAGTCTTGCCTTCAGCCCCCACTGCACCCCATTCTCAGCTTTGCCTAGTCCTCTGGCATCATCACTCCAAGCAGAAAGTTGGTAGTCCTCATGGTCTTTTATAACAGTTCTTTTACCTGAATCACTTGTAGCTGCAGCCCACCCCTATGTCAGAATAAAAGCTGAGCACATAGCCCCACACCTGATCCAAGAACGGTGCTTTTTAATCCTGTTCGCAGCCAGCCAACTAACCCTCCACCCCCCCACCAGGGAGCAGACTGACCTAGTGGGTAGAGCTGCTTTGCAAACTACAGCCTGCTAAAAGCAGGGGTTGCCAACTTTTGGGGTGCATTTGCAAACCGGGGGAAACACACCATCACAGACTGCTGCTTTCAAGCATCATTTCAGGGGTGTGGGGAGAGGGAGAGGATCCTTGCAGACATCTTGTTCGTGCACGGGCACCAGGTTGGCAACCCTGGCTTATACCTTCAACCTTTCCCTGCTTCTAAGGGCCAGGGGTGGTGGAAAAATTCAACGAGCTGCTAGATTCCCATTTCTTCCTCCCTTCTTTTTTCGCATTCCTTTAACCGCAGGCGTGGGAACGAGCCGTCCTCCTTCGCCCCCTCGCGCCGATCTGGGGGTGGCGGCGGCGGCGGCCGTCGTGTGATCGAAAACGCTGAAGGGTCGGAAGATGAAGCGGACGCCCGGGATGGGGATTTCAACGGAACAAAAGCCAGTGAATAATAATGATTTTTTAAAAAAATTGTTTTAAAAGACACGCTTGCTGATTTTAACTCTGCACCAAAACAAACAAACAGGGGGGGTATAAAAGAGGGGTAATTGTAGCACTGTATGCTGCTTTATTGATCCCAAAGACATATTGACACCTCCCTTGAGGCCTTGATGAGAGCACAGCTGCCTTTTACTCCAATGTACACACCAACCCTCCTAGCTGTTGCAGAATTGCTGTTCTTTTGCCCGCTGCCGGGCATCATTCCAGAGCGAATGTACTTCACCGAGGGACTAACGCAACAGGGCAGGGTGACCAAAAACACCCCCCTTTTATTATAGAACAACAGCAAGGCAAAAATCTGTTGGGCCTCTGGCCTCTTCCCTAATCTCGCTACCTGTCCCTTTCTTCTTGGTAAAGTTTCAGGTACTGTTCCCCCCACCCAGATTGCACACCCCCACTCTTCTAACTCCCTCCACCCAGTTCACAAGATCAAAGTGCCTTTCTTCATCACTTTTTTTTGGGGGGGGGGGGAGAGACGAAGAGTACTAAATCAACTGTTATTGTTCTAGATGGATTTTGTGCTTAAATACACACTAATAAAGGTTTATAAAATCACTGGGGCTGCTCTCGAGTTGTGTCGGCCTGATACGAGCAGAGGGAAAGGTACTAGGCTTAAGCAGAGTTCCCCAGCTTTAGGCAGGAAACTTTTATGCTGCCTGCAAAGAGGACGAGAGAGTTGCTCTGTTTTAAAACAGTCACAGGAAACCTCATGGGGCAAGCGTGCTCCCAGTATGGATCCCAATTCTGACTGGTGTTTCTCGGGTGAGCTTCTGACAGCGCAGTGTTGCCAACTGAACACTAAACTGTAAAATGAGTACTCCATCTCCTTCAAAAGAACAAAAATAACTGTTTCCCAAATTAAGTTTCTGGAAGATTTAAGAGGCTCTAACTGGTGGTGGAATGCCATAGCAGGGGAGGGCTGGGAACACACAGGGGGCAAAATGAAAAGGAACAGTAAGTTGTTAAATTTTTACCCCTCCAATGGCATAAAACACCAGCCAGTCCCCATCACCCAAAGGACTTTCCGACATGTTTTAAATTCTGCAGTCAACAATATTGCATATTTCAAGGGTAGAATCTGAGATTTCTCTCCACAGCCCCAAAACCCAAGGCTCCTGAAAAGATGTGGGTTGCACATCTGTCAATGAGTTCAGTTAGTGGACCAAAGACTAATGGGAAATTTTAACCCAACCATGCCCCCCCCCCAGATTCCATGCAATGCAAACACTGCTTCTTTACAAACACAATCGAGACCTTGAATTCCAAAACTTTATAAACAACGATGCAACATCAATGGATGAGATTTCAAATTCTTAAGCACGTTCCCCCCCTAAAAATGCAGGACCTCTTATTTCCTCTTCCAAATGTGCAGCTGGCTTTAAGGGCTGTGTGTGGGTTTGTTTTTTAAAAATACCACCGTCCCCAACCACCGCTGGCAAAGTAAGAGGTGGTGTGACTTTGCTCCAATTGCAGGAAGCACTTAACAAAAGGCGTTTGACGAGCTGAGATGGCTCGGCTGTCAAACCAAGCTTAAAATCCTCTAGTCAAGGAAAATGGTTCCTGGTGGGGTTCTCCCAGCTAAGCACAGCCTCACATTACTTCAGGACCAAGTATGGGCAGACAAAAAAGAATGGAAACATCTTGCCCCCTTCAGAAATCTTCTCCTAAGCAGCCGTTTTCCTTCACCAGCTGGATTTGTTATTAAGATTTATGGCCCAGCAACGCTGCGTTCCGCTGGAAGATTGGCTCTGATGCGACACAGATACCATCCATCATCTTCTAGCAGAAGACACAGCTTTATGTGCTAGCTTGAAGGAGTTCAGTTCATCTTTCCATCGGTGCAATGGGACGTGGCTCCATCCAACGTTCTGGGCCTTACAGTTCCTGGTGTCATTCATCCCAGCCAGGGCCTCAACGCAGGTCTTAGTGATGGATCTTCCAAGCAAGTCTTCTGTGTGTGGATCTCCTGCATCACAGAAACCGCCAGGCTTGTGGGGTGGGGACGAGCCCCAGTCTGGTGGAACAAGATGCAGTTAATGGTCTCTGGGTACAACTGCATTTCTACAAGTCTCCTATCTCAAGTGAGTGGCCAAAAGCGAGTGTTAGTATTCACATTAAACGCAGGAAAAGAAACCAAAGTTTCCACCACACAGGAGGAGGGCACTCTGGGCTGGCGGTTCCTCAGAGAAGCACCTGAACTACTCCTTGCGGAGGAAGGCCCATTGGCCTTGCGAGATTTGATGGCTGCGTCCCTAAATCCAGCCTCTTAACCATCCTGTTGAAACAGGGGTGGGGTGGAGGGAAGGAAAAGCATTAAGCATACAAATGCAAGAGGGGTTATGACTTATGGCAGCCGGGAAAAACACAGTAAGGAAGCACCAGAATTTGTGAAGGGTAGGAGGAAATATTAGGTTCCAACAGCCAAGCTAGTCCTTATTGTTTTGATGGCAATAGCGACTGATCAAGCAGGAATGGGTTTTAGCCTTGCTTCACAAACACACACAATACTAAAGCAGCCCAGCAACTCTTCCCAGCCTGTGGACCTCCAGATATTGTGGACTTCCAACTCCCAGAAATGGCAGCCCGCGTGGCCAGTGGTCAGCGATGGTGGGAAGTGTCGTCCACCAAATATCTGGAGGGGGACAGAGCCTGGGAAAGGCTCAGCTTCATCGGAGGTCCCATCTAATCTAGCACCCCATTTCCACCCGCCACCAGGCAGAACCTGAAGGAAAGACCCCCCACCTCTGCTGTGTGTGCCAACAGGTTTGCTCTTTTGCAGGTAGACTATACCCCAACATGGAGGCTCTAATTAGCTAATATTAAATGTCCAATATTAAATGTTGGAATTGGCCAGGTCAGGGGTCACCACCAACCCTTTTAGGTCTATGGGCACATTTGGATTTTTGGGCGAGTGCTGTGGGCTGTCTCGGATCACTTTCCTCTCTCCTTTCCCCAAGAATCAGAAAGAGAGAAAAATATGCACACAAACTCGGCTTCCCCAAGGAATCTGGGGAAAAGTTGAATCTGGGAGAAGCAAACTGAACCTTGACAAGGATATAGAGCTGAAAAAGGAAGTGGGAAAGAGCGTCCTTCTTCGATCTCCCTCCTTCGGCTCTATGTCCTTTCCAAGGCAGAAAAGGGGTCCTCACAAGCTTGTCACCCCATGGCCAAGGGGGCAGGGCCCCCAAATGTGTTAGGGGTACCAGGAGAAGACGTCAAAGGCGTCGTTGCACCCACAGGTGCCATCCGACCCTCTTGCCTAGGTAAAGGTAAAGGGACCCCTGACCATTAGGTCCAGTCATGGACGACTCTGGGGTTGTGGCGCTCATCTCGCTTTATTGGCCGAGGGAGCCGGCGTACAGCTTCCGGGTCATGTGGCCAGCATGACTAAGCCGCTTCTGGCGAACCAGAGCAGCGCACGGAAACGCCATTTACCTTCCCGCCGGTGCGGTACCTACTTATCTACTTGCACTGGCCTGCTTTCAAACTGCTAGGTTGGCAGGAACAGGGACCGAGCAACGGGAGCTCACCCCGTCGCGGGGATTCGAACCGCCGACCTTCTGATCGGCAAGTCCTAGGCTCTGTGGTTTAACCCACAGCGCCACCAAGTATTCAGGCAAGTAGATGTGTTGGAGATTTCAGCCAAACTGGAGAGGAAGCTTGGGCAATTTAGGTTATGTAATGCGCCAAAACATTTAAAAACGGGCCCAGCCCAGTTACATAACACTGCCTTCTCTTCTGCTGACATGAGCAAGTGAGCAAAACAAGCAACTCTCAGCCTGTATCACCTGGATGGACACCCTTTGCTGGTCAGATCCAGGCCCAAGGCTTGCACCGGGAAGAGTGAAAATTATGCAAAGGCAAGCAAGCAAGTTTAAAGCTTTTTGGTTTACCACTTCCAAATTCCAGCTGCAGATAAGGAGAGTCAACCTGTCCCAGAATCCTCCGCATGGTATATTCCCCTCCCTACCTGAGCTGAGGGGGCCACAGCTATAAACCGCAGCTCATCCAAAAGCAAGTTAAAATACTAAACTATTGCTGGCTAAAGCTCAAAATACCAGATAACCCACACCCCTCTGTAGAGGTAATTCCAGGAATAAGCTGCCACGGCAAACACACCTCCAAGGTGCAAATTTATCTCAGCAGCTACCACGGCACTTACACAGCTTCTTCTTATTATTATTAGTATTAAATTCTGTATTCTGTACCCCATACCTGTAAATCTCAGGGCAGTTCACAACATAAAACGACAATATACAAAAGACAAAATATAGAATAAAAGCAACCCAATTAATTCCCAGTTCCACAACACATTTAAAAGGGCTTTCGATAGCCTATGTGCAGACTGGCTGAAAACACAGCCTTCCCTTTTCTCTTTCCCCTGCGCGAGCACCAGTGTGGTTGCCATGTACTGGGAGAACTGGGAGACCAGGGCGTCCCTGCCTGCAACCAGCCTCCACTCGTGAACACAATAGATGCTCTGCTAAACCCTAGGAACTTAAAAAGAGCCTGTTGGATCCCACCCATCCAGCCTAGGCAAGCAGGATTTGAACGCAGGAGCTCTCTCCTGTTCCTGTGGCTTCTAGCGACTGATATTCAGGAGCACTTCTGCCTCCAGCAACAGAGGTACACCATAGTCTCTGTGCCCAGTAGTAACTGACAGCCTTCCCGCCGTTAATCTGCCTAATCCTCTTCTCAAGCCATCTAGGTTGACGGCCCTTGTGGCCTCCTGTGGCAGGGAGTTCCACAGCTAAACTCCACGCTGCACAGAGGACTTCCTTCTGCCTGTCTTGAACCTCCCACGGTCTTCCCCTCCCAGCTCATCAAGCTCTCAGCCGTTTCCCTGCAACCTCGACTCTACAACCGGACAAATCACGTTGACCATCTCTCTCGATCCCGCCACCCCCTGTCAAGCCCTGACTTAAGACTCTCCAAAGACATGAAAGCAAACACTCACCCCGGGGGTCCGTAGGGGCCACTCAGCCGCCTGTCATGTACCATGTGGACCTGGGGGGGCGCAGGGCTTCGGTACGGAGCCCGGTCGTACACCAAGTTCTGACATGAAGCCAGCTTGGATTCCAGGGCCTAGAAGCAAAGGCAAAGTTAGTTTCAGTTCGGAAGCCCAAGGAAAGAGAGAGGGGGAGGTAGAGAGCATATCCGTTATCTGGCATGGAAACAGGTCTGAATGCCTCACGAGCAAATCCGTTTTCACAGAACTGCAGAGTTGGAAGGGACTCTAAGCATCATCGACTCCAACCCCTGACAATGAAGGAATCTTTTGCCCAATGTGGGGCTCAAACCCTCGACTGAGCTGTCCGAGCACACTGGAGGCTTTTTTTTTGGGGGGGGGGTACATGGAAGGTGAGTACATTGGAATCTCACACCGGGGGAAGGGATCTGCCAGCTTTCGACCCACAAAACAGACCCGTGGCGGTCCCAGCAACATTCTCATTTTTTAAGGTGACCAAGAAACTACAATTAATCCAGAATGCGGCAGCTAGACTGGTGACTGGGGGCAGCCGCCAAGACCACATAACACCGGTCTTGAAAGACCTACACTGGCTCCCAGTACGTTTCCAAGCACCATTCAAAGTGTTGGTGCTGACCTTTAAAGCCCTAAACGGCCTCGGCCCAGTATATCTGAAGGAGCGTCTCCACCCCCATCGTTCAGCCCGGACACTGAGATCCAGCGCCAAGGGCCTTCTGGTGGTTCCCTCATTGCGAGAAGTGAGGTTACAGGGAACCAGGCAGAGGGCCTTCTCAGTGGTGGCACCCGCCCTGTGGAACGCCCTCCCACCAGATGTCAAAGAGAAAAACAACTACCAGACTTTTAGAAGACATCTGAAGGCAGCCCTGTTCAGGGAAGCTTTTAATGTTTAGGTTATTTTAATATTCTGTTGGGAGATGCCCAGAGTGGCTGGGGAACCCCAGCCAGATGGGCGGGGTATAAATAAATTATTATTATTATTAAAAAGGCAAAAAAAAGAGCTGTTGATTCAAATCTAGTTGCTGACCAGGGCTTATAGAGTGCAAGGAAGAAAAAGAAGTGTGCTACCTTGATCTCCCTGGAGGGGATAAAAGGTGGGGTATAATTCCAAAAAATTATTACACAGTGATCTTGGAAGGGCCGGGTTGATTTCTTAAAATGTCCTGTATTCCAAACGGGGCCAGGGCAAACGGGCCCCACGTACTCACCCCAACTTTCCGGAGGAGATCTCCCACAATGTTTAGCACGGATATTCGGGCAGCTGGTGTAAGCGGAGTTGCGCTGTAGCTGTCCTCAAGACCTTTAGGAAAGGATATCTTCATTCACACAAATAGTACAAGTAGCGCTAGGCAGAAATTCCACACCCTTGGAACGTAAGCTGACTCAGCAAGTGACTAGCCCTCAACGTTACACCCTTGTGCAAATTAATTGAAACATAGCAATCCTGCACTCAAAACAAACATGGAAAGTCAGTTGATCATTATTGTGTTGGAAGCCTGCAGCCAACAGAAGGAATGATGCGCTCGCCACAATATATTGAGGTTCTACGAAAGAGAGTCATTCCAGAGCTGGAAAAGAGGTATCCTGGTGGTACTGAGATACTGCAGCAGGAGCTAGCCCCCTGTCACACATCGAAAGTGGTGAAGAAATTCATGACAGAGCAGCAAATACAGGTACTTGATTGGCTAGGGATTCCCCCGGACGTAAATCCCGTTGAGAATTTGTGGGCTATATGCAAAAGTCGCCTCTGTGCTCTAGACTGTACGACTATGGAGAAGCTCATTCAGGCGCTGATTCAAGTGTGGCACAGTGGTACCTCGGGTTAAGTACTTAATTCGTTTCGGAGGTCTGAACCTGAAACTGTTCTTAACCTGAAGCACCACTTTAGCTAATGGGGGCCTCCTGCTGCCGCTGCGCTGCCGGAGCAAGATTTCTGTTCTCATCCTGAAGCAAAGTTCTTAACCTGAAGCACTATTTCTGGGTTAGCAGAGTCTGTAACCTGAAGCGTATGTAACCCGAGGTACCACTGTACAGGGATCTGAAAATCAACAGTGACTGTTCGAAACTAGTAGACTTGATGCCAAACCGTGTTCAAATGCTGCTTAAAAACAGCGGAGGTCATATCCGTTACTAATATATGCATACATGAGTTTTGTATGTGTATATGTGAGTTTTGTACAATAAAATACATTGTTTGTTTCAATTAATTTGCACAAGGGTGTACAGGTATAGGTTTTCAAGTGTAAGAAGGCTCAGAAGCCATTCTCCTCTTGCTGACAACTAACACACCAAGAATCCTCTTTTCAGAAGATGTGAAAGCACCATTGGACCCCCAAGAGAATCTGGAGGGCCACAACACCCTTATCCCCGACTTAGAAGGAGTTGAAGGAACGGATCCAGGTGAAATCTTACTTCCTTTCCACTCCCCAATCTGCATTGCTTCTTCAGCAACCGTTTACACACCCTGGCCTAATTCCCAGCCTTATTACAGTTGCACCTTGAATCTCAAACTCCTTGGGCTCCCAAAAAAATCGGCTCCCAAACAATCAAAACCCAGAAGTGAGTGCTCTGGTTTCCGAACGATTTCCGGAAGCTGAATGTCTTGCGCGGCTTCAGGTTGGCTCCTGCAGCCAATTGGAAGCCAAGCTTTGGTTTCCGAATGCTTTGGAAGTCGAACGGACTTCCAGAACAGATTCTGTTCGACTTCCAAGGTACGACTGTAGAGTTAATTGGGCCACATTAAAGTATACTGAAACGTACTGTGCAGCTGCTGCTTCAAGTGCCCACAAGGGGGAGCTGTTGCACAACTTGGCCCTCATATTAGAGGGCTAAAAAGGGAGTTGCGTCTTAAAACTGGGTATATAAATTAAATAATGATAACAAAACATACCTCTTCTGGGTGTTCCTGGGGTGCTCATTCCAGTGCTAAGCCCCCGATGGCCTACAGGGGTGGAAGGCACAGAGGACGTGGCCTGGACGGCTGTGTCCATCCGATCTACTTCCAGAGAATCTTCTACAGAGGCCCGTGGTTTCTCCTTCTGCTGCACAGCCAGCTCTTGGCGTAAGTCTGGAAGGGAAGAGGAGAGGGGCATGACGGACAGCAATAGCCGCTGTTCTCTTCCCATTCGTTTGGCACAGTTAGGTTAAAAAAGGGGGACACCCCTAAATCACAAATCTGATGGTTGCACCTGGAGGCTTTTCTCTCTTGTAAGGGGGGAAATGAACAGCAACGGCAGTTCTTTTTGAAGTGCAAAGGAGCCAGCAAAGGGTTCGAGTGTCGGGACTAGGACCTGGGTTCGAATCCCCGCTCAGCTGCGCAGGTCGCCGTGTGGCCTTGGGCCGCCAGTGTCTCTCAGCCTAACCTGCCTCACAGGGTTGTTGCGATGATGAAACAGGGATTGGGGGGGGGGGGTAGGGGAGACCCATGGCCGCCCCCTTGTGCTCCTTGGCAGCACGAAAAGGTGGGATAAAAATGGAAGTGCAGGCAGAGAGTCTGCTTTGCAGGCAGCAGGTTCAACTCCCAGCAGGGCTGGGAAGAGACTCTCTGCCTGGAACCCAGGAGAGAGGGTTGCGAGTCAGTGCAGGCAACCCTGAGCTGGACAGACCAATGGTGCGACTCGGGAGAAAGCGGTTTGTGATGAATTTTTTTTGCCTTAAGCCAAGGAGAGGGTTGGGGAAAATTTATCCTAAGGACCATTTGTAAACAGTTAAAATTGTTGGTAGGGTTGGAATATCACTTGTAGCTTAAGGGTGAATATTACAGTGGTACCTCGGGTTAAGTACTTAATTCGTTCCGGAGGTCTGTTCTTAACCTGAAACTGTTCTTAACCTGAAGCACCACTTTAGCTAATGGGGCCTCCTGCTGCTGCCGCGCCGCCGGAGCACGATTTCTGTTCTCATCCTGAAGCAAAGTTCTTAACCCCAGGTACTATTTCTGGGTTAGTGGAGTCTGTGACCTGAAGCATCTGTAACCTGAGGTACCGCTGTATTATAAAAGATGCAGGAGGAAATGATTAACAGTTAGGACCCACAAAGCAGAGGAGGGAACTTCAGGAGATTCCTTGGAATCTAGCTTTTATGTTGTATGTTGGATATGTGATTGCAAAACTTCAATCTGAAAAACCAAATAAATTTCATTTAAAAAGAAAAGAAAAAAAGAGGAGGCGAATGACCACCCAGCCCTTTCCTAACCTCTGGCTTCATCTTTTAGCCGCTGCACCGATTCCAAGAGGTTTTCCTTCTCGTCCAGCTCGCTCTCCAGGAAGGCGTTGCGTTCAATGGCCTGGTTCATGCGCTGCTCAAAGTCTTCCAGAGACATTATTGTGGCTCTGCAGAGAAGGAGAAAGACTGCGCTAGAACGGGCAAACTCAGCAACCTAATAAAGGAACCGAGGTCAGGGCTGAGTAGACTTGGGTTCAGATTTCAATCCAGCAAGCTGCCAGCTTTTGCTTTGAACCACCTCACACCCGGCCCCCAGAAAGCCCCTGACAAGGGAATGTGGCCCCTAGGCTACGAAAGGTCCTGTCCAAACCCTGGGGGGGGGCTGGGCTTTGCCCTCCACCACAAGGGAACAACCCCCTTTGGGTCAGTACCTCTTGGCTCTTTCCAGATCGTCGTTGGCTTGCTCCAGCTCCCGGATATATTTCTGCAGCTGGTCTTTGACAGCCCTCGTCTGGGCGAGCTCTTCTTCCAGGGTGGAGATCTGCTGGTAGCCTTCGGAGTGCTGGGTCGTGATCTTCTCCTAATTGCAGAATCACAGAGTTGTAAAAGTTGGGAGGGGTCCAAGGGTCATCTAGCCCAACCCCCTGCGATGCAGGAATCTCAAAGCACGGGTCCCCCTTCCAATCTAAAACCACCCCAGACCCTGCTTAGCTTTAGCAAATGTAAGAGCACTGCGGGAACCTGGGCTCCAGCGCAGCCCTTGCTAGCTCCCAGAAAGTCCTCTGCGGGAAAATGCAGAGGGAATTTCATAGATAGATAGTTTTTTATTGTATTTTCTGTTTTACAATTGGAAGAACTCCTTTATACATCAATGACTTCCCTTCTTCTCATTCCATGGTTCATTTTACATATCATAAATCCTTGCATACAGTGGTACCTCGGTTTAAGAACAGCTCTGTTTATGAACGATTCGGTTTACAAACTCCGCAAAACCCAAAGTAGTATCTTGGTTTGTGAACTTTAGCTCGGTCTAAGAACGGAATCCGAATGGTAGAAGGGCACCGGCGGCGGAAGGCCTCATTAGGGAAAGCACGCCTCGGTTTAAGAACGGTTTTGGTTTAAGAACGAACTTCCGGAGCGGATTAAGTTCATAAACCGAGGTACCACCGTATTTTACAAAACTGAACTATTTGGTGTTCCATTATTACATCCACCAAAACTTATTTACACTATTTAAGTTATCTTAATGTTGACAGCATTTTCAACCCATCGTGCTTTTTAGATTGAGCCAAATGCAACACCTTTTGCAATACCGGTAGGAAATGGAAGGTAATGAGCAACAGGCAAATTAATTTTATCGCCAAAAAGGAATTTACAGTCTCTTCCAAGTCAAAAACCCCAAAACCCTCAGCCTCACAGAAACACAGAAAACAACAAAGTGGGGAAGGCTCTCTGTTTTGGGCCCCACTGACGCAGTTTACGGAGGGCTGGCTTGGCCTTGCCCAACAGCGAGTCCCTACGTGATGACATGGGGATTTCTGCAGGAAAAATGCTCCTTTGCCCCATACTCCTCTTGCTGCAAACTCTGCGGTCAGTCCTGAGAAACACACACACACTTGGGTGGCCTGGCAAGCTCTCGGGTGGCTACCCAGATTCTGGCTGGCGTCCTCGGAGCCCGTTGCTGGAGAAGGCCGACCCTTGAACTCAGAATTCGCACCCGGCACCTGGCCTGCTCTGCCACCACCCAGCTGGAACCGGCCACCAGCTGGTTAGAACATCAATAGCCCCTCTGTCCTTTCCCTTCCTGGGCGATGATGCTGTTCTTTGGCTCGGATGGATGAATGAGCCAATTGTCAGCAGAGTTTTGCCTCCTGCGGAAAAGCATTTCTGCCAAAAGGCCTTGGGGCAAGGCGGGGATAAACCACATCCATTCAGCCCCACCCCACCCTGGGCTTTCGTCTATTTATTGCATTCCTGCCCCGCTGTCTTTCTCTGAGGAATTCAAGAGGATGTGCAGGATTTACCCAAAGAACAACCCTGCATGGCAGGTCAGGCTGAGAGGCAGCGACTGGCCTGAGGAAAAGAGAGAATTTGAACCCTGGTCTCTTCTGGGTCCTAGTCCAACACTCTAACCCCTACGCTGTAACGTCTGTCTCTTATTATAGCAGGTCGGCCCCAAAGCAGGAGGGTCAGGGACCTGGCAGGACCAAACTCACACTCTGAACCCCACACAGAGCTCAGCCCCCCTAAAAAATATCTGCATTCACTAAAGGTAAAGGGACCCCTGACCATTAGGTCCAGTCGTGGCCGACTCTGGGGTTGCGGCGCTCATCTCGCTTTATTGGCCAAGGGAGCCGGCGTACAGCTTCCAGGTCATGTGGCCAGCATGACTAAGCCGCTTCTGGCGAACCAGAGCAGCGCACAGAAACGCCGTTTACCTTCCCGCCAGAGTGGTACCTATTTATCTACTTGCACTTTGGTGTGCTTTCGAACTGCTAGGTTGGCAGGAGCAGGGACTGAGCAACGGGAGCTCACCCTGTGGCGGGGATTCGAACCACCGACCTTCTGATCGGCAAGTCCTAGGCTCTGTGGTTTAACCCACAGCGCCACCCGCGTCCCTTTGCAGGATCATAGACTCATGGAAATCTAAAGTGACCCTGAGGACTATCACTCCCTGCAATGCAGGAATATGCAGCTGCCCCATGTAGGGATCAATACGATACGATCGTCTTTATTGTCATTGTCTCATACAGAACAACGAAATTGGAAAAATCTACATCAGACATTCAAAAACCAACAAGCCAGCTATCCCAACTAGGCTAGCCCCCTAAAAACCCTGATACCCCATAATTAAATACAATATACTCCCACAGAGACTACCTTACACTGCGTTTAAAACCAAAATCGCATTTGGATAGAAACTGTTTCTCAGGCGGCTAGTCCTAGTCTTTATAACCCTGTACCTTCTCTTCCAGAAGGCAGAAGCTGAAAGAGATCATTTCCGGGGTGTGCACTATCCTGCGCTATCTCTGCAGCTTTCTTATGGCACCTGGAAGCGTAGATTTGATCCAAGGCAGGATCGAACCTGCAACCTTGGCACTATCAGCATCATGCTCTAACCAACTGAGCTAACATCACTCAAGACTGAAGGTCTGGCTAAATCAGCATCATGCTCCCCACTAGAGAACGAAATCTGACGCCACACGGATGTCCGTAGGAAGGCAGGAATCCATACACACACACCCCTCGTTGTTTCTGCCCCCCCCCCGAAAACCGGTACGCAGTGGTATAACTGCTGCTGAGCCTGGAGGCTCCGACGCCTCACCTTGACCAACTCGATCTCCATCCTCAGCCTGCTGTTTTCCGAGAGGAGGTCTTTGTTCCGCGACTCCACCTGCTGCAGCTGCGCCTCGAGTTCGGCCTCATACTCGCGGCTCCCTTCCTGAAACTCGCGAAGCTCCTCCTGGGCGTTCTCTGCGCTGGAGGGGGCGACAAAGCCAGGCTCAGAGTCAGCACCCTCCTCGCCGCTACAAATTCCCCAAAGCCACTTCCGCCCTTTGGAGGCGGGATTGCGGGCGTCAGGGTCCCACCACGCGCGCGACGGCTGAAACCCAGCCAACACGCGATTGGGGGGATTCCCGGTCGCGTCACCTCCTGGCCAGCCAATTGGCTGGCTCTGGGGGTGTGGCCTGCCCTATTTAAACCAGGACATGGCCAGGGATCTCCCTCTTTCCCCACCTGCCATCTGTTCCTGTTTTCCCCACCCTCCCGCCCTTTAAGGTTTTTGTTCCTTGACCTTGCTATGGACCTTGGTTGGTCGCCCTTGAGGGGCCTGGTAGGAATTTTCCCACTTGGCAAATTGGCACCTGCCACTTGGTTTTCGCCTACCTCGTAGCAAATCGTCACAACTTTCTGGGTATTGGCATTTCTGGGTATTAGGCATTGGTATTGGTATTGTTTTGTAGATGGAAGAGGGGAGGAAGCGCCATCACCTGCCCCACATATTGAAGGGTAGTCCGATAAAGGATTTCGGGGGGCGTGGCCCTATCTGAAGCCTAGGGAGGTGAGGGCCTAAGGCAAGCCCCCTATCGGTGACCCCGGGGGAGTTCCTAGTTGATGTGCATCAGCAGGACTCCCCCTACTGGTGGTTAACCCTTCCCGGACTAACAGCAGACGGGCTGAAGCCGGATATAGTTGGTTAGGACCAGTGCCTAAGCCAATACCGCTCATCACCGGTAACCAATAAAGTTGTGGCCTTATTTAGCCCATTAACCTTAACAATTGTGTCATGTGTCTTTATTTCCACTGGGGGGGGGGGGAAGAACTTGCTAATTTCAAATTTAAAGGGTTCACTTCCCCTCTGGGTTCCTGACATCCAGGCAAGCCAAGTTCAGTTTGGTTCCAGCCACTGGCCTGGAAAAGAGGGATTGATCGCTAACCATTCCGGGAACTGTAGCACTATGAGGAGAAACAGGGGCTCTCTTAACAACTCTTTGCACCCTCAAGCAAACTACAGTTCCCCAAATTCTACACGGGAAGCCATGACTGCTTAAAGCGGTAGAATACAGTGGTACCCCGCAAGACGAATGCCTCGCAAGACGAAAAACCCGCTAGACAAAAGGGTTTTCCGTTTTTCGATGCGCTTCGCAAGACGAATTTCCCTATGGGCTTGCTTCGCAAGACGAAAACGTCTTGCGATTTTTTTCGCTCTCCCCCCCCTTTTCTAAGCCGCTAATAGCCTTTTAGCTGCTGAGCCTTTAATAACCGCTAAACCGCTAATAGCGCTAATCGGGTTGCTTCGCAAGAAGAAAAAACCGCTAGACGAAGAGACTCGCGGAACGGATTATTTTCGTCTTGCGAGGCACCACTGTAAATGTATAATGCAGTTGGGGCCTAAGCTGCTGCGGTCAGGGAAGCAGGTGATAATAAGGAAACTGGTCCCTGCCCTGAGGGGCTTACAATTTCAGCAATGGCACAGAAGTGAGCATTTTGGGGTTGCAAAGCCCCCCACCTTGCCCTTATCACAGAAGGACATCTAAATGCTTTACCACTGCTTGTATTTCGCAGCCAGCTCCTTCCAGTGGTTCCTTTCTTCTTCCACTGAGCCAAACTGTTTCCTTTCAGCGTCGTTCATCGTAGAGGCTCTTTAGCATCGTTTCCTACAAAGGGGGGTGCAGGGGTAGAATACAGGAATGAGAATTTTTTCCCCTGCCCAAAGACTTTTCTATAGCTGACCGAATCTTCATGCAATGTCCAGTTGCCGGCATAAACAAAAGATGCTGGGCCTGGGGATTATCTAATGCTTATTTCCCCTAAATTGATTTCTGAATTTTGAATTTTATTCTTATTCATGTTTTTATAATGTATTTTATGCTGCTTTTACAATTAAATGTTTTAAATTTGTTGTTAAATTTGCTGAGCCCGGTTTTTGAACCAGGAAGGGCGGGGTATAAATAAAAAATTATAATAATTATTATTATTACAGTGGTACCTCTGGTTACGTACTTAATTCGTTCCAGAGATCCGTTCTTAACCTGAAACTGTTCTTAACCTGAACCACAACTTTAGCTAATGGGGCCTCCCACTGCCGCCATGCCGCCGGAGCACGATTTCTCTTCTCATCCTGAAGCAAAGTTCTTAACCTGAAGCACTATTTCTGGGTTAGCGGAGTCTGTAACCTGAAGGGTATGTAACCTGAAGCGTTTGTAATCCGAGACACCACTGTATTATTATTTATTTATTTATTTATGCATGTAGATAATCATTGCAGAGCTTTACGCAGCAATCCCAAAAGGAGCAAGGCCTACAGAACTGAATGAGACTTCTTGGGGGAGAGCCGTAGCTCAGGGGCAGAGAATCTGCCTTGCCCGCCAAAGCCCCCAGGTTCAAATCCCCGACATCTCAAAGTTGGGCTGGGAGAGACTTCGGTCTGACACCAATCTGATGGAACAATGATCTGCCTCTATATAAAGCAGCTTCCTCTGTTGCTATAAAATCACAGAAGAGTAGCACTGGAAGGGACCTCTGAGGGTCATCCAGCCCAACCCCTGCAACGCAGGAATCTTTTGCCCAACTTGGGGCTTGAACCCATGACCCTACGATTAAGAGTCACATGCTCTACCGACTGAGCTACCCCTGTATAGCTATGTTATTTCCGAATAAACTTCAGAGTGGAGAAAAAAAGCCACTAAACTAAATTCATTTTTGGCCATTTAACTTGCCATGGTTCTCAACCTGTGGGTCCCCAGATGTTGTTGGACTACAACTCCCATCATCCCTGAGCTCTGGCCTTGCTAGCTAGGGGTGATGGGAGTTGTAGTTCAACAACATCTGGGGACCCACAGGTTGAGAAAGGCTGAAGGGATTTATGGATGCATGTATGTTTTTTCTGTTGTTAATATTTTGTTATTTTTGTTAATTCATTGTGTGCGTTTCTTAAGTAAGAAAACTAATAAAAAGCACACACACACACACACACTCTCTCTCTCTCTCTCTCTCTCTCTCTCTCTCTCTCATTCACTTTTGGCCATTTAACCTTATCTATATAGTCATTTTATTTATTAAATTTATATCCTGAGGATCACAGCATAAAAAAGCAGAACACACACAGTGGTGCCTCGCAAGACGAAAAGAATCCGTTCTGTGATTCTCTTCGTCTAGCGGTTTTTTTCATCTTGCGAAGCAAGCCTATTGAAGGATTAGCGGATTAGCGGCTTTTAGAGGCTTATCTTAGCGCTATTAGCGCTATTAGCGGCTTATCTGCTGATTGGACCAGCTGATAAGCGTCTTAGCGGCTTAGAAAAAGGGGGGAGGGAAAAAACCAGCAGGAACTCGCAAGACATTGTCGTCTTGCGAAGCAAGCCCATAGGAGATTCGTTTTGCAAAGCACCTCCAAAACGGAAAACTCTTTCGTCTAGCGAGTTTTCCGTCTTGTGAGGCATTCGTCTTGCGGGGCACCACTGTACCACAATAACAAAGAGAGTAACACTATGCCCCTCCCTGCCCAAAGTCGCTGCCTTGCAAGATTAAAGGACGTCTTGGATATTTCTAAAAATAAAACTTTTCCCCCCAACAACACTTAAAATAAACACCATAGGTTAAAAATAGAAAGCAAGAACATGTGGCTGCCACAGACACGCAGAAGGACCACGGAGAGCGTGCGAAGTGCCCAACTCAACCAGCGCCAACCCAGCAGTGCTGGCAAGAATCTTCCAAAGGAGAGCCATGGACTCTCTCAAATCCAATTACGAGCTCCCTTTGCAATTTAATTGACAGAGGCTTGGCTCTCTCCCCTACTGCATGGAAGGATAGCGTGCTAATCCAGGCGGCAGCAGCTTACAGTCTGCACATTAAGGCCCTGCTGCAAATCCCCACTCAGCCTGGACCACCTCGCAGGGTTGTTGCAAAGGTAATGGGGCACAGCAGTGCCGAAAACCCCTGGTGGGAACAGGACAATTCTTTACAAATGCATTTATTTTGTAAATTTATACTCCACCTGCTTTAAGTGTACAGTGGTACCTTGGTTCTCAAACTTAATCCGTTCCGGAAGTCTGTTCCAAAACCAAGGCACACTTTCCCATAGAAAGTAATGCAAACTGGGTTAATCCGTTCCAGACTTTTCAAAACAATCCCTAAAATAGCAATTGAACATGAATTTTACTATCTAATGAGACCATAAAATGAAAGCAATAAACAATGCACTGCAATCACACAATCAATTAATTAGTAGCTGAACTGGGTTCCCCACAGTCACATAAACAAACAAAAAAGCCACAAAAACGCAAAATAAATAGCAAAAACAGACAGACCTCAGTGCAACACTCAAAACGGAAGTGTGGCACTCAAATTGGAAGCGTAACACTCGAAATAGAGAATGTTTGGCTTCCGAAAATAGTTCACAAACTGGAACACTTACTTCTGGGTTTGCAGTGTTTGGGTTCCAAGCTGTTTGAGTACCAAGGCGTTTGAGAACCAAGCTACCTCTGTATGGTGCGAATGTGACAAAATGTTCCAAACAAAAATGGCAATCGACCCACAACAAACACCAAGTAACTTCTGCTATTGGCACCAACGTAAAAAGACTCAGACGCAGACGGATCCAGGAGGCAGACGGCCAGGAGGCGCTTCCTTCCTTTAAGTAGAACAGCTGGTCATAAACATTACAAAACAAAGCCTGAGTCACAGAGGAACTGGAAGTTTTGGTGGGTGGAGACCGCAAGTCAGTAGGTGCAGGTAGAGAAAAAACGTCAGCTTGCTTTCTACATCCCGCTAAGCAACTCTGGACTTCTCCAAACCAACTTCCTCTCCAAAACAATTACTTTTTAAATATTTGCTGAGCGCTTTTCAAAAGCGCCCTACACAACAGGGACGTTTAGGATTGGAGCCAATGCTAGCCCTACTCACTGTAGACCCATTGCAGCTAATGAACATAATCAACTTAGGCTCATTAAATTCCATGGGATACTATGTCCAGTTCTGGGTGCCACATTTTAAGAAGGATATTGACAAGCTGGAAGGTGTTAAGAGGACGGCGACCAAGATGATCAAGGGGCTGGAAAGCAAACCATATGAGGAACAGTCGAGAGAGTTGGGTATGTTTAGCTGGGACAAGAGGAGACTGAGAGGAGAGATGATAGCCATCTTCCAATATCGAAAAGGCTGTCAGGCAGAAGATGGAGCAAACAATAAGAAAAATAATATTCTTTGCCTTCTTTCTTTTCTTCTTCTTCTCTTTCTTCTTTATTTTGGTATTATTTGTTTGATTTCTTTCTATTTGTATTGTTTATAAAATTTGAAATAAATAAAATTTAAGGAAAGGGAAAAGAAGAAGATGGAGCAAGCTTGTTTTCTCCTGCTCCTGGAGAGCAGGATCCAAGCCAATAGTTTCAAGTTACAAGAAAGAAGATTTTGACTAAACAATCAGGAAGAACTTTCTGGCAGCAAGAGCTGTTCGACAGTGGAAAGGTCTCCCCCGGGGGGTTGTGAACTCTCCTTTCTTGGAGGTTTTTAAGCAGAGGCTGGATGGCTGTCTGCCATGGATGCTTTAATGGAGATTCCTGTATTGCAGGGGGTTGGACTGGAGGACCCCAGGAGTCCCCTCCAACTCATAATAATAATAATAATAATAATAATAATAATAATAATAATAATAATAATTTATACCCCACCCATATGGCTGGGTTTCCCCAGCCTCTCTGGGCGGCTTCCAACTGAATATTAAAAACAATACAGCATCAGACATTAAAAACTTCCCTAAACAGGGCCGCCTTCAGGTGTCTTTTAAAAGTAAAATACAGTGGTATCTCAGGTTACATATGCTTCAGGTGACAGACTCCGCTAAACCCAGAAATAGTACCTCAAGTTAAGAACTTTGCTTCAGGATGAGAATAGAAATCGCGCGGCAGCGGCAGCAGCGGGAGGCTAAAGTGGTACCTCAGGTTAAGAACAGTTTCAGGTTAAGAACGGACCTCCAGAACGAATTAAGTTATTAACCCGAGGTACCACTGTAGTTGGTTATTTCCTTGACATCTGGTGGGAGGGTGTTCCACAGGAGGGGTGCCACCACCGAGAAGGCCCTCTGCCTGGTTCCCTGTAACTTGGCTTCTCACAGCAAGGGATCCACCAGAAGGCCCTCGGAGCTGGGCCTCAGCATCCAGGCAGAACGATGGTGGTGGAGACGCTCCTTCAGGTATACAGGACCGAGGCCGCTTAGAGCTTTCAAGGTCAGCACCAACACTTTGAATTGTGCTCGGAAACGTCCTGGGAGCCAATGAAGGTCTTTCAGGACCAGTGTTATGTGGTCTCGGTGGCCACTCCCAGTCTAGCTGCCGCATTCTGGATTAATTGCAGTTTCCGAGTCACCTTCAAAGGTAGCCCCACGTAGAGCGCATCTACAGTTCTATGAAACCAATTTGCAATTTTACAATGGCATTAAGAACATAAGAAGAGCTTGAACGCTGGATCAGGCCAGTGGCCCATCAGGCCAAGCATTCTGTTCTCCCAGTGGAAGTCTGCAAGCAAAGCGCAGCATCTATTTCACCTGCTATCCCCAAAAGTGATATTTTGAGGCCTCCAGCAGTGTGGGGGTAGTTTTGCACTGTGACGGGGTTTGCATTTTCTTGTAAATCTGCCAGCTTCAATCCCTGTGAGTTGCTTAAAAGGGTAGTCTATAATAATTTTCGTTCAGAAGCCCACCAACAGGTTATGGGGTCCCTGGTCATTGTTCCCAAAATGTGGCCCACTTTTACTTTAATGCCTCCATATATGCAAAGTGGTATCATACCACTTTAAATACTTGTGGCTGTCCGTCTCCCCCAAATAATAATCTTGGGAACTGTAGTTTGGTATGGATGCCGAGGGTTGTTAGGAGACCCCTGTACCCTTCCCAAAACTACAACTCCCAGTCCATTCCTCTTCCTAGGAAACTCTTGGAGGGGAACAAGGGTCTCTCAACTTCCAGCACCCATAACAAACTACAGCTCCCAGAATCCTTCGGGGGCTGCTTAAAATGGCATGATACTGCTTTAAACATACAGGGCAGACGAGGCCGAAAATCTACTCTGCACTTCATCAGGGGACACTCAGCATGCAATATTAAAAGATGCTCTGGGGAGGATATTGTTGACATCTGTGAATGGATGCCTTCGATGTAAAGACTCCCCAGTTATACAGAACTTTTTGCTAGACATAACTGGGGAGGGGTTTTTTTTTGGTGGGAGGGAAGAGCCCCTATTTTAATTTATGCAGCGATCAAAGCTATTTCTGGGTAGTGATAAAGTATTATTATTATTATGAGATGCAGGAGGAGAAGAGTAAAGGAAATCATTCAAAATGAAAATTTTCATCTCACATACAGCAGGTCAGTTGCATCCAAACCATGTTCACAAGCAAAACTACACACTTATGGGGAGAGGCAGTGCGCCGATCCTCTCCAAGTGCAAATGACCACAGAGAAAGCTGCTCTACAGCAGTATGGTGTAGTGGTTAGAGCAGCCTTTCTCCACCTGGAGTCCCCAGATATTGTTGGGACTACAACTCCCATCATCCCTGACTGCTGGCTCCTCTCACTAGGTCATAATGGAAACTGTAGTCCAAAAAACCCCATCTGGGGATTCAAGGTTGAGAAAGGCTGGGACAGAGCGTGGGACTCCTCAGGGTCCGAACCTTTCTGGGCCATGAAGCTCTCCCAGTGAGTTGTGACCTCGGGGGGGGCAGCACCTGCCTCTCAGCCTCACCTACCTCGCAGGGCTGTTGTGGGGAATAGATATTGGGGGGGGGGAATCACGTACGCCACCCCTGGGCTTCTTGGAGGGGGGGGGAATGGTGAGAAATAAATGCAAAAAAATTAAGAATCCAGTACGTAATTCATTCCAGCGGGGCGTACAAATGGAAGTGGGGAAATACCCCCCCCCCGAGGGCGGGGGCAGAGGGGAGGGGGTGAAAGCGAGGCTTCTATCTTTTATCTTTAAAGGTCCCCCCCTCAAAAAAACCAACAACTGGGAGCTCTGAGAGGTTACAAGAGTGGCTCAGAAAGTGGATCCATAGTGAAAGGCGGCGGGGGTGTGTGGAGATTTGCTGGCTTCCTCTCGATCTTTAAGGGACCCCCCCCCCCGCGAGGTTTCTGTTCCCCTCTCAACTTCCCTTTTCGCCTGCTCTTTCGGGGGGGGGGGGAGGTCCAAGCGATTGCGGGCAAAAGCTCCAGCCAGCCCTTGGCTCACCTTGTATTTTCTTTTTTCCCCCCACTTAAGCAGAGTCGCGCCGGCAGCAACAGCCTCCGCCCGCCTTCCTGCTCCGGTTCCGCTCCGGATCAAAAAACAAAACAAAAAAAACAGGCTGCAAAGTCCTCGCACCGGCTCGCCCCGTTTGCCCGATCCGAAACATTACAACCAGGCTCTGCGCGGACTCCCATTGGCTGCCGGGTCACGCGGCTCCGCCGGGCTCCTCCAATCAGCGCCGGTGGAACGCGGCTCTTGGAACGTTGAAAGTTTTGTGTCTCTTCTCTTCCTTTTTGATTCCTCCCTCCTTCCCTCCCTCTCAATGGAATGTTTTGAATGACGTTTGGGGGGGGCGGGACTTGGGAAACGGCCCAGATCATTGAAGAAAAGGCAGAAGGAATCGGGGCAGTATAATCCGAATTCTGTCCTTCTCCCGCTTTACTTTTCTGGATCGAAAGTGCTGACGTTAGTTGAGCGGTTCTAAAGCGTCGTGTACCCGGCAGGATGCGAATGACTTCCAGCCCAGCTTGGCTGCACGCACTTCAACACAGTTACACGGGAGTAAGCCTCATTGGCCATAAAGAAGGCTTGTCGCCGAAGAATTGATGCTTTTGAATTCTGGTGCTGGAGGAGACTCTTGAGAGTCCCATGGGCTGCAGGAAGATCAAACTGATCCATTCTGAAGGAAATCAGCCCTGAGTGCTCCCTGGAAGGACAGACCCTGAAGCTGAGGCTCCAATACTTTGGACACCTCATGAGAAGAGAAGGCTCCCTGGAAAAGACCCTGATGTTGGGAAAGATGGAGGGCACAAGGAGAAGGGGACGACAGAGGACGAGATGGTTGGATGGTGTTCTTGAAGCTACTAGCATGAGTTTGACCAAACTGCGGGAGGCAGTGGAAGACAGGAGTGCCTGGCGTGCTTTGGTCCATGGGGTCACGAAGAGTCGGACACGACTAAACGACTAAACAACAACAACAAGCCTCATTGAACATTGCAGGCCTTAATTCTGAGTAAACGTGTGTGGGACCTCTCCGGCGTTGATTGTAAGCCTTGTTGGATTGAGGGCCGCAGGAATTGGAAGAGACTCGGGCATCATGTAGGCTACACACACACACACCACAACTCACAACAGTATTTTACATAAAAAGAAAAACTCCACATGGATTCAAGAAGCCTTACAACAGCCGTGCAGGGTAGGCCTCTATTCAGGGTCTGCCCTGTCATTAGGCAGATGGGCTTACTCAGGCAGCTGCTTTTAGGTGTCACAAAATAAAAGCAAATTGTTAGTCATTCAATTTATTACCACAGCATTTTTACTGCCAGGGAGGCCACATATGGGAATTTCTGCCTCAGGTAAAATAAGTAATTTGATCAGTCTAGGGTGAAGAAGAGTTTGGATCTGATATCCCGCTTTATCACTACCCTAAGGAGTCTCAAAGCAGCTAATAATCTCCTTTCCCTTCCTCCCCCACAACAAACACTCTGTGAGGTGAGTGGGGCTGAGAGACTTCAGAGAAGTGTGACTGGCCCAAGGTCACCCAGCAGCTGCATGTGGAGGAGCGGGGAATCGAACCCGGTTCACCAGATTACGAGTCCACCGCTCTTAACCACTACACCACACTGGCTCTGATCATCAGGTCAGACCATAGCCATCATGGCTAGAAGCCACATTGCAAGGAGGGAAGGGGCTGACTTTAGCGGTGCATTCAGATGTGGGGATTTCCTGATTATAATGCTAGCTTTTCTATCCCAAATGATAACCCCAATTGCTCTTATATATAAGGCGGCACACACAGATTTAAATCTTCCTTAAAGCACTTGACTTTCCCCCAGAGAATCCTGGGAACTGTAGCTTGCCCCACAAAAAACTACAGTTCCCAGCACCCTTAAACTACAGTCCCCAGGATTATTTGGGGGAAAGTCATGCACTTTAATGTATGGTTTGTGCACCGCCTAAGGCCTAAGAGCCTCTGGCTAGTTGTTATATAATAAGGGAGTGTGGCATCATTTATTCCAGGGTGGGGAACCTCGGGCGCAGGAGCCAAGCCTCTATTCTCCAGTCCTTGCGAACCTCCCCAGCCACACACAACCTTTTCTCAGGCCACACCCCTTACCAGTTTTGCCTTCACCCTCCACAAGTGTTTTTGTTTCACTGTGCCGTATCCAGGGCTGTCTTTCCCCGTGGGTGCAAGGGGTGCGGGGCACCGGGAGCCGAATTCTAGGGGGCGCCCGGCACCCACTGCTGAAATGCAAATAATTTTGATCAAGCTAGAAACTAAATTCCTTGATGGCAGAAAGTGAGGAGAAATTAAAGAACCTTTTATTGAGGGTGAAAGAGGAGAGCACAAAATATGGTCTGAAGCTCAACATCAAAAAAACCAAGATCATGGCCACTGGTCCCATCACCTCCTGGCAAATAGAAGGAGAAGAAATGGAGGCAGTGAGAGATTTTACTTTCTTGGGCTCCATGATCACTGCAGATAGTGACAGCAGCCACTCTTGAGAGTCCCATGGACTGCAAGAAGATCAAACCTCTCCATTCTGAAGGAAATCAGCCCTGAGTGCTCCCTGGAAGGACAGATCCTGAAGCTGAGGCGCCAAGACTTTGGCCACCTCATGAGAAGAGAAGACTCCCTGGAAAAGACCCTCATGTTGGGAAAGATGGAGGGCACAAGGAGAAGGGGACGACAGAGGACGAGATGGTTGGATAGTGTCTTCGAAGCTACAAACATGAGTCTGACCAAACTGCGGGAGGCAGTGGAAGACAGGAGTGCCTGGCGTGCTCTGGCCCATGGGGTCACGAAGAGTCGGACACGACTAAACAACAACAAAGAAACTAAATTTGGGAGCACTGGTCAGATCTTTGCACCCCGGCGGTGCATATGCTAAAGACTGTGCTGGCCCCACAAACCCTTATTTCCAGATGAATAGCCTTTGGACTATAATGTAACTTAAATAGAAAACTATCTTTAGAAAGATTTTTTCCTCCAAAAGCATTTTATTTTTTAAAAATCCAGTTTAAATAATTTTAAAAATCTGATTTAAATAAATTAAAAAAAATTGATGTTTATCCACCCTGCTTGCCTGTAATGATTTGTAATCTGTCCTCGGATACTGTTTTGGCTGAAGAGTGGGATAAAAATAATTTCAATATTTATTTAGTAAATAAATCATGACAGACAAATCCCATATGCTTCTCTTCCAGCCTGAAGCTACAGAAACATTTGCAGCAGTAGAAACCACAGATGTTTTAACTGATTTTCATTTGCACACTTCTTTGTGAATGAAAGGTTTTGGACACCATTACCTGCTCTTTCCTGTTTATTTATTGAGCAGATTTGTAAGCCACTCTTCTATAATGGGGCTCTCAGGGTGATGTACAATGTAAAAACAAATCAGAATAAATGCACTTAAAAACAGTAACTGTGATGGCCTGGGAATCTGATTCAGAAACTGAACCGGAGGAACCCCAGCCTGCACAGGAGTCCCCGCCTCCAGGGCCGGCTGAGCCGGGGCAGGGGCTTGGATCTGAAGGGTCCTCACCTGTGCCGGATCCTTAGGAGCAGGCACCAGGTGATTCCACTCTGGATCCGGAGGTGATTGAGGACACAGTGCCTACAGGTGCTCCTCTCCCAGCCCTGTTAGGGGAAGGTGAGTCTCTCCCTGGGTCCAGTAACCCTCCAGCCTCTCCTGAGCTGCAGAGGCTCAGGGCAGAGAGGCGGAGGGAACTGGTTTCTCCCAGGAGGAGTGCTCGCCTTAAGGCCAGGAGAGGCGGGTCACCTGGGGGCCGGGACCGCCCCTGGCCTCAGAGGAGATAAAGGCCAGTCAGCCAAGTCCCAGGTTGCGGGTGTAGCGTCATTGAATATCTGCTTCTGCCCAGATCCAGACCTGTCCTTCCAGAGTTCCCGTCCCCGCCCGGCTTCCTGCTTCGGACCCCGCCTCACTCTTTGTGAACTGTTTCCAGACTTGTGACCCAGGACTGGACTTTGACCACGCCAACGGTAACCTTCCCCCCGGGACCAGCACAGCAACAAACTCACAGAAGCCACAGCAAAAACACTGGACTGAGCTATACAGCTGCAGATAAAACGTTCCAAATGTGTTGTGAAGTGCAATATGCAAATGTGACACAAGATGGCGACAGTGAGCTATGCAAAATTCATTTTATTTTTCAAAACGTTTTTTAAAAAAGCATTTTCACAGTGTTTCTTATATGCTTGTAGATTCCACCATTTAGCACTTACACGGCACTTCAGAATTGTTAAAATAATAGGGGCAATGCTCGCATTTCAACTGTATTCAGTTGTTTTTGTGAACAGATTCCTGAGCAAAAGCAGGGAAGGGGAATATAACCTTTTGTCAGTAGAGAACTTCACGTACTTTAGCTGGCCATTGCAACAACGCAGTGAACCAATCACTTATCAATAAACGGGAAGGAGTCTCAGAGAAATGGGTTGCTTGCTGAAGGCAGGGACAGAGGAACTCTGGGAAAGTTTGCAGCATTTGGAACTCTTTCGTTTAGAGAAAAGGAATGTCCCAGGACATTCTATACAAGATCTCAAAGTAGCTGTTTTACTACAAAGGAATTTCAGAAATAGACTGGAAAGAGAAGCTGCTGAATTGCAACTCATTACCAAACTTAAAACCATGGAGAGACCTGGTCTGAACAAAGACATTGGGTTCTTATCTCATTATACATGACTAAGCCATTTCTCACCTTCTCACCCCTTGCCTTTTCCTGTAAGACCTATTACAGTCGTTAAGAGTCGTCAACAGGCTCATCTCAGCTATCTGCCAATCTCCCATTCCCACCACCCTTCTGAGTAATACCCCTCCCCACCTTCTCACTATATAGAAGGATCTGGCAACTTCTGTTTCAGTGTATCTGAAGAAGTGTGCATGCACACGAAAGCTCATACCAAGAACTAACTTAGTTGGTCTTTAAGGTGCTACTGGAAGGAATTTTTTTGTTTAGAGAAAAGGTAAGTAGGAATAAAGGGGAGATTATCTTTCAGGTACATCTAGTTACAAGTTGGTGGGGCAGCATTCAGTCTCTGTCTCTCAAGCTTCCAGCTTCAGCCCAACTCACACACACAACTCTCCCGAACCCAGCTATCCCTTGGCCTTTCGTTCTGCACCCTAGGGTGCCAGGTGAGGCGAGGAAAGGTCCTCCCATTTGTCTCCACGGCAACAGAGCAGCTCTTTTGGATATGTTAAATCAGGGCACTTAACTAGCCAGCCAAAACCATTATCTTAACAAAGGAACTAGCTTGACTGGTTCCTCAGGCTCCCTCCTAAACATTCCACCCTCACAGATACAGGATGGAAGGGACCTAAAGACTAAAGAGGGCCAGGCAGAGGGCCTTCTCGGTGGTGGCACCCGCCCTGTGGAACACCCTCCCACCAGATGTCAAAGAGGAAAACAATTACAGTGGTACCGCAGGTTACAGACGCTTCAGGTTACAGACTCCGCTGTAGAAATAGTACCTTGGGTTAAGAACTTTACTTCAGGATGAGAACAGAAATCGTGCTCCGGCGGCATGACGGCAGCTGGAGGCCCCATTAGCTAAAGCGGTGCTTCAGGTTAAGAACAGTTTCAGGTTAAGAACGGACCTCTGGAACAAATTAAGTACTTAACCCGAGGTACCACTGTACCAGACTTTTAGAAGACACCTGAAGGCGGCCCTGTTTAGGGTAGCTTTTAATATTTAATAGATTATTGTATTTTAATATTCTGTTGGAAGCCGCCCAGAGTGGCTGGGGTAACCCAGCCAGATGGGCGTGGGCGGGGTGTGTATATATATATATATATATATATATATATATATATATATATATACATATATATATATAATAATATAGCCCAGACTCGGCCCTTAAACTCCTTACAATAGGGTTACCATACGTCTGGAATTTCCCAGACATTGCTGGGATTCAACCATTGGAAACAGTGTCTGGGCAGAAATCACTGAAATGTCTGGGAAATCCGGACGAATAGCAACCCACGTCGGAAGTGCAGATTTTGGCAACCCTAACAATATATCTATATCTATATATATATACAGCTGAAATATAATCTCTGTCTTCTATATATCCCTGTGCTCTGCAGGTGAGGGTCTCTTATAGATACCATCTTATCAAGAGGTCTGTTCCCCACAATATGGGAAATGGGCCTTTAGTGTTGCGGCGCCTCAAGCCTGTGGAATACCTTCTTCTGGAATATTAGACAGACACAATATCTCTTGTATTTCTCAGTGGTTCCTGAAGACTTTCCTCTTTCAACCAGTCTCTTAAGAGCAGACCGTTCCCAGTCTGCACCTGTATTAAAATCATTTTTAGATGTTTTATTGCTAGTGTGTCTGCTGCCCTGGGTCCTACACAACTTTTAGAAGACATCTGAAGGCAGCCCTGTATCAGGACACTGTTTGATGTTTCATTATGTTTTTTATATGTGTTGGAAGTTGGCCAGAGTGGCTGGGGCAAGCCAGCCAGATGGGCGAGGTATAAATAATAAAATGATGATGTTGATAGAACCAAAAACTTCACAGAATCATAG
Organism: Podarcis liolepis; assembly: GCF_965112155.1. NCBI lineage: Eukaryota > Metazoa > Chordata > Lepidosauria > Squamata > Lacertidae > Podarcis > Podarcis liolepis. The sequence goes on along the minus strand of NC_139569.1, from coordinate 9,734,902 downwards.
AATTGTAAAACTGGAAAGGATGACGAAGGTCTGGTCCAATCAGGGATCTCTTGCCCAACGTGGGGCAGAATAAATACATTTGACTGTCTGCTAATGCAAGTGTTTGCTTAGATTTGATTGATTCAAAGGAAAGCAATTCATCACCCTTTGATTGGTGTTAAGTTGCACCGCCCTGGACGGGATTCCCATGATCAATTCTGTGTCATACAGATTAGCGGGAGCTTCCTGGCAATCTCAGAATTCCTGCCAGGAGTATCTATCCTGGGAGCATCTCGTCCAACCGGCTGATTTGCATGAGGGAGAAGGCACATGACTGATAACAAGGCTATGCGGCGGCCAATGACAGCTTTCCCCCATTCATTAGAGGCAGGTGGCTCATGCTTCAAAGCTAGTAATTTGTGCTCATGTGGGCATCTAATTCAGGAAGCAGGCGCCGGACACACCTAGTGACAGCCTTTGTTGTCTTAAATTATAATGTTAAAATTGTGGGTGGTAAGAAGAGGTGTGTGTGTGTGTGTGAGAGAGAGAACGAATGATTCTCTCTTAATGAGAGAACTCAGGCTTACGTGGAGAAATCCGCCATAGAACATGAACCACCAACTTGGACGGTTTCAAAATAGGATTGGACAGAGTTATGGAAGGGAAGGCCATTGATGGTGGTTAGAAAAGAGGGCAGTGGAGTACAGTGGTACCTCAGGTTACAGATGCTTCAGGTTACATATGCTTCAGGTTACAGACTCTGCTAACCCAGAAATAGTATCTCAGGTTAAGAACTTTGCTTCAGGATGAGAACAGAAATCACACGGCGGCAGCAGGAGGCCCCATTAGCTAAAGTGGTACCTCAGGTTAAGAACAGTTTCAGGTTAAGAACGGACCTCCGGAACGAATTAAGTTCTTAACCCGAGGAAGGGGGTATTCCCAGCCCTACCTTGACATGCTCTATTTTATTTATTATTTATTAAATTTATTAAATTTTCCTGCACTGCAGTGGGTTGGACTAGATGACCCTGGGGTCCCTTCTGTCTCTTCTAAGATTCTATGAAATTTGTATAACGCCCTTCATGCAAAGATCAGCAGGCTACCCTCTGAATCCATCTAACGGTTTCTAGCTCAGCAGGGCTCTGCTGCCTCGGCACATTTTGTGCACACTGTTAACGGAGAAATCTGAGGGCTCCCTTGGACAAAAAAACAAGGACACCAGCCAGGAATACCAGAGCAAAACAGCAGCCAGTAGGCTTGGTCTTTATTGAAGACTGTCACGACAGGAGTCCCACCTGCCACCAGGTGGAACAAGATGGAAGCTCCGAACAAAAGAGAACCCAAACTTTTATTAGCTGCTCATCCCCATGTTACATCCCCCCCAAACTACATCACTAATGCATCATGGTTACATCATGAAAGGGGAGGTCTGGTGGCAGTAATCTGAGCATCCTGGACCCTGCCCCATGGTTTCCCCTGCCCTCCACCAAACTGTTGGGATACTGCCAGGGAGATAAAGCCCATCATGGCCCCCATGTCGTCTCCGGAGGATCCACCGATCTCCTGTAGATACAGTATCATCAAGTGTAACAAAAGAGATATTTACATTTCCCTGTTTCCCAGCCAAGTTAATCACACCCTTTTGTCTTCATCTGGGTTTGTTATTTCTGGAATGGCTACCTGTCTGGTACTCAGGTATCAGGATGCCAGGAATGATCACTCAGGCAGAGGGGCTGCTGAGTAGCTGAGCTCACATGTCTATATGAATTTCTGAAGTTTTACCGGTGAGCCAGTACATAGATACATTTATCAGTGAATTGCTAAATTTGGTATCAAAGGCCCTTTGAATAGATAGGAAGAAACTGTGATGGGACTTGTGGGGGACAAATCACAAAAGTCACAAAAGCGATTGTGCTGATTTTGGTAGTGGGCTGCATGTGCATAATATCTGCTGGAGGGGCAACCCCCCCAACCTATACATAAATTCCTGCAACAGCACTAAAAATTCAGGCTCGAAAGGCCCTTGGAAACTGCAAAGCTAAGTCGCCGGGCGAGGAATCTGTGGCCCTGCAGATGTTCTTGGGACTCCAGCTCCCTTCAGCCCCAGCCAGGATGAACAATGAGAAGGGATTGTGGGAATCGGAGTCCACAAATTCTACTCATCCCTAAAGGAACCAGGGATCTTTGAAGGCAGAGCTTTCCAAACTTTTCATGCTGGTGACGCACTTTTTAGACATGCGGCGGCACAGTAACCCAGCTTTACTATTAAACCAGAGGTTTAACTAACCTCTTTCCAGCTCCAGGAGGAGCGTTCGCGCGATGCACCTACAAACTGCAGCCGACATACTAACGTGTTGCAGCACACAGTTTGGAAAGCTCTATTTTGAGGTTTCTTACATTCAGCACGGTCCTGTTTTCTTTTCCTTTTCCAGTGCAATTCATGGCATTGCAGAGAGGGGGCGCCCAAGCACAACTTTTCATTTGGATTTTGGATTTTAATACCCTTTTGGCCTTGGATTTTAATACCCTTGGTACTTTAATGAAGCTCTTATGGTTCCTCCCCCTTCTCTCTCCCCCCCCCGTCACTTTATGCTGTCTCTAACATTAGTGCCTCACATTGAATATGAATGATCTGCAGAAAGGTCTTTACGAACTGAAAGCAGGGACGCTGTATGTCCCTTTGTCACCCCAAAATTCTTTCATAAAAAGAATTTGTTTTGAAAATGAGGGGAGATCATTATCCCTCCCCTCTCCCTCTCCCCACCCTCCCCAACGCATAGCTGTCAACTTTTCCCTTTTCTTGTGAGGAATCCTATTCGGAATAAGGGAATTTCCCTTAAAAAAGGGAAACCTTGACAGCTATGCCCCAATGTCTATGACCGAATGTAAACCAAATTCATACCGAATGTCAACAAACCGTGGAAAAGACTCTGTGAATTGAAAGCGGAGACACAGTTATTATTATTTTATATATATATATATATTGTCCCCATGAAAATTTGCCAGCAGTTTCATGCTCATTTCTCCTCAATGCACACATTTTTCTATGCAGTTTTGCCCGATCCATGCACATTTTCACATGCAATTTCCCTGAACGTAATGCATTTTGTTTTCAACAACAGGCGCAATTATACTGCACTTTCCCATATACAGTGGTACCTCTGGTTGCAAACGGGATCTGTTCCGGAGGCCCGTTCGCAACATAAAAAGCCCGCAACCTGAAGTGCTGTATCTACACAGGTGTGCAGCGTGATTTGGCGCTTGTGCGCATGTGCGAAGCGCGATTTAGTGCTACTGCGCATGCGCGAGCAGCGAAAGCCAGAAGTAACCCTTTCCAGTACTTCCAGGTTGCCGCGGGACGCAACCTGAAAAAAAGTAACATGAGGCAAACGTAACATGAGGTATGACACCAAACTGGGAGGGGTGGCTAACACCCCAGAGGACAGGATCACACTTCAAAACAACCTTGACAGATTAGAGAACTGGGCCAAAACAAACAAGATGAATTATAACAGGGAGAAATGTAAAGTATTGCACTTGGGCAAAAAAAAAATGAGAGGCACAAATACAAGATGGGTGACACCTGGCTTGAGAGCAGTACATGTGAAAAGGATCTAGGAGTCTTGGTTGACCACAAACTTGACATGAGCCAACAGTGTGACGCGGCAGCTAAAAAAGCCAATGCAATTCTGGGCTGCATCAATAGGAGTATAGCATCTAGGTCAAGGGAAGTAATAGTGCCACTGCATTCTGCTCTGGTCAGACCTCACCTGGAGTACTGTGTCCAGTTCTGGGCACCACAGTTCAAGAAGGACACTGACAAACTGGAACGTGTCCAGAGGAGGGCAACCAAAATGGTCAAAGGTCTGGAAACGATGCCTTATGAGGAACGGCTAAGGCAGCTGGGCATGTTTAGCCTGGAGAAGAGGAGGTTAAGGGGTGATATGATAGCCATGTTCAAATATATAAAAGGATGTCACATAGAGGAGGGAGAAAGGTTGTTTTCTGCTGCTCCAGAGAAGCGGACACGGAGCAATGGATCCAAACTACAAGAAAGAAGATTCCACCTAAACATTAGGAAGAACTTCCTGACAGTAAGAGCTGTTTGACAGTGGAATTTGCTGCCAAGGAGTGTGGTGGAGTCTCCTTTTTTGGAGGTCTTTAAGCAGAGGCTTGACAACCATATGTCAGGAGTGCTCTGATGGTGTTTCCTGCTTGGCAGGGGGTTGGACTCGATGGCCCTTGTGGTCTCTTCCAACTCTATGATTCTATGATTCTATGACTGAAAAAACGTAACATGAAGCAAACGTAACATGAGGTATGACTGTACAGTCGTACCTCGGTTGCCGAACGCCTTGGAACTCGTAGTGAGCGTTTTCGAACGGTTTTCGGAAGCCGAACGTCCAGTGCAGCTTCCGATTGGCTGCAGGACACTCCTGCAGCCAATCGGAAGCCACGCCGTGGTTTTTGAAAAATTCCGGAAGTTGAACCGACTCCCGGAACACATTCTATTCGAGAACCAAGGTGCAACTGTTTGTGCATTTTCATATGCACCATCTTGCCGGAGAACTAAATCACAAAGTTTGGAGGAGAGTGAATTTCAGTGGCTGGCTATGTGTTGCCTTTTGGGAAGTGTAAATACGATTCTACGATTTCTGAAGAAACCCAGCAATGAGACAGCCCAGAGGCTAGGACAGGGTTTTGAACATTCAGGGACTCACAGACAACACATTCTGGTGGGCTGAAACAAAAAAGGTAACAGATTTGTTTGAAAACAATTTAAGAGGGCGATGCTAAGCCCAGTTCAAACAGCCCATGTTCCACGTCTCAAAATCCTAGCCTGCTTTTCCACGTTGCACAGAGCTAAACTGGCTGCAGGACCCTCTGTAATTTTACCCTTCAATGGAAGTTGTAATTAAGATTAAATGCTCATTTAACCTCTGGAGGATACACACTGTTCTCACAGTATATTACAGGCAACTTTAATGAGTTCACATCCCTGCCTGAAATATAATTACATTAAAACACTTAAAAATGGATTTATTAGCATGAAGCCCACTCATGAGTCTTAACCATCCTCCCTCTTTCTCTTTCTCAGAGCTTAATTTAACAAGGCACTTTGAACAATTTTTCAAACAGTGCAGAATTTTGCAGACCCCTCCCCCTTCCAAATGTCACAGCCAGGGTTGTTTTTCGTTTTGATTCCCCCCCCCCCCAGATGGATTTTTGCATCTTTGCAAAAGGTAACTGCGCAAATATAATAAAAGTCACCTTTTTGCAACTGCAGGACTTTGCCTTGAGGTCTCGGGATCTTTCAGGCCTCGCTCGTTTTCATTGGCAACTGAAAAGCAAGGGTGGAGGACACAGAATATTTCACTGACAACCTTAACTGCCACCATTCATCACCGCCGTTGCCCCGTCCTTCGGTTCGGAGGGTGGGAATGGTTAACTTGGGCACATGCCAGGGGAGGACTGTGCCAGAGGCAGAACAGGCAAAGCAACAAACTTGCCTCTTAAAGGTAAAGGGACCCCTGACCATTAGGTCCAGTTGCAGACGACTCTGGGGTTGCGGCGCTCATCTCGCTTTATTGGCCGAGGGAGCCAGCGTACAGCTTCCGGGTCATGTGGCCAGCATGACTAAGCCGCTTCTGGCGAACCAGAGCAGCGCATGGAAACGCCGTTTACCTTCCCGCCGGGAGTTGGAATGTTCAAGTACCAAGATGTTCGAGAACCAAGGTTCCACTGTATGTAATAACTTGATTTTTAAGAGGGGGGTTTTGTTTTTGTTTTTTGCTTTTTGTTTGTTGTAAAATGAACATTATAAATAAAATTATTTTAAGATTATTTATAATTTTATAATTATAATTATAAATACAATTATTATTACTTATTATAAATAAAAATATTATATATATGAGAAACCTCTGGCTTCTCATCATGGAATGCATCACTTTTGTGCAAAGGTAAGAGGCAAGTATGGGACGCGGGTGGCACTGTGAGTTAAACCACAGAGCCTAGGACTTGCTGATCAGAAGGTTGGCTGTTCGAATCCCCGTGACGGGGTGAGCTCCCGTTGCTCGGTCCCTGCTCCTGCCAACCTAGCAGTTCGAAAGCACGTCAAAATGCAAGTAGATAAATAGGTACTGCTCCGGCAGGAAGGTAAACGGCGTTTCTGTGCGCTGCTCTGGTTCGCCAGAAGCGGCTTAGTCATGCTGGCCACATGACCCGGAAGCTATAGGCCGGCTCCCTCGGCCAATAAAGCGAGATGAGCACCGCAACCCCAGAGTCGTCTGCGACTGGACCTAGTGGTCATGGGTCCCTTTACCTTTTTATGACTGTAGTCAATAAACGATTTCCTGTTCTTCTGGTAAGCTCTGTCATTTCTGCATAGTCCAATAGTACCTGTTGCCATTCCTCTTTCGTTGAGACCTTTTCTTCCTTCCATCTTTGGGTAAATCAAATTCGAGCGCTCAAAAGCCAGAGGTTTCAAGACACACCTGTGCGTGCCCCATCTCTCCAGCCAGGCCGCCAAGATGCGTAAGCACAATTCAATAGCTTGTTCCAGCCACAAAAACACACTCAAAGCAGTGTATGTGTCAGGGAACTGACATCGGAGCGAGAGGCGAAGGGGAGGCTCCCAGATGATGCTGGCGAAGGACCCAGCAGCAGGGGGAGAAACAGCTCAGTAGAGGGGGAAGCCAATCAGCGCAACACCAGGGATAAAGGGAGGCAGACGGGGGAATTGGAGAGAGGGCTCCAGGACTCTTCACTGGACATCAGTGAGGAGAGCCCAGGTCCTCCGCTACCCACGCCTTCCCTGCGCAGAAGACTCCCGCGAAGTGAGAGGAGGAGGAGACTGGGTGTCAAACAACTTTTATGTTGGAAGAGGTTCAAGAAACGCCCACTGACGGATTCTGCCAGTGACTGAGGCAGCCACCATGAGAAGGGGCTGTGCAGTCAGAAAGTTTTAACAAGGCAAATTAACCGAGAAAGGCACCAGTTTATGCACGAGTAACTCATATCCATTACAGTATGTGTTTTTGTGGACCAGAGCCAATGCAGTGCGCAGCCTGGAGTGCCCCCTCATCAGCACAAGGGGACGCTACAGCTGCAGGAGCCAACCTATGGAGAATTCCGACAGCTTAGGGGTGTTTAAGCACACTGGGGATTGTTCGAAGCATCCTCTCGGGGAGATATTTTATTCCAATCATACGGAAAGGTGAAGCGACGTCATTTGCACCTCCTGAAACAAGTATGTGAGCCGAAACAGAGCCATCCTTTGAAATGCACGCACGTCTTAATTTTGCAGCACAGCTCTCCAGCCCGGGTCATGTGTGCAAAAAATGCAGCGGATAGAGTAAAGTGTGCATAAAAATGTATATTGGTGGATGGGGAAATTGGTTTGCAAAAAAGTGTGGGTCAAGCATAGTATGTATGTATATATATAGCAAATAAATGCTGGTGAATTTTCATGAGGGCTTTGTTATTTTTAATCATTGCAAACCGATGTGGAAATGAGAGGAACTGAAAGCAACAGATTACACATGTTCATCGTGTCCACTATTATTGCGGATCACAAAATTGGGAAAGGAGTACAACAAGGCTGTATATTGACTCCCTGCTTGTTTAACATATATGCAAAATTCATCATGCGAAAGGCTGGGCTGGATGAATCCCAAACCGGAATTAAGATTGCTGGAAGAAATATCAACAACCTCAGATATGCAGATGACTCAACCTTGATGGCAGAAAGTGAGGAGGAATTAAAGAACCTCTTAATGAAGGTGAAAGGGGAGAGCACAAAATATGGCCTGAAGCTCAACATCAAAAAACCTAAGATCATGGCCACTGGTCCCATCACCTCCTGGCAAATAGAAGGGGAAGAAATGGAGGCAGTGAGAGATTTTACTTTCTTGGGCTCCATGATCACTGCAGATGGTGACAGCAGCCATGAAATTAAAAGACACCTGCTTCTTGGGAGAAAAGCAATGACAAACCTAGACAGCATCTTAAAAAGTAGAGACATTGCCTTGCCAACAAAGGTCCATATAGTTAAAGCTATGGTTTTCCCAGTAGTGATGTATGGAAGTGGGAGCTGGAACATAAAGAAGGCTCATTGCCGAAGAATTGATGCTTTTGAACTATGGTGCTGGAGGAGACTCTTGAGAGTCCCATGGACTGCAAGAAGATCAAACCTCTCCATTCTGAAGGAAATCAGCCCTGGAAGGACAGATCGTGAAGCTGAGGCTCCAGTACTTTGGCCACCTCATGAGAAGAGAAGACTCCCTGGAAAAGACCCTGATGTTGGGAAAGATGGAGGGCACAAGGAGAAGGGAAGACAGAGGACAAGATGGTTGGATAGTGTTCTCGAAGCTACCAGCATGAGTTTGACCAAACTGCGGGAGGCAGTGGAAGACAGGAGTGCCTGGCATGCTCTGGTCCATGGGGTCACGAAGAGTCGGAAACGACTAAACGACTAAACAAAAAAAAAAGCATTTACCAGCTTCTGACCAGTCGAGGGTCAACTGGGGCTGAGGAACCTGCGCCCCCCCCCCAAGGCTGGACTACAACTCCCCTCATCCCTGACCACTGCCCAGGCTTGTGTCCTGGGGAGGTCAGTTTGGTTCTGCTAACACAGTGGTTTGACTTCACCCCCAGAGGTGCACTCCATTGTCTCTCAAAACTGACAGATGCCAACCAGGACTTGGCTCCTGTGTTTCCTGGGAACTGTAGTTTGTTAAGGGTGCTGAGAGCTGTTAGGCGATCCCCGTTTCCCCTCCCAGAGCTACAATGCCCAGAGTGGTTTAGCAACCAATTCCTGGGAAACTCAGGGAATGTTAACTCTATTTATAAAACAGTTCCCTTCAAAGAAACTAGCATTTCATTCCCTGCCCCCCCTTCTTTTTAGAAAAAGTGAACTGCAATGATGGCAGCAAGAATATTACTGGCACAAAAATGGAAGCAAGAAGAATTACCAACGAAAGAAGATTGGAGGATGAAAATGATGGACAATGCAGAATTAGATAAACTAACGGAAAGAATTCGAAACCGGCGGGACCAGAGATTCACAGAAGCTTGGCGTAAATTTACGGACTATCTGAAAAGTAATTGTGATGATCAGATTACATTTGTAGGTTTGCAGGAAGTTTGGTGAGGTGAATAATTTGAATTATTGCATAATTGGATGAAAAGGACGGCGTTAGTTAAGATAATTAAAGGCAATATGAATTTAAGAAATGCAGAAGAAATCATAAAAATGGGGGATCATCAGAGGTGCTGATGGAAGCCCAAAAAATTGTATAAGATGTGAAATTTTGTGGTATGTATGACAATTAATATGTTTTAAAATGAATAAAAATTATTTTTAAAAAATAGAAAAAGTGAGCTTCTGGCGTACAAGACTATCATCCAGCAGATGGCAAGAGGGGAACAGGCCTCCTTTGCCTGCCACTTCTTACAAAACCACGTCTGTGTGTGTTTCTTTGGAAGCTGAGTAATACCAAAGTATCTAATTATGGGAACTTTTGCAAAGCACTGCAGATAAAAGCGGCGCTTCCTCGGAAGACAAGCCCCAGAAATAAGCAAATCGATTCAGATGGGCTGCTTCTCTGTTTCCCAAGCTGCGGGGGGGGGGGGGGAGGGAGAGGGCAAAGCCAGGGGAGGAAATCTCTGCCTCATCGCTCATCACGCTCGCTTTGCATATGTCTGCTGTGATGACTGCACGGGCTGTCGCTCGGCTGGGCCAAAAATGTGTGGCAAAGGTGATTTGCAACTGCCGGCGCTCCCCGCATTTGTATGTGGTGCAACAGCTGCAGCTGTGTGCTGGTGCATGCGTGCACAACCTGCTTGCCCGCTTCATTGGAGCACAACACACGCAAGAGTAGAATAACAGAATCATAGAACTGTAGAGCTGGAAGGGACCCCAGGGGTTATCTAGCTGAACCCCCTGAAATGCAGGAATTTTTTTGCCCAGTGTGGGGCTCGAACCCACAACCCTGAGATTAAGAACCTCGTGCTCTAAAAATTTGAGCCATGTTAGTACAGTGCTACCTCAGGTTAAGAACTTAATTCGTTTCGGAGGTCTGTTCTTAACCTGAAACTGTTCTTAACCTGAAGCACCACTTTAGCTAATGGGGCCTCCTGCTGCTGCCGTGCCACCGGAGCACGATTTCTGTTCTCATCCTGAAGCAAAGTTCTTAACCTGAAGCACTATTTCTGGGTTAGCGGAGTCTGTAACCTGAAGCGTCTGTAACCTGAAGCGTATGTAACCCAAGGTACCACTGTATCGAGCTCTTCCTGTCGAATCTGCGGCGGTTTAGGGCAGCGTGGGCTTTGCTTCCGCCCAGGCAGAGAATTCCAAAAACAGGTTAAACTATGGTTGTGTAGGGCTGCCATACACCCAGAATCTCCCGGACATATCTGGAATTCATCTGCCAGAAACAGTGTCTGGGTGGAATTTTCACAAGCCAGTTAAAATGTCTGGGGAAACCGGGGTGTATGGCAACCTAAGTTGGACGTGTTGCTCTTTTTTGGGGCGAATTTGCTAAAAAATAGCTCAAAAACCAACTTGGGTGGGAAGGGGGAGGGAGAGAGACAAAGTTCAACAACTTTAGTGTCCGGATTTTCACTTTTTGAAATATGGCAACCCTATGGCTGTGTGTAGGGACGCGGGTGGCGCTGTGGGTTAAACCACAGAGCCTAGGACTTGCCAATCAGAAGGTCAGTGGTTCGAATCCCCGTGACGGGGCGAGCTCCCGTTGCTCAGTCCCTGCTCCTGCCAACCTAGCAGTTCGAAAGCACGTCAATGTGCAAGTAGATAAATAGGTACCGCTCCGGCGGGAAGGTAAACGGCATTTCCGTGCACTGCTCTGGTTCACCAGAAGCAGCTTAGTCATGCTGGCCACATGACCCGGAAGCTGTATGCCGGCTCCCTCGGCCAATAAAGCGAGATGAGCGCCGCAACCCCAGAGTCATCCATGACTGGACCTAATGGTCAGGGGTCCCTTTACCTTTTATGGGCAACTTGCGACCCAGTGAAGGTGCCCAGGTGCCAGGATGGTGCTCGATATCTCCGCCAACCGGGGATCCTTGGACCTTGACTGTTTTCACCCGCCAGCAACACATCCTGTAGAATTCTATCAGCGATATTTTATCTGAGCCATCAGAACGAATATCGGGAACCAAAAAGTCGTATTGAAAAATACAACTTTTGAGCCGTCTGGCCCCAAAATGGCAACCAGGCATTCAGTTTTGGCGACTATAACCCTGGTTTAAAGAGCCGTTTGGCACCTAACTTGCATATCTCAGTTTTTAACACTGCTTAACCCTACCAGCCCCAATGGCTATTGGCCGCCATCGCTTTGCAGTCTTATTTTATTTTATTTTATTACAATGGTATACCAGCACCCTTAACAAACTACCATTCCCAGCATTCTTTGGGGGGAATTCATGACTGTTAAAAGTGATGTAAGAGTGATTTAAATGAGTGATATATGTTATCTCAGGGGATACCCAACAGAGACCTAGACTTTCCTTTGAGCTGCTTTAACCCTAAGCAACAGCATCAACAGAACATGAACAAGTTGTTCCCGTCTCTGTCTCTACTGAGAAACTGGGAGTTGGGAGGAATCAGGGACCCCTCTTGGCAGTCCATGGGCAGAGCTGATATTCTGCAGTTTCATATGCGTGTGGTTCAATTTCCCCGAAATCAACTTTTTCAGAAAAAGTCAGAAACCACAGTCTCAATCTCTCAAGAGGATCAGAAACCAAGTTCAGGAAACAGCTTTGATGGCAAGAGTCACTGGAAGTAGAGATATTTATTAAGCAGACCTTCCTTGAGAAAAAGGAGGCGATACGTCGGAGGAAAGAACACACAACCGCCGCAGCCAATCAGGGGCCAGAAAACCTGCACCGCGATCCGGTCTGCTGCACTGGAACAATCTGTCCCAGATCTTCCGGCGCCTATCTGCGGGCAGGGGCTCTGCGTCGACAACATCTGCAGAGCAGGCAAAAATTCAACAGGTGCTGGTTTCTGGACGGTTGAAACAAAAAGTGATTGTGGGGTGTTCCCAACAGATTTATCCAAATAAGGTGAATGGGCTGTAGCATTATGATGATGATGATGAATCATTATCATTATTTATATTTCACCTATTAATTCCAGAAGCTCAAGGAGGTGTACATAGTTCTCTCTTCCCACAACAACCCTGTTAGGTAGGTTAGGGTGAGAGTGAGTGATTGGTCCAAGGTCAACCAGTGAGCTGCATAGTTGAGTGGGGATTTGAACCCAGATCTCCCAGGCCGCAGCCCAACATTCTAAGCCAGGGGTCAGCAACCTTTTTCATCCATGGGCCGGTCCACCGTCCCTCAGACCATGTGGTGGGCTGGACTATTTTTTTTTGGGGGGGGGAAATGAATGAATTCCTATGCCCCACAAATAACCCAGAGATGCATTTTAAATAAAAGGACACATTCTACTTATGTAAAAACACGCTGACCACCCGCGCAGTGGCGTAGCGTGGGTTGTCAGCACCTGGGGCAAGGCAAGTAATTTGCGCCCCCTAACCCGTGGATTTTAGCACTCGAGTGCGAGCGCGCCCCCCCAGATGTTGCGCCCGGCCCCCCGGCGCCCCCCACGCTACGCCACTGGGGCTGGGGGCGAGCGAAGGAGCCAAGGACCCCCCCAAAGGCTCAGCAGGAATTTATTAAATTTATTATTTGCGGAGCCCCCGCGGGCCGAGGCAGCCGAAGCACCCTCCCCTCGGGCGCCTCCCCGCCCCCTCCTCTCCTTGGGCTGTAGGTGGAGCTCCAGATCCGGGCTTGGCGAGCGCCTCTCCTCCTCCCGGCCGGGTCCGGGGGCTTCCAGCCGTGCTCCGTCCTCACCCCCCCCGCGGCTGAGACTTGCGCTGAGAGCCGGAGCCAGCGGCGCCCCCTTCTGCCGGGAGACCCTCGCCCGCCCGCCGGCTTCCTCTCGGAGGGTTTTGGGGAGCGCAGGGTGCGGCGAGGCCCCTCGGAGCTCTCCTCCCTCCCAGTCGGCAGAAGCAGCCGCTGCCTGTGGCTGGGCCGAGGGGATGGCGGCGGCGTCGGGGTGCGGAGGCTGCCCGTGCCCGGCGTCGGTGGCGGCGTCGGCGTTGCTGCAGCGGCTGCTCCTCCTGCTAGGGCGCAAGGATGGCAGTGGCGGCGGGGAGCCCGGCGGAGGAAGGAACTTGTCCCTTCCCTCTGGACTCGCGCCCCCCCAGATGTTGCGCCCAGTGCGGCCGGCACCCCTGGCACCCCCCACGCTACGCCACTGCACCCACGGGGTGGATTTAGAAGGCAATTGGGCCGCATCCAGCCCATGGGCCTTAGGTTGCCTACCCCTGCTCTAACCGCTACACTACGTCGGCAAATGCAGTTCAGCGTAGAGAGGTGTGCAGAGTTGCATGCTGGGACACAAAATCCTAATTTTGCATATATAGGCTAATAGTGACTGAGCTGGTGGTAGCTGACTGGGAATGAGACTTTGGGGTTGCAGTGGATTGCTCAATTAAGTTATTGACCCAGTGTGTGGCAGCTGCGAAAAGGTATGTCCCATGTTAGGGATGGTTTGTCAGCACTTTGCAGCAAAAACCCCGTGTTTTGCAACGCCCCACAAACCGAGCAACTGATACCTCAATCCCGGGGTTCGTAGTTGACGCCCCCAAACCCAAGAGCGTCCAAAGTTTGGCAAGAGTTTTGCAGCACCACACAAATGGAGGAATTGATATTAAAACCGGGGTCCTGGCTATCACCCCGAAACCCAGCCTTGTCCAATTCGCTCCAAACAGCTGCCGGTTTGGATGGCTTTAAAAGAGGATAACAAAGGCAGCCCGCTCTGAATATCAGTTGGTGGAAATTGCCAGTGGGGACAGTGCTGTTGCACTCAGATTTTGCTTGCGGGTTTCCCATTGGGACATCTTTGTGCTCGCTGCGAAAACAGGATGCTGGACTAGGCCTGATCCTGCTGGGCTGTTATGGCCTGAGATTTCTCAGAATGCAAGTTGCATCAATGCCTGGAAGAGACGACCTGTTGAAATCCTTCCTGTCTTAACCTAGAAGGGCTGAGAGCTCAGCTGCCCGTTTTGCACAGGGAAGCAGGTCCATGTCTGCCGGGGCTGCCTTGAACAAGCCCTCTTTGAAGTTGCAAGAGCTGGTGCACGATTGCTTGGAAAGGAGTCCTGCAGGGTTCAACGGGGCCTTTCTTCCCAGCAGGAGTGCCCAGACCTGCAGCCAGAGAAACCTTTTTCCAGGAACGACCACAAGAACCAACACCCTCCCCTTTCCTTCTCAAATGATCTATCACTCCGCATCTCCCTGGGCTTTTTGATAAGCCGTTTCCACCCAAAAAGGGCTTTCGTTAGAATTCAAGATGGTGACAGCTATCTGGAACTGATATCATGCACAGCAGTTGATAAAGGACTTTTGCATTCCAGGCCTGCCCATTCTTTGTAACTGGTCGAGGGGGAAGCTGGTTTTCTGCAGCCTCTTTTACCAGAGGCGCCTTTTGGGAAACAGTTCTTCAGAAAAGCGCCCATTTGCATTTGAACAAATCAGAACGGCTGCTCAAGAAACATGTCTCTGGCAAGAGATTTCCGCCTGCAGCTGGATTTCTGGTTTGTTTCAGTGGCCATTGATCTCAAGGACAGAAGCTGAGGATGTTCCTTCCCCCAACAGCTTCTCCTTGCACAAAAAAAGGGTCATCAGTAGGGAGCAGGCCTATGGAGAGGAGTGCTGCTGTTCACCTGTGATGTTACTGGCACTAGCCAATAGGTCCTTACAAAACTCTAGGACAGCCCAAATAAATTATGCCGTTATGTTGGGTGCAAAGGTGGGAGGGTGTTTGGGGAGGGTGCAACGGCATATTTTAGTCAACGCAACACGTTGTTCTTAGAAAGAAAGAGATCCAGATTCCTCAGAACGGATGAGTAACCTGTGGCCCAGTTGTTTGCATTGTAAACAAACCATCTTCCTTGGAAACATCGAATGCAAGGGAGGGCATCTGAGGTCAACTCCCCAAAAAGAGATGGGTGTACTCCTGCGCCTCTCGGTTTGAAGAGCCGCAAAGGGCACCCAATAAGAAAAGATAACGACAAGAGCAAGCTATGCTAAAATCCTGGATGTTCTCCCCTTTAGAAGGGCATCTTTCAATTTCTGCTGCTGGCAGGGAGGGTCTAATGGTGGCAGGCAGATGGTGTGAATCTTAGCACCTAGCTCTTTGACCGAGGGGGTGTTTATTTATTTGAAGCACCAACACACGCAAATGTGAGCTTTTTAGCCAAAAAGCCCTCCCAGAGATGTAAGATCAGTTGAAAACAAGACGAGACTCTGCCTTCAGGAATACAATCTAAAAGACGCAGCATGAAAGGAAAAAAGGGAGGGGGAGGGAAGAGGAAAAGTAGCCAAACCAGGTGTCGCTTCTTAAAGCTGAGTTGAGTTCTTAATAAGAAGCCAGGATGGAAACAGTTCAAGGAGAGGGAGAGCTGAAAGCTGATGCTATGGACTTCTTTTTGCCTCTTGCTGCAGTCCGAAGGGAATGAATAGCTGCTGCCAGGTGTCAGATGGGGAAAACGCAGCTTGTGCCCTCTCTGCTATTAAATGCTGCCTGTGAAATCTTTGTTTGTCCTCGTGAGAGCTCAGGCGGAAAGCAAAAGCGAAACCTTTGCAGAGATTGAACCGGTGCAACGAGAGCACATGCTTTCTGGGAATTGCAAGGGTAAACAGATCTGAACCTCTTGCTGAGCACAGGGCACATTAATAGGAAAGGACCTTTGGTAGTGGGGGGGGGCGGCAGAGGGCTCAGCATACGGAGGCGCTTTATGCAAGGTCAGGAGACCGGCCCCACTGAAGTGGCCAAGTTATCCACCCCAAGACGGAGGGCAAATGAAGGTGCAGATTTGCACGATGTTTGCACATGTTGACATGCAGTGCGTCTCGCCATTATGTGGAAGGCTGCCAGCAGGTGACCTGTCAACCTTCTTAGTTCACTATACAGATGCAAGCTGCTGGTGCGCAATGTCAAAGCCTCCTTGGAGATCTTTCTTTTTAAACCAGCAGTGGGGAATCTTAGGCTTGAGGACCTAATGTGTAGGCAAGCCCAGGCCCCTCTTACTTGCCTGGAGTAAGGATGGTATGAATTTGTCCTTCTCTATAGATGTGATTGAGGGATGCGGGGTGGCGCTGTGGGTTAAACCACAGAGCCTATGACTTGCCGATCAGAAGGTTGGCAGTTCAAATCCCCGCGACGGGGTGAGCTCCCGTTGCTTGGTCCCTGCCCCTGCCAACCTAGCAGTTCGAAAGCACGTCAAAGTGCAAGTAGATAAATAGGTACCACTCCGGTGGGAAGGTAAATGACGTTTCTGTGCGCTGCTCTGGTTCGCCAGAAGCGGCTTAGTCATGCTGGCCACATGACCCAGAAGCTGTATGCTGGCTCACTTGGCCAATAAAGCGAGATGAGCGCTGCAACCCCAGAGTGGGCCACGACTGGACCTAATGGTCAGGGGTCCCTTTACCTTTATCATTATAGATGTGATTGCCTACAAAATATAACAGCAGCAATTTTATTATTTGTACCCCACCCATCTAACTCGTTTGCCCCAGCCACTCTGGACCGCTTCCAACAAATTATAAAACCACAATAAAACATTCAACACTACCCAACAGAGGGCTGCTTCAGATGTCTTCTGAAAGTCAAATAGTTCTTTATCTCCTTGACATCTGATGGAAGGGCGTTCCACAGGGCGGGCACCACTATTGTATTTTAATATTTTGTTGGACGCTGCCCAGAGTGGCTGGGGAAACACAGCCAGATGGATGGGGTATAAATAAATTATTATTATTATTACTATTACTACTACTACTACTACTGAGAAGGCCCTCTGCCTGGTTCCCTGTAACCTCACTTCTTGCAGGGAGGGAACTGCCAGGAGGCCCTTGGAGCTGGACCTCAGTGTCCAGGCAGAACGATAGGGGTGGAGACGCTCCTTCAGGTGTACAGGGCCAAAGCTGTTTAGGGCTTTAAAGGACAGCACCAACACTTTGAATTGTGCTCAGAAACGTACTGGGAGCCAATGTAGATCCTTCAGGACCAGTGTAATATGGTGCCAGAGGTCACTTCCAGTCGCCAGTCTAGCTGCCGCATTCTGGATTAGTTGTAGTTTCTCAGTCACCTTCAAAGGTAGCTCCATAGTATGAGAACTGAAAAACAGCTTTCCTCCATAATTCACCATTACGTGAATTTTGCAACAGTCCCCCCCCCCGGCCGAACAATGTTTGCAAAAATGAATATATTGGGGGTAGTGTGCATTAAATTAAAGATATTAGGTTTAAAACACACACACACACACAACACCATGCAAAACATGCATTCTGTTCGGGGAAATTGCTTGCCAAAATGCGTGCATTATGTCAAAAATGCACATAAAATTGTGTTTATTTGGAGAAATCTACACTAAATGCAGAAGGGTTTTCGCAAGGATTTTAATATTGTAGATTTCTGCAACATGTGGAGAAGCGAATTTAAGATTGGAAACTGAGAGAGCTCAAATTGAGAGATTCTTCCATCAATAGTCATGGGACTAAAAACATCTGGGCAGGGGGGCATTTTGGAAATGTATATCCATCTGGGAGTAAATTGCACCCCTTGCCTCCATGCCAGCCCCCCACTGGAGATTTGCAGCCAGGATGCCTCCCTTTAGCTTACAATACAAGACAAACGTTGATGAAGAGAGGTTTGAGCCTCTCACCTGCTGGCTGGGGGCAGGACCTGCATTCAGAGCTTGAGCTCTGAGCCCTGGGCCCTTCCCCAGCCAGATAAGCGATAGATCAGATAAATCAAGCCCTCAATTTCGGTCAAGCTGATTCAGATAAGTTGATTGACTCAGCAAGTGTCGCAAAGGACAATTACGAGATGGGGGAGTCCCCTGCAAAAATACCTAAGAGGGTGAAACCTGATTGCACCTGGGAAGAGCTTAGATCCCATGACTCAGAGGCCAGGATCATGTTTATGCCCTGAGGTTTTCCCCTCTTTTCCCTGAGATTTGGACATGTTCCTTATAGCCGTTCCAGCTCAGCTATTGTCTGTGCCCTGCCCAGTATCTTATCTGGTTGCCAGAAGTTTTGAAAAGTCCCACTCGCTTATCAACTCACCTGTTTTTGCCTTGCCTTCCTCCCATTCACTATTTGCTGTTTTTCCTATCGAAAC
The DNA here is from genome assembly GCF_965112155.1 of Podarcis liolepis. Taxonomy (NCBI): domain Eukaryota; kingdom Metazoa; phylum Chordata; class Lepidosauria; order Squamata; family Lacertidae; genus Podarcis; species Podarcis liolepis. The sequence goes on along the minus strand of NC_139569.1, from coordinate 9,716,706 downwards.
AGCAGTACCTCTTCCACCAGCGCAACGATGCCACGCATTTCTTTTATGAAAGATTTTCTTGATTTACAAAAGTGTTTGCAATGTCTTTCTCTCGTATTCCCCCCCCCATGTAACATTTTTACAAATCAGTTTCATTTGTTGAAACATTAGGAAGAAAAGGGGGAAAGAGGTGGGGGGGGAGATGGGTGGGGGTGGGGTGGCGATGTTTCTATTTCACTTACTATATGTAGGGTTTGGTGTCAGTGTGGCTTGTACAGGTTCTTTGCTGTTCGCTTGTGTTCCTTTGGTGGTGAGAGAGGTTGGGGTTGGCCTAGGGTACAGTTATTCATTTGTGGTTGGCTGTGGTGGTCTTTGTTTTCATGTGTGAGTGGGGTGGGTGGGTGTTTTGGATCAGGTTAGCCATATTGATTTGTATGCTGTTGGTGGGTTTTTGTCGTTGTCTTGTTGGACTGTGTATGTGATAAAGGGGAGCCATACCGGGGTGAAGGTGTCTTCTTCTCTTTGTCCCCGTGTCAGTTTCAGTTTATTGGTTAATTTTTCTAGTAGGGCTGTTTCCCATACTATTTGGTACCATTGGTCCATGCTTACTCCTGACAGGTCTCTCCAGTGTCTGGCTATGATGCTTCTGGCTGCTGAAAGTAATGCCACGCATTTCTGAACATCCGTCACCCAATGCTCTACGTCAACTTTTCCAGCTCGAGGGCCACAGACCCTTCTGGGGGCCACACAGAAGAGGTGGGTGGGGGTCAGTGACAAAGGTGGGTGCAGTAACCAATAATGTAAATTGCATAGCAGGCTAAGTTTCTACTCCACACCCTGCTCCCTGCCCTCTATTCAGGCAAGCAAGAGTCATTACCAGAGCTCAAGGAACCATTACAGCCAGGAAAATCTGCTTGGAGAGGATGGGAAGCAAGGATGGTGTGGGGTGTGGAATGGGGAGAGGGTTGCGGCCTGGAGAACAGTGGTGTATCGGTCCAGAGGTGTGTGGGATCAAAGTCCCATTATCATTTTTGCAACAGCGTCCCTTCCTCCAGCATCGAAGAAGAAGAGGAGGAGGAGGAGTTTGGATTTGATATTCCGCTTTATCACTACCCGAAGGAGTCTCAAAGTGGCTAACCATCTCCTTTCCCTTCCTCCCCCACAACAAACACTCTGTGAGGTGAGTGAGGCTGAGAGACTTCACAGAAGTGTGACTAGCCCAAGGTCACCCAGCAGCTGCATGTGGAGGAGCGGGGAAGCGAACCCGGTTCACCAGATTACGAGTCCACCGCTCTTAACCACTACACCACACTGGCTCTCAAAGGGGAGCCTTTTAGCCATTGAGAAGTATCCCAATAATCAGGGTGAAGAGAGTCGAGTCAGTCACTGAGGATGGGCTCCTAGGGTCACTGTGGAGAAGGAGTTTGTTCAAGCATTTAGGAACACTTAAAAACACAAAATGCTTCAAGTTTCAAGAGAATGGCATGCAAGTTCTGCTATGGACCATGAAGTTTCACAGAAGGCACAAATCACTCCGATAGATGTTGAAACGCACCAAGTCATTTGACCATGGTCTTCTTGAGGATTAGCTCGATACTGGCTGCCGCAAAATTCCTCTCAGAGGCAGTCAGAATCAGAAATCAACATGTACAGGCTAAAGTAGGGCGGCCATACGTCCAGATTTTCCCAGACATTACCGGGATTTGAATGGCGGAATTGATAACCCAGGGAAATTTCCGAAAGGCAGCACCTTGTGTTGGATCTTAGGCAGGTCAATAGAAAAATCACGGGTTTGGTTTTTTTGCATTTTTTTGGGGGGAAAGCTCAACAATTTTGGGATTTGTTTTTTAAAAAAACAACTTTCGGGGGTGTCCTGGTTTTTACTTTTTGAAATATGACAACCCTAGGCTTATGCTCCTCTGTCAGCTAGTAAGGCTCTTGCACCTTAATAACTGTTGATATATACTATTGAATGAATGAATTGCTGTACTGTGTATTTTGGGTCTATGGACTGCAATAAAACTGTGTGTGTGTGTGTGTGTGTGTGTGTGTGAGAGAGAGAGAGAGAGAGAGAGAGAGAGAGAGAGAGAAAAGATCTAGCTGAAAGGCAAGACATCAAAATGTGCATGAGTCAAGCATCCATAATTATTATTATTGCATAAAGGTATAATTATAACAGCACTGTATAATCTAAGAAGGTGGCATAATCTTAGAAGGGACCCATCACTTCTGAATTTAGTACCACACTACTTGGGTTTCATGACGCAGAGGCAAGGGAAAGCTGAGTGCAGTCGGACGTGCACACTGGACTTTAAGGAAGCTGGTTTCCAAAAGCTTGAGGAGCTACTGGGAGAGATCTCATGGTCAGAAACACCCAAAAAGATGGGGACAAAGATGGATGAGCGTTTCTTGAAGGTGGACTATTGAAGGCCCAAATGCAGACAATACGAACAAGAAAGAAAAGCGGGAGGCATCTAAGGAAACTGGTATGGCTTGCAGATGAGCTGAGATTTAAGAATGGCAAGTATAAGAAATGGAAGAAAGGGGAAATCACAAAGAAGGAGTATACACGAGTAGCCAGCAGTTGCAGGGAGAGGGTCAGGAGGGCTAAAGCTCAGAATGAACTCAGGCTTGCAAGAGAGGTTAGAAATACAGTGGTACCTCGGGTTACAGACGCTTCAGGTTACAGACGCTTCAGGTTACAGACTCCGCTAACACAGAAATAGTACCTCGGGTTAAGAAATTTGCTTCAGGATGAGAACAGAAATCGTGCTCTTGCGGTCTGCAGCAGGAGGCCCCATTAGCTAAAGCGGTGCTTCTGGTTAAGAACAGTTTCAGGTTAAGAATGGACCTCCGGAACGAATTAAGTACTTAACCCGAGGTACCACAGTAATAACAACGGGTTTCTTTGGCTATGTTTGAAGCAAGAGGAAGAACAAAGCGGTAGGTCTTGTGTGTGGAGAAGATGGAGAAGTGCTACTGAGGGACAGAGAACACCTACTTTGTCTTCACCCAAAAGCAGCGCTCAGCCTGGTGATAACAGAATAAATGATGCAAGGAGGGAGCTGCAGCCCAAGGTAAGGAAAAATGGTGGGGGGACAGGGGGGAGACACCTGGCTACTTTAAATGCATTTAGATCTCCAGGGTCTGACCAGCTGCATCCAGGCTAAAAGAGCTTGCAGATGTAATCTCAGAGCTTGTGTCTCTAATCTCTGAGAATTATTGGAGAACAGGTGAGGTGCCTGCAGACTGAAGGCGGTCAAATGTTATCTTCAAAAAGGGGGGGGGGGAGAAGACCCAGGTTACTGCTGACCAGTCAACTTGACACTGATGCCAGGAAAAATCCTAAAACAGATAATTACACAGAGGTTGGAAGGCCATCTGTCAAGGATGCTTTCCTTGAGATTCCTGCATTGCAAGGGGTTGGACGACAATTTTATGATTTTATGCTACTGAGCTTGAGGTTCCCCACTCAATGGCTTTCTCTCATTTTCTCTTTCTTCTAGGATTCAACGCAGCATGTTCTGGGAATGAACGGCCTCAGTTCTCATCTGCTGAAGCACATTTCCTCTCATCTAAACTCTCTTAGCAGAAACGCTTTCAATCTCAGTTTCTGCTTGGCACACCTGATCACAACGGACACGGTGTCTGCCTACTTCTGAGCCTTTTATGGTTACTGAGATGTTCTCACCAGAGCAAACTCTCTTAACAGGATCTGCCATGCAGCTGTTCCCCGATTCGCTTTTCCCAGCAAGGCATCTTATGGTCAGATCAAACTGTTCAAAGGAGCTGGCAAGTGGTTAGGCTTCCAAAGACGGAAAGTGCTATTCTGGACCATATACACCAGTTGCATACAGGCCGTGCTACGGGACACCCAGGAAATAATTCCCAGGTGTTTTGTTTCATTGGAGCCACACTGCTGCAGCAGACCCTCTTTTTCTATAAGCCCTGGGAGGCAGCCCTCCTTCTGCACGTAGAGAAGTCAAGTTCTGTGTCCTGCGGCAGTAACAGAAAGTGCAAACTGCAACACAAAGCTGCAGTGAACCCTCACCTTCTCCTTTTCGCCCTTTGTTTCATTACCGACTCCACGGTTTGGGTTTTGTTTCCCAGCGGCTCAGTGCTTGCACCACCAGCGGCCGGCACTCGCTTTCTGAGTTGGCTATTAGAGGGACTGACATCCAGATTTAGATATTAGGTTTTCGTTGCATAACTTGGCACGCAGGAGAACTATGTGGTGCATTCAGGTCACCTGGTCAATGGACACCGTGCTGCTAAGCTCTTCGCCTTGGCTCCCGATTTTTCTTCCCCAAGCAAAGCTCACAGATTTACAAGCTTATCTGGGCATCCTTGTGGACTAGGAACTTGCTTCTAAAGAACAAGCAGAAGCCGATATGCTTAGGCTGCTAAAATAGCCAAACACACTTTTTCTGCATTTGATAAGTGACAGCTCATGCTGTCAGGCCAGCCGCTGCCCTAGAAAGTGTTGCTTTTTCAGCAGGACTAAGAATAATACAGTGGTACCTCGGGTTACAGATGCTTCAGGTTACAGACTCCGCTAACCCAGAAATATTACCTCGGGTTAAGAACTTTGCTTCAGGATGAGAACAGAAATTGTGCTCCAGCGGTGCGGCAGCAGCAGGAGGCCCCATTAGCTAAAGTGGTGCTTCAGGTTAAGAACAGTTTCAGGTTAAGAACAGACCTCCGGAACGAATTAAGTACTTAACCCGAGGTAGTAAAGGTAAAGGTAAAGGGACCCCTGACCATTAGGTTCAGTTGTGGCCGACTCTGGGGTTGCGGTGCTCATCTCGCTTTACTGGCCAAGGGAGCCGGCGTACAGCTTCCGGGTCATGTGGCCAGTATGACTAAGCCGTTTCTGGCCAACCAGAGCAGCGCACAGAAATGCCGCTTACCTTCCCGCCGGAGCGGTACCTATTTATCTACTTGCACTTTGATGTGCTTTCGAACTGCCCAAGGTACCACATTTGAACTTAACCCGAGGTACCACTGTACAAACATTCTCCCACCTTCGACAGACATATCACTGGTACCAAATCATATGGGAAACAGCCTTGCTAAATAATCTAATCAACAGACTGAAACTGATATGGGGACATATAAAAGAAGATTCCTTCACCCGGTGTGGCTCCCTTTTATTGCATACGCAGCCTGACAAGACAACAACAAGTACCCACCGAAAACATACAAATCAATATGGCTAAATTGACCCAACAATCTCTCCCCCTCTCACACGCAAACAACTCTCACTGCATCAAATAAAGACAACCGACAGTGCCCTTGCCCACAACCTCTCTCACCGCCAAGGAAAAATAATGCATGAATACATAGGTCTGGCTCCCTAGGGCCCTAGGTGCCCAAGCACCCACAAAATTCCCCATGAAGGGGCCGGGCACCCACAAATTGCAGCACCAGGGCCACGCACGCTGCCTGGCACCCACCGCCCCGGTCACCCACAGTCGTGGGACCAAGCTGGTTCTCCTGCATGAACAGAAAGAGAGAAAAAATATAATGACATTTGTCAGCAGGGGCTGATAGGATAGTTTTGAATGGCTCAAAGCTTTCCAAGAATCTGCAGTTCTGAGCATAAATTGACCTGGTTTCACTTTCCTTTTCTTTGCCTCTATCTGGTTTCTTGGATCTATATTGGACTTATCGGGTCCTTAGTTCTGTAGAACAGAAAGTGATGCTTGAAGGGCACAATTAGACAGAATGGGGCAGATCTCTCCCCCCCCCTTTCCACTAAGCAGAAAGTCGCCCTGTCCTTTTTTAGTAGTGGTTAATAATTGCTTTTCTGGATCAAATGCAGCATTCTGATTTCCAAAAAACCCCCCGCCAGATAGGAAGCCAGCAAACGGGATGTCGAGGCAACATCACTTCCCTGCGGCTTGTCCCCAACACCTGGCGTTCAGAGGTAGACTGCCACTGGATGCAGAGGTTCCATTCTCGGATGTCTTTGTTAATAGCTGCTCATTGATCCAAAGCCCATGGAAGCATTGAGAACAACAGAAAAAGGGCCCTGTTGGTGGAAACAAGGGCTCCATCACACAACCCATTTCTTGGGCATTCATCCTTCACAAAACTTATACACGGAAGTGAGAGTGGGGAGCACTGAATCCAATTTGTTTGCAGGGAATGAGCACCATCCCGTTAAATATCCATTCATACTGAACTTTTCCTTGTCACTTTCCTAACAGCAAGAAGCCCAATTTCGTTCATAACGCTGATTTGTTGCACTAGGAAAATGGAACGTAAAAATCCATGTTAATCGCACCAACCTAAGTTGCTAAACCACTGATCCTAGGGTTTGCCGATCAGAAGGTCGGCGGTTCGAATCCCTGTGACGGGGTGAGCTCCTGTTGCTCGGTCCCTGCTGCTGCCAACCTAGCATGTCAAAGTGCAAGTAGATAAATAGGTACCGCTTTGGCGGGAAGGTGAACAGCGTTTCCGTGCGCTGCTCTGGTTTCGCCAGAAGAGGCTTAGTCATGCTGGCCACGTGACCCGGAAAAACTGTCTGCAGAGAAATGCCGGCTCCCTTGGCCAGTAAAGTGAGATGATCGCCGCAACCCCAGAGATGTTCATAACTTAACTGAACTGTCATGGGTCCTTTACCTTTTTAAGTTTCCAGTGTGTGCCTAAGACAGCTGGATGGTGTCTTGTACGCTTTCTTCTGGCAACTCCTGCACCCCAGCTGGGGCCAAATCCATTGCTCTGCTTTCCTCTGATGCTGCCTGCCATCGGTGAGGCCGAGAGGGGGGGTCTTGTCCTGGGGGCACCCTAAGAGCTCCAGACACACTGCCCCGGCTTGTGCCCCAGGCAGGTCACTTCGGTGCTGCTAACACAGCCGTTTGGCTTCACCCTTGAAGGCACACTCAATTGTCTCTCGAGACAGACGGATGCCAACCACAAGGTCTATAAATGGCTACTGGTCAAGTGGAAATAGAAAGGATTACCAACTAAGGAGGAATGGCTTATGAAATGGATGGAATATGCTGTAATGGCGAAATTAACTGCCAAATTAAGAGGGCAAAATGACGAAGTGTTTAAGGAGGAATGCAGATGGATTACCCACCCAATTATCACCAACATATGAAGTCGCAGGCAGAATTTGAAATATAAGCAGTTGATTACTGAAAGATTTAACATTAGCGGGGTTTAGATAATAAAAATGCATGCTGTGGTCTAAACCACCTAGCCTCTTGTGCTTGCTGATCAGAAGGTCGGCAGTTCGAATCCCCGCAACGGGGTGAGCTTCCGTTGCTCTGCCCCAGCTCCTGCAAACCTAGCAATTTGAAAGCATGCCAGTGCAAGTAGATAAATGGGTACTGCTGTGGTGGGAAGGTATACGGCATTTCCGTGCGCTCTGGCTTCCGTCACAGTGTCCCGTTGCTCCAGAAACAGTTTAACCATGCTGGCCACATGACCCGGAAAGCTGTCTGCAGACACACCGGCTCCTTCCGCCTGAAGGTGAAGATTAGTGCCACACCCCAAAGTCAAACTCAACTGTGCTTAACCGTCCAGGGGTCCTTTACCTTTTACCTTTTATATGTTATAAAACAGCTGATAAAAAGGAGCAAAAATATCAGGAAAGGTGGGCTGGGAAGTCAAGAAAATTGTATGCTTAAAAAAACTGTACATGATGAGAAATGCTTTGAAATATTGTTGGAGACCTAATAAAAACGCTATGAGAAAGATATATAAACTGCTATTAGTCCTCATGAGGGCTACCTTGAGGATCCTGGGGGGCCTGCTTCTGAATCCCAGCCCAGCAGAATTGATGGTCCACTTTGGGCCATGAAGACAACAGACTCCCCTCATTGTCTTGCACATCACTTGCTCAGAGGCTGGTTTTGCCAGGCGTTAGTAATCTCAGGCCATTTATATTATTAATCGCTAGCCTGGTGATGTTTTATTATGAACAAATTGGCTTGTGCTTTTCTAGAAACCACCCTGGAGTAGTTTTCTCTTCAAGGACAACAACACCACACACGTATTTTAAATAATAATAATAATAATAATAATAATAATAATAATAATAATAATTTATTATTTGTACCCCGCCCATCTGGCTGGGGTTCCCCAGCCACTCTGGGCGGCTTCCAAAAATACAGTAAAATATCACAGATTAAAAACTTCCCTGAACAGGGCTGCCTTAAGATGTCTTTTAAATGTCAGGTAGTTATTTATCGCGTTGACATCTAATGGGAGGGCGTTCCACAGGGCGGGCGCCACTACTGAGAAGGCCCTCTGCCTGGTTCCCTGTAGCTTTGCTTCTCACAATGAGGGAACTGCCAGAAGGCCCTCGGCGCTGGACCTCAGCGTCCGGGCAGAATGATGGGGGTGGAGACGCTCCTTCAGGTATACTGGGCCGAGGCCGTTTAGGGCTTTAAAGGTCAACACCAGCACTTTGAATTGTGCTTGGAAACGTACTGGGAGCCAATGTAGGTCTTTCAAGACCGGTGTTATGTGGTCTCGGCGGCCGCCCCCAGTCACCAGTCTAGCTGCCGCATTCTGGATTAGTTGTAGTTTCCGAGTCACCTTCAAAGGTAGCCCCACGTAGAGCGCATTGCAGTAGTCCAAGCGGGAGATAACCAGAGCATGCACCACTCTGGCGAGACACTTGAAAGGACCTCTCTATGCATGTGCAGCATGAACACTTGAAAGGACCTCTCTGTGCATGTGCAAAGTGCATTTCCTCTTGCTCCTTGAAAACTGCAGAGAAGTCCTTCCCTAACCGGGAGAACTTCCAGATTCAAACAGAAAGCCGCCTTCTGCACGAGACCCTCCTTTTATAGAAATTAAAAACAATCTCTTTCCATAACATTTTTTTTAAAAAGTAGATTAAATTTATTTATTGAACATTCGTCCTACTGATTTGCTTATGCGGAGGTCAGATGGTGCCTCTCTTTATTCATAGAATTGGAAGGGACCCTGAGGATCATCTCAGTCCACCCCAAATATGCAGCTGTCCCATAGGGGAATCAAACCTGCAACCTTGACATTATCCGCGCTGCATTCTAACCAACTGAGCTATCATGCATCTTGGCCACCATTCATTTCTCCTGCACGTTTCACTGCATTTCTATGACACTTCCCCGGCGCAAGCTTCCCTGGGAGGAGCGGCTGCGGCTCTCTGAATTCAAGGAACGCACTCTGCACGTGCTCAGAGCCCCTCTCAACCTGTTCTTGCGCCGCACAACGCCAGAAAGATGCGCACCGGCGCCTGGCGGCGCTGGAAACACTCTCTATTTATAACCCGGGTAGCCCAAACCCGGAGTAGGTTTTACTCGGGAGCAAGTCCCCCTTCGGCCAGGAGAACCTGTTCCCTCTTCTGAGGGCTGCAGTCGCAGCTCAGAGCCCCCTACTAAACAAACACGACAAATCCACCCGAGGCATGTCTCGCCGATTGCAACGGGGATTACTCCCGAGTAAGTGCGTACCTCTCTGGGGACGGGAAAGGGCTGTGGGGATTCGCGCGTGCCATGGACCGGTGCCATGCCGGAGGTGCCAGCCCGCTTGCAGCAGCTTCTCCGCGGAGGTGAGGGAACGCACTCTGCACGCGCTCAGGAGCCCTCGCGCCGGATCCTGAATTCTGGGCTGGGCGCGCCGGGGAGAAACAGGAGTGGGGGGGGCGCGCGCATAGGAGCCAACTCTGTCGATAGACAATGCCATTCAAATAGTGCGACGTGCGATCGATTGTGTGGGGCAGGGCTTACCTGCCCTGCTCCCCCCACCCCCAAATTTCATTAAGGTTTGCACCCCTGGGGTTGCAGGCAGGGCCGGATTTAGGTCTGGTGAGGCCCTAAGCTACTGAAGGTTATGGGGCCCTTTATATCTCCAGCTGTCCTTTGACAACAACAGATTGCCGCTGTTTTTTGTGTTGAATATATGCAATATATGGCAATTTATGGACCTAATAGATAAGCCATCTGCCACTGTTGCTGTACGCAGGTTTTACTTTGATTTTTATCTTACATTTATTTTATATTTTGGAAAGGTACCTCCAGGTTTTTTTTCCTTTAATTTTTTTGGGGGGCCCCCAAGAGAGTGGGGCCCTAAGCTATAGCTTATCCGTAAATCCGGCACTCGCAGCTTGCAGGTAAAGGTGGGTTGCAGCCCTGCCCCGGCCCCCTGCGCGCAGCGGGCGCCGAGGGCGCGTCCACGCCACCTCCAGCTCCCTCCCCTCCAGAGGCGCCTTTGATGTGGCCGGGACGGAAAGCGAAAGTGTTCGGCGAAGAGGCGCAGGCACGTGTTTTCGCAGAACCGCGGGAGGGAGGGCGGTGCTAGCACCGAGGAGGAGGGAGGGAGAGAGGCGGGTTAAAAAGCCATCAGCTGCGGCGATCAGGAGAGACGGCCGCGGCCTCGACAGGAACAGCAGCCTCGGTCCCGCGCAGCAGCGCCCCTCGACGTGGCTTCGCGGCGGCCCGAGCGGATGATGCGGCTGCCGAGTCCCGGCAGGGCAGCAGCAGCAGCAGCAGCTCGGAGCGGAGGCGGTGCCACGGCCGGGCGCTGGAAGGCGACAGCAGCGGCGGCGGAGGCGGCCACCCTTCTCAGGAGTGCCGGTCCCCTCGGGTTAAGAAGCAGCGGCGCGTCCCCGAGGTAAGGCGGGCGGACGCTCCGGGTTGCGCCAGGCAGAGATGCCGATTCTCTTCTCCAACCCCCGGGGGGGAGGCAGAGCAGGATTCTGGAGACATTTTGGTGCGGGGAGGGCGAAGTTAGGCGCCGGGGTATTTTAGGGAGCGGGCACAAAAAAAATAGAAAATAAAAAGCAGATAAAAATAAAATGCTTTGCGTGGAAGGAAACGCGCCCCCCTCCCCAAAGCGCAGGATTGCAGCTTGGAGAGGGGGGAAAAACCAGGCGCACTTAAAAAAAAAAAAACGCACACAAAAAGCCAACCCGAAACGGATCGCAGCGACCTTTAGCAGATGTGGAGCGGAGCAGCCGCGGAGATCTGGGGCGCCGCTTCAAAAGGCGCCGCCTTGAAACGTCTCTCTTTCGGTCTTCTCTCTCGCGTCTGCTTGCGTTAGGGTGACGGCTTTGAAACGCAAGCGGCCCGCGGTTCCTCCCAAACGGAGGTTGGTGGGGAAAAGAGCGACGGCGAGAGAGAGAGAGAGAGAGAGGTGTTTTGAGGAGGGCGCCTTCGTTTGTTTTTACGAAAACAAAGCTCTTCCCAAACTGCTTTTCCCTTTCCTTTGCCCCTTCGCCTGAAGATTTCCTTGTTTAGGAAGTTTGTGCCAAACTTCTGTAGAAGTCTTATTGCAGATTTAATGAGGTGTTGGTAGATATGGCTCGCTCCTTTTATCCTTCCCCCCTCCCTCCCCCAAACCCTTAAAATTCTGGAGGAACAGGCAACCTCATCCTCAGTATGTAGATGAACTATATGGCAGTTAAATGTTCTCTTCAAAGCTTGTCCAGAAAAGGATTAGTATTTGGATTACAGTGATGTACCTGTCATGCGTAAGAACCACCTACTGCAGTATAATCTGTCCGTGTTTGCCTTGCCCCAAATATTCCCTGTGCCCTCTTTCAAAGGCAAGGCCTTTTACAGATTTATTGCAATACTATATAATAAAATAAAACCACACAGGCCGTTTCCAGGAGCAAAGTAGCAAGCTTTTGAGTGACACAGGGCTCCTTTGTGGGCAGGTTAAGGGAAGCAAGCTTTGGAGTTGCACAAGGCTCTTTGGAGAAGAAAGAATGTTGCAGAATTGGAAGGCATGGATAGGAGACCTTTGTGGTAGCATCACAACACATGATCCAGATCGCTTTGCTTGTGATAGCATGTTGGGTGCTGAAAAGTGAGGTGGAGAGGGTTGAGATAAGCCCCCCCCCCCCGTTCTTTTCCTGCTCCATCCTATTTGAGCCTACGGTGGTCCCGGGGCAACCAGCTGCCAACTCAGCGCCTTGACAGATCAGTCATTTCCCGTTCGTGAGGTCCCGTAAAATTTTCATGACTCCTAATATTATTCATCGTTGCCTGGCAGTGGTAGTTGCTGACACCGGTCTTGCAGCGAGATCCGAATCCTGCACTTTATGGAGCCTTTACAGATGCCAGCTGTTGCTTCCCCTCAACTTGGAAGCAATTAGAGAGTCTGTGTCACGTTGCGGACGACTCAGAATCTGACCGGCTGCAGACCTCCAGGCGTACCTGGGAGGCTCGATTTCTGAGAATGCATTGTGCATTCTCAGTGATGTGCCAACCGAGATCTATAAACTGACCGGGGAGGGGGGGATAAATCCTAAAATCTATGCTTGCCAGGAAGGTCAAGGCAGGTGAAGGAGATGTATCGACCCATGAGCTGTCAGGGGTTAGTGGATGCTGGGGGCTAGGAACTCATCCCTGGCAGTTACGAGCAGTTTCGGCTGGGGAAAGGCTTTGCCTGCCTCCCCACCGGTGGATGCTGAAGATATATCAATAAGAGGAAGCCATTTAAACTGGACCACTTAAAGCAATTCTTCTTTTTAAAAAAGAGAGAGAGAGAGAGAGAGTCTAAGAGCAAGTGGAATAATGCTTTACAAGTTCACAGGGGTTGATTTGTGTGTTCATGGGGAGATTATAGCCTTAAGATCCCATGAGATGGGGGGGGGCTGCGAAGCGGGGGCGGGGAGCACTTCTTCAAGAAGGCGATCTAGGATTACTCAGTGATTTGGCAAGCAGGCAAACCGCACGTTATTATTATTTTGGGTTTGCACAAAGGAATCTATTCATATTGGCAAGCTGTCTTCTGCTCTGGGGGATTTGGTTCCCAAACTGGAGAAACCCCACTCTTTCCTGAGTTCCCATGCTTCGAAACACAGAAGCGGAGCACCCTTTGCTGACCTGGGGGCTTCCAGATGTTTGGGGCTAGCAACTCCCACCAGCCTCGGCCAGCACAGCAGTGAGGATGGGAGGTGCGCTCCAGAAACATCTGGAGGGGGGGAGTCCCAGGCCAGCAAAGGCTGCGGCAAGAGCAGACATGGTGGGGCATCATCCGCAGGGACATTTCTCTTGCACAACTCCACACTGATTCCTGCGTTGCAGGGGGTTGGACTAGATGACCCTGGGGTGTCCTTCCAACAATTATATGATTCCAACTCCCCTTCCCACTGCAGCATACAGCTGCCCCAGTAAGCCACAGCCTCTTCTTCTACAGCAGCCTTTCTCAACCTGTGGGTCCCCAGATGTTGTTGAACTACAACTCCCATCACCCCTAGCTAGCAAGGCCAGAGCTCAGGGATGATGGGAATTGTAGTCCAACAACATCTGGGGACCCACAGGTTGAGAACTGCTGCGCCTAGAGCCCTGCGTTTATTCATTCAGAAAGAGACATATATAAAATTCTCTGAAAACTCCTCCTCTTTCTCTTCATAAACATTCAGAGCAAAACCAAAGGGGGTCTGGAAAAAATAAAAGGGAGAGCGTGGACTGCATCATCTGACTACGGTGGGGCAGGAGGGGTGAAATAATTTACTCGGAAGTGACACCTTTTCTGTGTGTGGGGTGAGTTTGTTCCTGGACGGAGAGCAGCCTTGGAGATAAATTCTAGCGCTGTGTAAGTAACAGCGCTATCGGGTTTAATCAACTGATGGGAAAGGCGGGCTTCTGAACCGGCGGTTCCCATCAGCGGGCCTCTGATGCATTCTGCGGCTGAGGAGAGGAAACCACTTGCGAGCATGTGTAAACGTTACTTAGCCTGGTGCTCTTTTTCCCCTTTTCAAACGAGAGAGAGAGAGAGAGAGAGAGAGAGAGAGAGAGAGAGAGAGAGAGAAGGACATGAATGAGCTCGCTCGCACAGACGGGAGTCTTGTCTTCACTTAGGGCAGATCAGCCAAAGCTTTGTGGTTTTTCTCAAGAGGCTGTTCCTTCCTGGTAGACCTCCTCCTGATTTGTGGCTTCTTTCTTTTGCCTTGCAGGAGAGCTCCATCGCAGTAGCGCTTCCCAGGCCCCGGAAGCTATGGAAGACCACACCGGCAGGCCCAGTCTGTAGGATGGTAGCACATAGCAGCGTGACGCCTGAGAATGGGATCGCCACAGGCCTGAGGTGTCGACTTGAGCCTCCGCTGCGGGACGCCCTGCAAGCCCGAGTCCCTCACGCTCTCGGCTGTGCCAGCGCCGCGCCCCGGGACACCCACTTCCACACCTTTCGCTCCCAGGCGGACTTCAGCACCATCATTCGCACCAGCGCCTTGCTGGATGAGTGCGGCTTTTATTGGGGACCGTTGTCGGTCAACGCGGCCCATGAGAAACTCAAAGGCGAGTCGCTGGGGACCTTCCTCATCCGGGACAGCCGGCAGAAGAACTGTTTCTTCACCATTAGCGTTAAGACTGCCACGGGACCCACAAGCATCCGCGTGGTCTTCCAGGCTGGCCGCTTCAGCCTGGACGGCAGCAAAGAGGTGTTTGACTGTCTCTTCCAGCTGCTGGAGCATTATGTCAGCTCCCCGCGGAAAGCCCTGGTCGCCCCGCTGCGCAAGGAGCGCATGCGGTCCTTGCAGGAACTCTGCCGGAAAAACATCGTGGCGACGTACGGCAGAGAGAACTTAAGGCGCATCCCTCTCAACCCGGTCTTAAAGGATTACTTGGAATCGTTCCCTTTCAAGTTGTAAAGGGTTTGCATTAAATCGGCCAGTGCGGCTGGGAGAAAGGCGACGAGGAAACCAAGTCCCCAGAGGTCGCTCTCGTCTGTTGCCGCTTTTAAAATAGCGTGCAGCTATGACCTTGAGGGCCGGGCGGAAGCGATCCGCTCGCTCGCGGAGAGCCCTGTTCAGGGTGAAGAGGCGGTTGTGACACAAAGCTTGGAGTGTCTTTGGCGCAGTGACTGTTGGGATATGCGGATTGCAGCGACGCAGGCAGATGTCGGGATTTTTGGGAACGTGTCAGTCGTGAACATATCTATTTTTGTAGCAGTTCTACTGTATGTGGAGGAGGGGTGGAACTTGAACACTTGACTTCTAATGTTTACATAACTCATAACTGAAAAACTGTTTGCACAAAGTGAGGCTACGGGAAAGTCTTGACAATAATGTTTTCTGCTGGGCAGAACGTGCTGTTATTTTATATCTATTTTTTTAAATGGGGTAATAAACCTTATTCTAAAAGTTTTTGCAAAAAAACCCAGAACTCTAGTCTCTTTGTGGGCTCTGGGTATTTAGTTTTTGCAAGGCCACAGATTTGGGCAGGATTTGGGGAACTTTTGGCCCTCCCATTGTCGCTGAGTTAGTTTCCTTCAGCTCTAACCAGCATGACCAATGGCCAGGAATGTTGGGAGTTGTAGTTCAGCAACTTCTGGGACCCAGAGGTTCTCTAGGGCTACATTATCTGCTCCTGGCTTCATTTGTGACTCTCCTTTGGGCTTACTTGAGAGTTGCACATTAAAGCAGCATAATACATTGACCCCTGAAAGGAACAATGCCTGGGATGTAGCTCAGTCGATAGAGCATGAGCCTCTTAATCTCTGGGTTGTGTGTTCGAGCCCCATACTGGGCAAAAGATTCCTGTGTTGCATGGGGGTTCTCTTCTAACTCAACCATTATCTATGATTCTATAATAAGGTCCACCGACTCTGCATGGGGGTGTTAGAAAGCTGCCAAAGGTCTTTTCTGAAAGTTGAAATTGGACCTAGCCAACTGGATCTTGTCTAAGACCCTGGAGATAAGGCTCATGGATAACAAAAATCCTAGAGAGAGAAGGGACCTCCCAGGTAATCTAGTCTACTGGTCTTCAATTCGTGGGCTGGGATCCATGAGTAGGTCCAAGGTGGTTTAACAGGAGCAACAGTGAAGCAGGAGCACTGCCACCGTGGAAATAGATGGCAAGAGATTAAGAAATGGGTCCCCAAATGCATGTTTGGGTCAAAAGTGGGTCCTGGAAATCCCTCATCTAGTCCAACCCGCAACCAGTGCTTGAAAGCTGCTGTTTGTTGACACCCACCTGTCTCAAGAGACAATGGAGTGCGCCTCTGGGGGTGAAGTCAAACCACTTCCACAGCATCCCTGCTAGGTGGCTGCCCTATCTCAGCTTCAGGCGGAATGTACTAGGAGTATCTCACTTCCGCAAAGAACAGAACTCCTTGCAGGACATTGCTTGGTGGTCAGTGTGGTCTCATAAAGGAGACGGTGCTCTGAAAGCTATGGTGGCCCCATGTAGTTCTCTTAACAACCCGTGCTCTAAAGCAAGAATTTCTCCAGCTGTTACAACTCCCATCATCCCTAGCTAGCAGGACCAGTGGTCAGGGGTGATGGGAGTTGTAGTCCCAAAACAGCTGGAGACCCAAGGTTGGGAAGCTCTGCTCTAGAAACATAGAATCATAGAGTTGGAAGAGACCACAAGGGCCATCGAGTCCAACCCCCTGCCAAGCAGGAAACACCATCAGAGCAGTCCTGACATATGGTTGTCAAGCCTCTGCTTAAAGACCTCCAAAGAAGGAGACTCCACCACACTCCTTGGCAGCAAATTCCACTGTCGAACAGCTCTTACTGTCAGGAAGTTCTTCCTAATGTTTAGGTGGAATCTTCTTTCTTGTAGTTTGGATCCATTGCTCCGTGTCCGGAGGCTCCTTCTAAATTCATGGCCGACACTGCAGTACAGAGCCATGTTGACATTCCATTGCCTGCTCTCTCCATGTATTGGAAGGGTAATGTTTGGTGGAGACCTGGAGGTCTTCTATCTTGGTCATCTATGGCAAATAACAAGCAGAGAGCAGGTTGGCCACGGCCCAAAGGACAAACGCAATGGCTCCTGGGGGCAGCTTCTCAGTGCTACATCCACCATGTGGAGAAGACCTCTGAAATGCCCCCAGAAGCCCCAGGCACAGATAGATGCAGCAGCTTTTCCACACGTCCAATGCACTTCCAGGTCTTCCTTCCCACTCTTTGCAAAAACAGCAACAACATGGAATGCTAATAAATTCCCATTTGGGGATGTGCGAATGGTAGAACGCATAACAAAACAACCCGAGGGTCCTTTTTATGTAGCTAGTTTCCACAACAGTCTCAAGCTGGCAGGATGTGGGTTTGCAGGTGATGTTATTTTGACGCAGATCTCAAGGTGTATCTTGACACCATCATCTCCCCTCCGGTGAAGACCTGGCGATACAAAATATTTAGAGAGGCTTTTCCTGACCCGGTGTGTCTGCTGGGTATTTTGGGTTCCAGCTCCCATCGCTCACAAGCGCTGTGAGGGATGCTCAGGGATGATGCGAGGTGTCGTCTAACCATGTTTTGGTGGAGAAGGTTGATTCAAAGAGGCAAAGTTCAGAGCACCTAAAGCAGTTGTGGGGCAAACGTTTGGCCCATGGGATGTTTCTGAACCACAGCTCTCATCGTGCCTTGCCATTGGCTGGGCTCGTTGGGGCTGATGGGAGTTGTAGTTCAGCAACATCCGGTGGGCCAAAGGTTCCCCATGCCTAACGTATGATAAGAGCCCAGAATGCGGAAGATTCCCAGGTCCAATTCCTGACACCTCCAGTTGTAGAATTGCGCTAACAGTGCTGCAAAGACCCTGTGGGAAGCTTGGAGGGGAGGAGGGCTCTTAGCTCAGCGGCAGGCCACCTGTTTCGCTTGCAGAAGGCCCTTGGTTCCTCTCCAGTTCAAAGGACCAGAAGCCCAAGGGGTAGGAAAGAGCTGCCTCTGCTGCTGCCAGCTGAGTTAGATGGATGAACCACCTGGCTTGGAGCAAAATGGCTTCCAATGGTCCCATCTGTCGCAGGGTGCATGGCCTCTGCTGTGGCTGGCTGGGCACGCTCAGTCTTGGGAAGAGAGCGAGGAACTTGGCAGCGGGATAACTCCATGCATGCGCTTTTGCGCTGAGCATACAGTTCCAGAGGGCAAAGGTTGGGGACCCTCTGGGCAAAAAGCCAGCATGCAGTGAACGTTAGCATGAGGATTGTGGCATCAGTTGAGTCAGTGCAAGGCAGATTCCTAGGTTCGTTTGGAGTTGTTGTTCTAATAATAATACTACAGTGGTACCTCGGGTTACATACACTTCAGGTTACAGACTCTGCTAACCCAGAAATAGTGCTTCAGGTTAAGAACTTTGCTTCAGGATAAGAACAGAAATTGTGCTCCAGCGGCGCGGCGGCAGCAGCAGGAGGCCCCATTAGCTAAAGTGGTGCTTCAGGTTAAGAACAGTTTCAGGTTAAGAACAGACCTCTGGAACTAATTAAGTACTTAACCCGAGGTACCACTGTAATACTAATAAATTTATTATTTATACCTTGCCCATCTGGCTGGGTTTCGCCAGCCACTCTAGGCGGCTTCCAACAAAAGATTAAGAATTGTTCCCTATTTTCCCTATATAAGTTTTTGTTCCCTATATACCCACTTTAGAGAGAGAGAAAAAGAGAGATCCCCCTTAGGGCTCTTTGTAAGATAATGATGATGGTGACGATGATTTATTTATACCCCACTTATCTGGCTGGGTTTCCCCAGCCACTCTGGGTGGCTCCCAACAGAATATTACTAATAATAAAAAAGCGATAAAACATCAAACATTAAAAGCTTCCCTAAGCCTCCTGAGTTTTCACCCATCCGAGAAGTGGGTGTTTTCAAACTCTAAGCTGGCTGCAATCTGCTCCAAAAAGCTTGGTTTCCACCCCCCCCCTCTAAACTCTGAATGGAGAAGAAGGGAGAAACGAAACGAAACCCAAATTTGCCTAGTCTGAGCTGGTGGTCATTGGCCAGGAAAGGGAATTGTTGACTCAGTCCTGTAACAGGCGAAGGCCATATTAGGAATCCTTAAGGAAGGGGTGGGGAATAAAACTTGCCAGTATCGTCGTGCTGTTATTTAAATCCGTGCTGTGGCTGCGCTAGGAATACTGCAAATAGTCACTGCACAACGCACAGCTGGAAAAGATGCAGGGAAAGTAGGGCAGCCCCCATGACTGATGTTACAGAGGAACTAAGGAAGTCAGACCATTGCTTCATCCAGCGTGGAGCTGGCCGCACTGACTGGCAGCAGCTCCCCGGGGACTTCAGGCCCTATGTGGGGATGTCACAGGGGAACTTCTGCCTGGAAAGCAGATAGGTGCTCTGTCACTGCGCTATGGTCCTTTCTCTAAAATTAAAGTAAGGTTCTAGTCCTCATGGCTCTGTGTAAAAGGCACAAATTAGTAAGGACACTGCAAATCAGACAGTTGGGTCCACCTAGCTCAGTATTGTCTACACTGACTCGCAGCAGCTCTCCAGGCTTTTAATCTTTCCCAGCCACTACTTGGAGGTGCCAGGGATTGAACCTGCGACTTCCTGCAGTCAAAGCAGATTCTCTAACCTCTGAGCTACTGCCCCTTCCCCCAGGAAGGACACGTTCACACCATTCGCCTGCGGAACTCACTGCCACTGGATGCAGTGACTTTTAGTAGCTACTGCCCTTTCCCCCAGGAAGGGCACGTTCACACCGTTTGCCTGCGGAACTCACTGTCATTGGATACAGTGACTTTTAGTAGCTACTGCCCTTTCCCCCAGGAAGGGCACGTTCACACCGTTCGCCTGCGGAACTCGCTGCCACTGGATGCAGTGACTTTTAGTAGCTTACCGTGCAAGCCTGGCCACATCTACCCAGAAGTACTGTTGCATTCGGTGGGATGTAAGTGGGGTCAGGATTGCAAACTTGGAGGGCTTTCCAAGGAGACAGGCAGGGCGTGGCTCAGGGCAGAGGCCGTTGGAAACAGACATTTGCCAGTTCAAGTTGCAGAGGGCAAGGGAAAGGGGCTGGCCACCCTTCCACTGCACCAGGGGCGAGGGACCTGCTCTGCTGACATCATCCCGGACTGCTGGCAAGGGCTCATGGGAGATGGAGTCCAAGACCTTCTGGGAGGCCGCAGGTTGCACAGAGCAAAAAACATCGGGAGGAGCCTGCAGTCTAGAACCTGCAAACATTCCAGGCCCACAGTGCCCCTGAATAGAAGGTCTCTCCATGGCATTTGTGCTTGTCTCTGTGTGTGCAGCCTTGCAAATCTCTCTCTATAATTATTTTTATTTTATAACAAAATCCACGTTTCCCTCTCCTTACGGAGATGCTCAGAGTGGCTAAGAGAAGCAAAATAAAAAAGAAGAAAATAGCAGCACACCAAAGTGTATTTTTGTTTTTTTTAAAGCATAATGGAAATTTGCGTAGGGTTCAGGAGGAGGAGTGGCTGAATCTCCCCTCATCTACCTGGTGGAGACAGGCTGCCAGTTTCAGAACCAGTGAGCTCTGCTGCACTGTCCACCTACACAGCTGGGAATAACACTTGCTTTGCACGCAAAAGATCCTGGAATCGAATCCTGGGCATCTCTGGGTAGAGAGAGGCTGCCAGTCGGTGCAAGCAATCCTGGACTGGATGGACCAGTGGCCTGGTTCAGTATTAGGCAGCTGCTTGGGTTTCTCTGCCCATTAACGTGGATGTAAGCGCATGGGCTGCAAAATGCACAGAACTGCACCGTCGTCAGCTGTGCATTTAAAGAATAAGGGCAGCCGAAACCACAGAGCAGATTAACTTCCCAGCAATGAATTAACAGCCTGTGGCTTCCATTCTGACGCACTGGGGGTGGGTGGGAGGGAGAGCAAGTGGTTGCACCACCTTATCCAAGAGTGGGGAGTCTCAGATTTGGGGTGTGTGTGTCAAATGCTGCCCCCCAGGATTCTCTGCAGGACACACCTCTGCATTCTCCTTTCATGCTCCATCTTGGCTGGAAGGTGTGCTTGAACTGTGTTAATGTCCCTTGCTTGCTAGGATAAAGGATGGAGAGGCTGTGGGGTGGTGACTACCAGACTTTTAGAAGACATCTGAAGGCAGCCCTGTTTAGGGAAGCTTTTAATGTTTATTTATTTTTTATTATAATGCTTTTTATTGATTTTCAAAAACAAAACAAAATTAAATAAAACATAAACTTTTACATTCAACATTTTTGTATCTTCTCATTTACCCTGCGCAATTTCACGCCCGGACTTCCTTCCTTCCCCGCTTCGGTTTTCACAATTTACATCCTCTCTTACAGATTCTTATTTACACACTATCCACGTCACAAGATTTATATTAGCCCTGTTACAGTTTTTAAACTTCTACAGTTATTCCGTATGTACACAACAAATTTACTCCGCTCCTCTTCAAACTTTGTTACTTTTTGGTATCGAATTTTGTAAGTCATTTTCGCCAATTCTACATATTCAAACAATTTCGTCTGCCACTCCGTTAAAGTTGGAATCTCCTGGGCTTTCCATTTCTGGGCCACGAGAATCCTAGCGGCATAGGGAAGCTTTTAATGTTTAACAGGCCACTGTATTTTAATATTCTGTTGGAAGCCGCCCAGAGTGGCTGGGGGAACCCAGCCAGATGGGCGGGGTATAAATAATAAAATTCTTATTCTTATTCTTATTCTTATTCTTATTCTTATTCTTATTCTTATTCTTATTCTTATTCTTATCATCCCAGCAACTCCTGCAGCCAAGGTGGTGCCAAACATCTTGCTCTGCTTTGCTTTGGACCATATCAGCGAGGCCAAGATGGGGGTGGTGGTCTTGTTGTCTGGGCAGACCAGGACCGCCACACACACTGCCCAGGTCTGAATCCCTGCTTGAAAAACCTTCTGCGCGACCAGGGGGGCCTGTTGCCTCCTCTCAGCCTTACCTACCTCGCAGGGTCGTCGTGCAGGTAGCAGAAGGCCCTGTTTGCTGCTCCAAATGTCTTTGGAGGACAGTCGGCTTGTAAAAAGTAACACATAAGCAAAGATGTTGGCTTCCTGCGCTTTGTTCCACACACAACTGAGAGCACCGGAATTGGCGAGCGCATTGTAGCCTTCGGGTCATTTTGCTTTCCGCATCCCACTTCCAGAGAGTCTGTTGTCTTGCCAGCATCATAAGTCACTGGCTTTTAATTTAGTGCTGGTCTGGCCCAAGAGGCAAAGCAGGCAGCTAGCTCCCTGTGTAGCAAGAGTTCAGGGTCAAGGAGTTAATTGGGGAACAACGAAGGGGATACAGCGTTCCCCCCCTCCATGCACACCCAAGATCAATTCCTTGGAAGGTAGCAAGCAGATTATCGGCATATCCACCAGTAGCCTTGGCTCTGAAGCCTAGGTCACGAATGCGAAATGAGCATCCGTACTGGTGCGAAAGGAGGTCTCTGAGCTCAATTTCCAACCTTGATAATTGTTTAGCTACCGAATCCGACTGGAACTTTGCGAGTTCAGACCTACCACTGTCTTGATGTACAGTGGTACCTCAGGTTCCATATGCTTCAGGTTACATACACTTCGGGTTGCAGACTCCGCTACCCAGAAATAGTACCTCGGGTTAAGAACTTTGCTTCAGGATGAGAACAGAAATCGTGTGGTAGCAGTGGGAGGCCCCATTAGCTAAAGTGGTACCTCAGGTTAAGAACAGCTTCCGGTTAAGAACGGACCTCCGGAATGAATTAAGTACTTAACCCGAGGTACCACTGTACCTCCAAACCATCACCAGTTTCAGTTTCTTTGCTGGCAGGTCCACCTGTGGGGCTACAGTCGGAATTCCTGTCTCCCCAGCCAGCGTACCATTCAAATTTGAAACTTCCTTTTCCAATGTGTCTAAAATCCTGCTAAAGTTTCCCTCCGCTGCTTGTTTTGGAAGAAGAGGGCTGCAAGAGGAGAAATTCAATTCAGCTTGCATTTAAAGGCGCATCTGTCAAATCGGCATCTTCTGAAATGGTGGGAGAAATGAAACTCCCATTGCAGCAGAGAAGGGGTGTAGTTCAGCAGTAGAGCACCTGCTCTGCATGCAGAATGTCCCAGGTTCGTTCCCCTGCATCACCAGGTAAGGCCGGGAAAGACCCACAACCTGGAGACCCACCTGTAAAGACAACACTCATCTCAATGGACCAATGGTTTGGCTCCATTTGAAGCTGCTTCCCATGCTCCAATAGCAAAAGCATAAAATAAAATACCAGGAGGTTTCCCCCCCTTTTCTTCCATAAGCCCCACTGGGACCACAGCCAGCCTTTTAACAAAATAAACATTATGATTTACCCCACCCCCCACTGCCTCCCACCAGCCAACTATAATGAGATCTGGAGACAACGAATGCCCTTCAGCTTTCTATTATGCAACATTTCCTAGGAATTCGGCTCAATGAGTTACCCGGGAGCCAAAGACCCTGGAGCTGGAAAAGTCCAGGGCCAGAGATCGCTAATGTGTGCATCCTGTTCCTTCCTGCACAAACATTCTGGGTTTGCAAAGATGGGCTAAAGAGCAATGTTGTTACTCATTTATCTATTCATTGGTTATTAATCAATTCATCCGTATCTACTCGTGTCTCAGTGGGGTTTGGATTACGTCTGATGTTTCCTGCAATTAGATAGCTCCTGAAGGAGAACATATGAACTCCAGGCCTGTTGGGAGGAACCCCAAAGGTCATTCAGTTCCACCCCTGCAATGTAGGACTCTCAACCTTGGATCTGTAGCTATGGTCGGACTACAACTCCCATCACCCCTGAGCTGCCAGCTAGGGATGTTGGGAGTTGTAGTCCAACCATAGCTTCAGATCCAAGGTTGAGGAAGGCTGGCCCTAAGCCCTGCCCTTACTCTTGAGGAGACCCTTTACTCACAAACTGGGTTTGTCGATGCACACCATCTCATCGCTCTTCAACCCAGACCTTTGAGCGTTGCTGTTCTCGGGGTCTGGGTGGTGGTGGCGGCTCCACAACTCCAAGCATTCTTTGTCAGGTCTCCTGCCAGCCAGAGGGCTCCTGAAGGGGATTTTAAGCACAGGTTCCAGAGGACACTGCCCACTGGTGGAGGAAGGGGGTGTCGGAGGTGCAGTCCACCCTGGGTGTCATCCCTGAGGGGGGGTGACATCATCGCCCCACCCCTCTGGGATGCTTGCCGTGGGAGTCGTCCCCCTGGGACGCTCGCTGCTCACTGCAGGCAGCGCCTCCCTGGGACGCTCACCCCGTGCCCTGGGACGCTTGCCCCGCCCCCATGGGTAGCTAGTCCTGCCCCCATGGACGGCTAGCCCCGCCCCTGGGATGCTCGCCCAGCCCTGGGGTGCACAGCATGTGTGCCGCTCCGGGTGCCAGAGCAGCTAGCTCCGCCTCTGACTGACAGCGCCTCAAAATCCTCAACTTGTGGGGAGTCCAATTCATCCTCTGAGGCCTCAGTGCCCAGTATCATTCACATTATTAGCATCAGAAAATGTTTAGAAGATAGTGAAAGATGATGGTGTATTTACTGTTATTTTAATGTCTTGAGGTTTTGTTGTTGTTTAGTTGTTTAGTTGTGTCCGACTCTTTGTGACCCCATGGACCAGAGTACGCCAGGCACTCCTGTCTTCCACTGCCTCCCGCAGTTTGGTCAAGCTCATGCTGGTAGCTTCGAGAACACTGTCCAACCATCTTGTCCTCTGCCGTCCCCTTCTCCTTGTGCCCTCCATCTTTCCCAACATCAGGGGCTTTTCTAGGGCGTCTTCTCTTCTCAGGAGGTGGCCAAAGTATTGGAGCCTCTATGTTATTACAGTGGTACCTCAGGTTAAGTACTTAATTTATTCTGGAGGTCCGTTCTTAACCTGCAACTGTTCTTAACCTGAAGCACCACTTTAGCTTATGGGGCCTCCTGCTGCCACCGCGCCGCCGGAGCACGATTTCTGTTCTCATCCTGAAGCAAAGTTCTTAACCCGAGGTACTATTTCTGGGTTAGTGGAGTCTGTAACCTGAAGCGTATGTAACCCGAGGTACCACTGTAATAACTTTTTCTGTTAAGAGATAGCAAAATGGGTGAAAAGAGAAACAAACCAGAAGTTGTGGGAAGCCTAGGAGGGGAGGGAGGGAGGGAGGAATATATAATAACATTAAGAATTTGAAATGTATGTAATGAATGAAAAAGAAAAATGAATATTTTTTTTTAAAGAGGTTTCGTGAAAACCTAGAATTTATTTAGCAGTGAAGCCCAGTCTGATGGAGTGAGTCCACCTGCGCTGTCGGTTCCTTTGAAGCCAACGGTCTCCCTCTGGAGGTTGTGGACTCTCTTTTTCTTGGAGGTTTTTAAGCAGAGGTTGGAGGGCCATCTGTCATGGATGCTTCGGCTGAGATTCCTGCATTGCAGGGGGTTGGACTAGATGACCCTCAGGGACCCTCCCAACTCGACGATTCTGTGATTCTATGAAATTCTCGTTTGGAAAATTCAGGTGAAATTTGGAGCCTTCAGGGCACTTCCTCCCTGGAGATCCAGAGAACTTTTGAACTTTTCATTTGTGCCTGAGAGAATGTCATTAACACGCAGGAGAAAGCGGACGGGGTGGGGGGGGGGGAAAGGCAAGTCTTAAATCAAAGGCACGATGTGTCTTTTACGCTCCCATTAAAAGAGGCAAGGAGCCCAAATGAGCCTTTTAGTGTCATCAGCGAAAATGACCTGTCAGTCACCCAAGTTCATTCCTGGGGCACGACCGGTTGTCAGAATGCAGTTAGGGAGACAAATGAGATGCCTCCCTTTTTTGGGATCCCATTTTGGGATCCGTTTGGAGGAGTTCTCGTGCTTAAACTGCTGGCTGACACAGACGCCACACATTCCTAGCCAAAGAAAAGGGTGTTGACAGCCTCAAATGCGTTTTCTGCCCATCTGACCCTGATGCTGACTAGACGATCCTTCGCTCTGATCTAGTGATGAGCCTATCTATCCATTTCAGTCCACCTCCCTTTTCTCACTCTCCCTGTCTTAATTTCTGTTAATTTCCATATCCATTTGTGACTTTAGAATAATTAGTCCTCGTGAAAATTCACCAGCAACTTTCTCCTGATAAGCACACGTATGCAATTTTGACTGAATAATTTCGCAAAGCATTTTATCCTAATATAATTTCCAAAACAACACACAAACCAATAACGCAGTCATCCTTCAAATTCACAC
This sequence comes from Podarcis liolepis, assembly GCF_965112155.1. Taxonomy (NCBI): domain Eukaryota; kingdom Metazoa; phylum Chordata; class Lepidosauria; order Squamata; family Lacertidae; genus Podarcis; species Podarcis liolepis. Next base: position 9,690,884 of record NC_139569.1, on the reverse strand, counting down.
TTCTCTGAATTTTGCAGCGTGGTTCTCTGGCCAAGTCACGTGTATGGAAATGCATTAGACCAGGTTAAACTATTCATAAATATGTATATATGAGTGGAAATTCTTTTTAAATGGCATTATATTAGAGAAATTCACTTTGTAAAAAGATCTGTATATTGGGCGATACGGCATATATTAGGAGGCATTCTTTGATGAATTTTGAGGAGGACTTTGTAATAAATATGCAAACTGATGTGGAAATGTGGGAGACTTAAGACTGGAAAAATGAGAAACAGAGAGAAAAGGAAATTGATTGAGCCGGCCAGCAGCACCTGTAAGTAATTTAAATCTCAAGTCTGCACATGAGCGCATGAGGTCCTCTGCGATATTGCCAGGCCGCACTCCCTTTTGACTGCACATTGCATCACTGCTGTGCCCCTAAAAAAGCAGGTGTCCTGAGCAACCACCTGAGCAGGGGAGAGCGCCTGCCTTGCATACAGAAGGTCCCAGGTTCGAATCCCCAACGGCAACTCCAGACAGGGCTGGAAAAGATGTCCTGCTCAAAACCCTGGAGAGACGCTGCCGGTCAGGGTTGACAATACTAAGCTAAGATGGATCCAACGGCCTGACTTGGGAGCAAAGCAGCTCTCTGTGGCCTTGTCAAATGTAGCTGTTTACACGGAACCATGACGACTAGAACCTTACTTTAATTTTAGAGGAAGGTGGTGGAGCATCTTCTCAGATGATCCCAGCCTCAGTCTCCAGCAACTGCAGCCATGGCTTGGAGAGTCTCCTGCCTTGGAGAGACACCGCCTGGCACTGAAGTCCCATGGTCTGATTCAGCTTCCTTTGTTCCACGTGCGCGACTGACCCCTCCCGAACTGTAAGGATGTTTCCTCTGGCAGAGGCAAGGCCTGCTCCGCCAGCAACACGGAAACCCCTCCCATCCTTGTTATAAATCATGGCCGGGAAAGCAAGCCTTGCTTTTCGCCTTACCTGAGATACAATAACTTCATGAGAGGCGAAGAAAGGTCCATAAATATTCTGATCTGGGTGATAAAAAGCCACTTCCTTCCCTGGGAGTCTACTTAATCGCAGTGCCCTCTTCCACCATGTTCAGTATATTAGCCTAATTGCAAAACTGTGCATTGCTACTGGTATGGATTAACCCCCTCTTTCTTTCCTCAACCTTTTCGGTTCACACCGAGCTGGGGAAGCGTAATCAGTACTTTGGGAAGTTTGGAAGAGTACAGAAAGGGGCCAAATGTAATTTGCCCTTCACTTCCCCGGCTGCCCTGCTTATGACTCCCAAGTAGAACCATAGCATCATAGAATTGTAGAGTTGGAAGGGACCCCTGGGGACATCAAGTCCAACCCCTGCAATGCAGGAATCACAGCTAAAGCATCAACGACAGATGGCCATCCTATCTCTGCTTAAAAACCTCCAATTAAGGAGAGTTCACCAACTTCCAAGGGAGACCATTCCACTGTCAAACAGCTCTAATTGTCAGATAAAAAGGTAAAGGTAAAGGGACCCCTGACAGTTAGGTCCAGTCACTGACGACTCTGGGGTTGTGACGCTCATCTCGCTTTATTGGCCAAGGGAGCCGGCGTACAGCTTCCGGGTCATGTGGCCAGCATGACTAAGCTGCTTCTGGCAAACCAGAGCAGCGCACGGAAATGCCGTTAACCTTCCCGCCGGAGCTGTACCTATTTATCTACTTGCACTTTGACGTACTTTCGAACTGCTAGGTTGGCAGGAGCAGGGACTGAGCAACGGGAGCTCACCCTGTGGCGGGGATTCGAACCACCGACCTTCTGATCAGCAAGTCTTAGGCTCTGTGGTTTAACCCACAGTGCCACCCGTATCCCTAACTGTCAGATATTTCTTCCAAATGTCTACAGTCATACCTCATGTTACGTTTGCTTCATGTTATGTTTTTTCAGGTTGCGTCCCGTGGCGACCCGGAAAGGTTTACTTCCGGGTTTCGCTGCTTGTGCATGTGCAGTAGCGCTAAATTGTGCTTCGCGCATGCGCACAAGACCAAATCACGCTGCGCACCTGCGCAGATACGCCGCTTCAGGTTGCGGACTTTTCATGTTGCGAATGGGCCTCCAGAACGGATCCCCTTCTCAACCAGAGGGACCACTGTAGTTGGAAACATATTTCTTACCATTTGAATCCATTGGTTTGTGTCCTACCCAAAGGAGCAGGAGAAGACAAGCTTGTTCCCTCAGTGGCAGAGGAACCCTCTCCAGCACCCGGGGCGGGAAACCGAGGGGCAGGGCGAACAGCCCGGTGGCGCACGTGCGACGTCTGTATGGGCTACCGCTTGCACGACAACCGTACGGACTGCGCATGTGTGGCATGTGTGAGAGGCAGCCCGTATGGATGGTGCGTAAGAGCAGCAGCCTGTACAGATGCGGCGTGAGCGGTGCCCATGCTGACTGCACGCACCCTTGGCTGCTCTACAGCTGGGGGGAGGCAGGGCCCATCTTGTCACCCCCTCCGAGTGGCACCCGGGGCTGACCGCCCCCTCCGCACCCCACTTCGTACGCCCCTGGCTCCCTCTTCCATGTGAAAGCCCTTGAGATATTTGAATGTTGCTATTGGATGCTATTTGATTACAACTCACAAAAATTCATCAGCATTTGGGTACAAAATTCGCCTAATACAAATTGCACATTTGTGTATGCCATTTGGCCTAATATACACTTTTTGTTGTTGTTGCAACAACTGTCCCCAATATATTGCATTTTTCTATGTTATTTTCCATATGCATTTCAATGCACCCTTTACCCCTGTATATGGATTGCTGTGTGCATCAATTGGCTGAAGAACTCCATTGCAAAATTTGGAGAAGTGTGAAATTTTGAAGGACGACTCACATTTCGTATTGTTTTGCAAAGTGCGAATGGGGAATGGTCACCTTTGAATGTGAACTGGATCAAATCTCTACCCCATTCCCACCTGCAGTCCTCCATCATTAGACTTCTCCCATCAGCCCTTGCCCATAGGCCAGAGATAATGGGAGTTATATACCTGAAGGAGCGTCTCCACCCCCACTGTTCAGCCCGGACACTGAGGTCCAGCGCTGAGGGCCTTCTGGTGGTTCCCTCACTGCGAGAAGTGAGGTTACAGGGAACCAGGCAGAGGACCTTCTCGGTGGTGGCGCCCGCCCTGTAGAACGCCCTCCCATCAGATATATCTTATACATGGAAAAATACAGTATATTATGCTTTTATGTGTGTTGGAAGCCCCCAAGAGTGGCTGGGCAACCCAGCCAGACGGGTGTAGTATAAAGATAAAGATGATAAAGATAAAGATGATAAAGATAAAAACAACAATTTTATGTCTAAAACTCCTGGTAGAGGACAAGGATCTAGAGATCACGCTAAGGGTGGCCAAATTGTGTGCGTCTGCCATAAAACTCAGGGAACAAGCTGTACTACCAAAATGATTAAGGTTTTAAATGACAATTTTGGGTTATATTTTAGTGATCAAGATTTAATATATATTTTTAACTGCCGCTATATCTGAATTGTCTCTGTTATACCCAATTGCGATTCAATGCATTCCTGTTGTGTTTTATGATTTTCCTGATATTGTAAGTGAGCCAGAACTGGTCTGTGACCGTAATAATAAAATTATATTCTATTTTATGTGGGAGATGAAATAATAGTGGTAGTGGCAATCAGAATAAGAATGCATATTCTTTGCTTTGGAGGCTAGAAAGGGGTGTGTGGATAAGTGCAGAAACTAGCCTACTCTACCAAGGTAGAATTTACATTAATTTCCCCGCTTGCCTTTGTCTGTGGCCCCACCCACACTGAAAAAGCCTCTCTATAACGGATCTCCAGGCTGACCCTGTGACCTTTGCACTTTTGAAACCATGTGCCATATTTAGTGTTAAGCGTGGGGAACATCTCTGCTACGACTATCACTGTTTTGCTCCCCTGGCAAGATGCCCGTGTCCACTGATGCTCTGTGGGAGACAGGAACTCAGGAAGGAAAGCTTTTGCAAGCACAGAGGCACAGCCATGGAAAACGCTTTGCCCGTCAAACTTCTGCCTGAGGTTGTCATCGGATCCTCGCTAGGGAAGAAAACAAGCAACCACTTGAGGGTGTCAGCCCTGCCTGCGGGGAGGTGACGAAAGGAGAAAGGGGGAAATGGAGGTGGTCCTTGTGGGCCACCCGTTGGCCACCTCTGTCCTCAGCCAAACCATGGCAGTTTCGCATCCCTCATAAAAGCTGCTGTGCAAAGAAAATGAGTTTCCTTTGCTGGTTCAAACCTGTGGTCTTAGTAATCCTGTTATGACTGAGGTCATTTACAAGAATTGAGTTTGCAGTTCCTGCGAATGATGCTGCTGTTCTTTCTTTCTTTCTTTCTTTCTTTCTTTCTTTCTTTCTTTCTTTCTTTCTTTCTTTCTTTCTTTCTTTCTCTAGTTAAAATAGAGAGAGAAGCACATTCTGTCAGACAGTACATGCACACACACACACACACACACACACACACACACACACACACACACTGACCATACCTAGCCATCAATACCCGTCAGCAAGTATTTAATCCTCTCTCAATTCACTCACATCCCGTACAATCTGGTTTTCAGCCCACTTGCGGTAATCAAAAACGCCAGCACGTACCTTAAAAGCATCTGCCGCCAAAAGGCATTGATAACCCCCCCCTGGATGCCCTCCTTACATAGGCAGAGGCAGTTTATGCCAGTCCCCTTTCCAAATGCCCCTGAATTCAACACACATGCTCTCCCCATTCACCCTTCTGCCGTTTCTCGCTTCTCAGAAGCTGAATGTCGCCCTTTTCCTTAGGATATCCCTGTCTTCATCAGTGAAATTTTGGAGGGTATGGTAAAAAGGTAAAGGTAAAGGGACCCCTGACAGTTAGGTCCAGTCGCTGACGACTCTGGGGTTGCGGCGCTCATCTCGCTTTATTGGCCGAGGGAGCCGGCGTACAGCTTCCGGGTCATGTGGCCAGCATGACTAAGCCGCTTCTGGCGAACCAGAGCAGCGCACGGAAACGCCGTTTACCTTCCCGCTGGAGCGGTACCTATTTATCTACTTGCACTTTGATGTGCTTTCGAACTGCTAGGTTGGCAGGAGCAGGGACCGAGCAACGGGAGCTCACCCTGTCGCGGGGATTTGAATCGCCGACCTTCTGATTGGCAAGCCCTAGGCTCAGTGGTTTAACCCACAGTGCCACCTGCGTCCCTATTTTCATCAGTGAAATTTTGGAGGGTATATTAGGGCATCCCTATTTTCATCGGAGAAATGCCAGAGGGGATGGAGTTATTTTATTCCCTCAAGCCAAGGAGATAAGTAACTATAAACCTTTCTGAGAAGCAAGAGACAGCTGAGGGGTGAAGGGGGGGAAGTATATGTGATGAGGGGTGGGCGGGGGAAGGGACTGGCTTTGCTGCCCTCCCCCCCAGGATGCCCTCCCTCCCTCCTTACGCTGCCCAGAGGTTGTTGCTGAAAAGATGCTTCCCCAACAGAACACCAGGCCTCAGCCGGAGCCAAGCTCCAGGCCGTAGGATTTCGGAGTCGAAAGTCCATCCTAGTGGAGTGGAGGCAGGTTATGAAGTAAAGAAAAGAAATCAAATCCAGTAAAACCAGGCAGGCAGGAGTCAGCAGTGGTGGACTTTCGCCGTTCAAATTTCAGCGGCGCCAGAATTTGTTGCCCCCACAACCTGCCGCCTTCCGTTCTGAATCATTGCCAAAGTGTCTCCTGTGGGCACCTTCTTGGCTCAGCACCCAGTGTGGAAGAACTGGCTACACTCCCTTAAATCTGCCTCTGAGGGGTTAAACTCCACACCAACAATTCACTAAAGCCGGGGCCACTATCCTCCTCCTCGGCCCCACAGGCATGTTTGGATTTCTGAACGAGTGTTGTGGGTACCAACTTAGAATCATAGAATCATAGAGTTGGAAGAGACCACAAGGGCCATCGAGTCCAACCCCCTGCCAAGCAGGAAACACCATCAGAGCACTCCTGACATATGGTTGTCAAGCCTCTGCTTAAAGACCTCCAAAGAAGGAGACTCCACCACACTCCTTGGCAGCAAATTCCACTGTCGAACAGCTCTTACTGTCAGGAAGTTCTTCCTAATGTTTAGGTGGAATCTTCTTTCTTGTAGTTTGGATCCATTGCTCCGTGTCCGCTTCTCTGGAGCAGCAGAAAACAACCTTTCTCCCTCCTCTATGTGACATCCTTTTATATATTTGAACATGGCTATCATATCACCCCTTAACCTCCTCTTCTCCAGGCTAAACATGCCCAGCTCCCTTAGCCGTTCCTCATAAGGCATCGTTTCCAGGCCTTTGACCATTTTGGTTGCCCTCCTCTGGACATGTTCCAGTTTGTCAGTGTCCTTCTTGAACTGTGGTGCCCAGAACTGGACACAGTACTCCAGGTGAGGTCTGACCAGAGCAGAATACAGTGGCACTATTACTTCCCTTGATCTAGATGCTATACTCCTATTGATGCAGTTCAGAATTGCATTGGCTTTTTTAGCTGCCGCGTCACACTGTTGGCTCATGTCAAGTTTGTGGTCAACCAAGACTCCTAGATCCTTTTCACATGTACTGCTCTCAAGCCAGGTGTCACCCATCTTGTATTTGCACCTCTCATTTTTTTTGCCCAAGTGCAATACTTTACATTTCTCCCTGTTAAAATTCATCTTTTTTGTTTTTGCCCAGTTCTCTAATCTGTCAAGGTCATTTTGAAGTGTGATCCTGTCCTCTGGGGTGTTAGCCACCCCTCCCAGTTTGGTGTCATCTGCAAATTTGATCAGGATGCCCTTGAGTCCATTTGTCCATGACTTGTCTGGTCACGTCTCCATCACCTCAAGAGACTGAGAAAGGTTGCATGCCCATGCACACATTTTGCATTTTCAAGGGATCCGGGTACAAGTTGGACCTCGCAGAGCTAATCTGAGCCCCGAAAAGCACATGGAGCGGGAAGAGGAAGTGGGAGAGAGAGTCACACTTCCAACTTCCTCCTTCAACTCTCTGTAGTTTTTAAGAGAGGAGGTGAAACACCACCACCCTCACCAACTCGTGACCAAGCAGGTGGTGCATGTGTGTTGGCAGGGTTTTTTATATATATATAAAATGGCTTTGTGGGAAATGTCAACAGCACCATGGCATCCAGAGGTGCCACATCAGCACTGCAAGAGTTTAGGCAGTGCCCTCACACCAGAGACGAGCTCCTCAAACTGAAGAGCAAGGGATGAGGTTGGGGTTTTATAGAGCCTAGTGGGCAAGGATTGGCTCTTGGAAATCAGCTGACAGAATGTTCAAGTAGGCACTGAAGCCTTGGTGGTACCCCCAACTGTAGAGTTCAGTCTGGTAGGCTTGGCGCATGGCATGCAGGAGGTCAGAACCTGGCTTCTTGGAACCCTAATTCAAGCCCTCGACTCCATCTCATATTTACCCTACAGAGAAGACGACTCTGGGTTGGTATCCAGTGCTAATCCTGCACTGAAATGACTGGAGATAAGTTAGCCATGTCCATTCGTTTCAATGGGCCTTCTCTGAGTAGGATTAGCATTAGATACAACCTTCCGTCCCAACCAGCCCATCTTGCTACATGTAACTTGGATTTTGAAGCACGTCCTGTAGCTCAGTGGTACAGCATCTGCCTTGCATAGGTGAGGCCTCAGGTTCAACCCCTGGTTTCTCTGGGCTGGAAATGTTCTGTGCCTGAAATTCCAAAGATCCGGGGACAGACAATGTAGACTAATACTGATCTAGCTGACCAATGCTCTGACTCAGGAGAAGGCAGCATTCTTTGTTCCTGTGCTGACATCCTTACCCTGTCTTTCAGCCCAAACATAACACGTATTATCTGAATTGCTGTGAACCGAGAAGCAACTGATGCAGTGTGTGTGTGTGTGAGAGGGGGGGGGCCTCCAGAACAATTCTGCACGCATGCGCGCGCGCGCGCGTGCACACACACACACCTATTGTTCCACCAGTGTTAGAATTCAGATCTTTCTCAGAGCTTCGCTGGCAGCAGAGAACCGTCTCGTAAAAAAAAAAAAAGTGTGTTTTCCTCACTCTGACCATAAGCCATCCCAGTAAATAAAGGAAGAGGAAAGCAATGCCTGTCTTTCTGATGCTGTAATTACAAAACCATCTGCACAGTGCTGTGTACAGCTTTCTCTAGACTACTGAGATCCCGTGTGAAATGGAAGAGCTGGATTCTTCCAAAACACTTGAATGCTTAATTTGAGCTATTGCTGCGCTGCTCGGATGGGAAAAGAAACTAGGATCCTAAGAACACAAGGAGAGGTTTGATGGATCAGGCCAATGGCCCACCTATCCTGATCTCACAGTGGCCAACTAGATGCCTGTGAGGAACTGGCAAGCAAGATCTGAGCACCAGAGCTCTCTGCCCTCCCATGGTTCCTAGCAACCAGTATTCAGAAGAAGAGGAAGAAGAGTTTGGATTTGATATACCCTAAGGAGTCTCAAAGCGGCTCACAATCTCTTTTCCCTTCCTCCCCCACAACAAACACTCTGTGAGGTGAGTGGGGCTGAGAGACTTCAGAGAAGTGGTCACCCAGCAGCTGCATGTGGAGGAGCGGAGACGCGAACCCGGTTCACCAGGTTATGAGTCCACCGCTCTTAACCACTACACCACACTGGCTCTGATCATCAGGTCAGACCATAGCCATCATGGCTAGAAGCCACATTGCAAGGAGGGAAGGAGCTGACTTTAGTGATACATTCAGACGTGGAGATTACTGCATGGGATTTCCTGATTATAATGCTAGCTCTTCTATCCCGAATGATAACTGGTAATATGGCTTTACCAGTTGCATTACGGAACTGTGGCTTTTTTGATCGATACACCGCCTCATCACACCAAAATAAAAATGGCAGGAAAGGACCGTCTGCTAGGATACCGGTCCAAATTTCACAACATGAAATTGCAACACAAAACTCCCTGCGGTTTTTCGTACCGACAGCGTTGCAAACGGATTTCTTTTCCCACAAGCAAATAACATGGAAAGGAGCGCCAAATTTCATCGACATTCCGCTGAGTTTCCAGAAGTGGTTTTTGATTCTTTTGCATCCCACGAAGAAGGGTCACGCAAAACACAGGAATGGCCAGGTCCTTAAATGTCAGGAAAATTAAGTGCTGTCTGAATGCAGCCCAGACCTTCCTCTCCCTGCTGTGTACTTTCGGTTTCCCGGATCTGCATGGTTCAGTTCATCCAAACCACCTGCTGCTTAGTCAGAGCTGCTGCTGAATGTGCATCCTCATTAGCAATCCCCCAGCTGTTTGCATTTACACAAAAATCAATTTCTAAGAGGGTTATGACGAGTCTTCCTGGTGTGGTATGTAAATGGAGGAAGCGTCTCTCTGTTTAGGCACCCGGGTGGAACGATGGGTTCTCCTGGGGCGACAGGGTTCGTCCAAGCACCTGGTGTTCAAGACACACTTGCACACACGCAAACACACCCCTGCCTAACGTGGGCCTCTCTTGGGACTGAAATTAAAAAAAATTCAGGCATTGGCTTGCTACTGGACCACTGATTGTCTTATTAGTGCATATAAGAATGTGCAATGAGGATTGCTGTCACAGGAGCGTGCCAGCCAGCAATCACACAGTTCAAAGAATGGAGTTAACTTAATAATAATAATAATAATAATAATAATTTATTATTTATACCCCGCCCATCTGGCTGGGGTTCCCCAGCCACTCTGGGCAGCTTCCAACAAAATATTAAAATACAGTAATGCATCAAACATTAAAAGCTTCCCTAAACAGGGCTGCCTTCAGATGTCTTCTAAAAGCCTGGTAGTTGTTGTTCTCTTTGACATCTGGTGGGAGGGCGTTCCACAGGGCGGGCGTCACCACCAAGAAGGCCCTCTGCCTGGTTCCCTGTAACTTGGCTTCTCGCAGTGAAGGAACCGCCAGAAGGCCTTTGGTGCTGGACCTCAGTGTCCGGGCAGAATGATGGGGGCGGAGACGCTCCTTCAGATATACTGGACCGAGGCCATTTAGGCCTTTAAAGGTCAGCACCAACACTCTGAATTGTGCTTGGAAACGTACTGGGAGCCAATGTAGGTCTTTCAAGACCGGTGTTATGTAGTCTCGGCGGCCGCTCCCAGTCACAGTCTAGCTGTCGCATTCTGGATTAGTTGTAGTTTCCGGGTCACCTTCAAAGGTAGCCTCACGTAGAGCGCATTGCAGTAGTCCAAGCGGGAGATAACCAGAGCATGCACCACTCTGGCGAGGCAGTCTGTGGGCAAGTAGGGTCTCATCCTGCGTACCAGATGGAGCTGGTAAACAGCTGCCCTGGACACAGAATTGACCTGTGCCTCCATGGACAGTTGTGTGTCCAAAATGACTCCCAGGCTGCGCACCTGGTCCTTCAGGGGCACACTTACCCCATTCAGGACCAGGGAGTCCTCCACACCCGCCTGCCTCCTGTCCCCCCAAAACAGTACTTCTGTCTTGTCAGGATTCAATCTCAATCTGTTAGCTGCCATCCATCCTCCAACCGCCTCCAGACACTCACACAGGACCTTTACCGCCTTCACTGGTTCTGATTTAAAAGACAGTAGAGCTTTTTTATTAGCAAAAGCATGAACTCCACAAGCTTGGCTGAGGGTCATGCCTTATGAGCAGAGCAGCTCGTTCCTGACGGTCTTCCACCATGAAAACCAGCTGCCAAGACTGAAAGTCCTCGCCACTTCACAGCTGCCTAAGACTCCTCCTCTCCAGGGCTTTCCCCAAGCAAAAAGAGACTGCACCTTCATGCAGACACCCTCTTCTCTGCCCTTTTCATGCTCTCTTCTGGTTCTGGGAGACAAGGGAGGAATGGAGTTTGTTGCAGCAGGATGGGGAGACACCCATGACTCTTCACCAGCTGGACTCATCTCTGCCTCTTCGCCTCCCTCTTCTCCTGCTTTAGCTTCTGCCTCTGATTCTGGACTGCTCTCTGCTACAGACTCCCCCCGCTCATTAAGTCCTGTTACCTCTTCAGTTTTTGACACCTCCTCCTCCCAGTCTTCTCCCTTTGACCACTCACCATCGTCCCACCACCACTTCCCGGGCTCTGAGCCTTCTTCCCTTGCTGGTTCCCCAGCTGCTTCCTAACACCATTTCCCAGTGTCCAACTAGTCCATGACACCTACAGATGTAAGGAGGCAGCGATTTCAGTCCCACTCTCTATTTATCACAGCTGGCACTGTTTCCATTCAGCTACAGTTCGGCTTCTGCTAAACCCCATGCTATTTGTCTGGCTGTCTGCTTATGCCCGATCGCAACCGCAGTTAATGACATAATTAATTTCAGTGCAAGGAAAGTCAAAAACAATGCAGAAAAGAACGCAATAATTTACGTTGTACCACTCAAAAATAGGATCACTGTTGTATTTGAGCCAGTGGTCAAGGCGAGACATTGCGTGTGCTACAAATGTTCTGAGCCAACGTGTATCTAAACCCAGTACTGACACTAAGTGTATGCTTAAAGATATCTAGTACACAAGATGAGAGGCTAGGAGTATTTGTTGATGCGGACGGGGGGAGCTGCGTAGCAAGCAGAAAATCCACAAGCAGGATGGTAATTATGTTTGCCAATTCCATAATAGGATGGAGGTCAAAGAAACAGGGATTTGTCGCAACCTCATCCTGTGAGGCAGAATATGGGAGTCTGTCGCTTGCATGTAATGAAATCATGTGGCTTGTCTAGATACTAAAAGACCTAGATTGTAAAGTAGATTTGCCCATCCAAGTGTATGAAGATAGTCAATCGTACATTGCATTAGCGAGCTCAGAAATAATGAAATCCGCATCAAAACATATTGCTATTCATCATGCAAATGTTAGAGATTGTGTACAGAATGGGATAATCAAACTGGAGTATTGTCAATCACAAGATAATATAGCCGATTTGTTTATCAAGCCTTTGTCAGTAACATGTCATAACGAATTGATGACAAAACTGGGTTCATGTAAATAGTGTATACAGTCGTACCTCTAGTTGTGGACACGATCCGTTTTGGGGTGCTGTTTGCACCCTGAAAAGTCCACAACTAAAGCAGTGCTTCTGTGCAAGCACGGAGCGTGATAGAGCGCTTCTGCGCATGCACAAAGCATGTAGAACAATTTTGCGCATGCATGCGCCGAAACCCAGAAGTATACACTTCCGGGTTTGCCGTGTTCACAACCCGAAAAGCCGCAACGTAAAGCAAACGCAACAAGAGGTATAACTGTATATGTTTTTGCATTTAAGAAACAGAAGGGGTATCACGGCTTAAAATTAGCTGCTGTTTCTTTAATACAAAAGGAACTGAGTCAGCATGAGTCAGCGGCCTACAATTAATTGGTAAAGCCTGCATGACTCATGCAACCTTTTACTTACATATACCTGACATAGAGTGGTCATTGACTGTGTGTGGGTTGGGATGGTTGAAAGTTGGCCGAGTTTGGTGTGTGTAAAAGCTGTCGGTCGTGGTTGGAGAAGAAGATTTTAAGAATAAAAGCAGCATTCTGCAAAGTATTCTTTCTTTCTTTGTGCCGACTAGGGTCCAAGGACCAGGCAAAGGAGGCAAGAGCCTTTTTCCTTTTTCAAACACTGACATTGCAGACTTTAAGAAGCCAAATAGTATTTCATTCCTATCATTAAATTTGATTGCCACTGTTATGTACTGAGTTGAATAGGATCCAAAAGGCAGCAGTCTGATTGGTCCTAGAACAATAGGGTCCAGAATGCAGCAGTCTGATTGGTCCACAGGAGCCACCCAATCCAACTCCAGGTGGAAGTGAATCCAAAACCTGATTGGCCTATAGGTGAATCCCGGAATTAGCCAATCACGTGGGGCCCATTGTGTAAATAATGTATATAAAGCAGACATTCTGAGGGGAACTTCCATTCCTCCTCACCACTATGAGCTGAATAAAGAGCATGAAATCCACTCTCGACTCTGAGTATGTCACACACACACCTGCTTGAAAAAAGAATGAAGCAATAAAACATTCTGTACAACTATTTAAGACTTTTTAAAGAAAATTAAAAGCAACTGCAAACTTAAAACATATTAAAACCCCCTTTCACAAAAATAATAAAACAATAAAATAATTGGTAAAAAAACAACAACCTTAAAAATAAAACATACAAAAACAAAAATCAACGGTATGCTTAAAACACCCAGGTGAAAACATCCAACAACATTCTAGATATTTGGGTAGACTTGCCTAAGCAAAAAAGAAGGATTCGGGTGGCGCTGTGGGTTAAACGACAGAGCCTAGGACTTGCCGATCAGAAGGTTGGCAGTTCGTATCCCCGTGACGTGGTGAGCTCCCGTTGCTCGGTCCCTGCTCCTGCCAACCTAGCAGTTCGAAAACACGTCAAAGTGCAAGTAGATAAATTGGTACCGCTCCAGCGGGAAGGTAAACGGCATTCCCGTGCACTGCTCTGGTTCGCCAGAAGCGACTTAGTCATGCTGGCCACATGACCTGGAAGCTGCATGCCGGCTCCCTCAGCCAATAAAGCAAGATAAGCACCGCAACCCCAGGGTCGGTCATGACTGGACCTAATGGTCAGGGGTCCCTTTACCTTTACTGCCTAAGCAAAAATGTTTTTAGCAGATGCTGAAAAAATGACAGGGAAGGCACCTGTCTACCTGTCTATCAACAGGCAGCAAGTTCCAGATGCTGCAAAACACAAATATTGGTTTATTATAAACATGAAACAGATATTATGTGACATCTGTAGGAATCCTGGTTCTGTACATCCGAGTGCTTGAGTCGGCATCTATGGTGTAAGACCATCTCACTAGCACAATTGTGATTGATAGGAATTTCTGCTTGTATCAGTTGGTGTGAATTAAACTGGCAATTTCTGCTCACTTTCTGATGGATGTTCAATGGGTCTACTCTGAGTACACCCTAGCTGGCTAAAGCCAGTTGGTGTGAGGGCTGTCATGTTGAAACCCTGGCCTTGAAAACTGACATCTTCATCATTGTTAACGGGAACTGTTGTAGACGAATGGATTAACCCAAACCAAGCAGGAATCTCTGGTACGGTTATTCCCAAGGAAATTGCTAAATTGCAGTTTCCCCTGAACCGGAGAATAGGAAACGAATCGATAACATGGTGTTTTATAAGAAGTGACGAACCATTTGTACATTTATTTATTTATTTATTTATTACTTCCTGCTTTCTTAGGTAACTTCTGTTTACATTAGCCAACATTGGATGTTCACTCATGGCTGCAGGAAGCGATTCTCCAAGAACAGATTATGCAATTCCTTGATAAATGGGTCTAAGGTCAAAGGCAATCATCTTGTCTCAGAGGAGCAATTGTTGGATTTCTAGAGCTTTTTAAAGAAAAGACACAGACAAAAACCAAAACTCTCCATCGCAACTACAAAATTTGGTTGGGGTCAGTCTCCAGATTTTGCCAGAGGGATACAGGAACACAGGGAAATTGGAACTGCACAATTAAACAGTATTAAAATGCTCTGTCTCCGATGGCAACAAATCCACTTTTGAAAAAAGAAACAGACCTTTCGTGATTAGGATAGGAATCAGGAAATGCATCGAAAGGTGTGGGACATGCAAATGATTAATGGGAAGATGTACACATGTACCGCTAGCAAATTAAGATGGATACTTGTTTTCTCATATAATTTCCCTGCCAGCAAAGCAGAACAATCGCTCAATGCAAACTGGACATAGTCTAACCTCCGTGTAAGCTTTGTGGAAGGAGAAATGCTGAAAAATAGGTCATCTGGGGGAGCTCTGGGTTTCTCAGAGTGGAATATTCTAATGGAGAGGCAGCGTTGCGTAGTGGTTAGAGTGTTGGACCAGGACCTGGGAGTCCAGAGTTTGAATCCTCACTTGGCCATGAAGCTCACTGGGTGATGGGGGCCAGTCCCTGACAGTATGAGGCTCTCACTCTCAGGGTTGTGGGTTCGAGCCCCGCATTGGACAAAAGGATTCCTGCATTTCAGGGGGTTGGACTAGATGACCCTCAGGGTCCCTGCCAACTCTATGACTCAGAACAAGAGAAAAGTATTGAGAACCAAGGGGCCAGCACCCTGATTCTCTCTGCAGCAGGTGTGTCTCTGTCTGAGTACCAGGCGCTGGGAATCACAAATGGGGAGTGGGATTTTGTGCTCAGATCCTATTTTCAGGCTTCCCTTCGAGGCATCTGCTTTGCGTGATTGAGCAAGGCTCCTCCGACGGGGAAACATGGGAGCGAGGTGGACACAAACATACAAATATATTAATAAAAAGTTGTTGTTGTTGTTTAGTTGTGTCTGACTCTTCGTGACCCCATGGACCAGAGCACGCCAGGCACTCGTGTCTTCCACTGCCTCCCACAGTTTGTTCAAACTCATGCTGGTAGCTTCGAGAACACTGTCCAACCATCTCATCCTCTGTCGTCCCCTTTTCCTTGTGCCCTCCATCTTTCCCAACATCAGGGTCTTTTCCGGGGAGTCTTCTCTTTTCATGAGGAGGCCAAAGTATTGGAGCCTCAGCTCCAGGATCTGTCCTTCCAGTGAGCACTCAGGGCTGATTTCCTTCAGAATGGAGAGGTTTGATCTTCTTGCAGTCCATGGGACTCTCAAGAGTCTCCTTCAGCACCAGAATTCAAAAGCATCAATTCTTTGGCGACCAGCCTTCTTTATGGTCCAGCTCTCACTTCCATACATCACTACTGGGAAAACCATAGCTTTAACTATACGGGCCTTTGTTGGCAAGGTGATGTCTCTGCTTTTTAAGATGCTGTCTAGGTTTGTCATTGCTTTTCTCCCAAGAAGCAGGCGTCTTTTAATTTCGTGACTGCTGTCACCATGTGCAGTGATCATGGAGCCCAAGAAGGTAAAGTATATATAAATGCCTATGGTTTCCAAGAGTTTTACCAAATGGCACTTGGGAAAGGGGTTGAGAAACAGGACCCCCAAAGCCTTGATGATTGTGCTGCCTGGGACTGATACAAGTCATTGTCCTCAGCGTCCTCCAGACGAAGGCTATCCTAAGTCAATCACCTTTCACCCAGCGCCAAGGGCAGCACCCCAGACAGGGCAGGGGACTCTCAGCAATTGCCCTTCTCCAACAACAACAAAATGTTGCAATTTGGCAGCCAGGAAATGACAGTATGATTATGAGGCCTCCCCAGACAGTTGCTATTTTCGGTAGAATTCAATTAATTGCTAGGAAATTCAGGTTGCGCAATTCAAATGGATGTGGCAATCTTGTGCAGCAAACCCCTTCCACCAGCACTCCGAACCAACAGCAGCAATAGACTCCTTGCAGTAAGGAAAGTGACAGGAAGATTGCACCGGGAAGGACAGGACAACATTGGCTTCATGTAACACCAGCTCACCTGCCAGCTAACTTTGTGCAAACAGATCTGGGCGAAGGCTCAATAAACAGGTCTGGAAGTAACCTATGTCACTATGTTTCTTTTACTAACTCCCCTCCTCGCTAGGGATATCCCCAAGCAATCAGAGACTATGCCTATGTGCAGTCTGCTCCACCTGTTTCTGCCCTCTTCTGGTTCTGGGAGACCAGCAGGTAGGGGAGCTTGTTGCAGCAGGAGGTGGAAACACCGGTGACTTTTCACCCGCCAGACTCATCTCTGCCTCTTGGCCTCCCTTCCCTCCTTTCCTGCTTCAGCTTCTGCCTCTGATTCTGGACTGCTCTCTGCCATAGACTCTCCCTGCCCGCTAAACCCTGTTACCTCTTCCGTTTCCAACACCTCCTCCTCCTAGTCTTCTCCCTCAGACCACTCATTGTTGCCCCATCACCACTCCTTGGGCTTTGAGCCTTCTTCCCTTGCTGGTTGCCCAGCTGCTTCCTAACACCATCTCCCTGCGCCCAACCAGACCTTTGCAGCTCCCATAATTCTTTGGGGGAGACTATGGTTATTTAAGTGAAATATACTCAGAGTCGCAAAGTGATTTCATGCTCTTTATTCAGCTCATAGTGGTGAGGAGGAATGAATCAAAGACCCTTCACAGTATCTGCTTTATATACATTATTTACACAATGGGCTGCACATGATTGGCTAATTCCGGAATTCTACTGTAAGCCAATCAGGTTGTGGATTCACTTCTATCTGGAGCAGGATTGGGTGGTTCCTGCCAACCAATCATACTGCTGCATTGTTCTAGGACCAATCAGACTGCTGCATTCTGAATCCTATTGTTCTAGGACCAATCAGACTGCTGCATTTTGGATCCTATTGTTCTAGGACCAATCAGACTGCTGCAGTTTGGATCCTATTCAACTCAGTACATAACATTAAGGTAGCACCATCATGGTGCGAATGTCACTGTGCACTGACCCTGAATCTAATGATTCCCACTGCTAGCCGTTCCTTGGAGGAATCCATGACTGAGTAAAGTTCTATAATGGTATAAGAGTGTTTCAAAGGTGTTGTGTGGCTGCGACCACAGCCAGCCTTAGAAGTGCTGAACATTATCAGGATCAGGCCCTGTGTACCAAGACCCACGGTCCCTTGATGAAACGGTTCCTGGTCTTGAAATCACGTTGCTTCAATCTCACTGTTGCTCTGCATTGGCAGGAGGAAAAAATAACCCCAAAGAACTTCTCTGACAAATGAAATCTGGGTTATTTCAGCTGTAACAAGAAATCATTTGTTTAATGGCAAGCCCAGATGTGATGAGAGTGAAAGGGCTCAGGCTGTTTTAAGACGGCAATTCTTTCCTTCCTTTTTATGCTTTCAGAGAGATTTTACCTCATAGCCCCTTTCAGAGAGTGATCCAGATAAATCTGGAGTTTGACCCAGTTCTTCGATTAATAAACCTCCAGACTAGCTTCTGAGCTTTCCAAGGGGAGACATCCTGCCAGCAACAAATGGGAAAATGGCCAAGAAGGTGAATGCTGGCTCTCTGATTCAGTCATGCCTGCATAATGGGCCGGATCTGACAAAGGAATCTACCTTAGTATTATTGACACTGACTGGCAGCTGCTCAAGACATTATGCTGCCCGAGGCAAAGGACAAGAAGTCGCCCCCCCCAATCCCTAGTTCTGTGTACAGAAGCCACCAGATTGGCTGTCCTAGGCCCCATCTGCGGTCCAGATTTAAAATAGAGTCACACCACTTTAAACAGCAATGGCTTCCTGCAAAGGATTCTGGGAACTATAGTTTGTTAAGAGTGCTGAGAGCTATTAGGAAACTCCTATTCCCATGAGGGGAATAGAGATTTCCTAACAAGCCTCAGCACTCTTAACAAACTATAGTTCCCAGAATTCCTTGGGGAAAGCCATACTGTTTGACGTTATAGATGGGGCTTTCTGTTACAGACTGGGCTTTACTTCCACGCTGGTGGCCTCAGACACACCTGAAGCCAGCAGCGCAGAACAGACTGGATGGCCACCCAGCTCTGTCCTCCAAGGTTTCGTCAACTCTCCCTGCCACAAATAGTTTGCCACCTGAAGCAGCTGCCTCCCCTTGCCTAATGGCAGGGCAGGCCCTCGCTGAGTCAATCCCTTTCTTACAGCACTTCTGGCACTCTTGATTTCCAAGTCTTCTTCGCTGTGCCACAAAGGAAACACCTGCTGCATTGTATGCTTTTGGTCTGTCTGCATTGTGTGGGAGGGATTCAAGCACATATCACGAAATTTAGGTTTGTGCAATAAAAGCGGCCTGACACCTTGTTGCAACAAATCTACTTAAATAAAGAAACAGGGTGTGTTTGCAGCTAGGAAAGTGGGGGATGAAGGAATAATTAATGGGGCGATGTACAGTATAAACAACCCATTGGGAAATCAGGATGACTCCAGGATTTTATCCTTGTATAACCTTCCCCACAAGCAAATCGGAACAATCTGCTCAGCTAGACTGGCTATATTCCCACCTCTGCAGGGTTTTGCATGAGTACAAAAGGGCTGCGCAACAGATAGGCATTGTCACTTTTGACCTTCAGGCGTCTCTTGGAAACCCTTTAATGCTGACAAGCCTTTGTGTCTGTTCTAATTGGCATTTTTGATTACCCGGTGACCTTAATGACTATCTGTATTTCTATTTTTTAAAGGCAGAATTATGTTGACGGGTTTATGACAAGGCAGTAGAGGAATACTCTGATAGATACAGTAAGGAAAAAATAACAGCTTATCGGCTGATGATATTCACAGACCTTTCTGCAGTCTCTAATCCCTGATCCAGCATTAGCTCTCCTGACTATTGAAAGCAACTGAGATACCTCACTTGGTTCGCAAGGAGCTGCTAGCTCTGCTGCTGGCTGCAGCCAGGTGCAACATTGCCTAATGATGGAAGCAAAGGCACCAACTCCTAGGGGACCAGTTCTTTTGCCCCCCAATATTTTTTTTTGGCGGGGATGAGCTGCCGAAGCAGTGTTACCGCTATGTTCGGCTCTGCCCCCTGGCTCCTCCCGACGCTGCACAATGCCCCAACACCATTGTCCGTCCCCCCAATCTTCTCTGCAACTTGGCACCTCTAGTTGGAGGCCCATATCAAGCTCTTCTAGGGATGGATGGTTTGGGTTAGTGTGGGGCATGGCCTTGGCTGAGCATTCGACTGAGCTTCACAGGAGACTTCATAGTGGCGTTTGAAAACAAGACCGTTTTGATACCCATTTGCATGCTTCATAAATAAAAACAGCACACTTCATAGGCCCCCAACAACACCTGCCTCTATGTGGTGACGCTACCTTATTGATATGTGCTCTGACTTCCAAAACTCTGTTTTATTATGACGATTGCAGAAGCCGACCAAACCTTCTGTTCGTTTTATTCCAGCTGCCATAATGTGCTCCACACAGTTGTCGTGCTTTGCTTCTTTATTGTTTGCATGCTGGGTTGTTTTTTTTAAAACCCCAAAAATGTTATGCTTAAAAATAAATAAATAAGGGGGTAAACCGGTTATTTGGAGAGGCCTTTAATTGCTCGCTTGCACTGATGCGTCGTTTGAAAGCTCACAGTTTCGGCAAAGTGACTTTTCCATAGAAGGTATCCCCGGAGTCAAACAAGCCCTCTGCTGTTCAGGGAACCTTATCAATTTTGATGGAAAGCTCCACAGGACTACAACTCCCATCATCCCTGGCCATTGGCCATGCTGGCTGGGGAGGGATTGATGGGGTGGTGGAGGCATCCGAAATCTGGAGGCCACCAGATTCCCCTGCCCTGGCCTATAACTAGTAGGAGTTGGTCCTATAACCAGTAGGAGTTGCTTCAGCTGGTCCTCAGCCAGCCCCCACCTATCTGCCTTCTCACTAGGGTTGTCAGGCCTCTAGGTCTGACCTGAAGCCTCCAGGTTTGCATGGCCCCCTCCAGGTGATGGGCAGAAGGCTTGAATCTCTAGGTGGCCGAGGGAGCCTTTAATTTTAAGAATTATTCAGAAGACTGTGCATGCAGCTTGCATGCTTCAGCCTGGCAGGAGCCAGCTGCAAATTATAGCATAGACCCTCCAGAGTGGGTTCTGCCCTCTTACACGCCCCTCTCCCAATTAACCTCTGTCTCCAGGGGATTTCTCTGTAACATCACCAGGGGCCTCCCCAGAGTCTCAGGTTTGGGCTCTGAAATCTCAGGGTCTGGGATGCTCCTGGCGTGAAAACCCTACTTCTTAGTAGAGCCTTGGCCCACTGACTGCCAACTTCCTCCTTCTTGGTCTCATCCCAGCTTTGCCTTTCCTTGGTTCCAGAGCCACCTCCTTCTGCCCTGCCCATCTCAATGGGCACTAGCCAGCCCCTGCGCTGTGGCTGTTCACTCATTCCAGTTTGCACAGCAATCTGTTCCTGAAACAGTTTTTCCTTTCTGGTAAAAGGAAATTCCTTTCATTGCCTTTGGCATGTCGGGGGAAGAAGAAGGCAGCTGTAGGATGTGTGCCAGATCCTGTTTGTACGCTGGCCAGAGAAGAACAGAAGCCATACTGCATAAATAAAGCAGAAAGCATCGGGGTTTCTCTGGAACCTCTCCTAACACATTCCCTCCCCTGGTCTTTCCAAAGAAATTTTCGTTTCACTCAGAAAAGCAGTTCTTTATTTATGCATTGCAGTTCCACTTCTGTTGCAGGGAATCCAGGAGGCTTACTAGGCCCGACAGGGGTTGGCAATGTGGTGCCCACATGCATTCAATGTACCCACCAGTACCATCAGTAAATAACCCCTCAAAAATCCACCATGCACTAAAAGACTGTTTGGGTCTTCCTGCTTTGCTCCTGCTTGCAGTGTCTTGGCCTCTCCTGCATCAAATGCATCCCTAGAAACATGCCCACATTTCACTGTGTGACAGGACTGGGCCTCCTCCTTCTTTCTGCTTCTGAGTAGGCCAGAGGTTCAAAGTGTGAGGGTGGCCGTGCCTAACACAGTTGACTCCCCCTGCCCCACTGAAGGGGGGGAGATGCAAGGAGCATGTCAACGCACCAATCCGTGGTCCTGTTCTCTGATTCTGCTCTTTTAGATGTGGCGGCCATTTTGTACCATGCCACAGACCCTGCGGCAGCCATTTTGCGGCTGGCGCCCATGACGCTACCTCAAAATTCCAAATCCGCTCAGTGGCCGAAACAGCTCGGCGACCTCTGATGTACCTTTCCACCCAGCCCTTGCTCTTCAGGAAATTTTAACCGGAAGTGGAATTGAAATAGAAATAGAGGATTCACCCAACACTTTAATGCATGGCCTAGTCCTATCATTGGGCAGCTTGAGGTGACTTCCTCAGGTGGCAGATGCTGGGGCACCCCCTTGGTTCCTCCTCCTATATCCTTCCGATGGAGGACAGAGCTGTGTGTGTCCCGTGTACCTTTTCCTGAGCCCCCATAACTAAACCGTGACCCTTGGAACGCAGGGAAAATGGTGGACCACCTCTGGCCCTCCTACATGGGCCCAACCATGGAGGAACAGTCTCTCTCCCCACCTTCTGCCCCTATGTTTCATAAATGCAGAGTATCCCCTTCCTCCTCCTCTTGCTATATTTCCACTCTTTCAACATCCCAAGGAACAAAATTTCTGTCCCCCCTCTCTGTGATAGCAAATACATGGCTATTGGTGGCTGTGGGCACCTCCCCACACCCAGTAGGGACAGGAATGGTGTGGAGAACATCGTTCTGGGAGCTTATCCTGTGGGATGTAAAAACGCATTGCAGTCAAATACAACATTCCTACAATGCACATGCTGGGGAATGCTTTGTATCACTCAGGAGAAAACTTCCTAGTTCCTCCTGAGCTGGGACAGACCTCCTTTGCAGGTGATTTAATGTATGGCCTCTTGGACAGAGGAGCACATGGCCTCCATGTTCTGCTCTGTGTGTTCTCCATTTTGTGTTCCTAAGAGTTAGGAGAAGTGACTGCTGAGTTGCAGTCACTTGAGACTATTTCCCTTATGGCACAGTTCACATAGTTATATGTTCTTCTGTAAATTAAGTCTGCCTTCAGGGATCTTGTTGTGAACTGGAGGATTGTAAGTAAACTAGTTTTATGTTAACTTTAACCAGACGGTCGTGTCTATTCTTTTAGGAGGGATATAAAAAGGGAAAGCAGGAATCCTAAATAGTGAGACGAGCCTGCAACTAGTTAACCGCTGTGTAATTTAAAAGGGGGATTGTTTAACAACTCTGCTGAGTCATAGAACTTGCTGACACAAGTTAGGAAGGATATCATAAAATAATATATCCTCTCCTGCCTCCCTAAACATCCCTACATATTTGACATTCAGGAGGAGGACATATTTCACCTCTGAGGTTGCACATTGCCCCAAAACTCCAGAGGAAGTGAAGGCTGTTGTGACTCAGTTCTCTCTTCCTGGGAAACAGCCCTTCTTCACTCTCAAATGCACTGGTAGAATTTAGGCAGCTTTTACAAGAACCCTGAACAGATAGATAGATAGATAGATAGAGATAGATGATAGATAGATAGAGTGGTACCTCAGGTTAAGTACTTAATTCGTTCCGGAGGTCCGTACTTAACCTGAAACTGTTCTTAACCTGAAGCACCACTTTAGCTAATGGGGCCTCCTGCTGCTGCCGCACCGCCGGAGCATGATTTCTGTTCTCATCCTGAAGCAAAATTCTTAACCTGAAGCACTATTTCTGGGTTAGCGGAGTCTGTAACCTGAAGCATATGTAACCTGAAGCGTATGTAACCTGAGGTACCACTGTAGATAGATAGCTGTTGCTAATTCCCTTTCTCTACAATAGCCATTCACTCTGTCTGGGGTGTAAAGCTTTCCTGCCCCTGAGCAGGCCTGCAAGAAACATGGTTCCTCGCAGCAGGCTTTCTGCCCGAATTCTCCTTCTTCTTCTATAGCCTTGTCGCATCTTGACAATCGCTGGGCCTGTTTGGAAAATGTGGAAACCAACCTTGACCATAGCTGTCAACGTTTTCCCCTTTTTAAAGGGAAATTCCCTTCTTCCGATAGGATTCCTCGCAAGAAAAGGGAAAAGTTGACAGCTATGAGCTTGATCCAATTTGCTCAGATGACGGTCATCTGGCAACTCCACCAAAAGCAAAACCCTGCTGTGCTGTCCTACACCCCCTAATCAGACTTGGGCTCCGGTATCTCTCCTGCCTTGCCACAAAAGTCCATAAGGCTGGAGAAACCCTTAATGTTTTCCCGTAAAACAGTCATTTTCGCTTTCTACCCAGCTCTGCTGTTTACTTTGCATTGTCATCTTAAATCAGCAACAAACGGTCTTTTTCTGACTCAGGGCTTTTCAAAAGTGTCTTGAAGACAATCTGCAAATTACCGTATTTTTCCGTGTATAAGACACCCCCATGTATAAGATGACCCTTATTTTTTAAAACCCCAAATTAAGTTGTTTAGCTTTTTTGGGGGGTGGGGAGGTCACTCCCACCAGTCGCTCACCTGCCTGCCCACCGCTGCTGATTGCTTGTCACAGCCACTGCCGATCACACACCTTGCCACAGCCACCAATCGCCTGCTCAATTGCCGCAGCCACCAATCACCTGCCCAATCACTGCTGCCAATTTCCTGCTTGCTGCTGCCATGAATCACACATTCCCCCCCCCCTGCATTCACTATCTGTGTATAAGACGACACCCAATTTTTGCGTATTTTTTTTATAGCAAAAAGCATCGTCTTATACAAAGAAAAATAGGGTACATTTTATTGACACCAAAATCATTAGCTCTGAGTCTTTGTTTCTTAGTCCTGCTAAATCACTGCCCCTTAGTGTTTTGCTCCTGTTTTCTTTCCTGGGATCGGGGGACTGGGGCCATTAGGATCCCCCCCCCCATTGCAAAGAGCAGGGTGTGTGTGTGTGTGTGTGTGTGTGTGTGTTTGTGTGTTTTGTTTTTTAGTTGGGGCTGCAGTGCTGGCAAGGCAGAAGGAGGTTAGGAACCTGCACAGCAGGACTGTTGTATAAAAATAAAAGCAATAAAAGAACCAGGACACGGTGACTGCCACCACACACTTTAGACTATTGCGTAATTTGGCTTTCAGATATGGATTTAAGAGAAGTGGGCAAAGTTCTGAAAAGAGAAAGAGAAACGATCAGAGGAATTTTCGTGCCAAGGAAAGGTTGGAAGCCTTTGTGCACCGTGGGGTGTCGAGAAACTGAACGGTAGTGCTGTTATCTAATGTTAGCCCTACTCAGAGTAGACCTATTGAAGTTAACAGGCATGACTAAGTTGGGCTCATTGGTTTCAGTGGGTCTACCCTGCATAGGGCCTAGCTGGAGAGTACGCCTGGGAAGCTGCCATTGGCCTGTCTGGCCCAGTGTTGTCTCTTCTGATTGGTGGCAGGGCTTCAGGGTCTTCAAGCAAACTGGGTCTTTCTCTTCCAAGGTGAGGAAGTTGCCCCCTCCCCACAAAGAGAGGAGCATTCAACCCAAAGTCAAGTACGCAGAATCAGCCGAGCTGCAAAACATGATCCAGAAATAAGTCCAGGAAACAGTCCGACACCAGTATGTCAACATGAGAACGGGGCCTTTTTTGTGGTGGCTTCCCTTTCACACACACTTTCCCCGATGCTCCGTTTAGGCAAGCAAGAGGTGTTAACAGAGCTCAAGGACACATTGCAGCTAGGCATAAACATTCAAGGAGGGAGTGGCGGAGGGCCAGTGAGGGGTATGGTCTGCGGAGAGTCCCAAGGGCCAGAAAGGGAGACTTGGAGGGCCGCATTGGGTCCACCCAGGCCGGAGGCTCACTGCCTTGTGCTACCTGCTCTTTTTAACTGGTTGAAATATACTCAGAGTCGAGAGTGGATTCCATGCTCTTTATTCAGCTCATAGTGGTGAGGAGGAATGGAAGTTCTCCCAGAATATCTGCTTTACATACATTATTTACACAATGGCCCCCACGTGATTGGCTAATTCCGGGATTCACCTGTAGGCCAATCAGGTTGTGGATTCACTTCCACCTGGAGCTGGATTGGGTGGCTCCTGTGGACCAATCAGACTGCTGCATTCTGGACCCTATTGTTCTAGGACCAATCAGACTGCTGCATTCTGGACCCTATTGTTCTAGGACCAATCAGACTGCTGCCTTTTGGATCCTATTCAACTCAGTACATAACACTGGTGATGCTGGAGAACCCAGGAACTTCAGCACCTGCTCTACCACTGGGCTGCAAGACTTTCCCGGAAAAGTAGGCTTCCCCTTGTTGAGCTCACTTCCTCATCTCTCGAGAAAGGTGCTCAGAATTGGATCTTCCACTTTCCCTTCTCGAAGAATCCCATGAACAGAGGGGTTTCCGCCTCTCCCTCTCATGACAGGAGGTCGCCCACCAAAACGGAAACTGGCAATAAGTTGAATAAGCACTCGCTGCCCCCATCTTGTTGAAACGGTATTAGGTTTTTTAAAAAAATAGCAACAGAAGAAAACACTCATGGCCAGCTGCCCTTCTCCCTCTTCCCATTTTATCCTCTTTCCGGGGCAAGAAACCTCTGAATATCTAGGAATCACAGTCAAAGAGGCTGCCATGTCCTGCTTTTGGGCTTTGCAACGGGCATCTTGCTGACCACTGCAAGGGCACGGTGCCAGACTCAGTTGGCCACTGGCCTGATGCAGCCGGCTCTTACAGTGGTGCCTCGCAAGACGAAAATAATCCGTTCCGCGAGTCTCTTCGTCTAGCGGTTTTTTCGTCTTGCGAAGCAACCCTATTAGCGGCTTAGCGGCTTAGCGCTATTAGCGGTTTAGCGGCTATTAAAGGCTTAGCGGATTAGCGGCTAAAAGGCTATTAGCGGCTTAGCGGCTTAGAAAAGGGGGGGGGGGAGCGAAAAAAATCGCAAGACATTTTCGTCTTGCGAAGCAAGCCCATAGGGAAACTCGTCTTGCGAAGCGCATCGAAAAACGGAAAACCCTTTCGTCTAGCGGGTTTTTTGTCTTGCGAGGCATTCGTCTTGCGGGGCACCACTGTATTGCATTCTTATAACACTGATCCCGAAGACCGACATTGGCTCCCAGTACGTTTCCAAGCACAATTCAAAGTGTTGGCGCTGACCTTTAAAGCCCTAATCAGCCTCAATCCTGAAGGAGCGTCTCCACCCTCATCGTTCAGCCCAGACACTGAGGTCCAGCCCAGAGGGCCTTCTGGCGGTTCCCTCCCTGTGAGAAGTGAGGTTACAGGGAACCAGGCAGAGGGCCTTCTCGGTAGTGGCGCCCGCCCTGTGGAACACCCTCCCATCAGATGTCAAGGAAAGAAACAACTACCTGACTTTTAGAAGACATCTGAAATCAGCCCTGTTTAGGGAAGTTTTTAATGTTTGATGTTTTATCGTGTTTTTAATATTCTGTTGGGACCCGCCTAGAGTGGCTGGGGAAACCCAGTCAGATGGGAAGGGTATGAATAGTAAATTATTATTAGTATCCTTGCAACGGGACGCGGGTGGTGTCATGGGTTAAACTACTGAGCCTCTTGGGCTTGCCGATCAGAAGGTCGGTGGTTCAAATCCCCGCGACGGTGTGAGCTCCCGTTGCTCGGTCCCTGCTCCTGCCAACTTAGCAGTTCAAAGCACGTCAAAGTGCAAGTAGATAAATAGGTACGGCTCCAACGGGAAGGTAAACGGCGTTTCTGTGCGCTGCTCTGGTTCGCCAGAAGCGGCTTAGTCATGCTGGCCACATGACCCGGAAGCTGTATGCCGGCTCCCTCGGCCAGTAAAGCGAGATGAGTGCCGCAACCCCAGAGTCGGCCACAACTGGACCTAATGGTCAGGGGTCCCTTTACCTTTACCTTATCCTTGCAACAACCTTGTGAAATAGGACAGGCCACCCATGAAACTCTGTGGGTGAGTGGAGATTTGAAGCAAAATGTCCAACACAATAAACCAGAGTTTGGCAACCCGTGACCTTCCTGGTGTCATTAGAAGTCCTTTCAGCTTCAGACAGCTTGACATATGGCTAGGGAATGATGTGGTCTGACAACACAGAATCATAAAACTGTCAAGTTTGGATAGTGTCCCGAGGGTCATCTAGTCCAACCCCCCCCGAATTGCAGGAATCTCAACGAAAACATCAGTGACAGGTGGCCATCCATCCTCTGCCCAAAAACGTCCACTGAGGAAGAGTCCACCACCTTCTGAGGGGTTCCATTTCAGTGCTGAATGGTTCGTACTGTCAGAAACTGCCTTAGCACAAGTCAGGCCACCAGCCTATGCAGTTCAGTGTCGTCTACACAACACTGACAGCAGCTCTCTGGGATATGAGGAAGGGATTCTGCCAGCCCTACCGAGAGACAGCAGGGACTGAACCTGGGACTTTCAGCATGGAAAGAGAGAGTGGGATAAATATAGACAATACAGTCATACCTCATTTTACGTCCGCTTCATGTTATGTTCTTTCAGGTTACGTCCCGTGGTGACCCAGAAGTACCGGAAAGGGTTACTTCCGGGTTTCGCCGCTCACATGCGTAGAAGCGCAAAATGACATCACGCGCATGCACAGAAGTGGTGAATCGCAACTCGTGCGTGCACAGACACGCCTCTGCGGGTTGCGCTCTTTTCATGTTGCGAACAGGCCTCTGGAACGGTTCTCCTTCGCAACCACTGTACCTAGAAGATCACTGTAAACACCTGAAATCTTGAGCAGGCCTTGAATAACTCCTGCATCGTGACATAACTTATGGAAATAATGGATAAATATAAACTAGGTACTATTCAATATGCAGTTAATACAGAAATGCAGAGGACCCATGTTGGGCTGGAGGGAAGCCTCAATACTTCATTATACAACTTTACTTTATTTCCAACACTTCAGTATTTCTTTTGTGTATATTTGGGATGGAGAAGGATATCTGTGATGCATTTTTGAAACCAATGAAGATCAAAACACACATGCACAAAAAGGAAAGCGGATAATATTCCACAGAGCCACAGCCCTTCCCCAA
Source organism: Podarcis liolepis (assembly GCF_965112155.1). Classification (NCBI taxonomy): domain Eukaryota; kingdom Metazoa; phylum Chordata; class Lepidosauria; order Squamata; family Lacertidae; genus Podarcis; species Podarcis liolepis. The sequence goes on along the minus strand of NC_139569.1, from coordinate 9,662,587 downwards.
ACAACGGCGTTTCATGTTCTTGACAGGAAAGCTCTGTCTTAGAAAGCAGCCTTTGCTTTGGGCCTGACACGACTCAGCCTGCGGCACTCTTGTCCCAAGACGAAGGCCTGGGAGTCAGAACACCCTCCACCCCAGACACATGCTGAAGGTCACACGTCTTGAGGCGGCGGTGACTTAGAGGATCTCAAAATTCAACCAAATTGGTTGGTTTCCTTTTAAAAATAACACCCCTTTAGCCAGAAACGGGTCTGGTTCAGCCTTTCATTTCTCTTTTACTGTTAAAGGAACAATAGGAGTGGGGGGAAACATCCATTTTCTTATGAATACACCAATGATGGTTGTATCACATTGACAGACGGGAAGAAAGCAAAAGGTGGAAACTCCCTACCTCACTTCTCCCAAATTCTTCTTTTGCAATGAATTGTCTGGCTACTATTACTAACTCAACTTCACTTCTCTGATTCATTGGCTAGCAAGAATCGCACTTCCTTCTTCGGTAAATTCCAGAGGTTGTAATGTAGCAGATGGGCAAAGATGGCTGGGGAGTTGGGGAAAGGGCTGACCTCACTTCTGCCATGGACTTGCTATGCATGGCCTTGGGTCAACATGTTCTCTATGCGCCTCAGTCTTCCTGACTGTAAAGTGGGATCATTTCCATCTTTCTTCACAAGCCTGGACACAGCAAAGGTCTGCCTGTAGAGAGATGCTCTGCCGCTGAATGATGACCCTTTCCTATACTAGGAACAAAAAAACTTAAGGTCACGGCCACTGGTCCCATCACCTCCTGGCAAATAGAAGGGGAATAAATGGAGGCAGTGAGAGATTTTACTTTTTTGGGCTCCATGATCACTGTAGATGGTGACAGCAGTCACGAAATTAAAAGACGCCTGCTTCTTGGGAGAAAAGCAGTGACCAACCTAGACAGCATCTTAAAAAGCAGGAGACATCACCTTGCCAACAAAGGTCCATATAGTTAAAGCTATAGTATAGTTAAAACTAACCATACATCAGTAGTGATGTATGGAAGTAAGAGCTGGACCATAAAGAAGGCCGAAGAATTGATGCTTTTGAATTCTGGTGCTGGAGGAGACTCTTGAGAGTCCCATGGACTGCAAGAAGATCAAACCTATCCATTCTGAAGGAAATCAGCCCTGAGTGCTCACTGGAAGGACAGATCCTGAAGCTGAGGCTCCAATACTTTGGCCACCTCATGAGAAGAGAAGACTCCCTGGAAAAGACCCTGATGTTGGGAAAGATGGAGGGCACAAGGAGAAGGGGACAGCAGAGGACGGGATGGTTGGACAGTGTTCTGGAAGCTATGAACATGAGTTTGACCAAACTGCGGGAGGCAGTGGAAGACACGAGTGCCTGGCGTGCTCTGGTCCATGGGGTCACGGGGAGTCAGACACAACTAAACAACTAAACAACAACAAATACTAGGAACATAGGAAGCTGTCTTCTACTGAGCTAGGCCATCGGGTCCATCTAGCAATGGTGGACATTGGTGGTTCAAATTTGAGTGGCACCCGGTGCAATGCTCAAATCCCTCTTTCCCCGCCTCTCATCTGTCATGGACTGGTTGGACGCAGAGGAATGGTGGGAGGAACCAGCTGGGGAACCCCCAAGGGTAGAAGGCTCAGAGCCTGGGCAGTGGTGGTGGGACGATGGCGAGTGGTCAGAGGGAGAAGACTGGGAGGAGCTGATGTTGGAAACTGAAGGGGTAACAGGACTTAGTGAGTGGGGAGAGTCTGTAGCAGAGAGCAGTCCAGAATCAGAGGTGGAAGCTGAAGCAGAAGAGGAGGGAGGTCAAGAGGCAGAGAGGAGTCAGGCTGGTGAAGAGTCACAGGTGTCTCTCCCTCTTGCTGTGACAAGCTCCCCTTCCCGCTTGTCTCCCAAAACCAGAAGAGGCATGAAAAGGGCGGAGGAGAGGTTGGCTAAATCCAGGCACAGTCTCTGATTACTTGGAGGAAATCCTGGAGAATGTGCCCAGGATAACACACAAGCACATGGCAAGATGTGTGGGCCTGGGACTGATGAGTGCTGTAGTTAGCAAGGTAGGAGAAAGTTTATTCAGTTAGCCTTTACAGTGGTACCTCGGGTTAAGTACTTAATTCGTTCTGGAGGTCCGTACTTAACCTGAAACTGTTCGTAACCTGAAGCACTACTTTAGATAATGGGGCCTCCTGCTGCTGCTGCGCCACCGGAGCACGATTTCTGTTCTCATCCTGAAGCAAAGTTCTTAACCTGAAGCACTATTTCTGGGTTAGCAGAGTCTGTAACCTGAAGCGTATGTAACCTGAGGTACCACTGTACTAAGTCTCACTTTCTGAAACAAGAAGCAAACCGAAACAGAGCCATCCTTCAAGACTTGCGGGTCTCTGAATTTTACAGTGCCCTTCTCCAGCCAAGCAACATGTACAAAACTGCTCATATTATACTAGTAAAACAATAATATATTAGTAAAATAAGCATGTAACCGTGCACTATATGAGGGGAGATTGATTTGCAAAAATGTGCTTATTAGGCTGAATTGGTGAGGAAAGGTGGAGAATTAAAGTTAAGATTGGGGGGGGGGTGTGTGAGAGAGAAACCAAAACTGGCAGAGTCAAAACGTCTGCAGGGCACCAGGCTGAGGAACAGTGCTTTAGAATGTTATTTTTGTTTTATTTATTGCATTTATATCTCACCTTTTCATCCAAGAGGTTTGAGGGGTTGCATATGGTTCTCCCCCTCTGCATTTAATCACCACCACAACCCTGTGAGGTAGGTTAGGCTGAGAGCCAGTGTGGTGTAGTGGTTAAGAGCGGTAGTCACGTAATCTGGTGAACCGGGTTCACTTCCCCACTCCTCCACATGCAGCTGCTGGGTGACCTTGGGCCAGTCACACTTCTGTGAAGTCTCTCAGCCCCACTCACCTCACAGAGTGTTTGTTGTGGGGGAGGAAGGGAAAGGAGATTGTGAGCCACTTTGAGACTCCTGAAGCGGAGTGAAAGACGGGATATCAAATCCAAACTCTTCTTCTTCTTCTGAGAAAAGCAGTGGTTGGTCCCCGAGGCCACCCAGTGGGGATTCGAACCCTGGCCTCTCCCAGGTCCTAGCCTGACACTCTAACCACTGCACCACACTGTCTCTCTGGGCAGTGGCGTAGCGTGGGGGGTGCAGGGGGGGCCGGTCGCACCGGACGCAACATCTGGGGGTTAGGGGGCGCAAATCCACGGGTTAGGGGGCGCAAATCCACGGGTTAGGGGGCGCAAATTACTTGCCTTGCCCCGGGTGCTGACAACCCACGCTACGCCACTGTCTCTGGGCAAAGCATTAGGGAAGGCCGCAGCTGTCAGATAAAGAGGAGAAAGAGAATCCCGAAATGAGCGAGGTGGTGTGGGGTGAAGTGTAACCTCGAGGTGAAACGGCATCTCTCATCGCTAATGCTATTTTTTTTTGCGTTTGTGAGGCCTTGCCCTCCGAGGCGTCACAGAGAAAGAGACACCTTTTGACGAGAGATTCACACTTCAAAGATGTTGGCTGGTGTATTAAGCCACCAAAATATTTCCTGGAGAGACAGAGACGGAAAAGCTGAAAGTACCACAAAGTATTCTTAGAAACTGGGGGTGGACTTGGCCAAGTGTAGGAGGCTTCAGACAAATTCGGAGGGCTGTTTTGAGCAGCAACGCTCCACTCTCCTGCCCCGAAGGACTCAAAAAAATCTGATTATAACTCAAAACTGGCCAGGTTCATTCCAAAGGCAGATCGGCAAAGGGCCCTTTTGCTATAATCCATCATATTTTCGGACCACTGAATTCCAGTAATAGCCATTTGCCGCTGTTGTGTCAGCTATAGGGTACATGTGGAACAGCAAGGGATTTTCAACACTCTCAGCGTTGCCACATCCTTTCTACATATTAATATTAATATTAATATTAATATTAATATTAATATTATTTGCTAGTCACTTTATCTTGCCCAGGGCACCCCAAAGCAGCTTACAACAGACAGACAACCCCCACCCCCAAAATACATTAAAATCGAAAGGAAAATAGAAATATACCCAGCCCGCTTCTAAAAGCCACAGGTAGTTAAAGGCCAAAGGCCTCCCTGGTCATTTTTGCCTGGCACCCAAAGATATGCAGCAAAGGCACCAGGCGAACCTCCCAGGGGACAGCCTTCCACATATGAGGAGCCACTGCAGAAAAGGCCCTGTTATTGTGTTGCCACCCTCCGGACATCTCATGGAGGAAGCAAGGGCCTCAGATGATGACTGAAGTCTCCGGGTCGGTTCATAAACAGGCAGGGCCGCTCCTATTGTTAGGCAAAAGATGTCATAAGGGTGTGTTAAAAAAAAAAGAATTAAAAAGAATTTTGCTGCTAGCTGCTCCCTTGAACGGACTCAAATGCGACTCTCCTTGAGACGACCTGTGTGTTTGTGTGTGTGTGTCTGTAAGACACGGTTGCTTTCTGTTCCACTCTGCAGCTGTTTGCTGTAAACAGCCCCTTTGACGGCTTTTGCTTTCTCCTCTGTGCTCCCTCTTAGTGACCCATCACGACCTGCCCCCCCCCCCCAGTTAGCTTTTTTGCTTTATCAAACCTTTCCGCCTCCCTTTTGCATTCTAACCAGATCAGAGTTTCACAACCAGACCCTCCGAGTGTCCCTGTTTTCCATGAACAGTCCCAGATTTACAGAAGCCGTCCCAGTTTTTGTGATTTGATCCCAGGATGTCCCACTTTTCCTTAGGATGTCCCTACTTTCATTGGAGAAATGTCGGAGGGGATGAAGTTATGCTGTAGAGGGTCAGGTTTTTTTGAGTAACCTGGCTGTTCACCATCGTCCTTCACATCTCTGAGTTCGTCCTTCCGGGGACTTGCTCTCCCTTTTCCATTTCTTATCTCCTTCATCACTCGCGTCTTATATTTCTTTAATTTTAGGCCCATTGTTTCTGCTGAGTTGCACGACTTGGTTCCAGTGATTTTATCGCTTGCCTTGTTTCTTTGCTCCATTGGCATTATGTGAGTTTTATACATCAGAAGGGGAAAGATCAAGAGCAAGCACTAAATTATAATAAACAACGTGACTAATGGGTCCCGTCTCCCTGCTTGGATGTGCTCAATAAGGTGGGCACTCCTGGCCACTGAACCCCCATCCCAGGGGTCAAGGGGTGAAACACAGCCCATTTCCCAGAGAACCAGACACTGAGACTCCTCCAGCCCATGTTCCAGAAAATGATGTCAGCCACAACAGCATCCCCAGGAGCAAATAAAACCAGCCTCCTCAATAATAGCTATTCAGCTCTGTCTTCACGTCCATATTTCCCCTCCCAAAGCATCACAGGGCAAGAGCCTCTATTGACAAGCAAACTGGGAAAATGGGGGGAGGGTGTTTCTTGGAATCAATATGTGGTATTTCACAATGGAGATATATCACAGGCCGGTCGGTCAGATAAGCTACTCAGGGAACTTGCAATCAGATAAATAATTTCAAGCAGTAACATGGAAATGGTTGGCGTGGCCAAGCCATTTAAACCAGCAGAACTCTTTGAACAACGTTGTGGGATCTCTCTCTCTCTCTCTCTCTCTCTCTCTCTCTCTCTCTCTCTCTCTCTCTCTTCTTTCCTGATGTTCACTTTGCTTTTCCTGCAGTTCCTCTACAAATGCATTAAAAAATAAAAAGAGTTTTGCTGCTAGCTTCTCCCTTTAATGGACTCAAATGCGACTCTCCTTGAGATGACCTCTGTCTTTTTGTGTGTGTGTGTGACTGCAAGACAGGGTCGCTTTCTGTTTCACTCTGCAGCTGTTTGCTGTAAACGGTCCCTTTTCTCCTCCCCTCGGTAGCTTTCGCTTTCTCCTCTGTGCTCCCTCCTAGTCACCCGCCACAACCTGTTCCCATTTAGCTTTTCTGTTTATCAAACCTTCTCCCCCTCCCTTCTGCGTTTTAACCAGATAAGAGTGTCACAGCCCTTTTCTCTGAAAGAAAAGCATTCTGGGAAGGCCATCTAATCTCTCATCTCTGGAGCAGGGCGCTGTGTTTTCTCTGCAAGGGGCTCCTTTCTAGGAAATAAGCCAGGAAGCCACAGAGTCATAGGCAGCGGAGTTTGGCACTTTGTCCATTTAGTTCAGTGACGCCGACTAGGTGCTCCCACCGCTGCTTGTGTTGCTCATCAACCCTGCCTACCTTCACCCCTCCATGCCTACCCCCACCTCCTCCATTCACACTGCACCCAAGCCCCCTCAGCTCCTTCAAGACCCACCCATATCCTCACAACTCTTTCAGCACACCCATAGCCCCTCTGTGCCTCTCCATTCCTGCTTCACTCAAACATCTGCTGTTGTTTAAAACTGCCATTTCGAAACCTGCCGTCTCTTTCGCTCCCGTCCCCTGACTTCATGAGAATCCAGGATTGTGGTGCGGCACCACAAGTCCTCCAACGGGGTGTGTGTGTGTGTGCTTTGATTTCATGCAAATCCCCGATTGTGATGCGGCACAGCAAGTCCTCCGACAGGGGCTGCGTGACGACAGCCTTACATTTCTATTCATATAGCAAGAACATTCTTTTTAAATTTTAGCTTGAGGGCTGCGTTCTGCTCATGGGCAACCTCCTGGAATCTACGTGCCACTGGTGGCTGTGGCCAAATGCGGGTGTGATCACCCCAGATGATCCTTTCCCCATGCAGCAGTGACAAAAAAATTTGTCGTGCGAGTGTTGGTGTTTGCAGCTGGTTGTTCCCAGCATTGCTACATACAGAGCAGTGGGGGGCAGTCCATTAGGCACTGCCCCACTATGACTGAATGGAGCCTCCAAGTTCAGACATCATCTACCTCAATTATCAGTTGCCAAGGAACAAAGAAAGTAGGAGGTTTTTGGAGCTTTCCAGGGGAAATGAGTTGGGTGTATTTGGTACAACGCAGCTGGGTTCCTCTTGTGCATTTATCCCAGGGGCTGGGAGCAGAGTGAGGGCCACATTCCTCCCGCAGGAGACTTTTGGGGGCCTCATGTGAAGGAGTGATGGATGTAAATCTTACTTTTGTACAGGAGGCTCAATTCCAGCCATATGAAAATCAACAAAGAGGAGAAACAATGGCTGCAAGTAATCACCGAGGAGTTTTAAAAATGGATTTGAACTTAGGGATTTGTGGGAAATGCTTGTCTTTCCCAAGGCTTCAAGAAATGGGCAGCCGGAATGATCATGGGGATGGAACAACTCTAGAAGGAAAGGTTGCAGCATTTGGGGCTAATAATAATAATAATAATAATAATAATAATATCAAAACCATGTTTTTATTAGAAGATTTTTTGGGGTAACAAAAGTACACCCAGTGCCTCTGTTTACAGATCATAGAGTCCTTTCTACAGTGTGAGACATTGCTGCTGTTATGCAGGATGGGATGGGAAAAGAGAAGTGGGGAGACAGAGGGGAGGAAGAAGAAGCGGGAGGGAGACAGTAAACAATTATTTACACAGTGTGTGAGCAGAGCTTTCTGTGTCAGCATTGCGTGAATAGGAATCTTGCTTTTGCTGGTGGTGCAATAGGCCAGAGGGCCCAGGGCCTGGTTGGTTGCAGCTGGTTATTTTTAGTTGTGTGTGAGAGTGGGGGTTATTATTGAGTCAGATTAGCCTCGTCGATTCGTATGCTGTTGGGGGGAATTGGTAATTGTCTTGTAAGCTGTATATGTAAAAAAAAGGGGGAGCCACACGAGGGTGAAGGCATCCTCCTTTATTTGACCCTGTGCTATTTTCAGTTTGTTTGTTAGCTTTTCTAGTAAAAAGGTAAAGGACCCCTAGACAGTTAAGTCCAGTCAAAGGAGACTCTGGGGTTGCAGCGCTCATCTCACTTTCAGGCCGAGGGAGCCAGCGTTTGTCCACACACAGCTTTCCGGGTCATGTGGACAGCAGGACTAAACCGCTTCTGGTGCAACAGAACACCGTGACGGAAATCCGTGTGCTGCTCTGGTTCACCAGAAGTGGCTTAGTCATGCTGGCCACATGACCCGGAAGCTGTACGCCGGCTCCCTTGGCCAATAAAGCGAGATGAGCGCCGCAATCCCAGAGTCGGCCACGACTGGACCTAATGGTCAGGGGTCCCTTTACGTTTACCTTACTAGGCCCCCCAAAAGGTGATGGGCATTGCTATTCAAATGGTGTGTTGACGCCAATGGTGTGTGTCCCCCCGGATTCCTACAGGCTGGCCACTGTTGAGAACAGTGTGCTGAATTAGATACGCCTTTTTCCATGCTCCCTGCTATGCGCACCAATGCCTGTGAACAAACTGCCACCATATGTGACCTCTGAGATGGGACGAGCCACAACAAGCTTCACACACAAAGCCAATATTAAATATCCAGGTGTTGGCAGGTGAGATGCCCTTGGCCCTCTTCTGGATAGGTAAACAGATAAAATGGCTTCTTGTCAATTAAGAGGCTCTGCGAAAATTCGCTGGAAAAGCTCGCCCTGCCCAGAAATTAGCACACTCTGCCGGGTGGCCAAATCTCGCCTCGCCACCACAAAGAACCGGCTGGTGTTTCATCAGCTCGTACAAGGACTCTAACTTTTCCCAGGCTGCTTAAACCTCCCTTGTTTATTCTGAAGTTGCTTTGCACAGCTATTTCCTTGCAGGTCTTTTCTGCATCAAAACTGATCCCATTAAAAAGGGAGAAGAGAACATGGAAAGGGATGTCTTTGCCCTTCTGTGTTTTAAATATCTTTATTATTTTTATTGCATTTCTATCCTGCTTTTTTCTCCAAGGAGCTCGAGGTGGCATGCATGGTTCTTCCTCCTCCTCTTTTGCCCCTGCAAGGTAGGCCAGGCTGAGAAAGGCGGCAGAAACTGGCCCTGAGGTTATACACAGTGAGCTTTCATGACCAGGTGGGGTCAAATTCATGTTTGTAGCTTCGAGAACACTGTCCAACCATCTTGTCCTCTCATCCTCTGCCGTCCCCTTCCCAACATCAGGGTCTTTTCCAGGGATTCTTCTCTTCTCATGAGGTGGCCAAAGTCTTGGAGCCTCAGCTTCACGATCTGTCCTTCCTGTGAGCACTCAGGGCTGATTTCCTTCAGAATGGAGAGTTGTTAGAAACCCCAATTCCCTTCACAGGCATATAATTCCCTGTGTGGTTTAATAATTCGCCCTGTGATTTGTAGCTCTGTGAAGGGAATAACCAGTGCTTTTTTTTTCTAAAAAAAAAAAAAGTTTGGGGTACTCTCATTTTCCTACTCATATTGAAATACTGCCCCTCAACGAGGCCAAACATAGATTCCCCAAATGTTTAGGGGTGTGCATACCCCTGCATACCCTCAGAAAAAAAGCACTGGGAATCTCCTAACAAATTTCAGCGCCCTTAAGGAAATGAAACTTCCCAGGATCCTTTGGGGGGAAGCCATGATAGGATACTCCTTGAAATGTATAATCTGTTTTGGCACATTTTCACTCAGAAATAAGTCCCACTGCGCTCGGAAAGATCTAAAGGGGATTGCAGACTCAATGATCTCCCTCCCCAACATCCGGAGGAACCCACCACATTGGAAACAGCACAAACCACAACACATGTAGGGTTGTGCAAATGGCTAGCCACACCAGGAATCTGCTGTGTTGACTGGTTTCCCAGCGGCAGCCTCCCCCCTCCCCGTTTTGCCTACCCTGCACCACACATTCACAGGTACAGTCAGATATTTTCTCACCAAGTGGGAAGAAGACCCTCAGGCACCGTTTGCATTCAGAGCGGTGTGGAAAATATTGGTCAGCCCCGTTTTCGCTTCATCCTTCCCCACATCCTCCTCCCCCGCCCTGTAATGAAAGTGTTTTATGGTTCTTAAGGGTCCCTGAGAAACTCTGAAGAAAAATTAATTGCGAGTCAGGGTTGCTCAGGGGCCTACGGGATGTGGTCTCGACTGTTTTCTGCAGACCCAGAAGCTGGGTGAAATCATGGTGTGGTTGCTACGGATATCCAATTTAGTTTCTCCTTTTTCCAACCCAGAGCTCAATTTTCCATGTTTCTGTATCAGTCTTTGAATTCTTCTTCTTCTTCTTCTTCTTCTTCTTCTTCTTCTTCTTCTTCTTCTTCTTCTTCTTCTTCTTCTTCTTCTTCTTCTTCTTCCTCCTCCTCCTCCTCCTCCTCCTCCTCCTCCTCCTCCCCCCCCCTCCTCCTCCTCCTCCTCCTCCTCCTCCTCCTCCTCCTCCTCCTTCTTCTTCTTCTTCTTCTTCTTCTTCTTCTTCTTCTTCTTCTTCTTCTTCTTCTTCTTCTTCTCCTTAAAGTCCTCTTGGACATTCATATTCACTAGACGCTCAGGTTGTGAACATGATCCGTGCGGGATGCACATTCACAACCCGCAATGTCCGCAACCCACAGCGCCGCATCTGTGCACATGCAGGTTGCAATTTGGCACTTCTGCACATGCACAAAGTGCAATTTAGTGCTTCTGTGCATGCCCGACCCCCGAAACCCGGAAGTAATCCGTTCTGGTACTTCCGGGTTTCAGCAGGTCCGTAACCCGGAAAAACGCAACCTGAAGCGTCTGTAACCCGAGGTATGACTGTAATGCATTTTTGGATGCTATTTTAACTAACAAATGCATTTTGTTGCATATCTTCCCTTAGTATATGTGTTTTTGTGTGCACTGCTTGGTCAGAGAGCTGCATTGCAGAATCCAGAACTCTGAAGGATGACTGTGTTTTTATTTTGTGCAGTGAAAACTGGGTAGGGTTTCTCCCTCATGGCACAAAAGTTCATTTATTTACAGTATTTTAGCAGCAGTAAGCTACCTTTTTCACCCTTACCCAGCCTCGTCGTTCTTGTCTCCTAATGTTCACCCCAAATTTGTCCTCCTGTACAAAATATATTTGACCCAAATCTACTCTCCTGTAGTGTAGACCCATTCAATCTCATCCTGCCTTCTGGGGGAGCGGACAACAAGTCTTTGCCCTCTTCTACATCCTTTGAGATGTTTAAAGTAGGTGTGAGGAACTACAGCTCTCATGACCCCTGGCCATTGCTCATGCTGGCTGGGGATGTTGGGAGTTATAGTTCAGCAATGTCTGGAAAGCCAAAGGTTCCCCACCTTTGATTTAAAGGCTCTTCTCCTAGTTAAGCATGCTCTCTTCCTGCAACCTTTCCTTGTAGGATTTATTCTCCATAACAACTGCCCTGTGAATTCTTTTGATTGCAAGCAGGGAAATAAAAATAATATAGGATCACTGTGGCGCAATGTTGTTGCTCCAGGAGGAACTGCACCATTGCAGTCTCCAACAAGGTACCAACCAATGTTGTGCATTGTACAATTATAACAGTGGTGTGTTTCAAATATATCTGCAAACGAAAAGGACAACTGCTTTAGTTAACGTCTGTCCATGCATAGAGCAAATCACGCCTTGCTCATCTGGCCCAGTCCTCAGCAGATGGAAAGGGCCATCGTTTGGTTGCAAACCATCTGTTCTGCGTGCAGAAGATCCCATGTTCAATTTCCTGGGAAGAAAATGTTCTCTTTATCCACCCAGTTTTACAGACCTGTCACGTCCCCTATTCCTTCCTTCCTCTTTCCTCCAAGCAAAAGAGAAACCTTTCCCGCAAATGCTCAGATCAGCCGTGCTCAGGGCCTTGCAAGTCGGTGCAAGACCTCTAGGACAGGCGATGCAAGTTTGGCAAGCTCAAGCGAATGTCAGCGTGGCTCGCATTGCGTGCCGCAGCCGATGTAAACAATACCAAACGGGTCCTATTTCCCCTCCCCTCCCTCCTGGTGCAAGGCTAATCCCTTAAAAGAAAAGAAAGTGATTGTCGAAAGAAAACGGAGGTAAACATAGCTGGAAACAGCAATTTGGCAGCTTTGCCAAGGAAAACAATGTTTGAGGAGTAGCTGCAGTCAGAATCCGTCGCGCACCTGAAGCAAACCGCCACCAACCTGCTTAGTAAGCTGCAGAACAAACTAATGTCTGCGACAGCTTCAGGTAGAGAGCGTGGAGTTTTGGGCTAACATGAGATCCCAGCTGATAAAGCAGGTTGACTTGGCTCCAGACGGTCTGGGTGCTCAGCGCCAGTGCAGAAGCTCAAGCCAGCCAAGCGTTGGCTCTGGGCGATAATGGGGCACCCTGAGACACCCGCCTCCTCAAATCCCTTCAGTATTTGGATGGGCTCTGGATCACTTATCGCAGATTGTGCATGTACCTTTTCCCAAGAGGTGCACACCTGAGCAGCAGTCACACCTGTGGCCCTCCTTAGACTGATGAACTACAACTCCCATCATCCCTGACCATTGGTGATGCTGATGGGAGTGGGGCGTACAATAGCACCTGGAAGGCCACCAGTTAGACAACTTTGGTCTTGGTTCCAGCCAGGAAAGAGGTCCAAGCGCCCTGGACAGCTCCATTCAAAGCTTAAGCTGGATCTGGATGTTGTTTCAGCACCAGTCAGCCTTGGACTGAGCCATGGGTAGGCAAACTAAGGCCCGGGGGCTGGATCCGGCCCAATCGCCTTCTAAATCCGGCCCACAGACGGTCCAGGAATCAGCGTGTTTTTACATGAGTAGAATGTGTCCTTTTATGTAAATTGCATCTCTGGGTTATTTGTGGGGCCTGCCTGCCGTTTTTACATGAGTAGAACACGTGCTTTTATTTAAAATACATCTCTGGGTTATTTGTGGGAATTCGTTCATTCCACCCCCCAAAAAAATATAATCCGGCACCTCACAAGGTCTGAGGGACAGTGAACCAGCCCTCTGCTTAAAAAGTTTGTCGACCCCTGCTATAGGCCTTCTCAATAGTGTTGGGTTTTCTTCGGTCCAAGTACAGTATGGATGGCCCTTCTAATTTTCAGTGGAGTGGCTATTGGGGCTGGCAGCAATGAATTCACCTTTTTCGATTGCTGCAGCTTTAGTGGGGTGGCTGACTGCCCGGTGTCCAGAGGTGTTTCTCAGTTAGGACAGACCTATTGCACAGGCTTTAGAACTTACAGCAACCATCAGCCACTGACACTCAATGTATTGACTGCAGAGGCTGGAGTGCGGGTAGCAAAACCCCTTCATCTTAGACCTGTAATTGAAGGTCCACAGAAGATAAGGGTGAAATGGTCACTTAAGCAGGCTTGTCATTAGAGAGGTCGCTTTGATAGCACGGATGCAGTCCAGAGAGAAAAGAAACTGATAATACTTTGCTCAGCAAAATGAACAAGAACAGCGCATAACTTGAGAAACAAACCATGAGGTTTTGCCTTTCTTCCTTAGGTCAGGACTTGTTCATAGCAGGGAAAGATGCAGCAACCAAGCGTACAGGGGGAAATTTCCTCAGGACTACACAGCCAATCAGAGCACTAGTTGCCTCAGCAAGGGCTGTGCCGTTCTGACTGGTTGCTAGGCAACACCTCCAGTGTTGGCATGTCCACTCAGTAGCGGAGCTTCATGCTCCGGCACCGGGGTGTGTGTGTGTGGAGAGCAGGCGGGGGCAGGGTGTGCAGCCTGCAGGGGCGTGGTGCCCAATACGGGTGGGGGGCAGCCCCACCGGGATCGCGCTGCTGGGGGTGGTGTGCTCCCCCCGCACTCCTCTTCCTCTGCCAGTGTCTACTCTATATCTGGGTTGAGTATGTAGGTATGTGTGTTGGCCATGCCCACTTTGACCACACCCACTTCTGGCATGAGGCCCTCAGAAAAGGTTCTCCACCCTGGCTGTTGCTGGAGGGGTTGTGACTCAGGCCCCATCTGGACGCCATACCACCTTAAAGAGCCACGGCTTCCCCCAAAGGATTATGGGAAGTGTAGTTTATGAAGGGCGCTGAGGTCTGTCAGTTCCTAGAGTTCCCAGAATCCTCTGGGAATTCAAGATGGGGCCTTACAGGAATGGTGGAATCTAATAAATGGTTTCAGAGCTGGAGAGCTCAACATGCGCTGACATGCGCCACGGGCAGGAAGGGCACATGGCCTAGCCCCTGTTTTATATCCGTGTTCTTTCCTCAGAACATTTAATGGCTGTCCAAAGTTACTGAACTGTTTAATGGGTAGAGACAATCTCGTTAAGCTCTTCCAAGGAAGTTGCCTGGGAGCATTTTTAAAACCATGCTCAAAGCGGCTTGCGACAGAAAAAAATACATAACTACAAACATAATAAAAGTAGTCATAGACAAAACATCCAAAAAAATCACAACCAAATTGAACAATGTCCACATGAATCATAAGATCCAAAACGAAGATACAAAAAACTAACAGCAGCAACAACAACAACCTCCTCTCCCAACCAAAGCCCCTAAACAGTATGCCAGAACAAGATTTGCTGCTCTGGATTAGGCCCAAGGGCTGTTTCAGGGGTGGGGAACTTCAGCCCCCAGGAGCTGAATGTGGCCTCTTAGGCTTATATATCTGGCCCTTGGAACTGTCAGCAGGCCACAGCCCTCACTGTCCTTGCTTCTTGTTCTCTTTGAGAGGTTTTGGCTAGCTGTTATGGGTCCAGCTCTGGCGTCAAAGAGCGAGCCAGCAGTAAATCACACTGCTCGAAGCTGGAATTAACACTTGGTTAGCAAAAACATGATCTTCGCAGACCTGGTGGGTCTTGCTTCATGAAATCAGTTGCTGAGATTGAAGGTCCCCGCCTCCACACAGCTATTTAAGCCCCCTCTTCTCCAGGGCTTTCCCTGAGCAATAGAAGACTATGCCTGCATGCAGCCAACCAACCTATCCTCCGTCCTTTTCATGCCTCTTCTGGGTCTGGGAGACCAGGAGGGAAGGGAACTTGTCGCAGCAGTAGAGGGAGACACCCGTGAATCTTCACCAGCCGGACTCATCTCATGCTTCTTGGCCTCCCTCATTCCACTCTCCTGCTTCTGTTTCCCCATTGCCTGGTTATAGGAGAATTAACCCTTAGGTTGCAAACTGAATGATCCCTGCTGTTGCACTTCCAAAAGGCTGCTTATAAGGGAATGCACCCCTTGAGTCAAAAACGCTTCTCCACCCGTACGGAGTTCGCTGTCCCTTCACATGGCTGCTGCTGAACGCCGAGGCCGTGGTAAGCTTCGCAGAGGCTTTGCAACCCTTCAGGTGTTAAATGGATGCGAGGTACGGCCGTTTCATAAGGCAGGAAGGCATCCCCGTTATGCAACGAGTGTGCCCTGCAGCTGACCCACAGGAAAAGCCAAGAAAAAGGGGTCAGGAAATGCTTTTGCAATGCGCTTGAATCACTGCCTGCCCATCGAGCAGCTCTGGCTAAGGCCCCCGGCCAACTTCATCAGCCTTGTGCCAATGTTTTCATTTCTGTGGCATGGGAAATGGAGCCGTTGAGCCTCGTACGAAAGCAACAATGCCCCTTTCAGCACATCGTAAATAACGCCAACTCCATGTCCGCCTCTGAGGGATGTGAGCCTGCATTTATGTTCCACCTTTCATCCAAGGAAAGCTCCAGGGGTCATGCATAGTGCTCCACCCCACCTGGTTTTATGCTCAGAAAAACCCTGCGAGACAGGCTAAGCTGAGAGTGAGTGGCTGGCCCAGGATCACCCAAGTGAGCTTCATGGCTGAAGTTCGGTCTCCTAGGTCCTAGGCTAGCACTCTAACCACTACACAGCGCTGCCCCTCTTGAACGACTCTTGCAAATCATGCCTCTTGCGATGTCGGTGTGACGAATGCAAACAGGTTCCCCTCTCCCAGTGATATTTTTGTAACTTGAGCCAGATGGAGTGTGTAACTAAAAGGGGAACATTATTGCGAAACGGTTTGTTTAGCCTTTAACATCTTGTTCCAATCAAGAATGCTTGCGTCCTCCTCCTCCCCGGCGTCCAATAGAAGAGCCTTCTAAGCTGATGCTGCAAAGAAACTTGGAGAAATTGAAATATCATTTGGGATAGTTAGCACAGGGCAGGGGGGTGGGCAGATTGGGATCCAGCCTCAGATGTCTGGGAAATTTGAAGAAGATCAGCCAGGATTTATCACTGACAAAACTGTATAAAATTGTGTAACAGCAATTCCCCCATTACATTGCTGAAATGAATGAAGTTTTCAGGGTGGTAGTAACTGTAATGGATTTTTGTATTAGGAGGGTTGTTGTTGTTGTTGTTGAATTGATTTTGAGAAATAGAGAATTGTACCAACAGGTCAAGAGCTGGGAGCATCTGAAATGGAAAATGAGCGAGGTTCCATCCAAAGAAGAACAGCAACTTGGAATACACGCAACTTGCAGAGTGTAGCCACAGAAGTCGGTGGACTTCAGTTACTCAGGTCCATCCATTTCAGTCAGTCTACCCTGAGTATAGCAGCTAGATAAAAAGGGACCCCTGACCGTTTGTTGTTGTTTAGTCATTTAGTTGTGTCCGACTCTTCGTGACCCCCTGGACCAGAGCACGCCAGGCACTCCTGTCTTCCACTGCCTCCCGCAGTTTGGTCAAACTCATGCTGGTAGCTTTGAGAACACTGTCCAACCATCCCGTCCTCTGTTGTCCCCTTCTCCTTGCGCCCTCCGTCTTTCACCGCTTATTTTCATCGGAGAAATGTTGGAATGAAGGCTGCTGCAGATGCACCACGGAGTGTCTTCTCTCTGTACTCCTCTCAGCTGTCATTCCTTCTCTTGTCACTGCTATGGACGCACAACCTGACTGTCTGTCTCCCAGCAGTGTGGTTGTCTGCAAGAGATTCCCCCACGTGGCAGTGTTGATATTGCCAGCCTTCCTGTCTCGTTTGCAGGCATCTTTGCAATGCAGAGTTGGTCTGATGCCTGAAGCCAGCTTTCCACAGTTGCTGGAGACCACAAGAGGCAAGAGGGCTCTTGTTCTCAGGTCCTGCTGGCTAGTTTCTCATGGGAGCATTAAGTCCGGCCACTGCGAGAACACGATGCCCCACCAAACCGGTTATCGGCCTGATCCTGCAGTGCTTTTCTTGTGTTTTTATGACCCCCTGGGCCTGATGGGACTGTGCTGAGAGTGAATACAGGTCTAGGGTGGAGGTCAAAAGGGGGACCAAAAGGGGGGGGGAAGATTCTTATGGAGTGAAAAACTGCACTACGGATTTTAGAAATCAAGGCATGGGCAGAGGGCACCTCCATTGCCAGTGAGGAACCTCTGCATTTAATAAGATGATTCCACAATACAGTGGTACCTTGGTTCCCAAACTCAATCCGTTCTGGAAGTCCGTTTGACTTCCAAAACATTCGCAAACCAAGGCTCGGCTTCCAATTGGCTGATTGGCCCCGGAAGCAATGGCGATAGCCGAAACGGACGTCCGGCTTCCAAAAAACGTCCGCAAACCGGAACACTTCGGGTTTGCGGCATTCGGGAGCCGATTTGTTTGGAAGCCAAGCCATTCCAGAACCAAGGTACCACTGTACATTAGGATTCTCAGGTGCAGAGTTTCACTTTTTAAACCATGACTTAAACAATTTAACCAATTAAGTTTTGTTTCATCTCAGTTCCTAGGAATTCGGGTTGGGCTTGATGACAGCTTGATAAGCTGCAAAACCCTGGGCTAGTCAAATCAAGGTGACGATGGCTGACTGACAGCTCTCCTTATTTATGATATTGCAATCACATCTTGCCCTCCTGCCATTTCCATGGAATTCCAAGGCAACAACTTGGCCTGGATTGCTTAGGCGGCCTCTTATGCAGACACTGACCAGATCCCAAATCTGCTAAGCCTCAGGAAAGATGTGTTTAGTATCACTTGGCTGGGATTCCTCCGACGTTCTGTCTGCGTATTAAACTATTCTGTGGAAGCGAAGTCAAGCTATTCCAAAACCTCTCTATAAACAGAAGGAGAAAGACAGGTTGATCTCAGCAGGAAAAGAGGAGAAATTCATTGGGTCTGCTTTTCACAGTGGACTGACTCAGGTCAGTCATCCAGAACTTGCCAAGAGAAATGGAAAGAAACTACAGGGTTAGGCCTGGACTTTGTGCCAAAGGCTTTCGGGGCATGCATTTTATTTTGATTGCTTAAGTGCTTATGCAAACTGTATGCTCAATGGCAAGGCATTGAAACGCATTGAAAATGCATATTTGGGGGAACTTGGGGCAATAGGCATTTTCTATTCTTACCCAGCATTGTGGAAGACCTTGCTCTCTGCAATACATCAAGCAGTAATCCAATCAGTTGCTTCAGAGTTCAGTCGTCTTGTAAAGGCTTATCTTTTTGCCCAGGCTTTCCCTGGCCCTTAAGATTGGAGCCTGATTTAATGTCTTAGAGAATCTCCCAATCTTTGATGTTGTTTTGCTTATATAAGCTTTTATAATGCCGTTTTGTTGATTTTAGGTCCGTATAGTTAAAGCCATGGTTTTCCCAGTAGTGATGTATGGAAGTGAGAGCTGGACCATAAAGAAGGCTGATCGCCGAAGAATTGATGTTTTTGAATTCTGGTGCTGCAGGAGACTCTTGAGAGTCCCATGGATTGCAAGAAGATCAAACCTCTCCATTCTGAAGGAAATCAGCCCTGAATGCTCACTGGAAGGACAGATCGTGAAGCTGAGGCTCCAATACTTTGGCCACCTCATGAGAAGAGAAGACTTCCTGGAAAAGACCCTGATGTTGGGAAAGATTGAGGGCACAAGGAGAAGGGGACAACAGAGGACGAGATGGCTGGACAGTGTTCTCGAAGCTACCAGCATGAGTCTGACCAAACTGCGGGAGGCAGTGGAAGATAGGAGTGCCTGGCGTGCTCTGGTCCAGGGGGTCACGAAGAGTCGGACACGACTAAATGACTCAACAACAACAAATTTGTTTTACTGGATATCATTTTTTATATTGCACATAGAGTACAATATAAAAGAATTTTTTTGGGGGGGAATATCTATTTAAAGAAATACACAAACGCAATAAAATGCTTGTAATCAGGCATATGACTTAAATGCAACATTCTGTGCTTTCATTTGGAAAATCTGCATGGGATGGGATGGAACTGACCTACAACTGAGTGCAAGAGAAAGTGAATTGGGGTGGAATCTGCTCCCCCTTTGCTTTTAGCCATAGGGACGGGCAAATCTGTTTTTCCTGATTTCTTATTTTCCCCCACTCTTCAGTTCTCCACATTTTCACATCCGTTTGATATAGTTTTAATCCCTAAAAATTCACCTGCATTTTGCTGCAAATTTCCCCAAATGTGCACACATTTGTGTGTGCATTTTTGCCTAATGGGCACCTTTTTGTAAAGCATATTTTCCTCCATATAACTCAGCTTTGCAAATTGCATTGCATCAGAATATGCATTTTTATGCACAATTTACCCCAGTGTGTGGTGCATTTTTGCATGCAGTGCTTGGCTGAAGAGTATCACTGCAAAATTCGGAGAAGCTGAAATGCCAGAGCGTGGGTGCATTTTGGCTCGCAGGTTGTTTCAGAAGGTGCAGATCAGGTATTTTTGCCTTTGCAAACTGTCTTGAATCTCTCATCCATGCCTCACCCCAGTTTGATATCTTCAGCTTATCTTGTTTCTGGCTTATCTTCTTTCTTCCTTTAGCTTTTTTTAGCTCCCTGGTTCTTTTCCTCTTTCTTTCCTACCCAGAATGCCAGGCACAATCTTGCCTTTTTGCCCAACGCCAATCCCTGAATTGGATCTCAAGGATGTCTAAGGGAAGTTGGTCGTCAGCCAGAAGGGTGTGTGTCTCTGTGTGGCCTTCTGCCAGAGAGCAAAAGGAAAAACAAACATTTCCTTTTCACAGAAATCGTGGGGTTATTTATAACCACGCAGAGATGTGGGCACAGAGGGCCAGGGAGTTGCCCTCAAATCCTGCTGTTTGGGGCACGCCCCAAAGTCCATGCCCACTGTATACCCAGGCAGGTTTAAGCAAGAACGGTTTCAAAATAGAATTCCAGCGAAGGGCAAAAGGGTGGCTCCCTCTCATCTTTGCCCCAAACTTAAGCAAATGTTACAATCCTTCATTGTGCAGTTTTTAATGTTTGAGTAGGGCCCTGAACCAAAATAACAGAGGTGGCTAACCCCATGCCCAGAGGGCTTGATGTGCCCCCAACACAGCCAATTTTTATGCCTGCCCAAATGTGCATCAGTTTAAGAAACAGTGGTAAAAAAGGGGGGCACAGTAGACATGCTTAGGGTTGTCAGGTCAGGAGCACCCTAGACACTGAGATTTCAGGGCCCAAACCTGAGACCTAGGGTTGCCTCCTGATGATGTCATGGGGCAGCCCCTGGAGACGGAGGTTAATTGGGAGAGGGGAGGAAGGCAGGTTCCTGCCCCCCAGTTGTGCATGCTATACAGTGATACCTTGGGATGTGAACAGGGATCCGTTCCAGAGCCCCGTTCGCATCCCGAATGGAACGCAACAGCGCATCTGTACGTGCACGGGTCGTGTTTTGCTGCTTCCGCGCATGCACGTGATGTCATTTTGAGCGCCTGCGCATGTGTAAGCAGTGAAACCCGGAAGTAACACGCTCCATTACTTCCAGTTTGCCGCGGAGCGCAACTCGAACGCGCTCAACCCGAAGCACATTCAACTCGAGGTATGACTGTAATTTGCAGCCCCCTATTGCTAGGTTGGCGCACGCAAGCTGCATGCACAAGCTGCGTGCATTGCTCACCTGGCGCTTCAAGCCTACCCGCTGCTGAGCATCCCAACAATGATGAAAATTGCTGCACCCACCTCAGGGACCCTTGTGCCAAATTTGGCAACGAGATCTCAAGAGGCGGCTGAACCTGTAGCATACACTTGGACAGAAAGGCAAACCACTTTGCAAAATAGATACAGCACGGTCGCATCTTACGTGCATTTAACTGGCAAGATTTCACCTGTAAGCGGTTGAAGGCCGCCAGATGAAATCCTGCAAGCTAAATGCGAGCTTATAAGATCCTGCCAAAAGTGCAGAAAAGGAGAGCAAAGTTTTCCTAGTCCTTTTCCATTAGATGGATGGAGGGAATGAGGAAGAAAGTTGGTTTGGTTCATATTTTATCAAAATTAAAGGAAATTATCATTTTCAAAGGCACGTGCAAAAATGCATATGTGCATTAAAAAAAATTACAAGGTTGCATTAAGTTAGAGGAAAGTGCTTGCAAAAACATTGCAAAGCAAAATGTGTATTTTAAGCGAAACGCGTGCTCAAAATGCAGCAGTGTTTTTGCCAAACGATTAAAGAAGGGATGAGGATGAACAATGTTGGAGTTCATAGCATAGTTCTATGATCTCATATTTAAAGGAGATCAGTATTTTTCCTGCAGATCTTGGTACCCGTGCACCATTTGAAAGGGAATGCCACAGATATCTTTGTCCCGGCAGCTGTTTTGTCCTTGTAAGCTGCGGTTGTTCAACGCAAGTTCCAGGAACCTGAAAGTGAAACTTAACTTGTTCGCAGAAGTTCCCAGGCTCGTCGAGAACAGAGCCTTTGGCATAACAGGATTTGTTGAGGAGGTGACTTGCCCATCCTAGCTAAGTCCGGGGATTGGAGCTGTTTGTACACACCCCCTTGTGTATTTGCCAGCCTGAAATTTCAAAACAGAAGAGACCGTTGGGAGCTGGGGAGACTTGAAGGGAAACGAAAGCTGCTTGTGAAGCATCTCGTGCATAGAATGCTGGATGCAAGCCCACACTTGAGAAATCTAAGTTACTTAAGGCTGCCTGGGCATGACTGACACCCGGCTCTGACAGCAGGTGATGGGGGAGAGCAGGGCAACAGATACCCCTGAGAGCCCCATAAGCTACCGTATTTTTCGCCCTATAGGACGCACCTTTTCCCCTCCAAAAATAAAGGGGAAATGTGTGTGCGTCCTATGGGGCGAATGCAGGCTTTCGCTGAAGCCTGGAGAGCGAGAGGGGTCGGTGCGCACCAACACTTCTCGCTCTCCAGGCTCCAGGAAGCTCTCCGCAAGCCTTGCGCACCTGGGGGGAGTTCCCCCGGGCACGCAAGGCTTGCAGGCGGCAGCCTGCAGCGCGGGACACGGGGCGCCCTCCGGAGGACGCCCTGTGCTTCACGCAGGTGTCCGCAAGCCTTGCGCACTGGGGGGAACTCCCTCCGGGAGCGCAAGGCTTCGGGTGGCAGCCTGCAGCGCGGAGCAAGGGGCGCCCTCCGGAGGACGCCCCGTGCTTCGCGCAGGTGTTCGCAGCCTGCCGCCCGGCGCATGGGGTGCCCTGAAGCAGAGCGCCCCTTGCGCCGGGCAGACATCGGCCAGCCCCACAAGCTCGGGGGACAGCGGGGAAGCGCAGCGCCGCCATCCCACTGTTCCCCGACCTGGTTTGGGGGGGGGAATAAAGGAAATTTCCCCCCTTTATTTCCCCCCCCAAAAGTAGGTGCGTCCTATGGGATGGAGCGTCCTATGGGACGAAAAATACGGTAGCTTGCTCACCTCCTGGCACAGCAGGTCACAAGAGGAAGAAATTCGTTCAGTCCTCATCCAAATGCAAACCTGTCTCATCGGCACCACAATGTATGGACTGAAACCCAACTAGCTTTTGGATATTTGCACTTCTCCAAATGTTGCTATGCAGTTCTCCAAGCAAAAAAATAATAATGCACGCCCCAAATAAGGAGTGCACAAAAAAGTGTGTGCATTCGTGAAAATGAGAGGAAGGGCCAGGGAGGACCTGTTTGAAATGCAGGAGGTCCCGGGTTCAGT